>NC_062574.1:13548265-14171015 GCF_022837055.1 Prionailurus viverrinus
CTCAGCATAGCCAACCGTATCCTTACTAAAATGAACACAAGTTGATAGGAACAAAATGTGACAAATTCATTGCTGTGGCTTCTGACAAGCATTCACCAAAGAACATTTGTCTTTGTCTCAATTTCTTCCACTTCCCCAGCAAAAAATATCGCTTCCTCTAGAAAGGTCTGTATCATCAGATCCAGTATTATGTTTTTTTCAGTATACGTCTGAGTTTTATGTTTACTTTTTGTGATAAGCTCTGTGGAGTAAGATACATCCATCTTATTTTCTGTGGTATCACAGCATACTTCACGTAGAGCATGGAACAATAAATATTTATAGAATGAATGCAGTTTCCCAGATTTCTCCAGGAGTTATAGCACTGTTTTTCAGTGATCTGATGAACTGTATTAATACTATCTGGAGTTTGTTGTGGTCAAAGTAGCACTTGTTTCCATGACTTGGATTATGGGAGAGAGTCTTACCAGCTTAGGGTTTGGTCTGGGCTTGGCTAGATGCTTTCTTAGTTGTCATTTTTGCTGCTAATTTAAAAAGTGTATTCTCTAGGTATAATAATGGAATTTCAACACAATAGTTATTTTAATTGTTAAACTAATTTATTTATTTTACCTTAACAGTGACATGTTCTGCATACTGATAAAAATGTTTTTAAAGCACTTCAGATCATCTGCTCTGTTCCAATTATCTTAGGGCCATAGCTTTTAAAAATTGATTCTGAAAAGAGAGGAGTGTAGGAAGGTGACAGAGTAGGAGGACCGTGGGCTCACACCATCCCATGTTTACAACTGGATATCATCCACATCTAAGTCAGTAAGCCCAGAGAGCAACCCAAAGACCGGCAGAACAAAGTCCACGACTAAATATAGAGGAGAAGCTGCATCTGAAAGATGAGGAAGGTCAGAAAGGCAGAGAGGGAGGCTGCTGGCGGGAGGAAGGCAGATTTGTGCAGGGAAAGGGCGGAGAAACAGCCCCTCACACCCGGGAGCTCACGGGAAGACTAATCCCCATACCATTTGGCTTTAAAAACCAGAGGAACTTTAAAAGTCAGCTGACTCAGCCCTGGGTGAGCTGGGGCGGGGGGTGGGGAATGGTAACTGTGTCACCACCCTTACAGAGACAGCAGCCGGCCCGGAGAGGCAACATGAAAACAGCAGTTTACACAATGCTGGGGCAAACGGGAGACAGATCTGTGCATACTGATTTCGGAGCATGTTGGGGAACTTCTCTGGAAATGAGAGAGCTGTCAGGAGCCGGTTAACCTCCCCCTCCCCCCAGCGCAAACGCAGAACCACCTGCAGGAGGTGGGGCCGCACAGACACTTCTAGCCTCAGCCCAGGGATCAGGGCAAATTTTGTTAAAGGCGCTGCCGTGTCTCATGGCCACGAGCTTCCTGTGGATGGTGGCCGGCGCCCACTCGTGCCGAGGGACACCTGGCCTGTTGGCCAGGTTGCGGACGGTGCCTGGGCCGCCTGGGAGGAGTCTCCCCGCGTTCCCCGCGCTGAGGCTGCCACCTGGCGGCCGGGGCATAGGTGGTGCTTTGCCCAGACGGGTTTCCGAGAGAAGGGGATGGGGCTCCAGGTGATGGCCAGTGACCTGGCCTTGGCGTCCTCACTCTAGCTCGTGGAGTTGGCCTGCCTGCGTGTGAGGCTTTGAAGAATGCCCGCCTGCGTGAGCGTTTGCCTGGTTACCGAAGCTGCGCTTTCATAATAGGTTCATTGACGACTTGGATGTCTTCTTGTGTGATATTCAAGTCCCGTGTCTACCTTTTTGTTAATTTGTAGAAATTCCTTAGTTAGTTAGTTGTTTATATATATGTTGCCGTGATCTTCTCTCAGTCCGTGGCTTTCTTTTTATTCTCTTATCTGTATCTTCTAATGAACAGAAGCCCTTCATTTTAATGCAATCAGGTGGCTCAGTGTTTCCCCTTTATGATTGATGTTTTTGTCTTATTTAAGACAATGTTCTCTATCCTGAGCCCTAAAGATATTCTGCTTTATTATCCACTTGAAGCTTTATTGTTTCCCAGCTACATCTAGATCTACAATCTACCGGAACCGGCATTTGTGTGTAGTCTGAGATATGGGTCCAATTTCATAGCTTCCTGTTTCGATACTCATTTGTGCCATACGATGTGTTGACAAGACCCTCCTTTCCCCAGTGTTTTGAAGTGCCACCTTTTGTTGTCAATCAAGTGTTTATTTGTGTGAAGATACTTCTGGACTCTGTTTTATTTTAGACTGGTTTATCTGCCTGTCTTTGTATCAATACTACACATCTTAATCACTATAAAAAACGAGTCTCAGTGTCCAGAAAGTCCACCAGCTTGTTCTTCAAGCTATTTGGGGGCCTTTGCATTTTCCACAAAAATTTTAGCATCAGCTTCTCCAGTCCCTCTGCTTCCCTCCTCCCCACAACACACACCTGTTGAGGTTTGGTTTGGGACTGAGTTAAACATATAGATCGAGCTGGGGAGAATCTACTTCTTCACATGTTATACTTTTCAGTGATGAACACGGATAAGCCTTCATTTATTTTTGTCCTTAAAGATTTCTCCCCATTATGCCGTAGAATTTCCATCTCAGGTTTTGCACATCTTTTATCAACTGTATTTCGGGACATTTGGTATTTTTGATGCTATTGTAAGTGCTATCTTTTCATTTTTATGTTTTAACTGCAAGTTGCTGATATGTAGAAGTGCAGCTGAGGTGATATCCAGAAATCCTACTAATCTCAATTATTAATCTTAATGGTTTGTCATATAATTTTTAGATTTTCTAAACACACAAAGGTATCATCTATGAAAAGTGATCATGATAGTTCTTCCTTTCCAAGTCTCATTATTTTAAATAATAAAATAATAACTTTGCCTTATCAAACTAGCAAGAACCTCCAGGAAAGCGCTGAATAGAAGCGGTGATAGCACTTGCTTTTGGTATCAGAAGGAAAGCTTGCAACATTTCTGTCTTAGTTGGGGCCACGATAACAGAATACCATAGATTGGGTGACTTATAAACAACAGAAATTTATTTCTCACGGTTGTGGACTCTGGGAAGTATAAGAATAAAGCACTGGCAGAATTTGTGTCTGGCGGGGACCTGCCTCCTGGCTCATAGATGGCCATTTTCTCACTGTGTTCTTACCTGGCAGAAGATATAGGAGAGCTCCCTGGGATCCCTTTTACAAAAGCACTAATCCCATTCACGATGGTCCATCCTCATGACCTAATCACTGCCCAAAGGCCCCCCCCTTCCAAATACCATCACATTAGGGATTAGGTTTCAACGTATGAATTTTGGAGGGACACAAACATTCAGTCAACAGCAAGCATGATGTTCGCTGTAGGTTTCGGTAGATAGTCTTCATTAAAGATGTTTTCTTCTATTCATAGTTTTATCCATGTTATTATCATGAATGGATATTTAATATTACCGAATGTTTTTTTCTGCATCTAATGACAAGATCAATTGATTTTTTCCCCTTTTTTATTCTGTTAATTTGGTGAATGCTCCTGGCCTTTGAATGACACATCAACGCTGCCTATCTGGGACAAACCCAGCTTTCCAGCTTGTTGTAGTGAAGTTTCTATGTTATATATCGCTGTCTCATTTTATTTCAGATTTTTCCATAATGCTTATGATGACATTTGCCTGAAGTTTTCCTTCTTTTTCTTTTGTTACTTTACTTTAGAGAGAGAGAGAGAGGAAAGCACAGTAGGGGAGAGGGGCAGAGGCAGGGGGAAAGAGAGAGAGAGGGAGTAAGAGAATCTTAAGCAGTCTCCATGCTCGGTGTGGAACCAGATGTGGGGCTCGATCCCACAACCCTGGGATCATGACCTGAACCAAAATCAAGAGTTGGACGCTCAAACGATAAAATAGAAATAGAAATAAAGGAACAAATAAGAATAGAAAAAGGAAAAAAGATAAAAGAAATAATTTCTTCTACTGACCTTGATAGGTTTTATTATCAAAGCCATTCTATTTTTATAAAACAGTTGGGGGATGAATTCTGCTTTTCTATACTCTAGAAGAGGTTGTGTAAAATTGGCATTATTTATTCCTTCAATATCGGGTGGAGATTCACCTGATGCTTTTTTGTCTGTGTTAAAAGTTTTTCAGTAAAGATTTAATTTCTTTAATAATTATAAAACTTTTCAGATTTCACATTTCTTCTTTTAAAAATTTTAACATTTTTTGGAATAAAGTTTTTCATACATTCTTATAATCCTTTAAATGTTGGCAGCATCTGTGGTTATGTTCTCCTTTGTATGGTGTACATCATTTTGTGCCTTCTCTCTTTTATCAATTTTACTAGTTACACTTTTCAAAGAACAAATGGTGGCTTTGTCAATCTTCCCTGTGATGATATTTTTTTCTATTTTATTTATTTTAACTCACACCTTCATTTATTACCCTCACTCCTTCTTTGACTTTAACTTGTTCTTTTTCGTTTTAAACTTCTTAAGGTGGGTGTTTAGCTCATTGCTTATGGAAGTTTTTCTTCTTTCCTAATATGCAGTTAAGTGCTTTTGACAATCTTCAAGGTCCTAGAGAAAAAGGATCAGAGTTCAGGGTGTAATGAAACCCCCTTATTTGGGTTGGGATCCAGAAAGGCTATATTTTATTTATTCATTTAAAAATTTTTTTTAAATGTTTATTTTTGAGAGACAGAGAGAGAGAGAGAGATGAGAAGGGGAGGGGCAGAGAGAGAGGGAGACACAGAATTCAAAGCAGGCTCCAGGCTCTGAGCTGTCAGCACAGAGCCCGATGCGGGGCTCAAACCCACAAACCTTGAGATCATGACCTGAGCCAAGCCGGACACTTAACCGACTGAACCACTCAGGCGCCCCTGGAAAGGCTATTTTAATAGCAAAGGGCGAACTAAAAATAAAAAAAACTTCTGCAGAGACTATAGCACAGCTCCACATTATCTCAGTTCCCGAAGCTGAGTTGGGGTGATCCTGAACTTGTCGCCCCTTAGTCACTTGGCTGTGCCCTCTGAAATCAGTGAAGGGCTCCAGGGAAAAAGCCTGAATGGCCCCATTTCTGTGGGACTTCATCTTTCTCTGGGCTCTGTCCTGGCAGTTCTTCACTGTTTTTATTAGCTCTGATACCTTGACGAATATATTTTAAATATTTTGTCCAGCTTTTTCAGTTGTCCCTAGAAGGAGGCTTAGTTCAAGTTACCTCACCTGCCATTACAAGAAGTGGAAGATTCATCTAACTCTTTATCCTTCACATGTGAGCTGACAGTTCCTTTCTCTGCCACCCACACTCTGAAAGCTTGCGGACTATTCTCTTAAATTCCAGTGACTTGAAATTTCACAATGATTGCTTTTGGATAGATCTGTTTTCATCCATTGTGCTTTGTATCTGGGCATTTTCTTGAGATATGGAAATTAAAAAAAAACACTTTACTTCCCCCACTCCCACCCCATTTCCTTTGCTCTCTCTCTAGGGAACTTTTACTCTTCAGGTACTGAAATTTTGGGCCCTCTTTTAAAATCTCTGGTTTTACTGGAACCTGCTTCTTCATTCTTCATTAGAAAGGTCCTTCTTATTCCCAACCAGAATGATGGGCACATCGGGGTAGAAATGACTGGTCTCTGGGGTCCATTTTACTGGTGTTTTAAAAACTATTAGGGTTGGGGCGCCTGGGTGGCGCAGTCGGTTAAGCGTCCGACTTCAGCCAGGTCACGATCTCGAGGTCCGGGAGTTCGAGCCCCGCGTCAGGCTCTGGGCTGATGGCTCGGAGCCTGGAGCCTGTTTCCAATTCTGTGTCTCCCTCTCTCTCTGCCCCTCCCCCGTTCATGCTCTGTCTCTCTCTGTCCCAAAAAAAAAATAAATAAACGTTGAAAACTATTAGGGCAAACCACAAAGACGCAGGTCAGCACCACACTGACATCTGGGTAGGAGAGAAGTCTCAGGAGGTCATAGTCTTCCTGCCCAGCCGTCTCCCACAAAACCAGCCCCACCTCCAAGTGGGCCAAGTAGCTCTCAAACACCCTAGCGTGTAACTGAGAACTGGTCCTTGACTAAGCAGCTCTTGCCACACCTTCTGTCACCCCTGGTCACAGTAAATGAAAGCAAGAAGCAGCATACTAAAACCTGAGCAGTCTCCAAAGAGAATCATTGGGTAAGGTATACTGAGCCTATTTTGGCCAATAAGTCAAATTCTTAACTGCTTTTCCATTCAATTTTCATCTGAGGAAGTGTGTGCTTGTCTTTCTGGAACCCAAATGTCCAATTGGGATTTGGAGAAAAGAAAGAGGAATGAAGTTAGACAAGGATATCAGAACCCATATTTGCAGTCTAACCCAGGGTCAGTCTCTACTTGTTCGAGTAATTATCTTCGCAAGATACAGAAGACAGTAACCACTCTTCTAGGAGGAGGTGAGTTGGGGGTTAGGGTAAGAGTGAGAAGAGATGCAGTACTGGTTCATTCAGAGAATATTTACTGATGGCTCCTATGTGCACCAAGTTCTGGGGGAGTTTCTTTTTCTGTTTTAAATGTTTTAATGTTTATTTTTGACAGAAAGACAGAGTGCAAGTGGGGGAGGGGCAGAGAGAGAGGGAGACACAGAATCTGAAGCAGGTTCCAGGCTCTGAGCTGTCAGCACAGAGCCCAGTGTGGGGCTGGAACTCACGGACCGCGAGATCATGACATGAGCCGAAGTTAGACGCTCAACCGACGGAGCCACCCAGGCGCCCCAAGTTCTGGGGGAGTTTCAAGAAATAATACACAAATTCTTGAGCTTGTGGAAAACTCTGTCCAGTCTAGAAGGGGGAAGAGTTAAGAGGAATTTCCAGTGTGAGCACAGTCTGGGCTCCCAGACAGTCTAATACTTGATAATTTTCAAATTGATATTCTCTATGTATTTATTCCAGTTTTATTTCTTGTGGAGTATAGAGTGGATTTTTATTGAATAAAAATTGCATGTCTCTCTCCCTTGGGTACCATTAATGGATTTAGCACCTGCATTGAACATACCTTGACTCAGTAAAATAAAATTCTCTCTTTTTTTAGCTTTTTTGTCTTTTATTATGCTGACCAATGCTTATCATAAGATTATTAGAAAACATGGAAATGGATAAAGAAAAAATAAAGGTCATTCAAGATGCTACCAGCAGATAACAAAATTCTCTTTTATTTCATGTTTCTTCCACTATAGCTGAACACCACTAATTACATTCCTTAAAGACAGAAGAAGTTTATGTGGATATGGTTTTTAAGTTTTGTCAAAATGTGTATGGAAGTTATTCTTCTCTGATATTTCCATGAATTCTTTGATGCCCCTCCTCTCAAGAAGTAGAACTTAATTTCCAACCCCTAGAGATGGGCTGGACTTGATGACTCACTTCTAACAAAGAATATTGCACAAGTAATGGGAATCCCTTCCAAGATTTGATTCTGTGGCTTCCATCTTTTGGTGTTCCCTCTCTGTCTCTCTCACTCTCCTTCTCTCATCGCTCTCTCTGGCAGAAGCCATGGCAAGAGCATCCTTTTGGAGAGGCCCACATGGTGATGAATGGAAACTTCCAGTCCCAGTCAAGTCTTCAGAGGCTTGCCATGCCAACGGGTTTGACTACAACCTCATGAAAGACCCTGGGCCAGAACCACCCAGTTAACATACTCCTAAATACTTGACCCTCTGAAGCAGTATGAAATAATACTAGTTATTTTAAGCAGCTTTAAATATTATTCTTTTGGGGCGCCTGGGTGGCGCAGTCGGTTAAGCGTCCGACTTCAGCCAGGTCACGATCTCGCGGTCCGTGAGTTCGAGCCCCGCATCGGGCTCTGGGCTGATGGCTCAGAGCCTGGAGCCTGTTTCCGATTTTGTGTCTCCCTCTCTCTCTGCCCCCTCACCCGTTCATGCTCTGTCTCTCTCTGTCCCAAAAATAAATAAACGTTGAGAAAAAAATTAAAAAAAAGAATTATTCTTTTCCTGGCTTGCACATCCCTTCAGAAATGTTTAAAATGTAGATACTCAAAAAAAAAAAAAAGACACTTATTCTCACTGAAAACCACTATGCTGTGAATTGTTCGGTTTTAGAATTTTAGCCCACTTCATCTGCTATATTCAGTTGACTAATACCTGATTGATGTCAAGACTGGCTACATGTCTTTATTTCCATATGCATGTCACAAAATACTGATCAAAGGTTGATCAGCACTGGCAAGGAGAGTTTAAAATTTTTCTACTGGACGGGGTGCGTGGGTGGCACAGTTGGTTAAGCATCCAGCTTTGGCTCAGGCCATAATCTCACGGTTCGTGAGTTCAAGCCCCACATAGGCTCTGTGCTGACAGCTTGGAACCTGGAGCCTGCCTCAGATTCTGTGTCTCCCTCCCTATCTGCCCTTACCTGGCTCATGCTCTCTTTCTCTATCTCTCTCTCAAAGATAAATAAACATTAAAAACTTTTTTTAATTTCCACTGGAAATACACCAGAGGGCTTTGCATATTTCAGCAGGATGTGTGTTTGCTTTTCACCAGTTGTGAAAGACGTTGCATGGGGAACTCTGGGCAGCTGGCTGATCTGGTCCCTGATCTAATTTAGGAGGTGTGGCAGGAAAGGCAGCGTGGCGCTGTCTTGAGGGCACCAGTAAGATCAGTTGGGGGTTGAGAGAAGCCAGGTGATATACCCTTAAACGAACTGAAAAAAAAAAAAAAAAAAGAAAGAAATGTTACAGAATATTTTTCTGTCAGAACTTTCCCCCTGCGGCTGTCTTCATCTGTAAAATGAAAATTCTAACATTTGTCTCATGGGACAAATTTATTGTAAGGATTAAGTAACAAAATGTATGTATAAGCCTAATTACTCTCTGGCTAGTTGTTAAATACATGAAAATAAATAGGGGCTGTTATTAACAATAATAAAAACATACTGGAAAGATATCAAAGAACATTTTAATAGAATCATTTTTAAGCCTCCAAATTATTTAAAAAATATAATTGATGTGGAAATGTGTATACATTAAAGAAGTGACATTTCTACTGTAAAAATTTCCTTTTAGGATCTGGGGTCTTGGTCATAAAAATTGTCTTGAGACTGAAAAAAACACACTGATACTTACATAGAAATAGACAACGGACAGAATGGAAGACACAGACCATAAACACATTTTTGGATTTATAATAATTTGATGTGTACATAAATTAAGCAGTAATTATGCATAAATTAAGCATAAATTATTGAGGGAATAGAGGACTCAATAAAATATTCAACACTATGTTGAGGCATTGATTGTCCTTTTGAAAAAGAAGACCTCTTGGATGCATATAGTACACAATGTGGCCAAACCAATGTAGGAGAGGCTTAGGAGTTAAATACAAAACTCAAAATTGAAAAAATACAGGGGAACATATAAGCAAATATTTATCATAACTGTCAACAATGGCAGACATTCTAGGAACACACAGGATGCAACAAGGCTCAAAGGAAAAGGTCAAAAGATGTGACTACTTGAACGTTTAAAAAATTTTCTGTAAAAAGTCACTCAAAATTAGGCAAATAATACTTGGAGAAATATTTGCAGAAAATATGAAAAGGCTAATATATTTACTCTTTAAAGATCTATTAGAAATTCATACCAAACAAACTAAAAAAAAAGAAAAAGAAAAAATGAAGTGAAAACACTGACATCTCCTTAGATAAATAAGCCAAGAACTGAAAGGCAATTTATAAAAGAGAAAAATGCAAACATGGTTAACAGGAGAAATTACTCTGTTTTACTAGGAAGCAGAAAAAGCAAAGTGAAATTATCATATATTTTTGCCTCTAAGATTAGTAATGATAAAAAAAAAAGTAATATTTGTGATGGTATGATGAAATAGACATGGGTCATGGCCAAATGGGTACCCGTCACTTTCCTGTTGGTAAATAGTTTAACAAGACGTAGTAAGAGTCCTAAACTATTCATATCTTATATTAAAGCATTTACTTCATAATAGTAACAAAACTCTTATTTATTTAGAAATAAACTTAACAGAGGGGCGCCTGGTGCCTCAGTCTGTTAAGTGGCCGACTGGTGGTTTCCGCTCAGCTCATGATCTCGCAGTTCATGGGTTCGGCCCTGCATGGGGCTCTGCACTTCACGGAGCCTGCTTGGGATTTTCTCTCTTTCCCTCTCTCTCTGCCTCTCCCCTGCTTGTACGCTCTCTCTCTTAAAATAAAGAAATAAGCTTAAAAAATGTTTTTAGTGTTTATTTATTTTTGAGACACAGACAGAGTGGGGGAGGGGCAGAGAGCGAGGGAGACACAGAATTCAAAGCAGGCTCCAGGCTCTGAGCTGTCAACAAAGACCCTAACGGAGGGCTCGAACCCACGAACTGTGAGATCATGACCTGAGCCGAAGTCGGACGCTTAACTGAGCCACCCAGGCACCCCGAAAGAAATAAGCTTTTAAAAAAGAAATATTAGAAAGGTGGAGGTGCTCATTTTTAAAAGACTTCAGAGCTCTTCTTTAGAGGCAATACTTGAAGAAATTGATAGACCATACCATGTCCCTATCTGGAAAGATATATGGTAAAGCTGTCAATTCTCCCAAAACCATCTATAAATTTTACACATACCAATGCAAATTTCCAAGGTAGAAGGTTCCAATCAGAAAAATGATTCCATAGTTAAACATGCAAGACTAATCAAGTCCATTTGGGAGGAAAGAGATCAACGAGAATGTGACGCGAATATGTGATTTCTAAAGTGAGCTATGAATGAATGTGTATTCTAAAGCTACAGTGGTTGAAACATTGTGGTACAGACAGAAGGGAGCAACACAGTAGAAATTCCAGAAGCAGGCAACAGTGTACCAAAGCATTTGATGTTTGACAAAAGGAGGTGCTTCAAATTACTGGGAACAGTCTTGGGACCTAAGCTATAGAATTAAAAAAATAAAGCTGTATCACTATGTCACATCATGTGCGAAAATGAATTTGAGATGTCCAAATGTAAAACATAAAATGTAAAAAATAAAATCCTAAAATAAGCCCTAGAAAATATAGATGAATATTTACATAAACTTGAGATGGGGAAAATAATTTCAAGTGTGACAGCAAAGACAAAAATCAAAAAGTAAAATATATGCTTGGCTACAGAAAATGTTAAAAGTCAAAAACACCAATAGCATTAATAAGAGACAAATATAAATAAGGGAAATGTTGGCAGCATATATGAAAAACAGCTAACAGCTAACAGCTAACAGCTAACTGTTAACAGCTAACAGTTAACGTAAGAAGAAAAAGCTCAGCGTCCCTCACAAAGAAATGCAAAGTAAAACAGTAATGGGAAATAGTGATTCACTTATCACGTTGTAAAAAGATTTTTGTAAATGGTAATACCTAGGGTTGGTGAGGACCAGGGAATTAGCCCTGTTGCACTGAATTGGTAGAAAAGCCAAATAGTACAATCTGCCTATTGATAATTTGTCAATATTCATAAAAGTGTTGAACATACATACATACACGCATATGGTCCGTTCAAGGAAACGGCTGTGCAAAGACATATCAAAGCCCTGCCTTTAAGAGTGAAAAACTGGAAGCAACCTGAACAGTCGAGGCAGGAGTTTGATCAAGGAAATCCTGGTGCAGTTATAAAATGATGCACCCTTACAATGAAGCAGGTGTGCTTCTTAATATGGGATTGCAAACAACCAGGCTGTCCTGGGAGGGGAGGGAGAACACAGAGTTCTGGATGTGAGAAGGTGGGAGAACAAAATGCTGAAAATCAGACAGAAAGTGAAGAAATGGGAGGCCGGTGTTTGCAGGGAGGCTGAGACCCCTGACCAGGCATTCTCGGTTTGAACGCATCCTCCCTCTACTCACAACTTTGCTAATGAGTCTTACTAAGGACACTGTTGCAACCACCCATCACTAATTGGCCTCCTCCACTGTCCTCCCTGAGGTCTAGTTTCTTTCTGACTTAAGGACCAAAAAGAAAGGAAGTCTTCTCTGGGCATCCCTTCCCTCTGGCCTTATTAGCAGAGATGCAGAAGACAATCAGCAAATCCCACCTTCCCTTAGCCCCTAGGCTGCGTTATCCTGAACTCTCATTTGGGAGCTAATTAGAAGATTCTGTTTGTGGATCTTGGAAGGACTACATTCCCCAATCCTGACCCTGGCTGTCTCGGCGGGAAACCTTCATTAGAGCAGTTCCTGGGTGGGTGGGACTCCTGAGGTCCTGCGGAGGCTGGGGAAGTTAGCAAAGTTTATCCATTAGCTGTCTCCTGTGAATAGACCAAAAGATACTGAGGTGTCTGGGGGCCCAAGAGATTCATCATGCTCCCTCCCGTGGTGTGGGGGAAGGGGTGCAGGGCAGCAGCTTCTACAGCACTGAGACCTTCACCAGCTCATTCAAGGGAGCTGAAGGCCAGTGCAGTACAAAGGGCCTAGCGCTGGCTGGGAAAGCCGGCATTTTCGCGGGGAAAATCCCTGCTCTGGTCCATAGTAGAGAATGGACACAAACACTAGAAATCTGGCAATGTCTTCTACTTGAACCCGATGGAATTTTCACATCACCTTCACGCTGCACTTGTCAACTCAATAATTCTGTATTTCAATTCATTGAATGCTCCGAATAATCATTTGAAGCGCATGTTATGATGCCCTGTGCATAGATGAGAAAAGTGGGGCCCGCAGAGAGGAAGTGGCCTCCCAGTGTTACACAGCTAGCTCGTAGCAGTGTTAGCCCGGAAGCCGGGTCTCCTAACTTGACCACAGCGTATTCAATTTAACTAGGAGCATGGGCTTCTCACCTTGCTGCCTGGCACATAGAAGATGCTTGCTTTATTTTCTCTTCCTCGAATCTTACCCTGGACAGCTACCTGTCATACCAAATATAAGGTCGGAATTCTTTTAGGCCCTGAGAGCATCATCTAACCAGGTCCCTCAAACATAAAAAACTCTGAAAACAGGTTACATATTATCTGGCTCATGTTCCAAGATTCCTTTCCAGGCTCTCTTCTTCCTGTTTCAATCATTATTAGCTCTCAGGCCTTCGTGCCTCTGCCTGGCCCACTGCTACTACCTCTCCAGTTGTTGAAGACCAAGAACCGACTTTTACACACCACAGGTCCACTGCCCATCAATTAATTGTTCCTGGGCTTGTACCCTGTTTTCAACCTTATCCTTGTCCATTTAATTGCCCATGGTCCCTTATTTTCCCTCAGCCTTTGGCAACCTATGTGGGTCTGAGTATTTATCATATGGTAGGTGAGTGAAAAAAGCCAAGATATTTGGAAGGGACTAATTACAGATGGAAGGAATTGATGCTCCTAAAGTTCACGTAGCCTAAAGTAAAAGAGGCTGGATTCGAACCCAGGTCTCCATATGTCCTGTCTAAAGCTCTCTCCACTCAACTACGCTGCCTTTCCCATTTCTGAGACTCGCTGCACCTAGAGTCATTATCACCGTTTAGTTTTGAATTCTTTGGTGATTTATTAGAAGCAGGTTGGGAGGGAGGCAAAAATGCTGCATCAGGAGTTGGCAGTTGGAGGCTGTCCTACCTACTAAGTAGAAAATCACTTAGCACGTCTGTACCTTTGTTTTTTTTTAATCTGCAAAGTGAGGATAATAGACGCTGGCCTTCCTATTCTGCAATCCTGGCCCTGGTTGTGGGTGACACTCAACTATGCAGTTACAATATTCAAATGAGAATAGATTTCAAAGTGTTCCGTAAATACTGTTGTGTGCTAATAGAATAAAAGAGAAAACCTACTACTTTTATAATTTTCTTGAGTCCTAAGAGTGCCTCTCTCTGTGATGGACAAATGGTTAAGCCTCTTGATGGAGAAGGAGGCATGATTGGGATGCATATGAGAGCATCTTCCACTACTCATATGTAGATGCCCAATATGTATAAAATGACATCTGCTGAGCTTGACAGATGGGTCCTGGACGTCCTCAAAAGTTCACAAAGTAACCGATGACATCTGTAACATATTTCTTTGGATGTGGGCTCTCTGAAGTCAGGGTGGTGATATGGTTAGAAGTTGTCTTTCGGTGCCAGGAGTCCACGAACCTTTGTCTGCAGCACAGGGAACTAGGAAAGGTCAAAATGGGTCCCCACCAAGATTAGTCACTACTTCTGAGTAGAATTACATTGGTGTGGAATGGAGGGTACAGTTCAAATGGTCAGGGCCAGGAAGGGCATGGAGGAGGGCGGAAGGGCCCACCAAGAGTATTCTCCTAGGATAGGGATCGTTTGGAGGAGCAAGATGGCCAATGACTGGCTTATGTCTCTCCCAGGCGTCCAAATCTCGACCAGGTGAACCCAATGGCCTTCTGTTGGATGGACAAGCCAACTTACTATTTTTCTCAAAGATGAGGATGACAGAGGACACTTTGAAGGCCGGAGATAAAACACTACAGTCCATTCACCCTACCCTCCCAACTCCGCATTGTCACCATTAGCGTTTTTTACAATTTATTTTTTGCCGTTGTTGTTCAAATTACAGAACCCAGGGAAAAAAATTCAAATAAAAATACACAAAATAAAACCTGAAGTGCTTCTCCACTCCCCACAGCCCTACCCTCCTCCACAGAGGGAAGGAAGCACTGTCTAAGCTCGGGGGTTGTTGTCCGGGATTTTTTGCCTACTCACCCCCTCTGCCCCCGCACACATATCACATTATCGTCACTTTCCAAATTTAGCAATAGATGCTATACACCTTTTCATGTCAATACATTCACATTCCTTTTTAAACAAAAAGAGGCTTTTTAGTAAAATGATTTACATGAAACATGAATTGCTCATATTTGCATAGCAGAGTCAAAAACTATACAGTTCAGATTTCCCTGGGGAAGAAATGGCTTTGTGAAACATGATCACACCTAGTTAGGCTAAATAACAAAATTCACAATATCTGAAGGCAGGCCTAAAAAAACCATGCGCTTCAGAACATGAATTAAAGACAACCACTTTGTCATAGCACATGATGACTTGTTTATTATTACCCCTCCCCTGTCGCGTGCTCTAAGTTAAGTGGATCCCGGTTTCTGGGTGTTACGGGATTTCACACCCTGGTGCTCTGTGCTCAGCTTTGCGAACTAAATGCTCTCTTCCTAATTCTCTGCAGGCAGGAGACTCTTCTTTGGCTGTAGCTTCAGGCAGGATTCTCTCAGTTCACACGGTTCGGAAAGTGTTGCTCTTTTATGGCAAACTCAGTGATTGCCTTTATTTCATCAAAAACAGTGGGTTCTTTTTCTTTCATATCCAGTATCTTCCTCATATTGCCCCCCTCCTCCTTCTTTTTTGGCCTGAAAATGTCCACAGTACCTTCATTTCACCAAAAGTTGCCCCAGCTGTGTCCTACAATTTCGTATCAGGATGAGTTTGTTGGACTTTGAGAGGGGCGCCTTACTATTCTGAGTGCCCCTTCTCCTGAAGCATGCTCTGTCCTCACATTTTTGGTGCAGGAGCTGTGAGAGTCAGTTCGCACACGGACATGAAAATGTGGTGTTCCCACTAACTATTACTCAGGATGGGGACACTGGTTTGCGGAGCCCGCATGTGGCAACGTTGCTCTGAAGAAGACGCTGGCAGGGTGTTCGGACAGGTCCCAATGCCCCCTCCTAGGTTACGTCAAACCTCAATTTAATGACACAGTCCTGGGTTTATTTCCTGAAGAAGAATCTTCTAAAAACCACACCCCCTACTCTGGTACGAATATATTTTGTCTTAAAAGGTGAGTGGAGGGTACAAACATTTTGTTTTTATTAGCATTTTAAATATATTTCAGCTGAACACTCACTGACCTTAAACAAATAGTTGATTTGTGTCCCATTTCCTGACCCACATTATAATTTTCTCCCACCTGACTTTAATCCATCTCCTACAAGCTTTAGCTTTTCTCCCCAATCCAAGATAAACCATCCTCTACTCTGGTCCATACTATCTACTTTCCTCCCATCCCTCAACCCACCCCTGAAGACACCTGTGACCGACATCATGCCTTCAGCATGGGAAAGTCAGGGGGTGCTCTAGGAGGGGGGGTATTTTGATGCCCTGTCTTCTCATTCAGGAGGCCGCTTCCCCATCAGCACCCTTTTCAGGGCGCCCTGCACATCAGGGTTCCGGAGGCTATAGATGAGTGGGTTCAACATGGGGCTGAGGATAGTATTGAGGATCCCAATCCCTTTGTCTCTGTCTGAGGCTGACACTGAGCCCAGACGCATGTAACTGAAGAAGCCAGTTCCATAAAAGATACAGACCACGGTGAGGTGGGAGCCACACGTGGAGAAGGCCTTCTTCCTCCCCTCTGCTGAACGGATTCGTAGCACTGCAGCTGTGACGTGGGCGTAAGACACTGAGATGAGGATCATGGGGAACACCCCCATGAAAGTGGCCCCCACAAAAAGCAGCTGCCCATTGAGGTGGATACTGGAGCAGGAGAGCTGGAAAAGGGGTGGGAGGTCGCAGTAGAAGTGGTTGACCACATTAGGGCCGCAGAAGTCAAGCACAGACACGGCCACTGTGTGAGTCAGAGCATTGATAAAGGAGATAGTGCAGCAAATGGCCACCAGGGCACCCCGGACTTCACGGCGCATGCGGGTGCTGTAGGTGAGGGGCCGGCAGATGGCCAGGTAGCGGTCATAGGCCATGGCTGTCAGGAGGTGACAGTCCACACCGGCCAGGAGGTGGAAGAAGAAGAGCTGTGAAACGCAGGCAGCGTAGGGGACTCTGCACTGGGGGGGCAGGAGACATGCTAGCATTGGAGGGACAGTGACAGTGATGCATCCAATGTCCAGCAGAGATAGGTTCCCCAAGAAGTAGTACATGGGAGTGTGGAGTTTGGGCTCCACAAAGATGGCAGCCAGGATGCTGAAGTTGCCCCCTATGGTGAGTACATAGGCAAAGAGGAAGACGACAAAAAGGATGGGTTTCAGTCTTACGTTTTCTGTCAGGCCAAGAAGGATGAACTCAGTGACAGTTGTCCTGTTCCCCCAGGCGCCTGGCTCCATAGGCTGCTGCTGCTGAGCTCTGTAGTGGGAGAAGACCTGAACCTGCCAGAGAAGGAAAGAGACACACAGTAGGCACCTAATCTGTGGCTACTGGATGCTGGGGTAATATGGCGTGGGCACCTACCAGCCTAGAGCTTAAGCAGTCTCCTGGAGGGCACCACGATGCCAGACATGGACCTTTAATTGCTGTTTCAGGCTGAGATCCAGGGGATCCTAGGGAAGGGGCTGGGGCAGAGAAACTACTCTGGGGCCCAGGACACTGACTATTTACCAGCATTTTAACAGCTATTAAGGTTGTATCTGTGTGTAGTGCTGAATAGCAGTTCTGACTAGCTCAGTGAATAGATGAATAGATGAGGTTGTAGAAAGCACAATATAGGAGAGTAGGAACAATCTAAAGAAGGGTAGGAGGATGCAAAGGGAGAGTGAGCAAAGAGAGGAGCAAGGAGCAGACTGAAGTACAGAAGCACTCGGACGCTAAATACGGAAGGACACGAAGGTGACTTAAGAAAGCGCTGACAACATTTTGAAAGTATAAACTCTGAGAGCTGTGCTAAGAACTTCATATTTATTTTCTCATCTAATTTTCATAGAGCTCTGTGGGGTAACTGCTATTATATCGGTGTAATCCGGACCCTGGGGTTTTTAAAGGTTAAATAAGTAGTCCGGGGCTGTCAAGTAGGGTCTCAAACTCAGGACTGTCTGACTCCCTAAATCGACACCTGTACTGCCTCTTACAGAACTTGGGTGTATTGTTACTGAGGCTTTATAAATGACATTGTGTGCTACAGAGAGGAAAGGTTTTCCTAAGTCTTCAGGTCTTGGTATCACTACAGCTATTGAAAGAAGTCAAGATCCCATCCATCCATCCATCCATCCTTTTATTCAATAGTTGTCTATTTGTTGAAGGTAGTAGATTCTGCATATATTTTGACGGTGGAACTAACAGACCAGGCATGAAGTGTGAGAGAAAGAGAAGTACAGGGATGATTCCAGGATTCTTGGCCTGAACAACTGGAGTTGCTATTAAGAGATATGGGGAAGAATGATGATTTGGTAGGGGGTGGGATGGGAGATCAGGAGATTTGCCAAGGGAAAATAGGGCAGCTGAAGTCCCAGGGAACATTTAGCCAGTTTCTACTCTATTACACATAGTGGAAGTTCCGTTTACCTAACAAATCCTTGGACAACTGAGGAGTGAAGCCATGAAGTCAAAAGTTCTTTCATGGGACTGCATCAGTGGCTCTAGAAAGGTAGCTTTGGGGCCTCCTTCTGCTTGACTCTTGCCTCTGCTAGGCCACCCTTTGTCCAGGACTGTGCTAGTGCTCCCTTCTAACTAGAACATTCTCTCTCTTTCACACCTCAAGACTCCATCCTTCAAGGCTCAGTCCTGGGTCATTGTCCCATCATCTCAAAGAAATCTTCCTTATGCACCCCAGTTTTTAAAAAAATTGTTTTCGTGTTTATTTATTTTTGAGAGAGAAAGAGAGAGAGAGAGAGAGAGAGAGAGAGAGAGGTGAGCAGGGGAGGGGCAGAGAGAGAGGGAGACACAGAATCCAAAGCAGGCCCCAGGCTCTGAGCTGTCAGCACAGAGCCCAACGTGGGGCTCAAACTCACAAACCGCGAGATCATGACCTGAGCCGAAGTGAGACGCTCATCTGACCGAGCCACCCAGGCGCCCCCTTATGCACCCCAGTTTTTAACTGATCTTTCCCTCCTCTGATGAGATCATTGATAACCTGGATCATTCTAGCACTTGCATATGGAGAAAGGGTAGGGAACAGAACCATTGTGAGGAGTAGGTTACAGAGTCACGACTTGGACCACTCAAAATCGATAGCACAAGACACAGAATGTAGATTATGCTAACAGGCTACCACAGGAGACTCTACACTACTACTCCTGGCACCTCCATTCTGTCCTTTTCTGTGAAAACTGTTGGCAATCTGTTGGGCTCAAACTCTGTCGGGCCAGCGCCGACCCTCAGTGGGAGAAAGAAGACTGCTAGTCTCTCAAAGGTTATACCTTCCTTTCCAGAATCTACCTCCCACCTGGGACCACCACCGGTCCCCTCAGTGGGAAGCCAGCCACTGACACTGTACATTTGGGTTCTGTTTTCTATCGCGATGCCGGGCAAACTTTAGCTCCGCCGAGGGCTACGCTCAGACACAGAGTAAAGTGGCAATGCCTCCTTTGCCCTCAACAGATACGTGTCCCCTAGATGCACCTCTCCAGAATGCTGGAGGTAGGGCAGGGATCATGGCTTGTCCGTCAGATACAGCTTTCCTGGTCAGACTGTTGTAAAGGCAACATGTAAGGAGAAAAGGTGCTCTTGCCTTCAAGGAAATCACACTGTAGTGATTGTGGAGTTCTAAGAGAGGTTCATAGGTCGTCTACCTGGATCAGAAGGACTGTAAATAAGAAAGCCTTCAGCTGAACTGGTGGGAGGAGACAGGGACACTTGGAAGACTTGAGCTCCCTGGGCTTTAGGAAACAGAGGACCTGACAGCCACTATCTGACGAAGGAGACAAGACATGTAGATAACATGACTCAGATTTCACCAGTATCAGCAGTTAAGAAGGGCAAGTTAAATTTCCTTAATAAAGGAAGAGGGACTCGGTCCATTTACTGAAATACAACAGAAAAAAAATTACTACTTTGTGTTGAAAAAGCATAGGAAAAAGACCTCTGGGTATAGCAGGGTTCTTTCTCACAGATAGTACCCCTCTCTTTCCCTCTGAGGTCGGCTGTGGGTTTTCTTGAGGCTGGGAGTGGTTTTTTTAGCCGCCAAGGAGGTCTCCTGTGCACAGATTTGAAGGCAGCGATCGCTGCTGGATGAAGGAGCCTAAGGGTTTCTCCCAACCCTTCTTGCCTTCATTCTATAAAAAGTGAATGGGCAATAAATAATCCCTTCCTCATTGTTCGCCTCTTCCTGTTCCATGATTGGAGAGGATAAATTTCTTCCATTGTGAGTTGGTCCCATGCATATAATCCCTCCCCCAGTGCTGAGGAGGCCCAGCAAAGTGTAGCCTTCGAAGTCAGCTTATGACTAACAAGAGAGGGTTTCCTGGGGGTGCTGGGATTGGAGTGACAGCCAGTGACAGGTAACATTTATCAAGTACTTTGTACCCAAGTTGCTTTTATGTTTTCCCTCATTCAGTCCACACAAAAAGCCTGTAAGGGAGGTAATAATAATAACTGAGACTTAATTAGATCTTACTATGTGTTAAGCAATGTTCTGAATATTTTACCTGTATTACCTCATTTAATCTTAAATAAGCCTCTGAAGTAGATACTATTATAATCCCCATTGTTCAGACAGGAAACTGAGGCACAAAGAGGTAAGGTAGTTTGTCCACATTTAGGCAGACAGTGAGGAGCAGAGCTGGGGGTCTGACCAAAGGCGGCAGGGGACTCATCAAGAGTGCCCCAACACCTGCCACTCCTGGGACAGGCAGGTTATTTGGTGAGAAGGGAGTGGGTATTTGTCGGGATCCCTTGTCACCAGAGGAAATGTCCTCACAGATGGATTTTCCTAGCTTAACATTAAGGCAAGCCCAATCTGGGTTGGAAATCATAGCAGTGACACAATCCAGTGTCACATAGCACAGTGGCAAGAGTTCATTCTTGCTCTGAGCAGCAGCAACATCTCTCCATCCTGGACGCATCTGTCCACTCCCCACCCCAATCATCTCCCACCCTGCCGGTTCACACAACGTTCAGTTCATGTCAAGTTCTCTGTTCCAATTTGTCCTGCATAATTCTTTCTCTCCACAAAGTCATGCATAATCCCCCCCCCCTACTTTTTTCTTCTCTCTCTCTCTCTCTCTCTCTCTCTTTGTCCCTTTCTCATTCTTCTGGTTTATAAGAATGACAGCTCAGCAAAATGGAAAGAGCTGTGGAGTTGGAGTCCAGGGACTTATGTTTTTTGTGTTATAAACAAGTTTCTACTAGCACCGGGACCTTGGAAAAAGGAAAAAAAGAAGGGAGAGATGGAGAGAGGAAAGAAGGAATGAAAAGAAATAAAACAGAAAGCTAATGTTTACATAAATACAAACCTTCTTTCAGGTATATTACTCCATTTGACTCTATTATATGTTACTGCATTATGTGTTACATTTAACCTTAGCAAACATTCTTAAAGATAGGTAATCATCTTACAAATGAGAAAAAAGAGGCTCAAAAAAATTAACTTGTTGAATTTCACATGAGCAAGAGTTTGTTCTGAATGGAGAACTTGTTCATCTTCTGCCAGCCCCTGCTGTTTTCCAAGGCTGTCTATCATCTATTTATCCATCCATTCATCCCTTTTTCTTCTGTAATGTGAAAGGCTGTACTGCATTCTCTCTAGGTTTACTTAAAGGTAAATACAGGCTGCTCTGCCCCAACCAACCTAAATAGCCTCCTTGGCTCCCCCAGACTCTTCATTTCCCCCTTCTCTTTAGCCCAGTCAGTTCCCTCTGATGTCCTTCTGTTTGCCAGCTCTGTCCTTCAATCTTCCAGTCACTCAGAGTGGAAACCTCACCATATTTCTCTACCTTCCCTGAATCCAAGCATCACTCAATTCTTTGTTTTATCAACAAGGAAAAAGCCACGTGAAGACCTTGAGTGATGTCCATTCACCCTTACTCAAGACGGGAGGAAACTAGGGGTTCTGGAGCAGTGAGAAGTCGTGGTGGGGCTTACCTTTCTGTGAGCACTCTGGCTAGTACTCTTGCCTGGGTCTTATGGAGATGGGGGTGAGTGGTAAGCTGACCCAAGGTGGCCTGTCTCCAAACACTTTTAAAAGGTGTGAGGCAGCGACCCAGAGGTCTGTCCTGGTGCTCTAATTGGCAGCTAACGAGCACTTAGAGGCCCTAAAAATGAACTCTCTCAGGGATTGCACAAGAAGCCAGAGGCAGACAAACAACCTCGGTCCTTAAGGGTCTCTCTCATCTGCCGAGTATTTTGGACTCTGTTAAAGAACCATTAGATTTATGACATCACTCCAAGCTCCTAAAGTCTCCAGGAAAGGAGGAAAGGTGATAAACAGTCACCATGTTACAGATGGAAATAAGATCCAGAGGGCTGAGATGATTTGCCAAGGCCAGAGGGTGGGGGGCTGTGGTGGAACTCAGGGCCCCAGCTAAGCTGATTCTGGCACTTTTCCTCTCATTTGTTTTTCACGTTGGGTTTTTAAGGCATAACTTTAAAAGGCCGGGTTAACTAAAGTAAAATTTCAATTGTAAATTTTGATGAATTGTGACAAAAGTATACAGTCATGGATGTACCATCTCCATCAATATGTAAAACATTTCAACCACTCCAAAATGTTCCCTTCTGCCCCCTTGTGGACAATCCCCTTTCTACATCATAGCCCATGGCAACCTCTGATCTGATTTCTGTCCCTATGTTTTTGCCTTTTTCAGACTGTCATAAATCATACAGTAAGTAGACTTTTTATAACAGGATTCATTCAAGCAGCATAATCTTTTTGAGATTCATGCATGTTGGCCGTACTAGTAGTCCAGCCACTGTATGGATATATAGCAATTTGTTCAGCTAATCACTAGTTAACGCACATTTGGGTTGTTTCCAGATTTTAGCCATTACAGATAAAGCTACAATAAATATGTGCATACAGTTCTTTGTGTGGATATTTGTCTTCATTTCTCCTTGGAAAATACCAAGAGCGTAAAGGCTGGACTCCAGGTGGGTGAATATTTACTTTGATAAGAAACAGTCAAACTGTTTTCCAAACTGGCTAGACCATTTGCATTCCTACCGGCAAAGTGTGAGATTCCCAGTTGTGCATCAAACGTAATGTCATCAGAATTTTTAACGTCAACTATTAGGTGTGTGGCAGTATCTCATTGTGGTTTAACTTTGTATTTCCTCAGTGATATTGAGCATCTTTTCATGTGCTTACTCACCATCATATGTCTTGGATAAAGTGTCTGTTTAAATATTTTGCCCTCCATCCCAAATGGGTGGTTTTTCTACTTCTTGTTCTATTGTAAAAATTCTTTACACATTCCGGATACTGGTCTTTTACCAGGTAAGTGTCTTGCAAATATTTTTCCAGTCTTGTATTTTTAGTTTCTTAATTGTTTCCTTTGAATTGCTGATATTTAAAGTTTTAATGATGTACAATTTATCAATTTTTTCTGATTCATGCTTTTTGCATCTTATCTAAGAGATCTTTGTCTAATCCAAATCACAAAGATATTTCTTCTATTGTTTTCTGGAAGTTTTATGGTTTTAGTGCTTACACTCAGATTAGGATCCATTTTGAAGGTTTTTCTGTGTGTGTGATATGGCGCAAGGAAAGGGTTGAGTTGAGGATTTTTTTTTTTATATGGATGTATAGTTGTTTCAGTACCATGTGTTGAAAGACTGTTTTTTTGGCAATTTTGACAAAAATAAATTGTCCATATACGTATGAGTGTACCTCTGGATTCTCGATTTTATTCCATTGATCAATGTGTTTATCCTTACATCAATATACACTGTCTTGATTACTGTAGTTTAACAGTCAAGTCTTGAAATCAGTAGTTTACGTACCCCAAACTTGTTATTCTTTTACTGTTACTTTGACCATTCTAGGTCCTTTGTTCTTTCATATAAAATGTAGAATCAGCTTGCCAATTTCTATAAAACACATGCCAAGATCTATAGATTAATTTGGGAAGAATTGACATATTAACAATACTGAGTTTTCTGGTCCACGAACATGACATATCTCTCCATTCATATAGGTCTTTCTATGTCTCTCAGCAATGTTTTGCAGTTTTCAGTGCATACGTCTTGTACATATTTTGTTTATTTTATACCCACTTCATGTTTTTTTTATGGTATTGTAAGTGGTATTGTTTTGGTATCAACTTTCAATTTTTTTGCTAATATATTGAAATATAACTGATTTTTGCATAGTCCATATTGTATATTCTATGTTGATCTTGTTTACTTGACCTCACCAAACTCACTTATTAGTTCTAGTAGCTTTTGGTAGATTGGGATTGTCAACAAAGAAGATCATGTCATCTTGAATGTGGACAGTTTTATTTCTTCCACTTTCCAATCTGTAGGGTTTTTATTTTTGTCTTGCCTTGTACTATCTAGAAGTTCCAAAATAATGTTAAATAGTAGTTGTGAATGCCAGCTTCCTTCCCTCATCCCTGATCTCAGGGGCAACACATTCAGCCTTTCTCCATTATTTATGATATAGTTCTAAGTTCTTTGCAGATATCCTTTATCAAGCTGATGAAGTTACTTTCCATCTCTAGCTTCCTGTGAGTTTTCACCATGAATAAATGTTGAAGTTTTGTCACATGATTTTTCTGAATGGATTGAGACCATAATATGGTTTTTCATGTTTAGTCAGCTGACATGGTAAATAAAATTGATTCATTTTAGATGATGGACCAATTTACATTCCTGAATACCTGATCTGATATCATACTCCAGCCTCAAGAACTGTAACATTTCTTGGGGCGCCTGGGTGGCTCATGCCATGATCTCACCGTTTATGGGTTCGAGCCCTGCGTCGGGCTCTGTGCTGACAGCTCGGAGCCTGCTTCTGATTCTGTGTCTCCTTCTCTCTCCGCCCCTCCCCTGCTCATGCTCTGTCTCTCTCTGTCTCTCAAAAATAAATAAATATAAAAAAGAACTGTAACATTTCTTTTTTTAAAGTTTTTTAAAATTTTATTTATTTATTTTGAGAGAGAGAGGGAGTGAGAAAGAATCCTAAGCAGGCTCCACGCTTGGTGGATGCAGGGCTTGATCCCACAAACTGCGAGATTATGACCTGAGCTGATACCAAGAGTTGGACGCTTAACCGACTGAGCCACCCAGGCACCCCCAAGAACTTTAACATTTCTTTTGGTGTAAATCTACTGGTGATAAATTTTTTTTAGCTTTATTTTTTTTCTCTGGGAAAATCCTTTTTCACCTTCATTTTTGAAAGATATTTTTGCTGAATAAAGTCCCTGAGTTGGCAGCTTTTTTTCTTTCAATGTTTTAAAGCTCTTGCTCTGTTTTCTTCTAGGCTGCCCATCCCCTAACAACAAGTCAGTTCTCATTCCTACCTTTGTTCTTCTCCATGTGATGTTTCTGTCTTCTCTGACTGCTTTCGAGACTATCCTTGGTGTTCAGCAGTTTGATCACAGTGTGTGTGTGTGTGTGTTTTTCTTTACACTCATCCTGTTTGGGGTGATAGTTGAAGTTACATTAGGATCACAGGCCTTAAGTGACACTCTTACAGTGTAAGAAACTCTCTGCCTCCTATTTGGACATTTCCTGTAGGCAATTAACCTGGATATGGGTTTTAAGCATGATGAACATATGCAAAGGAGGCAGATAAAATAAAAGCTGCTGGGATTTATTAATAGAAATGGTGGCTATGCTAATACGTGATGTATAGGGTTTGTCCACACCAAAGTGATATGCTAATAAGTTACCAGTGGGAGGATATCGGGGACTACCAGGTAGTACAATGGTCATCTAATGAAGTTTCCTATGTACTGATCGGGGCGGGGGTGGGGGGTGGGGTGGTGGCTACATGTATTTCTTATGCACACAATACTGTCTTGCACCAGATTCATAACAGGACATACTAAACCTAGGCCTGGTCCACACCTCCTTCTCCCTGAGGCCTTTTCGTGACTGGTTCCAATGCAGTAGGCAATTCTGGTCAGTTTGTGGTCAGTGACCTGAAATCCCTGACTCATACGGAACCAGTGTCTCCCTGTAGTTCCCGCAGCCCAGTGTAAGGACTATAAAACGTTGCCTGCAGAACAACCGAAAATTCTGTGCAGTCCTCCTGGAAAATGGCCCGGACGGCAAAATGAAGCAAGAGGCCAAGGTTGGGCATCTCAAGGCCTGGCCTAGAGCAAAGAGGGGTCAGGGTATAGAAAGTTGCAGAGGAAAACTGAGTTTCTAACATTAGAGACCAAGGCTAAGTGCCAGGTTCAGGCACCAGAGGCAGGAGAAAGGCCAATTTCAAAGGAAGAAAGTTTAGAGTTATGTAGAAATGTGATCTCAGAGAGAACAGAAGGAATGAAGAAGAGTAGAGGTGTCAGAACTCCAACTATATGTGAATGTGTTCCAGGTCATTTTTATTGGCTCACACACAGATGCATGCTGAATGGAGAGGTCAAGGATGCTAACAGGGTCAAGGAAGGAGTTAATGACCTCTGGTTTTAATTCTTAGGAGAGCAGATGGTGGCATACAAATGAGCCGATATTAAAAGAATAGCAAGGCTGGCAAGAAGATGAACTTAACCACTTACATGTTGGGTTTGCAATGCATGTGGAAACGTCCCTCAGACTGATGAATATATGCATCTGAAGCTTGGAGACAAGGGGTCATCAGAGCAGATAAAATAATTCAAATGAATAAGGTAATTCAGGGTGTCTTACTAAAGTAGCAACATTTTCCAAAGTACAGAAATCACAATTTAGTTATACGTAAATTTCTATGACTATAATGGGCACATGCACTTTGGCCTTGAGTTCAGAGGACATAGCTTCTAGAGTTTTGCCATTAAGAATATCGTTTGGTTCTAGGTTTGAAATACATGCTTCTTATTTTATTAAAGAAGAACATGATACTATTTTTATTAGAATGTGCTATAAACTTCACAACAGAGCCGGAAAAAAAAAAAAAAAGAATGTGCTATAAACAGCTGTAATGTCCCTATGCGACTTCATTCAAAATTATTTAAAATATTCCGCTCATCCTTGGAAACATCTTCCAGATTCCAAGTGTGTCAAGTTCTAGGACTTTTTTCTGACACTGTGATCTTGAATGAAAAATGGTGTCTTGTTGTACGTCAGGTTTTTCACCTGTATAATGAAGAATAATAATGTTGCCTGTACTACAGGCCACACAAGATGTCTTGAAAATCAAATAAGAGGGGCGCCTGGGTGGCTCAGTCGGTTAAGCGTCCGACTTCGACTCAGGTCACGATCTCACGGTCCGTGAGTTCGAGCCCCGCGTGGGGCTCTGAGCTGATGGCTTGGAGCCTGGAGCCTGCTTCCAATTCTGTGTCTCCCTCTCTCTCTGCCCCTCCCCCGTTCATGCTCTGTCTCTCTCTGTCTCAAAAATAAATAAACGTTAAAAAATTTTAAAAGAAAAAAAGAAAATCAAATAAGATGCTGGGCATGGGAGTGTTTGTGTGAATTGGGAAGTACTATTTGCATGTAAGGAATTTTTACTATATTTAGTGGTATTTTTATATGCTTAAACCCACAGCATGCTGACAGTTCTCATGTTAGCTTTCAAGAGAGAAATTTATGCCTGGAATCTCCAATGAAAATACTGATTGTATGTTAATAACTAACATGATTACAGCACTCTGCCACAACAGAATGGGTTCTCTCTGTGCCCTACTGTGCAGCATAGACACTTAGTAGGATGTTTAGCAGGACTTCAGTAAACATTTGCTGGGTGAATGAATAAATGAAAAAGACTTTTATATACCTTTATTGATTTAATCCTTATATGAGTACTGCATGATAACCAGGCCTGGTTTTCAATGCTTGAAGGTTCTGTGGGTAAGTGATGGTTAACTCTCTGGGCTTTATAATAAGCTGTGCGTAACTCTATCATTGTAATTAATGCATTTTATTATAATTTTCCGTGTATTATAAGTTCCTTGAGGGCAAGTGTTAAAGCAGTACAGCGAGTAGACACTTAACAATTCAATCAATTATTCATGAAATAATTTATTAGCAAAAGAAATGACTGGGAGGTGAAATTATTATTATCAGTACTTAATTATTATATTCTATTTCTTTCAATGAGTGCTTAAATAAGCACTTTCTCTTAATCAATAAATGTGTCATTATATAGAAACTCAATCATTTCTGCCATAACTGTTACATTTTCTCATTCCTTTGTATCTCACTGCAACTATCTCCTTTTTTGGGGCCTCTCAACCTTTCCTTTGGGTTGGTGTTTGCATGCCAGCATGCAAACCATGCAGCTCTTCTCACTTTCAAACAAAACTAAAACAAAACCCAAATCTCCTTTAGTCTTCTGTTTCCCCCCTGCCCCCCTCAGCACTTCCCTTTCTCCAGTGACAGCTGCATATCTGTGACCCCCCCTTTCCCAACTCCCCACCGCAACCATCTCCTACTCTGACTCCTCTCAAAGGGTCCCTGAAGAGGTCACGCTCTGCCTGGAAGGAGACCCTCCCTGGTCAGCCTGGAGAATGCCGGCTCATCTTTTTTTTTTTTTTTTTTTATAAAATTTTTTTTTTCAACGTTTATTTATTTTTGGGACAGAGAGAGACAGAGCATGAACGGGGGAGGGGCAGAGAGAGGGAGACACAGAATCAGAAACAGGCTCCAGGCTCTGAGCCATCAGCCCAGAGCCTGATGCGGGGCTCGAACTCACAGACCGCCAGATCGTGACCTGGCTGAAGTCGGACGCTCAACCGACTGCGCCACCCAGGCGCCCCATGCCGGCTCATCTTTAAACACACGGCTCAATCTGCATCTCTACCAGGATGCCCTTTGGCAATACTGTCACTGTCCTGCCACAACAGAGTTTTCTCTTTATCGTCACTGTGCACGTAAGCCACCTAACACACAGCACCTACAACCCTTCGTGTTTCTGCCACTTTGGCCTCCTTGGGGCCCTTTTCTATCAAGGAATCATCTTGAGACCAGAGCTTTTGCTTTACTCTTCTCTGCCTCTCAATACTTACTATGAGTCCTGTTACATTTTAGGGGCTCAATGAGTGCTTTAGGAATCAATAATTTAATAGACTTACGCTTTTATGAAAATATGTGGGGTTCAGTTTCGTGTCAGGTCTAATGTCTTGGCAGGTCTTGTACCTCTTTTCTCTCCCTAGATAACGCCTAACTATTGCGGCCGTCTTCCTTAAAACAAGACAGATGCATCCCGTTGATAGTGCTTGAGCACATCTCGGGTGCTGGTACAAGTAACCTGTATTGTAAGTTTAGGGTTCAGACAGAACCAGAAAATTCTAGGAAGCAACCATACGTTACAGATAAAGCCCTTCCCAATATTGCCAAATGCCCCTAAATTAGAACATCAATACAAGCAGGACCAGTTACTGGCAATTCCAGGTTTTACTGTAGATACCATCCACATCCAAGTCAATAAACCAGAGAGCGATCCAAAGAGAAGAAGCTGCATCTGAAAGGCCAGAAGTGGGAAGGGAGGCTGCTGCCGGGAGGGAGGGAGCTACACGCAGGGAGCCGGCAGAGAAACTGGCCCTTACGATGTGGAAAACAAAGGCAAAAGAAAAAAATTAAATTTCCTTACAGCTTACAGCCCTTTGACAAGTCCTTGAGACAGGCAGAGTGACCTTCCCCTAGGAACTCGGCTGCCTCGATGTTAACACTGCTAAAGCCAAAAGGCAATCTTAGCTTAAAATTGCCCCGACCCCCCAGGATCCTGTAAATCTCCTTTAACATATAGAAACTCCTTTGGAAACTTCCTTTATCTCTAGCCCCCAAATATATGTTAGCATATATGTTATATGTTAGCTATGCATATGGCCCACTGATCTGAAGAGTCTCATGACTAAGATTTTGTTAGTACTGAATGATCTTTTCCTAACAACAGCTAGCCCCGTCAAGGTCCTGGAAACCTTGCTTCCAGAATTCCTTAGAAACTTATTCTATCCCTAACCACGCCCTCCCTCCAAACTTGAAAGTATATGATCAGTCACCCATCACAACCCCAGTGCAGCTCTTTCTGCCCACAGGTCCTGACCCTGTGCTTTAATAAAGCCACCTTTTGCACTGAAGATGTCTCAAGAATTCTTTCTTGGCGGACGGCTCTGAACCCCAACAGTTTCACATCACTCACACTGGGGAGCTCACGTGGGGAAAACTAATCCCCCAAACATTTGGCTTTGAAAAACCAAGGGGCTGAATTCGTATAAGCAATGGGACTTGGAGCCCAAAGCTTTAATTTTTTTTTTTTAATTTTATTTTTTAGAGAGAGACAGAGCGTTAGCTGGGGAGGAGCAAAAGAGAGGGAGACACAGAATCTGAAGCAGGCTCCAGACTCCGAGGTGTCAGCCCAGAGCCTGACACCGGGCTCGAACTCACTGACTGTGAGATTATGACCTGAGCTGAAGGATGCTTAACTGACTGAGCCACCCAGGTGGAGCCTTTAAAAGTCAGCTGACTCAGCACTGGGCTGCCAGGAGGGTGAGAGATAGCTGGGTACCTGGCCCTGAAAGGGATTGCAGTCTGTGCAGAGAGGCAAGGCGAAAAGGGCAGTTTACACACCACGGGGGCAAACGGGACACAGATCTGTTCATACTGATCTCGGAGTGTGTTGGGGGCACTTCAAAAAACAAGGGAGCTGGCAGGTGCCAATTTCCTCCCCCACCTTCCAGCGTAAACACTGACCCTTCTGCGGGAGGTGGGGCTGCACGGACGCCAGCTACCCAACCTGCCAGCACGTGCCAGGCCCGCAGTTTCTCCGGAGGACACGTCACACCAGGCACGCTAGCCTCAGCCCAGGGCTCAGGGCAAATGCTGTTAAAGCAGCCGAAGCGCTTCAGGGATGGGGCGTGGGACCAGAGGCCCCACACAAATGTTGCTAACGCCAATGCCCCCTCTCAAGTTCAGGGGTGGGTGGGCAGTCCCCTCAGAGCTGGCCTGCCTGGGTCCCACCCACACCGCAGAGATCACAGCCCACAAGAGGCAGGGAGTCAGTGCAGAAGGCTGCACTGAAAGGAAAAGTGACCCAGACACAACAGGACACAAGCAACACACAAAGGGTACTCTTCTAAAAGTGTGATAAAGGACATTTTCAGCTTTAACGTTTGTGGGCCCTGTTCCTGGGCTCTCGGGGAAGCTACGCTTTTACCAAGGTCACCATGACTTCACCAAACTTCAAAGCATGGGCAATCTTCCTGCCCTGAGCACACACTGTATGTGTTTCATTAACAAATAACCTAAAGGAAACATTCCAAACTAAGGAGGAAAAATCTCCCTAAGTGTCTGAGGATACTACTCAAGACGTCTAGGGGTGTGGGAGGCCGGGCCCCAGTGCCAGGCTGAGACCGGGTTGAGCAACCTTCCCTGTTGACTCAGCCAACCTGGTGGCTCCCCCTCCCATTCCCCCACTTTCAAGGGCATACGAAAGCCTTGTCAAGGCTGAGAAAGTTAATTCCTGAAGCCTGTGGTCTGCAGGTGTTGGCAGTAATGCTACCTCCCTTTTTCTACCCCGAGTCAGATAGAAACAAACATGGGAATTGTGTTTTGCTAGCAATCTTATCAACAGGGTCTTGTTGTGACCCGTTTAGAAAATTCACAAGGAACACAGAACTAAATGTTTTGGTTGGCAGCGATTATGTGAAACCTGTTTATTCTTAGAACGGCCTGACCCATAAGAGTCTGGATATAAAAGATTGTGTACAGCAACAATAAAGCCGTCACTTGGGCCATCAGCCCAGGGGACCCTCCTGTTCCCAAACTGGCTTCTCTTCTCTCTTTTTTTCTTACATTCCCCTACCCTCAGGACCCTGATCTCGGTGTTTGTTGCGCCGGTCGCGACAAGGGGTCCCATAGGAATTTCCATCTCATAAGATAATTAATGATTGGCTTGTCAGGGAACGCACACGTAAGGATTGATCATCCAGTGCCCCAAGCCCCCTCGGTGGTCTTGGACCTCTCTGGAAGAAACCAAGACACGTAAGAGAGTTTATCATGGTGACTGGCGACACTCACAAACAGCACCCTCTCGATCCACCACACTTAATCTTATTCAAGCCTTATTCTAAAAGTAAAACTGAGACTAAAAGAAATGGGGAACCATGCTTCAAAGGATGGAATTAGCCCCCAGAAAACCAAGAACCACCCACAAGAAACTCCAGCCGGCTACATGTATAGGACATATGGAGCCTATACTTGCAAGTGGTTACTTACGAGGGAAAATTGGAAGGATAACTTGAGTCTCAGGTGGCCCAAATGGGGTTCTTTTGACATGTCTGAATTAGTTTCTTGGGTGCATAAGTAGAGAAAGCCGGCTATGAGACCAAGTAACCAGAAACTAGGAAGCCATTTGGCTCAGTCAACGAAGCTCCTGGCTTTGGGGGAGGAACCAACAGTCACAGAGGTACTCTGGCTTCATTCGGTTTTCCCTTGCTGCAGCTTTTGGTGTCTCTGCAAGAAACCGGTTGTGATGTAATTGGAAACGGAAAATAACTAATTAATAGATCCATAAATTATAATGCTGTCTTACAATTAGATTTGTGTTAATAAAAGGAGGATATATGGAAATTGGGTCTTTAATGTCCTCTCCACAAACACTGATGAAATGCAGACTACATTTTGTTTGTGCATTTGTGTCCATATGTATTATAAATGTGAGATATTTTCTCTACCTGTGGATGGGCATTGCTAAAATTAATCTGTAAAAGAGCTCTATTTAATTGGTTTAAAGGCAAGCGCTTGTAAAAATTGAGCATTTTAAAACACAAAAGGCTAAAAACTAATCCAAATGTTTTTTCAAGTTCACATGAGCCGGGATAAAATTCCCAACATCCATACTTTTATGTTACTTCATAATAAAGATGCATCACAGGAAAGGACCTAACCGATGGTCCAAAGAGATAAAGAAGACGAAAATTTAAGACACTGACCCCTTACCCAGTAGTCGGAATAATGAGGAACAGGAGAAGGAAGACAGGCAGACACTAGAAATCCTAAATCCACCCTCCAAGCACGAGCACCAGAACTGGTGGCCGGCCCTCTCTTCTTCCAGAGGCTGACAGGAGAGCGGATAGGAGATGGAGGTTTAAAAAAGAATTAGGCCAAAACTTTAAATCTGCCTCTGGCCTTGCCAGCGACTCCTCTTCTACCTTTGCCTCTGCTTCCTGTTCCTGTGCCCCCTCCCGGTCCACTCGCACAACCAGCTCCTAAACCAGCCTCCAGTGCCATCAGCTCTTGCTCGTCCTACCCTCACTGTCAAGGAGCAAAAAGCACCCCAAGCTGTTGGGCCACCTCCTTGTGAGGTTCAAAGCGAAGCACCTCCCAAATCAACATGAAAGAGTCCAAGGACTCCCCTGGACTTAAATCACTCACTTCAGATTTCCCCACAGGAGCCCCAAATAAAATTGACCAGTGGGGAACAAACCGATTGACTTCTTAGTGGATTTGGATGCAATATATTCGATACTAAAGCTAATTTGAGGTCATTGATTTAATTAAAATAAACATAGCTTTAGAGTTATCGACATCAAATATAATGTAGGCAACCAACTTTTTATTCTATTTGAATTTATTTGTTAAGTTCATGTTATCTCTGTCGCAATGTGTAAGCAGAGGGGACTTAAAATAATGGTTAATTTTGTCTGTCTCATAAAGTTTTCATGGGTAATTGCTAAGAACAAGTAAGTTAAATAAATAAAAAGGTTTATGGATAAATTTTTAAATAGCTTCCCCAAATCATTAATAATCTAAAACTTTGAAGTTTTGCTAAGTTAAATGATAAACTAGGTTAAATTCATTGGGTATCTAAGTCTTTCCCAAATAAAATAAAATCTTAAAACATTAATTACTGCATGTAGGTTTGTCTGTGTTGGCTTCTTATTGTAGAGAAACTGAAAATACTTGAGTCCAGGGGCACCTGGGTGGCTCAGCTGGTTAAGCGTCTGACTCTTGATTTTAGCTCAGGTCATGATCTCATGGTTCGGTTCATGAGATCAAGCCCTGCTGTCAGAGCAGAGATTGCTTGGGATTCTCTCTCTTCCCCTCTCTCTGCACCTTCCTGCTTGCGATCTGTCTCTCTCAATATAAATAAACTTAAAAAAAAAAATACTTGAGTCAGTTGGTAAGCATACTTTGTGCATTATTGAAAGACTGTACTATAAAAAAAAGATGTAGAAACTATTAAATATATTCATAAATTTTCCATTCTAAAACGTTCTGGTGTAATAATTCACAATTTGTTACTAGTTAACTTTCACAGGAGACTAAGATTTCTAAGAATTAAAACTCTGATAAATATGATTAAGATTGCTGGAAAATGATTTTTTAAAAAAGCAATTTATGTATATAGAAAAGTAGGAGATATGTAAGAAAGGTGTAAAGAATGAAAATACATTTTGTTGATGGAAAGAAGATAATTTTGTCCTGAAATGAGACTGGTTATTTAGAGAGAGAAAATTTAGGACAGAATCTAAGTTAAAAAAAAAAAAAGTTGTAAAACGTTTGTGAAGGGGAATCTTTGAAAAAGAATTTTATATGTGGTCAGGACTAACACTAGAATAAATGAATTTTTAAAATATTATGATATAAAATTAAGATTTGGCTTTTCTCTCTGTTAAGAAAAAAAGACTAAGATTTCTTGGATTACTGGTCTACTCTTGATAAGAAATTATAAACAAGGTTCCCCCCACCCCGCCCATTTGCTCAGAAAAATAAGGTTTCTTGATTTGTTTTTGTAAGGTCTTTGATTACTCGAAAAAACTAAATCCTTCAATATTAAAGTGGCAAATTTTGGTCACAAGTATTCTAACGTTCCGTAAAATCTCTTATGGCCCTTTTGGTCAAATAGTAATCAAATATTAGGTTTTATAATAATCTAACATCTTATATAGGCACATGCTTTTAAATTTTTCTAAGTTTTTTTTTTAAGCAAATTTCCCAGAAATTCAAATACTACATGAAGTCTTTTTGACTAAATAGGCTTGTTTATTTGGTATGTTAAGTCACGTGGGAAGCATTGTCAAACAACTGATTGTAACTTCTCTTAGGTTATCTTTGTGGGTAAATGTTAGTTATAACTGTTCCAAAGCCATATAAAATTCCTAAGGTTTGAATATTTCCTGGTATAATGTCATCACTTAAAATTCTAATTATTAAAACATTATGTGTCACAAAAATAACCAAATTTCCTTGTCAACTGCATTGTAATGAGCTCTCATCAGAGTCTCATCAAACCATGCCCATTTTTGAGTCTTTTGTCATTTACAGTTATTGTTCTGATGCTCTTACAAAATATGTTTCAACTTCAAAGAGATTCGTGAAAAGGAATTTTGACAAATACAGGTTTCTGATATCTTTAAGATCATAAAACTAAACTGAGTAAGGATTTCCAAAACTAATGGGAAAACTACATTCAACCAAAACAAAAATTAATAACATGGGACTAAGTGAATTAAGGAAAATGATTACAGTTTTGTTTTATGACTCTTGTTTGAAAATATTGCTGGTTCTCTAATGCTTGCTCTTCAGATTCAAGGAAACTTTTTCTCTTAGGTTATCTATGATTTACAAAAATTTGATAGAGATTCCTTTATGAACAAATTGAAGCATTTATCTTTTCTCCCTGCCTGAACCCTCCAGAATTCAAAACTCTCAATGAGTATTCTTTCCTTCATGGTGATTATAATTATTTACATAAATTCAATAAAAATCTGTTCTCCTTTAACAGAACACCATTGGAAACATTGGTTATATTACCAAGGCTTTGGAACATCATATTTGTAAGAGACATGTATGGACTCAGATAAGACCAGATGGCTTTAAGGAATTAAGGTTGACTTTATAGCCAGTAGAGTCCCTTAGAAATGTCAGCCTGATACCTTGCTTATGGAGTTCCCAGCTGCCTTACCAGCCCTGCAGACCAAAGCCAGACAACTTGAGGTAAACTTCAGAAAGATTGCCACAATAGATCATATACAATCACTGTGCCTGTTACTCTATGGGCCACTCAAAAGGATCACCAGAGACATTTGCACTATAAAATCCATCAGATTGCCACTGCCTGCTCTCCCTACATCTGGGCATGCTTCAAGTCTGACATCTAAAAATCTTCTCATACTGGCATCACTAGGGACTCCGACGCCACGTTTATAATCTGCTCCAACCATTAACTTATATTTTTCTTTTATTTCCAAAAAAAAAAAACAACCCTGTTATTAATGACCTGATTGCTTGCTAACTAAGACAGAGTCTATATGGTGGCTAACACCACTTGCTAACACCACATATATTGACTCCTTATGGGAAATAAAAACCCATAGAGATAAAATCAAGCAGCAAGCCACTTGGCTATTAGAAGCTCTTGACCACCACCACCACCCCCTTTCCAAGGTGGCTGGGACTGGTTTACTGATCTATTCTATTGGATACCCATTGATACAGCCTTTAGAGGGGATGATGGGATTAACTATATTGTTATTTTTCCTTAAAATGTGTTTGGGGATAAAATGAACGATGTCATGTAGTACCAAACTATGTAGGAAAATATCCAAGTTCTCAGTTGAGGAACTCTCTCTGATAGTTCCCCTCCATTGGCACAAGGGGCCACTGGGTCCCTCCAGTACCACGTCAAATCCTTCCATTCCAAGGCCCCTGCTACGCCTTAATTCAGCTTGAAGCAGTTACAGAAGGGGGACTGCCACCCATGTTCCAAAGAAATGGAATGAAGGATTGACTACAGGAAATTATAACAGGAAGAAAACGTAGCATATTTGACTGTATGTTGCTTCTATTTCCCTTGCTGCTGTGGCCTTTAAAACTTCTGCTTAGCCCAGCACATAGGTATAGTACAGCAAAGATTTTCAGAAACTGCTCTTTATGCAAAACCTGCCTCACCTGAAGAAACAAAGAAGTAGCCAAATTGGTCATCATTCCAATTCTTCAAGATTAAGGGATGATCATAACTCAGGGGAATTGAAACCGTGCCCCATAGGGTTAAGGATGTTAAAACTAACAAAAAGTTTAAAACTTGTTTTTCAGATAACAATTTCCTCCAGTCAACTGTTGTGTTTTTCAGATCTCAGGAAAAGACTCACTAGCTGTCTCTGCAGAAGCCTGGACTCAAGGTCAATTGATGTGATTACAGCCTATGAACAAGCAAGGCTTGGCACAGGTGCGTGCCTTACCAGAGACAACAAGCCTAAGACCCCATCCAGCTTATACCAGTTCTTAGAGCATGCCCATGACCCCTTCTCCTTATCCTAAGAAAACTTCCTGATGCCAGGGACTGAATTTTGTCTCCTTCTGATGTTAAGTCTCCACCCCAAGGAAACATGGGGATATATGTTAGGTTTGTTCAATGTGCATGCTCCATCTTTCCTCATAAATAATCATAAATTTCCCTACCCTTTTACTTGCCAAGATGTACGTAAAGGATTCTTTGGACTTTTTCTTCTGTCTCAGTCTGTTCAAATATCACATTGGTTTCTTCAAAATGTACTTATTGGAATTATTTTACTGTCCATATATCATTGTTATAAATGTTATATCAAATGTAAAACTAGACAGTCTCAGCCAAGCACATGTACTTTGCTCATCAGTTGGACTTAATAAAGAACATATACCACTTTTAAGCTTCCCACCATTTATGTTACAATAAATTCCCCCCAACAAGGAACTCTGTGTGTGTGTGTGTGTGTGTGTGTGTGTTCACGCCTAGCAAATGAGGGACTTGATGGGCCAACGGCAGACAAGCCAGTCACCCTGGCATCAAGGGACATAACATAAGGTCGATCATCACTGCTTTCTGAGGACAGATTATTGATTAAAAGGGAGGAATGATAAAAGACATTTTCAACTTTTAACGTTTTTGGGTGCTGCTCCTGGGCTCCCAGGGAAGCTATACTTTTACCAAGGTCACAATGCCTTCACCAAACTTCAAAGCATGGCAATCTTTCTGCCCTGAGCACACATTGTCCATCTACTTCATTAGCAAATAACCTAAAATAAATATTACAAACTAAAGATAAGAGTAAAAATCTCCCCAAATTCCATTCCCATATTGCTGAAGCCTGCAACCTTGCACATACTAAAAGCATAAAATAAAGTTAGTAGTTTTCTGAAATGTCCTTCATAATAATTATTGTAACTCTTGCTATAACAAAACCATATATAACCCTGGATTAAACATTCCTTTTCCAAAGCACTTTCTTCTCCATGAAGATTGTATATCCCAGGCAGCTGTCTTCACTTGGGCTTGAATAAAACTCTATTCCTTTTTTTTTTTTTTTTTTTTTTTTAGAAATTGTACAAGGTTTGTTCATTTTGTGTTGACAAGTGTCAGGTTAGGTTCTGGTGAACAGAAGACATTGCACTGCAGGGTACTCCAGGACCTCTTCTTCATAAAGTCACTAACTTTCAAGAGCAGAAGATATATCTGACTTTCTTACACAGAAACAGACACAGAGAAGCAGACAAAATGAGGATACAGAGAAATTTATTCCAAACGAAAGAACAGGACAAGGCCATGGCCAGAGATCTAAGTGAAGCAGATACAAGTAATATGCTTGATAGAGAATTTAAAACAATGATTATAAGGATACTCTCTGGACTTGCGAAAAGAATGGAAAACATGAGTTAGACCCTTAACACAGAAAAAGGAATAACATAGCAGAGATAAAGGGCTCGATAAATGAAATGAGAAACACACTTGATGGAATGAACAGCAGTATGAAACAGAGGGGTGAATTAATGAGCTAAAAGAGGAATGGAAGGTAACCAAGCTAAAAAAGAGAGAGACAAGGGAATTACATAAAACTAGAATGGATGTAGAGAACTCAGTTATCCCATCAAACCCCAGAAGAAGAGAGAGAAAGGGGGACAGAAAATTTATTTGAAGAAAAAATAGCTGAAAACTTCCCTAATATGTGGAAGGAAATAGATATCCAGATCTAGGTGGCACAGGGAACTCCCATCAAAATCAGCAAAAGCCGACCTCCACCAAGACATATTGTAATCAAATTTGCAAAATAGAGTCATAAAGAAAAAAATCGTATAAGCAGCAAGACAAAAGAAATCATTAACTTAGAAGGGAAAATTCATAAGTCTACTGGGATATTTTTCAAGAGAAACTCTGCAAGACAGAAAGGAGTGGCATAATATATTCAAAGTGCTGAATGGGAGAGTAGTTGGAGTTTCTTCCAGACATACGTCTGCCCTTATTTTGTGGACTTTCCTCACAGCATGGCCCTAAATGCCAGCTTCACTCCCACCTCAAATGAAGAAACTGCCTCCTGCCCCCAAGTCAAAGGAGACATTGACCTCTCCAATGGGAGATAAAGAGCAGCAAGAAGCAACAGAACATATTGATGAAGTACAAAATGACGTAGACTTAATGAAGAAGTCAGTGAGGAGATTTTGAAAGTAGAACAGATTTTTATTTTGATGAAAACCCTTACTTTGAAAATAAAGTTCTCTCCAAAGAATTTCATCTGAGTGAGAATTGTGATCCATCTTCAAAGTCCATTAAAATCAAATGGAAATCTGGAAAGGATTTGATGAAACATTCAAGTCAAATGCAGAACAAAGCCTTCGGGAAGAGACGGCGTGAGGAAGCAGAAAGCTTCTTCACCTGTTTGCTAACCATTCTGACTCAGATGAGTTAGGAGAGGTCATCGAAGATGATATTTGGCCAAATCCATTGTAGTACTACTTGGTTCCTGATATGGATGATAGAGGAGGGAGAGGAGGAGGAGAAGGAGGAAGATGAAGGAAAAGAGGACTAACTGATGGATCCCAAACTTCCATTTTTAATTTTCTCCGGTCCCTTGGAGCAAGTTGTAATCTTTTTTTTTTTCCCCTTTCCTTGTGCTCAGTTGCCCTGTTTTTAAAAGTCTCTATTCTCTGCCTTTATACCACGGTTCTCAACTTACTTTGGGGGAAAATACCATGAACAAAATAGAGTAGGGAAAGAAACTCTACTCCTTTCTGTTCCAAATTATTTTTATCCCTTCCTGTCTCAACAAAACCTTTGTGGAATCAACCCCACCATGTTCTGTGGGAAAAAAGAAAAAGCTGCTCCCTTAGCTATGCCGGAAACTGGAGGGTGTTACCCTGCTGTGTAGTAATGCATGGAATTTAGCTTTTTCCCTCCTTTCTCTCACTATTGAGCTCAGAGATAACACTGTGTCTGTACGTGAATATGGACAATTAGCATTGACCAAGATATATCTGTCTACTTTCTCTTGTTTAAAAAAGGGGGGGGACTTTAAAAAAATGGGGCTACCGAAGATCAGCAAGGAGTGGGTTTGAAATGTTTGGGTGGGTTAAGAGGGCATTTCGACAACATGGCTTTGGCATGTTTAATCAGGATGTTTAATGGACATCCTAGCAGTTTAAGATGACACCTTTAAAATAAAATACCCTCCTAATGATGACTTGAACACTGCCGCTCGATAGGAGAATCAGAAGAACCTATGGGATCTTATTGGGAATTGCATTGTCCATTGTAATTTTGTTCCTGTTTATTTTTAAATTTTCCTTTTGTTTCACCGGAAAGGAAAGATGATGCTTGGTTTTAAACTTTAAAAGTGTACAAGTTGTTTTGTTACAATAAAACTAAATGTGTACACACATGTGCCTGTGTGTGCATGCACGCACACACACACACACACACACACACATGCAGACGCGCACCACATTGATTAATGGGGAAAATCTGAAGCCAAGAATATTCTATCCAATAAGACTATCATTCAGAATAGAAGGAGAGATAGAGTTTCCCAGAAAAACAAAAATTAAAGGAGCTTATGATGACTAAACCAGCCTTGAAAGAAATATCAAAGGGAACTCTTTGAGTGGAAGTATAAAAGTAGGAAACACAAAAGCAGTGAAAATGAACGTTTCTGTTAAAAAATCAGTCAAGGAAGTAATAAAAAAGGGATATAAAATGTAGTAACACATGTTTAAACATGGGGAGGAGAGGAGAAAAGAATGGGTTCAAGCTTAAATGGCCACCACCTTAATATAGACTGCTATATGCAGATGAGGTTATATACAAACCCAAAGCTAATCACATATTAAAAACCACTAACAAACATGCAAATAATAAAGAGAAAGAAAACCAAATATATCGCTAAAGAAAATAGGCAAAACATGCAATAAAGACAAGAAAGGATCAGAGAAAATCTTCAGAAACAACCACAAGACAAGTAATAACATGGCAGTAAGTACATATCAATAATTACTTTGAATGTAAAGGGACTAAATGCTCCAGTTGAAAGATACAGAGCTTCAGAATGGATAAAAAACAAACAAGACCCATGGGTATGTTGCCTGCAAAAGACTCATTTTAGGCCTAAAGACACCTCAGGCTTGGTTTTAACACTTGTTTCCTTTTTGTTGATTTATTTGTTGCAATTGGCCTCCAGCAATCCCTTTAACCTCTACCAGCTGCTCTGGAACAAAGTGTAAATTTGTCAAAGGCACAAAAATCTCTTAATTCGTATTTCTGTTTTGTTTAAATAATGTTTTCCCTCTAATATTGATTTTCCTTTTCTTTTTCATTCTTTTTGTTGCCCAGTTCCCACCCCCCTCCCCACACCTTATAGATACCCTTCCTCGTCGAAATGAGATGCAGTACTTACAGATGTAGCCTGCCTGGGTTCAAATCCCAGCTCTGGTGTTGATTAGCTGTGTGACTTTGGGCAAGTTACTCAACCTCTCTAAGGTTCAATTTCCTAATCGGCAACTGTAAATCTACATCTACCTCATAAGGTTATTATGAGGATTAAATGAGTTAGTAGATGTCAGTCACTGAGAAGACGGCCTGTCATGTACCATAAAATAAGTGATAGCCATTATCATTTTTATTGTATTTTCCTTCCTAAGCCAGTCTCCAACCCCACTTCATCATACTCACTTCCCATCTGCACTAATCACAATACCTTTTGGAAGCAGTAAGCGTGACATTCATAAAGGCCAGAGGAAGGGATCTCACTCTGGAGGCCGTCTCCCTGTGAACACCCGCTGCAGGGCGCCCTGCACATCAGGGTTCCGGAGACTGTAGATGAGTGGGTTCAGCATGGGGCTGATGACAGTGTTGAGGATGCCAATCCCTTTGTCTTTGTCCGAAGCCTCCACTGAGCCCAGCCTCATGTAGCTGAAGACACCTGTCCCGTAGAATACGCTGACAACCGTGAGGTGGGAGCCACACGTGGAGAAGGCTTTCTTCCTGCCCTCAGCAGAGCGGATTCGCAGGACTGCGGCTGCCACGTGTGCATAGGACACAGTGATGAGGACCAGTGGGGCCACACCCATGAAGGCTGCTGCTACAAAGAGCAGCAGCTCATTGAGCTGGGTGCTGGAGCAGGAGAGCTGGAAGAGCTGTGGGAGGTCACAGTAGAAGTGATTGATCACACGGGGGCCACAGAAGTCAAGAGTAGATAAGGCAACAGTTTGGGTCAGTGCGTTGGTGAAGGAAAAGGCACACGACACGCCCACTAGCGCTTGCTGAATTCCCCAGCTCATGCGGGTGCTGTAGGTGAGGGGCTGGCAGATGGCCAGATAGCGGTCATAGGCCATGACTGTCAGCAGGAAGCAGTCCGCCCCTGCCAGGAGGTGGAAACAGAAGAGCTGTGAGAGGCAGGCCCCGTAGGGAATGCTTCTGTTATTGGACATGAAGCGTCTCAGCATGGCAGGGACAGTGACACTGATGCACCCGACATCCATGAGGGACAAGTTCCCCAGGAAGAAGTACATGGGGGTGTGGAGTTTGGGTTCGGCGAGGATGGCAGCCAGGATGCTGAGGTTGCCCCCAAGAGTAGCTACGTAAGCGAGAAGGAAGACGGTGAAGAGGATGGGCTGCAGAGCTGGGGTCTCTGACAGACCCAGCAGGACAAACTCAGTGACAACAGAGTCATTTCCTGAGGCTCCCAGATCCATGGCTTTCTTCCACCAGCAGCAGAACTGAGCAAAAACTAGGAGGTGCCAATGGTGGTGAAAGGAGAATGAGATCCTGATAGAAACCATGAAGTGTAGCAATGTCCCAGAGAGGGCCAGGATGCAAGGACACATAAAATTTAACAGAGTTAAAGATTGTGACACAATAGGAAAAGACTTGATAAACCTGACACTTAGTGGGTAAGAACAGTAGCATTGGAGAGACTCAAACAGAACTAAATGAATGGACATAAAATGGGGAACAAATGTAATATTTGAAAATTAAAGGGAAAGATGTTTTTCCTGAGACCAAAGTTCCAAGAAGAAAACGCCAAGCCTGCAGATGGTGGCATGGCCATAATTTAGGTACACAAGATCCCAGGGGATGAAATGGAGGCTTCAGGGAAAGGGAATGGGAAGGCATGCTCCCGCAACCTGTGTCCACAATCTCCACTACACATCGCGTAGCATGTCAGTAGTGAGATGCTTGCTGTTGCCCAGACTATTAAGACATTAACTTGTGAAGCTGAGCGCTGGTCTGGACTTTTCAGAAAAAGTGAAATGAAATGAAATTTAATGAAATGAAATGAAATGAGATGAGATGAGATGAGATGAGATGAGATGAGATGAGATGAAATGAAAGGGAATGAAATGAAATGAAAACAGCTACATGAAATGAGAAGATACCATTGAGGACATCTCCCGCTCCACTGCTGGTGAATACAAGCCTTGTAGATTTTCTAAACAGCAAGATTCTATTGCATTTCTCCATATAGAACTTGGGAAATTTGGGCTCCAGAGTACTGACCTTTTGTTGATTAAGAAAACTGTAAAAAAAGTTTTTGAGTAGGGTGAGAATTGGCAAGCTTAAGTTCCCAGGTGGGATCAGTGGATACCCAGTTGAACTCTCTCACGGAGCTAAACAAGTATATACCCAGCCCCTGAACTCCCTTCTGCTTCCAATTGCACCATCACTTAGCTTCTAGCTCCTCGGTCTCCTGGCTCTAGTTACACATCATCCAACACACATACTATCATGGACCCAATGACCAGATAAGGACAAAGTCTGTGATGGTGCCATGACTGGCCCCATATGATCAGTTGGATAATACTTGCCTTTCCCCAAAGTGGTCACACTAATAAAATGCACCGTGATCTGTCTCAACTTCTGGTTGAAGGATGGATGTTTAAGTCGCCTTGAACAGGAAAAGCCTGGAGTTGGAGCTCCCCAAGTGGCAAAAGGCATGCGCAGAGGAATACATTTCCTGATGATTCATTTTGAAAATAATGTCAAGACCACAATGGGTCAAACACCGACTGATGGTCCAGCCTCTTCTACATGGATGCGTTGTTTAGACTATCACCTCCAAGTCAATCTCTCCAGATCTGAAATGGTCTTCTTTCTCAATCTGCTCTTGACTTAAATATTTTGGTAACAGCCTTGCCAACCTCCCAGTAGCAGGGCTGGCAAACTTAGTCATCACTGCCTTCTCTCTAACCCCTCATATTCAAGCACCCAAGTCCCACTTGATATTTTGGGGGAAGAGAGGAGCCATTCCAGAGCCCATTCCCTTGGTATGTAAACCAAGTTGAGAGTCCAGTGAGGGGTCTTGGGATGGCATTCACCCAGACAAGAAGATGGGCACTTCTTAAGCAAAGAGGAGGGACAGTCACGCTTGCCCAGAGACCCTCATGGAGGCAATAGCTTATAAAGGACAGAGAGATAGAGACAGACAGCTAATATGACATCATTTCACATTGGGATTTTTCTCCACTCCACTGTTACCCCTTGAGGCTTCAGAAATTAGCACCTTCCAGGGGGAGACAGAACCAGGTAAACACTTGTGTTTGTCATAGACATAATGATCTCTAGAACCTTTCAAATGTTTTGGACTTCCTCAACATGTTTCCAAGTATGACCTTCATGGATATGGAAAAATTCATTCATTTATTTAACAAAAATGTTTTTCACCACCTACTATTATTGATCTTACAAATAAAAATCAGTTATTTTACCAGAAAATATGGGTTTGTTCAGGAATATCAGAGGACTGCAGTTTGGAACAAGCAAGCTATGGCAAAAACCATAGGTGAGTCCCACAAACAAAAGAAAGGAATGTTATTTTGTGAAGAAATAGAAAGTTGAGAGGAGTTCTTGTCCCTTCGAGAAAAGCAAGAGTTGAGAGTGATGATGGTTTCTCATTGGCTGAGTTGTTGGGGTAGTCTATTACTTGTCAGAGGTGAAATGTACATCTTTTTGTATTGGGGCCTGAAATTGAGGATTCTTTTCCCCTGAGCATTCTTCTGTTGGGGTCTGCATTGACAGTTCTTCCTAGAACTGAGGTGGAGTGGCATAGAGTGAGAGCTCCCCCCTTCTGGCTTCCACACTCCATTTTAATGATGTTTCCCTTTATTAATTTTCACACTGTGTACCTGCACTGCTATCAGCATTGCATGGAGTTAAAATGAATTTCAGAAAGTCTTAAAGTACAGTAAAGGTCACACAGTTTCAGAGGTGACCTTGGGACTTTGGGTTTCTGGTTTAGTTCAGCCCATTGTCTTTGGTGGGGAAGAGCAGTGTCTTGTAACTACACAGCTTTGGCCTGCAGCCTGGGGCTGAGAGGAGGGTGGAGCCTGGGCAGGATCTGCTCCTATCTCAGTCCTGGAGCAGCATCCCTGGACTTCCCTCATCTCACAAGGTCATGTCACATCTCCCAACACAGCTCACATTAACCATCCTCAAACTTGGCATCTCTTCTAGCCTCAAACGAACGCCTTGCCATTTTTCTGCTTCCACTTGCAATCAAGACCCAGTAGCATCCTGATCCTAAATATTGTCCAACCTTCAAGGCCCCCAACATCATAAAGGAAGAGAAAGGTTTGGAGTATGTTTTAGACCAAGACTGCCCTACTTTTGCTAACTCCTGAAAGTGGCTTTAGGCATCAGACTCAACTTGTAACAATTCTTTGTTAAGTCAGAAAGCTTTCCCATTGGCTTTCATTAGGATGTTTGGGAGAAACTCTTTGCAGGATCAATTGAGGAGCTTCATGGTAGCTCTGGAGGAGCTGGAAGGGAATTAGGATAAGTTGGGATTTCTGTCAACAGCTGTCCGTAGAAGGGAACCACAGGTTACAGAAACCACTATTGCACATTCTGCTCCTGACATGACAAAGGTTATTTTCTCTCCCTGGAAAGTCTTTTCTCACACCTTATTAACACAAGACACTCCATCCTTGAAGACTTGACACAGGTCTTCTCTCTCCAGGAAACCATCCACCAGCCCTTAGGGTTGGGTGCCCTTCCTCTATCCCCCCCATGGCAGTCTAAAGGTATGACAAGCCGATGATCCTCAATTCTTACGTCCATCCCAGATGCTATGCTGTTGATCCTAATATCTAACTGTGCACTGGATATATCTACATGAACATTCCACAGGAACTTCCAACTCCACACATACAAAACCAAATGCACCATGTTTGCCCCTATTATACAAAAGGAACACATGAAAAGACACACACACACACACACACACACACACACTCACACACACCTAGAACCCTAAACACACATGGCTTTTGTGGAAAGCTCACAGGCAAAGAAATAGCAGGGCACAATGATCTCCTGAACTCTCCCTATTGCCCATGGAGGGTGGTAAAGGGTGATCCTCATGAGACTGGATTGACTAGGGCAAGCTTTTCGGTAGAGAGGGACTCCACCCCCTACAGACACTCGATATATTTATGGGAATTGGAAGAAAGAGGGAAGCATCCAGGCAGCTGCCCAACAGCCAGTGCCTCCTGGATGGGGAAGTAAGTTTCTTAAATGGGGATGCCTCCAGTGGAGCTGAGCCTCGGTTATCACCCTGTTTTTCCACTGAACCGCTGAGCTGACTTCTTGCTAACCTACTGAAAGGGGGGAGATATTGCCAGACAATATGATAGACAAGAGGTGACCAAGATATATGGTCCCTGCTCACGTGAAAAAGGCAAGCCTTAACCAATAGTTATCTCTTATTCACTACGCATATACATTCACACACCCACATGCTCCGCCACATGCCCACGTTATCATTTTTTGTTTTACCAAAGTGGACATGACACTGAATGAATTTTTTCAGCTTTTAAAAAATTATCTTTATATGTTGAGCTTCATTTATTGTATTACTCTTCAAATTTTTTAAAAGTTTATTTATTTATTTTGAGAAAGAGAGAGAGAAAATACAAGAGCCAGGGAGGGGCAGAGAGAGAGGGAGAGAGAGAGAATCCCAAGCAGGCTCCGTGCTGCCAGCACAGAGCCCGAGGTGGGGCTCAAACTCATGAATGGTGAGATCATGACCTGAGTCTAAATCAAAAGTTGGAGGCTCAATCCACTGAGCCACCCAGGCGCTCCCCTCTTCAAATTTTTTCAGTGACTTTCTAATATTCTATTATTTGCATTTGCCAAAATTTACCTTATCACTGGATATTTCCTTCCAATTTTTCACTATTATAAACAATAATGGAACCAAGTCTCTTCATCTCTGATATTTGTCCTCTGTTCTAAATAGTTTCTACCCCTAATTTGGGCAAAGAACTTGTCTTTTCCATTGATATTCTACATTCTCAAGACTAGATTCCTTCTTACCTTATGACAAAAGCATAAATTACTTCACGACTTTCTTTTATACAAGAGACAGGGAAACATGCATTCTTCACACCCCCCACCTGTATTGTTCATATTTATTGCTCATATCTTTGTTTTGAGACTTTTCACTGGCTTCAGGGCTTGTTGACTTATTTGTTAACATAGGTTTTTCAATTCAGTTAACTATGGAGGAAGAGGAAAAAAGATTAATTATGTAAACATGTGGCAATTATTCAAAGCCTTCATGTAATAATGATCACCTAGTGGGAAGGAAGGAAATTTGCTTGAGTTTTTAGACCATTTAATTAATATTGGGACTTAGGAGGATGCTGCAGCCGCTGGTGATGATGGCTGCCATCATTTTTACTAAAGATGACAGGGAAGCAGAATTTTACTCAACAGGATAACCTTGCTACACTACCCAGACTTCATTTGCAATGGGGCTGAAAAAGTCTACAAAATCTCTCTCCAATTTTTTAAATTTGATTAATAATACTTTGCCCATTAGTTTTCTTTTTAATGTGTTTCATAAATAAAACAACAACATAACTATATTGCATATGCAGTGATGCTCTCAGCTTGAGGATGAAAGTTATTTCACCTCAGAATTAAGGTGACGATGGGTCGTCTGCGTAGCTCAGTCCGGTTTAGCATCCGACTTCGGCTCGGGTCATGATCTCATGGTTCATGAGTTCAAGCCCCGTGTTGGACTCTGTGCTGACTGCTCAGAGCCTGGAGCCTGCTTTGGATTCTGTGTCTCCCTCTCTCTGCCCCTTCCCCGCTCACACTCTGCTCTCTCTCTCTCTCTCTCTCAAAAATAAATAAACATTAAAAAAATGTTTTTAATTCAAAATAATAAAGAATTAAGGTGCTGAGAGGCCTGCTGAGTTCAGCTTGCATAGGGGATAGTAGAGCCTCCTGGAAGAGGGCACAGAGAGTTGCTATGCCCAAGGCCAAGGCCAAGGGGTTGGATATTACAAGTAAGCTCATCTTCTGATGCCATTTCTGCCTTGTCCCACCTCCAGACTCACACTGGATCCAAGGTAGAGAGACTTCCAATAGAGGTAATAAAAATAAAGTTTTCCTGATTATTCCTTTATTGGTAGGTATTTAAGTTACTGTATTTACAAGTCCCCGTTGTGCACATGGCTCTCCTACATTTAGAACAGATTCCCAGAAGTGGTTCAAAGGTTAGGAAGACTGGTATATTTGATAGTAAGGCATTTTTCCAAGTCCTCTCTTCAATGATAGACTGTTTTCCCCTAACAGTTTTCAAACATAAAGTTCAGATAGTTATACAGGGAGCACCCATGTATCCATTATCTCAATTTTACCAGTATAATTTATTGCAGTTGCTTTATCACATATTTATCCATCTGTCCTTCCTTCTACCCATCGATCACTCCATCTTGCTCTTTGATGCATTTCACATAAGATTGTAGGCATCAGTACACCTCTCCCTAAGTAACTCAGCATGCATATCATTGACGTGAGCTCAATATTTGTTTTTAGCTCTTTTTTATGCAAAAAAGACACAACAGGTTGTATGATTACAACCTTTATATGACATTCTAACACAGATAACTATGGCGATGAAGACACATTAGTGGTTTCTAGGGGGATGGAAAGGGCAAATAGGACTGACTACAAAGGGACATGAGGGGATTTTTGGAGTGATAGAAATATTCTACATCTTGATGGTGGTGGTATATACAACTGTATATATTGGTCAAAACTCATAGACATCTATAAAGGGTGAACTTTACTGTTTGTAAATTATACCTCAACAAACATGACTTTAAAAAAAGAATAACGCAGTAAAGCAAATATCTTACCTACTATGCAATTTGTGAAAGAAAACATTCCATTGCCTTTGAAAACTCCCGTGTATCTCTCCTTAATCCAACGCTCTCTCTATCTCCTCACTCAGGTAATACTATCCAAAAAAAAATCCCTTTAAAATCTTTTTTTATTACATATATATGATTCTCCAAGCAAAATATTAAGTTTTGCGTCTTTGTATTTGGTCTTTGTATAAATGAGATCATTCAGTAGTTCTTCTTCTTTTGAGTTGTTCATTTTACTCAATATACTGTTCGTGTGGTTCTCCAATAGAGTGAGTGTTTCTTATTTGTTTTTTATGGTGGTATAGCATTGTGTGGCATGACTATACCACCATTCATTTGTTTTCTGTGTGCAGGTGTTTTGTTTCTGTGAACACTCTTGTACACGTCTTCTGGTGCACACATGCAAGAATCTTTGGTGGCTAATTGAGAATGGAATTTGTGCATCTTCAGATTTAAAGGATTTAAAAGGTTTTATTTTCCAAAATGCTTGTACCACTTTAACGTCTTACCAGTGGTGCATAAGGATTTTTGTTGCACTATATTCTCATCAAAACTGGCTGCTTTCTCATTTCTTCACTTAGAACAATGTAGTGAGGATGAAATGATGTCTCCAGAGATGCCTAGGTGGTTCAGTCGGTTAGGCGACTGATTCTTAATTTCCGCTTGGGTCATGATCTCACGGTGGTGGGATCAAGCCCCACATTGGGCTATATGCTGAGCATGGATCCTGCTTAGGATTCCTCTCTCCGTCCGCCCCTCCCCTGCTTGTACATGCACATGCGCGCACACACACACACACACACACACACACACACACTCTCTCTGTCTCTCTGGAAAAAAGAAAAGGAAAAAGAAAAAGAAAAAGAAAAAGGTGTTTCCAGCACGATTGTCATTTGCATTTGCTAGATTACAAATAAAGCTGAGCTTCTTCTCCTGATTTCACTGGCCATTTGTGTCTCCTGTGAAATCCCACTTTTTTGCCCATGATCTATTTTATCCCTTTTATTTTTTGTATTTGTTGCAGAAGTTTTTGATAGGTCTTGGATTCTCCAAAGTAGCTCTATGTGCTGCAAATCTCTTCTAATTTGTAGATGTCTTTTCACTTAAAAATTGTTGTCCTGTGATGAGTAGAGGTTTTAAATTTTAACGTAGGCAAATCTCTCAGTCTTTTTTAAATGATTAATGCCTTTTGGACTTTTTTAAGATCCTCCTAGAGGATCATGAAGATATCTCATAGACTATTTTTAAGGTTTTACATTAAAATTTTTTTAATTTATTTTTTAAATTTATTTTTTTTTAATTTTTTTTTCAACGTTTATTTATTTTTGGGACAGAGAGAGACAGAGTATGAACGGGGGAGGGGCAGAGAGAGAGGGAGACACAGAATCAGAAACAGGCTCCAGGCTCTGAGCCATCAGCCCAGAGCCTGACGCGGGGCTCGAACTCACGGACCGCGAGATCGTGACCTGGCTGAAGTCGGACGCTTAACCGACTGTGCCACCCAGGCACCCCTTAAATTTATTTTTGAGAGAGAGAGAAAGGCAGAGTGTGAGTGACGTAGGGGCAGATAGAGAGGGAGGCAGAGAACCCAAGGTAGGTTCCAGGCTCTGAGCTCTCAGCACAGAGCCTGAAACTGGGCTAGAACTCATGAACCGCAAAATCATGACCTGAGCAGAAATCGGACACTTAACCAACCGAGCCACCCAGGTGCCCCAAGGTTTTTTACATTTTTACTCTTCAGTGTAAGTACCTCATCTACCTGAAGCTGATTTTTGTGTATGGAGTGAAAAAGATATTGTGTCATATTTTTTTCCCTCTATTTACACACTTTACTGAAAGGTCTTTTTCCTACTGCCCTGTAAGGCTGCCCATGTCACATATCACATTTCTACATATTATTTCCAGGCTCTCTAATGCGTCTTTTTGGTTCATTTCTCTAATTTTGCTCAAATATGACATGGTCTTAATTTCTATACCTTTAAAGTATGATATGATGCCTTGTAGGGCAGTCAGGTGCAGTTTCGTGCAAGAAACTCAGTAAGAGAGTCATATGGTGGAAGTAGCAGCTTTTAGCTGGAATAGAGTCCAGGGTTGAGAACAAGGTTTACCAGAATGAGCATGACTCAGATGTGGAGCCCCAGGCTCGTCCACTGCACAACAGATACCAGCCATATTGTAAGATGGACGGCAAGCATCTGAGGGTGGAAATGTGCTCACTGTTTCCCAACTGGCTAATACACTATAGGCGGAGTCATCTACAACAGACCAGGAAAGAGCTGAAAAAGGTTGGCACTCACATCCAAGTACGTCTTGGTGGCAGAGAGTCACAGGAGTGTATGTGGCAGCAGTTGCTTTTTGAAGTGATTTGGAAGAAGAGGGATGGAAAGTTTCATAGAGTTCCAGCTCTTCTAAATTGTAGATGCACAACATCACATGAGTTACTGAACTTCTCTGGGCCTGTTTCCTCCTGCGTGTAGTGGGGCAAATAATGAAACTGCATCAAAGAATTACCAGGAGGATTAAGTAAGATAATGCACTAAAATGCAATAGATATTGGTACTTGTTACCGTATTATTGTTAATACTTGTTGGTCCCCTACCAAGTGCTTTAAGCATGTAATTTTTTTAATTCTTAGACCAACCCTATGTGGTCAGAGAGGTTGTTCTCATTTCACAGATGAGGAAACTGAAACCCAGAGGAGTTCAGCAGCTGGCCCTAAGTCACGCCGTGAATAATTGGAAAGTTAGTCTGACTGTAGCATGCCCATGCTTTTCATATAACACCAGGCTGCCCTGGCAAAGTAGTAGGAGCTGGGGGCTCTATCTCTAAAGAAATGCAAAGTGTTCATTATGGTGGGCAGTTACTGCCTGAACAGGTGGTAGGACACTGAGGGAGGACTAGACAACCTCTCTACATTTTGTTTGTTAATCTCATCATCTGGACCCTTGGCTACTAAGAACCTGGCTTAAAAGCCAGTGTAGGAGACCCTGGGGATCCCCATGGTCCCTCCTAACACTACTCAGTTCTATTACAACTTCTAGAATCATTATGGGACCCAATAATGTAATCCCAGTGTCCCTGAGGGGGAAGGCATTGCATTCCTGAGGACTCATTAGGAAACTGAGTTTGCGAAGTCTTCTCCCTTTTGCCCCTTCCCTTGTGCCTTCTCTTATCCCCAGGCCAATGCAAGCCTGGGAGCTGGCTACTCTCTGATCAGAGCTCTTCTTTGGGTCAAGAATCTGGAAGAGCAAGGCACTCAGGGATGGACTCTGGTTAAGTCCTAGCTCCACCATTAGTTTCATGGTTTGCATTGAAAAGACAGACATTCTAGGGTTTGGAGAGGAAGATGGACGGAAGATGGAGAGGAAGAGTAGGAGGACGCTAGACTCGCTTCATCCCATGAACACAACTAGATAACTATCAAATCATCCAAAATACCCAAGAAATTGACCTGAAGTCTGAAAGAGCAAACTCCACAACTAAAGGCAAAGAAAAGGCCACATTAAAGAAGGTAGGAGGTTGGGGTGCCTGGGTGGCTCAGTTGGTTTAGCATCGGACTTCAGCTCAGGTCATGATCTCACAATTTGTGGGTCCGAGCCCCGTGTTGGGCTCTGTGCTGACAATTCAGAGCCCGGAGCCTGCTTCCGATTCTGTGTCTCCCTCTCTCTGTGCCCCTCACCCACTCACACTTTGTCTCTTTCTCCAAAATAAATAAACATTAAAAAATTAAAAAAAAAAAAAGTAAGAGACATGACAGGGGGGAGAAACACATTGTGGGTGCTGCAAAGGAGAAGGATCTGTGGCCATGGGGAGAGGCCAGAGAGAGAGGAGCACACAAGGAAATGCACAAGGAGAATGTTTCCCCAAAGGTATTGGCTTGGAAAATGGGAGTGGCTAAAATAAGTTCTTGCAACCAGCTGGGCTTAACACCCAGTTTCAAAGGTCAGTGGGCTTGGCTGGGATGGAGCCCTGAGGGCAGTGCACTGCTCCTGGAGGAAGGCAGGGAAACAACCTAAGGGCAGATAGCTGGGAAACCATGATCTGAAGAGAACCTGGGCACACACAAGCACCTACCCCCTGCACTCTGGTGGGATCGCACTTCTAGGTCATGCTCACCTCAGTCACAGCACAGCCTCCCGCCACCAGAACACCAGCAGAAACCCTGCCCCATCACATCTCCCAACCAGAGAGCTCTGCAGGGCCTCAGTTCTGGTGGAGGTGCTGTTAGGTCTCATTTCAACAGACCAGAGCACACCTACTTAAAACTCTTCACATTCAGGCCAGGGACCAAACACTGCTCACAGCAGGCAAAGAGAACCTCTGCAGACGACTGGCCTGAAGAATAGAGCAGCCAAAACACAACAGCAGAGTGCACACAGAACCCAGGAGAAACTCCTTGAAGTGCCAGGACCTGGCACCACATGAACTCGTATTCATAAGGCCATTACCTTCAGGAGCAGGAGACATTTCTGTGGCCTTTCTAATACAGAGAAGAAGGCAGAGACCTAGACAAAATGCCAAGTTGGAGGGATTTATCCCAGATAAAAGAACAAAAGACCAAGCAAAATAGATATAAGTAAATTCTTGATGGAGAATTTAAAGCAACAGTCATAAGGATACTCATTGGGCTTGAGAGAAGAATAGACGACATCAGTGAGAGACTGATCACAGATAAAAGAGTTTAAAAAGAATCAGAGATGAAGAATGCCATAAACAAGATTAGGAACAAGATTGATATAGTGAACAAATAGCAGGCTTGAAGAAACAGAGGAATGAAATAGTGACCTAGAATTATGGAAATAATGAAAATAATGGAAAATAATGATGTTGATAAAAGAAAGAAAGAATTGTGCAACATGAGAATGGACTTAGGGAACCCAGTGACTCCATCAGTCATAATGACATTTGTATTATAGGAGTCCCAGAAGAAGAGGGAGGAAGGAGGCAGAAAACTTATTTGAGGAAATAATAGCTGAAAATTTCCCTAATCTGGGGAAGGAAACAGACGTCCAGATCCAAGAATCAAAATCAACAAAAGCAGGCCAACACCAAGACATATTATAATTAAATTCACATAATAGAATGATAAAGAAAAAAAATCTTAAAATCAGCAAGACAAACAAAGTCCTTAACTTACAAGGGAAAACCCATAGGCTAGCAGGAGATTTCTCAACAGAAGTTGGCAAGCCAGAAGGGAGTGGCATGATATATTCAAAGTGCTGAATGGGAAAAATCTGCAGCCAAGAATACTCTATCCAGCAAGGCTATCATTCAGCATAGGAGAGATAAAGAATTTCCCAGGCAAACAAAAACTAAAGGAGTTGATGACCACTAAACCAGTCTTGCAAGAAATGCTAAAGGGGACTCCGAGTGGAAAGGAGACACCAAAAGTGACAAAGACAGGAAAGAATCAGAGAAAATCTCCAGAAACAATGACAAAACAAGTAATAAAAAGACGATAAATACATATCTATCCATAATTACTTTGAGTGTAAATAGATTAAATATTCCAATCAAAAGATATACGGTATATGGTGTAAGACAATGGTCCAGTTTCATTCTTCTGCATGTTGCTTTCCAGTTTCCCCAACACCATTTGTTGAAGACACTGTCTTTTTCCCATTGGATATTCTTTTCTGCTTTCTTGAAGATTAATTGACTATATAGTTGTGGGTTCATTTCTGGGCTTTCTGTTTTGTCCTGTAGATCTATTTTTGTGTCTATTTTTGTGCCTGTATATATTTGTAATATAACTTGAAGTCTGGAAGTGTGATGCCACCAGTTTTGTTTTGTTTTCTTTTTCAAGGTTACTTTCACTATTCAGGGTCTTTTGTGCTTCCATACAAATTTTGGGATTGTTTGTTCTAGCTCCGTGAAAAACGTGGGTGGTATTTTGATAGGGATTGCATTAAATGTGTAGATTGCTTTGGGTAGTAAGGACATTTTAATAATATTATTTCTTCTGCTCCATGAGCATAGAATGCCTTTCTATTTCAATGCCTTTCTTCTTCAATTTCTTTCTTCAGTGTTTTATAGTTTTGAGAAGACTGAACTTTCACCTCTTTGGTTAGGTTTATTCCTAGGTATCTTATGGGTTTGGGTGCAATTGTAAATGGGATTTATTACTTAATTTATCTTTCTGCTGCTTTATTATTGGTGTATAGAAATGTAACATATTTCTGTATGTTGACTTTGTATCCTGAAACTTTACTAAATTCATGTATCAGTTCTAGCAATTTTTTGGTAGAGTCTTTTGGGTTTTCTACATAGAGTATCATGACATCAGCAAATAGTGAAAGTTTTACTTTTTCTATGCTTATTTGGATGCTTTTTATTTCTTTTTGCTGTCTTATTGACGTGGCTAGGACTTCCAGAACTATGCTAAATAACAGTGGTGTGGGTGGACATCTTTTTCTTGTTCCTGACCACAGAGGAAAAGCTATCAGTTTTTCCCCACTTAGGATGATATTAGTGTTTGTTTTTTCACATATGATCTTTATTATGTTGAGGTATGTTCCCTGTAAACCTACTTTGTTGGAGAGTGTTCATAAAGGACTGTTGTACTTCTCAAATGCTTTTTGTGCACCTATAAAGGATCATATAGTACTTATCCTCTCTTTTATTAATGTGATGTATCACATTGATTGATTTGGGAATATTGAACCACCCTTGAAACTCAGGAATAAGCAAAGGAAACAATCAACAAAACTCAAAGACAATCTATGGCATGGGAGAAGATATTTGCAAATGACGTATCTGATAAAATATATCTGATATCCAAAATATATAAAGAACTTATGGGAACTCAGCACTCAAAAAATGAATGATCCAATTAAAAAATGAGCAGAAGACATGAGCAGACACTTTTCCAAAGAAGACATACAGGTGGCCAATAGATACATGAAAAGATGCACAACATCAGTGATCATGAGAGAAACACAAACTAACACTATAATGAGATATCACCTCACACCTGTCAGAATGACAAAAATCAACAATACAAGAAGCAACAGATGTTAGTGAGGATGTGGAGAAAGGGGAATGTTCTTACGCTGTTGGTGGGAATGCAAACTGGTGCAGCCACTCTGGAAAATAATATGGAGATTCCTCAAAAAGTTAAAAATAGAGCTACTTATAATGCAGAAATCACACTACTAGGTATTTGCCCAAAGGATACAAAACACTCATTCAAAGGGGCACATGAGCCCTGAAGTTTATTGCAGCATTATCAATAACAGTCAAATTATGGAGAAAGCCCAAGACTCCAACTGATGCATGGATCAAGAAGATTGATAAGTATATCGGAATGTTACTCAGCCATCAAAAAGAATGAGATCTTGCCATTTGCAACAAAGTGGGTGGAGCTAGAGTATGTTATGCGAAGTGAAATAAGCCAGAGAAAGACAAATACCATATGATTTAACTTGTATGTGGAATTTAAGAAACAAAGCAAACAAGCAAAAGGGAAAAAAGAGAGAGGTAAACCAAGAAACAAACTCTTAACTATAGAGAACAAACTGATGGTTACCAGAAAGGAGGTTGGTGGGGGGATGGGTGAAATAGGTGATGGGGATTAAGGAGTGGACTTGTGGTTATGAGCACCAGGTATTGTAATGAAGTGTTGAATCACTATATTGTGTATACGCCTGAAGCTAATATTACACTGTGTGTTAACTAATTGGAATTTAAATTAAAACTTTTTTGAAAAGAAAGAAACTTTCTGGACTTCACTGTCCTTGGGTGATAATGGGATTACCAACATTCCCACGGAACAATATGAGAGATGGAGTAAGGAGCTCTGTGTGAGGCCTTTCTGAGAAAATCAAAAGCATCACAGAGTTGCGAAGCATCATTATTGGGTTCATTAAGGCCTTGGGTTGTTTATCAGCATGTGGTTCCCCAAAGCCCCACTCCTTCCCGGGGTGACTAATTTTTGAGGTCTGCAGGGGATTTGGCACCGCAGTGGATAGAGTCCCACAAAAAGAGATGATCTCACATCTTTCTCACTCACTTTCTTATATATGACCCCTTCCGGGCTCTCTGGGGCCAGGGCCCGCATGATACGGCACCCTCTTCATTCCCTCCCTCAGAAACCTGTCTGGCTCTGTATCTGTAACAAGGTGAGTGTTCTCCAGGGTCCTCCTTCTGTTCCCTAATAATAGGTAAGACACTTGAGTTGTTACCACGCAAGTCAAACCTCCTATTTCAAAGAGGTTATAGTAAAGAGAGTCTTGCCCGGGGTAACAAGTCAAGTGAGGGAAAGGGTTGCCACCCTCCTGTGCCAAAGCACTTTGCCAACACCTGTCATTCTTGGACAAAGCTTGCCTTCTGCTTTTAATTGCAGTGAGTATGAGGGCATTCATATAATCTAGTCCCCCAGCTGGACCCGTTCCTTAGGAAGTAACCTTGGGCCAGACCCTTATCTCAGGTGGGCTGAGTGTCTTCATCATCAGGCACATAAAGCTTTTAGTTGGAATATCAGAGTGGGGAGCAGTAAACACCCAGCAGGATAGCTTGGGGCTCACCCAAGAATGGTAATCTAGAAGGACCTCTTCAGTCGAGGTGACCATGATGATCCTGTTTAAGGTGGACTTCTGGGGTGCCTGGATGTCTCGGTTGGCTAAGCGTCCGACTTCGGCTCAGGTCATGATCTCACAGTTCACGAGTTCAAGCCCCGCGTCAGACTCCCTGCTGATAGCCCAGAGCCTGGAGCCTGCTTCAGATTCTGTCTCCCTCTCTCTCTTCTCTCTGCCCCTTCCCCACTCGCACTCTCTCTCAAAAATAAATAAAAACATTAAAAAAAAAAAAAAGGATGGACTTCTTAGATGCATAGACCAGTAGCCATCGTGTTACTGAGCGCAAGTGGGGCTGCCTGTCACCTGAAAGGTGAAGAGACAAGTCTTGATTGGAAAGAAATTTGAGCTTTACTCAGGAGGCTGGCCACCTGAGGAGAAGACAGACTCTCGTCCAAAGACCAACTCCCAGGTTTCTGCCTGGCCCAGAGGTTTATGAAGGGGTTTAAGGTAGTTAGTTAGCAAAAGGAGTGCAGTGGCCTACAACGTTTCTCCATCATGTGTAGACTCTATGATGCCAGCTGCAAATATGATCTCAGTGCTTGGGGGCTGTGCCAGGGAATCCGGTTCCTGTTTTGTGATGTGCAGGAGTACTGTGTTCTTTCTGCAAAGGAGGGCCCAGGTCTACAGGTACACAAAAGGAGGTTAGTAAAATCATTTACGTGACCTGAAAAAGAAAATTATTTTGCTAATAAAAGTGTTAGGCTATCAGAAAGCTAAGGAGGCTTCAAACAGACCTGCTGGCTTCTGTGGCCTGGGAAAGTTCTGGTCCTTCACTCCTCAAGGCCAGTGGGCAAATCTCTCAGAAAATGAATTAGTTTACTACGGATAAAGGGCCTTAGGTCAGCGAGTAAGGAATACATTATCTGGGAGCAAGTTCACACTTACGACCAGCTAGAGTACTGTTATGATCGTAAAATCTCGGTGGTGGTAAGTCTCACCTCTACAGAGTGAGGGTTACCTGGCATCTCTGTGGGGTGTAGTCTTCTGGCCTAGACTTATTTATTCATAGGGTCTATCCCCTCCTAATTGCCAAATTCTTTGCAGCTGTTTTCAAGAAAAGACACTATGTCAGTGAAGGGATTATTTTAACTACTGTCTCAACGGTTCCCAATGCCCCATCTAGATAGAGGGAGTGGATGTTCTTACAACAGCAGTTCTGTGCCTTTTACTCAAACTTACACTTCCTTCAAATGCTATTAATTGTCCCTGGTCTCGCATAAATTCCATCTCATTCAAAAAGCCTTTCCCAACTACTACAACCCAATCTGATGCCTCCGTTCATTAAAATTTTTTTTGATCTTATGGTCAGGGCTGCCAACTTCATTCATTTATTTATTTCAGAAATATCGAGCACCTACTGTATGCAAAATGTGAGGATAGGCATAGAAACTGCAAAGCTGAGTGAAGCATAATATGCCCGGAAGCCACTTAAAGTAGGCAGAGGAGTAGTGGAGTCACTAGAGAGAAAATGCCATGCAAGAGAGTAACGGAAAGAATTGTCTTGAAGTACGCAGTTAAAATGTTACATGAGTTTTGTGGAGAGGAGCTTGAGATGGGGAAGGATCAGGAAAACTTTTACAGAAGAGAAACATTTTAGTTGAGTCTTCAAGGATTTGAGCAGTTGGGAGTTAGCGAGATGACATTGCAGATAAAATGAACAGTTCGAGGAAAGATAGGGAAGTATGAGACGGAAGAATATGAGATCTTATAACGCAAGTTCAAGTAGATTCAAGAGGGCATTTGGGAGGCAGTTTAATTATTCTCCGATGATGTAATATGTGCGGACAGCTGTTTTGCTCTTATTGACGTCAAATCACACAGTGTCTACTGAATGAGCCTAGGTCTATAATTAGATCTGCAGGGTGACTCAAGAGGAGCTGTGGATTTCTGAGCTAACAAAAGACCTTAGGAGACGCTGCATCAAATTTCTCACCCACATGGAATCTTCTAAGCAGCATCCCCTAAAACTGACCGCCACCAACATATAAGGACCTAATTTGGATTCTGGCATTGAGGTTTTCATCAACCGTCCTTGCATGTCTGTAGCTGCTGGTCTGCCTTAATTGCACATATAAAACAAACACGTGTATAGAAAAGAAGATGTCTGCAGGGAGTCAGTTTCTGGCCAAGGGAGCATGAAATGGAAAAAGGGAGCAAGACGCCATTGGGGTGGTTTCCACGGACTGTTCAGAGACAAGGATGTTGCAAGATATTCTAAACTCCTGTAATTTTCCTAAATTTGTCATTGTTTTATGCACTATCCATAATTATCAGAAAAACTCTTAACATGAGAAGGGACCAAGTTCTTATTTTTGAGAGAACAAGAATAAAGGGTGATGATTATGATGGTGGAGGGGAGGTTGTGATTGGGGGGCACTGTAGCCTGCCATCAGCCAGAGGAAGACCATGAGATACAGCACTGAAGAGGCATGGAAAGCAGGCTGGTTTCCTTTGAGCAACATGGGATATCTTTGGGTAAATGGAAACCAGAGGGCTGGGAGGCAGACTGTTGGTGTCTGAGAAGTGTCCTCACGCACCCGCACTCAGGAGAGACCTGAGGTTCTGCTACATTTGGTGACAAATTTAGAAAACCTGAACCAGGCAGACATATCAGAGAAAATGCTCTCACAGGATAGGCGAGGGAGGAAAGATCCAGAATGAACTCTGTGGTTGGTAGAAAGCAGAACGAAGTGAGGCAGGTGCCGACTGTCACCATGACCACAGAGTCTGCTTGTTGCCAAGCTCCCTACCACAGGTGTGTGAGCTTAAAAGCATGAGGTCTGAAAGGCACAGCCACCTGGTCTAGAGAATAAGTTTCTCAGAAGAGTATGCCCAGAGCAGTCCTAAAGAGAATTGCAGAGGACATAGAATCTTCCAACCCTCAGTAAGTGTCAGGAAATGCCCCTCGGGGCTTGGTTGGAAGCAGCCAATTTGGGCTGGTCAAATCAGTGGACAAACTTCTGGTGTCCTCATACAAATTCTTTCTCTGATAACCTCAGAGTAATTTGGAGTAGCAAGTATACAATGGGCTGGCCCAGCAATAGGTACATTAAAAAAAAATTTTTTTTAATGTTTTATGTATTTTTGAGAGAGCACAAGTGAGGGAAAGGCAGAGAGTGAGGGGGACAGAGGATCTGAAGCAGGCTCTGAGTTGACAGCAGTGAGCCTGATATGGGGCTTGAACTCATGAACTATGAGATTATGACCTGATCCGAAGTCGGATGCTCAACTTTTGCCACCCAGGTGCATGAGCAATAGGTACATTTTTAAAAAATAGAAAACCAGACACTTTGAAGTATAGTCAGTATTCACTCTAATCCCAACAACTCCAGCCCCACAATGCTCCAACCATAGTTTCCTCTTTAGTAAAATGAGGGAGTAGATATTCTCCAAGGTGCTAATCAACTTGGTCCTTCTTTGATTCAATGACACTATATACAGGGTATACTGAATACAGCTATGTGCACTGATGAGGCCACGGTGTGGATAAGGGTTATAATCAAAATATTTAACAAGTACCAGGCTGGTAATCTCTACCAATGGATTCCAGCTAAATATTACCCTGGATGTGGGCCTCCCACCATGACTCAGGATCTACATTATTTTGATGGAAAACTGATCTTGTATCTTGGATTTTAAAGCATTTCTCAATATTTAGGAACCTACCTTCATAATTCCTATGTCATGATAAATACAGTTGTAGAAATCACAGTTTTCAATTATTATTATCTACGATGCTTTTAATTACCCTTTTTAAAATACCTAAATGTTTCCAGGGACCAATGTTAGCAAGTTACTATATTTTAAAAGATCCATCAAAAAGAAAAAAGTCAAAGGTATTAGTTTAAGAATTAGAAAATAAAGATAGTCTTAAAACATTCATCTTCTGCTAAAGCATGCACACAAAGAATAAAATAGGCCATAAGCTTCCATTGATGGATACCACATAAATTAATTTGGGTCATTTCCAGAAGGTTCAGGGAGTTGCTACTTGGCAGATTAAAGGTTTCGAACGATTTATTGATCTTGATTTGCCTCGCTGATCCACGAAGTAACAAAATAACATTTACACCATTGTACTTCCTTTATGAGTACAACCTACTTGTAATGGAATAGAAGACTTGCTTGCCAAAATTAATTTAATGGGTTAAATTAATTAATTAATTAACGGGTAAGCAAGTCTTCTATCCCATTACAAGTAGGTTGAACTTGTAAAGGAAATACAATGGTGTAATTGTTATTTTATTACTTCATGGAGCAGTGAGGCAAATCAAGATGGGTGTACCATTCTAAACCTTTATTTAATCTGCCAGGTTGCAGCTCCCTGAACCTTCTGGAAACATGACAGAGAGAAGGAGTCTTTGAGCTACTATTGCCTTTGAGCTACTATATCTGCAATCTGGAGAAAGCAGGTCATTAAAAAACATATTTATTGTTATAGAAGTTATCAGATTTGTTGTAGATCATTTGAAAGCAAAAGAAAAGTGGAAAGAGTAATTAAAATTCTCCCATATTCCTAAAAGTCAGTGGAACTGAGCAATGTTTATTTTGGGCCATTTTTTAGGTGTCTACATATATGACTCAGGTATAAATTTATATATTTACAATATATATTATATTATATTATTATAATATATATAACATTATATTATATTATATTATTATAATATATATAACAATATATTATATTATATTATTATAATATATATAACAATATATTATATTGTATTATATTATATTATATTATATTATAATTTATATTATAAGATTTCACCTTACGATTGGGACTTTGGGTTTTATAGCTAATTATTGTAGGCATATAAGGAATACAGTGACTTGTGCTTAATTATTTTTTATCTAATTTGCTGATATCTTAATAATTCTAAGAGTTTACCAGTTTTTTATCCTCTCTTGAGTTTTCTATTTAGACAATTTTATTATTTTCAAATTATTCTTTTCTTTCTTGTTTCCATTATTTAAGCATTTTGTTTCTCTTTGCCTAAAAATGTTTAGAGTAATGAGAAATACCTGAAGTAACAAAATTTTTTTAATGTTTTATTTTATGTTTTGAGAGACAGAGGGTGAGCAGGGGAGGGGCAGAGAGAGAGAGAGACACAGAATCCAAAGCAGGCTCCAGGTTCTGAGCTGTCAGCACACAGCCTGATGTGGGACTTGAACCCATGGATATGAGATCATGACCTGAGCCAAAGTCAGACACTCAACCAACTGAGCCACTCAGTCTCCACCACTCCCTTCCCTACCGCCCCCCCCCACCATATCTGATTTTAATAGAAATGTCACTACTACTTCACCATTATGAACCATTTGTAGTGGATATGGCCTATCTCATAAAGTGGTGTTCTTCCACTTAAAGTAACTACAAGCAGTTTTTTTTTCTTTTTTCTTTAAGTATGTATGTAGACATTTATGAATTGTCCTTTGGAAAACTTTCCTCCTTTTAAGCCCACAAGTTTGCTAAGTATATTAATAGATTTACTAATATGAAATCATCCTCTCCTATAAAATCTATTAGGTAATGGTGGCTTTCATTTCTTGTACTTAGGATTTCTGCACACATGTTATCAAATGGGAATAGTGTAGGATAAATCCATTTTCTTGCTATTATCGTTACATTTGAGTGTCGGAATTTGCTAACTTTAAAAAATGAATTGGAAGGCTTTCATCTTTTATAAGCTAAGAAAATTTATATTACATGAAAATTATATTTACATTGATAGTTTAAAATAATTTGTATGTAAGGTATAGGAGCCTAGAGTCTACACATGGAAGCACGTTACTGCCTATTTTTTTTCCTTTTTTTTTTTTCAATTGTACCTGGTTTATTTGGTTTGGGGACTGTTCTTGAATTGATTGTTCAAATTTAGGAACAGATAGTATACCAAGGTTATTTTATTTATTTTTGGCCTCTGGTTATGCTGCCTTTACAATTCCTAATTTTGTGTATCTTGACAATTTTCTTGCTGATTTGATATATATTTATTCCTTTGTAAGGACTTTTGATCACTTTATAAGGACTTATGATCAATTCTTCTGCTGTTTCTATTTTTACTAGCTATTCACTTTCACTTTTAGCATGATATTTCTCCAAATCTCCTCATACAGGTTGTTGGTAGAAGGACCTCATTCCCTGATTCTAGGGAACACTGGAAGAAAGGATTTATAGATCTCTTATAAGGAGGGGGGATACCAAGGTAGTTGTGTAACTCACCTGGAACTTGGGTGAGGACATTGAGGTGAAGACTGAGCGTTAATGAGAGATGTGTGGCCTGAGGAGTGGGAAAATATCCACTAGAGACACGTGGGAATTTACCCTGGGGCTTGGCATTTGAGAGTGAGTCCGTGTATTTTTCTTGAATAACTAAATTAGGAAGATTGATCCCTTTCAGGGACACATGGACCCAGAATCCAGGACCAATGGAACAGCTGTTACTGAGTTCATCCTGCTGGGCTTAGTGGAGACACCAGGGCTACGGCCAGTTGTCTTTGTAGTCTTCCTCTTAGCCTATCTGCTCACTGTTGGGGGCAACCTCAGCATCCTGGCCGCCATCTTGGTAGAGACCAAACTCCACACCCCCATGTACTTCTTCCTGGGGAACCTATCGGTGCTGGACGTTGGGTGTATCACCGTCACTGTTCCCTCAATGTTGGCTCGTCTCCTGTCCCACAAGCGTACTGTTCCCTATGGAGCCTGCCTCACACAGCTTTTCTTCTTTCATCAGTTGGCTGGTGTGGACTGCTTCCTTTTGACAGCCATGGCCTATGACCGATTCCTGGCCATCTGCCAGCCCCTCACCTACAGCACCCGAATGAGCCAGACAGTCCAGAGGATATTGGTGGCTGTGTCCTGGGCTTTAGCCTTCACTAATGCACTGACCCACACAGTAGCCATATCCACCCTGAACTTCTGTGGTCCCAATGTGATCAATCACTTCTACTGTGACCTCCCACAGCTCTTCCAGCTCTCCTGCTCCAGCACCCAACTCAATGAGCTGCTACTCTTTGGTCTGGGTATCCTCATGGCAGGTGCACCTGTGATTCTCATTGTCACCTCCTACATCCATGTGGCAGCTGCAGTCCTACGAATTCGTTCTGCTGAGGGCAGGAAAAAAGCCTTCTCCACATGTGGTTCTCACCTCACTGTGGTTGGCATATTCTATGGGACAGGTGTCTTCAGCTACATGAGGCTGGGCTCAGTGGAAGCTTCAGACAAAGACAAAGGGATTGGCATCCTCAACACTGTCATCAGCCCCATGCTGAACCCACTCATCTACAGCCTTCGGAACCCTGATGTACAGGGGGCTCTGTGGCAGGTGCTCACGGGGAAACGAGCCCTTGCATAAAAGTGTATCAGGAGGGTAGAACCACAAGAAGTGTTTCCTGTCTCTCTTAGATCCTTGAGCAAGATGACTTTTGTTATGAAGTGAGACTCCTTGCTCTCCCTGATAATGTGTGTGTGGGTTCTGTAAACCGGAATCCTTGACTAGTTGCCTTTTGGGCCTAGCTACTCTTCCCACTCCAGATGGAGGTGGAATCCAGGAAGCTCTGCATCCTGAGAGACTCATGGTCCTACAGGCAGGACCTTTTGTTTATTTTTTGCTGAGTTCCCCAACAATACACCAGCAAAGATTCTTTCCAAACTAGAATATGGAAAGTCACAGCTTGGTACCAAATATTAGTACACCCTCCTGTCTGGATTCCCCTGAAATAGCTCCCCCAACGTGCTTTGACACAAGGATCCCACACAAGGTTCTGGACCCAGTACAGTATAATTTGAGACACTGAGTACCCTGTCTGCATTGCAAGATTCTGAGGTATTTAGCAGTGGAGGAGTTATACTTCCTTTGGGACTTCTTCTTTTTTTTCTGAAATGGAAATATCACTCATTGATTTTAAATTTCCCATTAGAAATTATGTTTATAAAAATGAAAACAAAACACAATTTTACCAATGAAAAGTGAAAATCAAATCTTCACCCTCTCTGTCCAGACCCTTCATAATTCAATTTTCAAGAAGAAACCACTGTTAAGAATTTGGTGCTTCCCTTCTAATTTTTTATACATATAAAATAGGGGCATGTTGTACCATGTCTTTTTGTTAAACATTACTTGGTAGACTTTATTATCTGGCAAAATATCTAGAAACTTACCTCCTCTATTTTAATAACTGCCTAGTGCTAATTTATTAATTAACCATAATTTGCTTAACAATATTCCTTTTGATGGAGTTTAACTATTTCTAGATTTACTCCAATATGAGCAATAATATTCTTCAAAGATGTGTTTTTATTATCTTGCAAGCATTTTCATAAGTTCTAATTAATAAGATTTCTGCGTTGAAAAATTTAAAAACTTAGATTTTTAAATATATATTTCCCTCTTATCCCACAAAAATTCACTCTTTTACTGTTACAATAATGGGTGAAACTGCTTGCCTCCTACAGCTTTAACAGTAACTATTATAAATAAATTCTTCTTTTTTAATATTTATTTATTTATTTTGAGTGACAGTAAGAGAGAAAGAGAGGGGGGAGGGGCAGAGAGAAAGGAAGAGAGAGAATTCCAAGCAGGCCCCATGCTGTCAGCACAGAGCCCAACACAGGGCTCCATCTCACAAACCATGAGATCATGACCTAAGCTGGAATGAAGAGTTGGATGCTTTATAAACTGAACCACTCAGGCGCCCCAATAGAAACAAATTCTTCTAATTTTTGACATTATAACAGTTGTAAAATATTAATTATTATTTTAATATGCGTTTCTTTGACATCACGTAAGGTTGAATACATTTTCAAATGTTTGTTATCCATGATATGGACTGAATTGTATCCCACCAAAATTCATGTGCTAAAGCCCTTAACCCCCAATGTGACTGTATATGGGATAGGGTCTTTATGAAATAATTAAGGCTAAATGAGATTAATTAGGAAGTATTAATGAGGTATTTCAGGAAGTAGTTAAGTTTATATTAGGTTGGAGCCCTAACCTGCTGGCCTGTGGTCTAGAAGAGAGGAAGTGCCATTCCATGTGAAGACAAAGTGAGAAGACAGCCATCTGCTAGCCAGAGAGAGCTCCACCAGAACCTGGCCGTGCTGGCACCTGATCTTGGACTTCTAGCCTCCAGAACTGTCAGAAAATAAATTTTGTTTTTTAAACCCCCCAATCTATGGTATTTTGTTATGGAGGCCTGGGCTAATATAATTATTAGTATTTCTTCACTGGGAATTAATTTTTTCCAAAGTTTATTGAGAAATAATTGACAAATATAATTGTATATATTAAAGTGTACAACATGATATATAGAGATATATAGATATAGAGACATATAAATATAGGTATATAGATAGATATATGCACACATTATGAAATGATTACCAAGAACAAGATAATTAACACATCCTTTATTTCACATAGCTAATTCTCCTGTGTGTGTGTGTGTGTGTGTGTGTGTGTGGTGAGAATGTTTAATGTCTATTCAGCCAGTTTCAAGTATACAGTTGCGTATTATCAACTATATTCACCATGCTGCACATTAGATTCTCAGAACTTATTCATCCTATAACTGAACACTTGTACCCTTTGCCCTACATTTCCCCATTTTGTCCTCTCCCCCAGTCCCTGGCAACCACAACCACCATTCTAGTGTCTGTTTCTATGAAGTTGGCTTTTTTTTTTTTTTTTTAAGATTCCACATACACATGATACCACACCAAATTTGTCTTTCTCTGCCTGGCTTATTTCACTTAGCATAATGCCATCAAACCCCATCCTCACTGTCACTACAGGAGTTCTATTGTGTGTGTGTGTGTGTGTGTGTGTGTATGTGCGCGTGTGTGCGTGTGTATCAGTATCTATCTATATATCATATTTTCTTTATCTAAACATCTATCAAAGGACTTTAGGCTATTTATATATCTTGACTATTGTGAATAACACTGCAATTAACATGGAAGTACAGATATCTCTTTGAGATAGTTGATTTCATTTACTTCGGATCTATAACCAGAAGTGAGATTGCAAGATCGTAGGGTAGTTCTATATTTAATTTTTTGAGGAACTTCCATACTGTTTTCCATAGTGGCTGCACCAGGTTGCGTTCCCACAAATAGTGCACAAGGTTTGTTTGTTTGTTTGTTTTTCCTCCATATCCTCATCAACACTTACTGTCTTTGGTCTTTAATAATTGCCATACTGACAGGTGTGAGGTGATATCTCATGATAGTTTTGATGTGCTGATTATTAGTGATGTTGAACACCTTTTCAAGTACCTGTTGGTCACTTGGATGTCTCTTTGGAAAAATGTCTATTCAGGTCCTTTGCCCATTTTTAAAATGGATTTTTTTATTGTGCTGAATGAGTTCTTTATGTATTTTGGATACATAAAGACCCTCTATCAGATACATGGCTTGTAAATATTTTCTGCCATGTCATAGGTTGCTTTTTCAGTTTATTGATGGCTTCCTTTGCTTTGTAGATGCTTTTTAATTTGATTGTAGCTCCCTCAGCTGAGGTCAACCTTGGCAAAGACCACAGGGGTCTTTGGTGGCCCAAACAGTGATGGCTAGGGCTATTGGGGTCCTTGGTGGTGAAAGCTGCTGGCATTCTCCTGTTCTCCTATTTTGCCCATGAGGGTAAGCTCTACCTGAGGGGACCCCTCTCGGCCCCAGGTCTAGTGGGCTGGCACCCACAGTGACCACAGAGTCAGGGTCCTGGGGTTCAGGTGCACTTGCTATGGTGGTGGTGTCGGTGTCTGGCATGTGAACATGTGCAGGTATCCCATGGAACTGGGGTCTGGGTTTCTGGGGCTTACCATAGTGACTTAGGCTCTAAGTGGGAGGGGAAATGCTACAGTGGCTGGCCCAGGGATGACAAGAGGTAATGGTAGCTTGGGCCTAGATGGCAGGGTGCAGCAGCAGTTGGGGCGAAAGCTCCAACTCAAGACCCCAGAGTGTAGAGCAGCAACAGCACAGCCCTGGTGATGGTGGATCAAAGCCCTGAGTCAAGACACCGGAAGTAGGGCAGAGAGCTGCAGCAAAGCAACCTGGTGACGGTGAGTCTCTGCTGAGACTAGGACCTAGGGGTTGGGAGACAAACCAGAGCCCCTGTGATGGAATGTCAGAGCCCTGGCTTAGGGCTTAGGTTGCAGAGCACAGGGCAATGGCAGGACTCCCTGGTGATGGCAGGTCAAACTTTCTGCTTAGGAGCCAGAATGTGTTCACACAGCAGTGCAGCTTGGCTTGGTGATCGTGGGTCAAAGCTGTGACTTGGGACCTCGTGTGTGGGATACTGAGCAGTGGCAGCTCCTATTTTGTAAATGGCAAGGCACTGTGGTCTTCAGAGAACTGGACACAACAGTGATGGAGCTCCTGGAGATGAGCATGCGACCTCCTATCCTGCCTGCCACCTGGCTAATCTCACAGCTTCCTGAAAATTGTTTTTTTATGTCCTTTGCTTCTTTTTCTACTGAATTGTTCATTTTTTAATTGATCTGTGGGAACTCTTTACGTATTTGCGTATCTTTGGCCATATATTTTACGGATAATTCTACACAGTATTCCAATTTACCATTTTTCTTTCATTTTTGTTTCTGATGTCTTCCAACAATCGGAAGTTCAATAGTTTTGTGTTTTCAAATATATTTTTTATAAATAAACTCATAGGCACTATCCTTTAAGTATTACTCCTTTCCCATGATCTCTGAACAACTTCTAGAGCTCCAGTTCAATATAGTTTTCATTTATCTTTAGAAAAATGTTACTGAATGATGAAAAGCCTTAACATTCGTATGTTCAATCATTAAGACAACAACGCAAGCCTAACTCTGGAAGGTCAGCTCCTCATAAGACCAATGAGTTAAGGTCATAATTCTTTGCAGTGAGAATAAGTAGCAGATATAATTGGAGAGCAAGAGGGTTGTACTGGAGGCAGCAGCTGAAGTCGATCCCAGTTCTGTGCACCAGGCTATTGGGTGGTGCAGAGGCCACTATCACTGAGAGTAGGATGCCTTAGGCTCATCCTGGGGCATAATTCATGGTGAATTAGAAGCCATATTGGTCACAAACAACAGGATAAACAAGTATATCGTTTGGAGGAAAGGGGTTAATTGGACAGGGGTGGAGGAGTCAATCACATAGCATAATTGTTGAGATCATGTGCTTTGGAATTAGACAAATTCAAGTTTGAGCCCCAACCCCTCAAAGCCCTGAGTGTGTGGCCTTCGGCAAATTACTGAGTCATCCTGAACCTCAATTATTTGTCTCTAAAATGGGAATAGTAACGATTTCTACCTCATGAAATCATTGTAAGGGTTGATTGCGATTTAGTGCATATAAATGTTATGGTGTGGGGTCATGTACATATTATCAATTATTATTATGTTAATAGCAACACTGGTAGTCTCCTACTAGGAACTCTATATGTGTTATTTCATTTAGTCTTCCCAACAACCTTTTGAGAGAATATTACTCTCATTCTTCAAAAAAGGAAACTGGAGTCCATAGGGTCTCAGTAGTTGCTAATACCTGGAAGAGCAGGTCTATCTGTCTACAAAGTGCGGCAGGATTCCCAAAGAGAGTACGCTATCCCATGGACTTGGGTAAATTATTGAGGAGGAAGACACAAGAGTCCAAGGGTTACACTATATAACCTCTCCAATTTCCTCTCTCATCATCTCTATCACTAAATTCTCATCTTCTAAAGGCCTAACCCAGGTAGTGATGGTGGGAGCACCCTTCCCAGGGGTCCCCTGGTCCCTTCCAGCATAGCACAGCACACTGCTTCAACTACCTCTCTCAGGATCATTTTGGGACTCCCAAGACACAGTGTCTGTGGCCCTCGGTAACAAGGCCCCAGGGGCCTTTGCGGGGGCGAGGGGGGGGATGTACTTTGTTCCTGAGGATTCATTAAGAATTTGAAGTGGGAAAGGGCACCTCCAGTTTTTGCCTCCTCTCTTGGGCTTCCTCCTCATCTCAGGTTAGGAGTAGGCTTGTATCTGCCCCCAAGTCCTGTTTGGACCAGACAAGTGGAAGAGGGAAACCCTTGGGCTGGGGACCCAGATTCGGTGCTGGCTCCGTGTCTAGTTCCCTGGATGACCTTGAGAAAGCAAAGACCTCCCCTATGTCCCCTTCTGTTAAATGGAGTTCTTAGGATAACCATCCCATCTACCCCCATAGATCAATATGGGGGATGGAGATGTTTGGAGAGATTCTAAATCACCACAGATGCATGAGGCACCACTGCTTTACCACTGTCCTATTTATTAAGACTTGTATTTACTTAGCTCGCCCCACCTGCTCCTCCCCACTCTTGGGCAATTTTAAGGACACAAGAGGATTACCCTGTGGTGGAGAAGTCCCATGACAGAGATGGCCTCTACCTCTTTTAATCTCATTTCCATATATATCCCCCCAGAGTTGCTGACTGAGTTTGTGCAGATTCTCACTCCCTTTACATCCCTTCCCATGCAACCTCACTGGTCTCTGTGCAGTAACAGGTGACTTTTCCCATGATCTTCCCTCCGCTCTTGTGTAAAATGGAAGGAAATTTATTTGTTACTCAGTAAGTCAAACCTCCTGGTTTTACAGGCACAGCAACCAAAGTCTCAAAAGCAAAACTAAGAGAGACATGCTCAGGATGACATATCAGGTGAGTGAAAGAGCCGGGACTATGAACCAGAGATTGAGGCTCCTCGTCTAGGCATCTTTACCAATTCCCTCTTTCCTAGATGAAGCTTTTTTGTTTTTTCCTGACTGTTAAGGATGAGTGGGATGAGATTCAGTGTTCAACTTCCCTGCCCTGAACCAATCCTTGCTGGACAGCCTCACCAGATTACTGAGACCACCACTAGTACATGGAGGCCCTACTGGGACCTCAGAGCAGGGAGTTCTCACAGCATGACGGAAGTCTAGGACTCATATGAACCCCCAAGAATGGCGATCCAGAAGGGCTTCCTCATCGGTTATCACTCTTGTGATTTCATTAGCCACAGACACCCCAGATCAATAATCTGGTGAACAACCCAGAACTTAGGAAATCTTGTGTAAGTTTCATCCCTCATCGATTGAGGGCTAGACATAAGCTACTAGGGGAACATAATATTCTGGCTCATGACTTACTTGTTTTTGAGGAATATTTCTTCCGATTGTGGAAACTATTTTGGAAGTTTATATAAAAAGCTGCATGCCAGTATGTAGATTGCTACATGCACTGCATGCCCCATCTAGATGAGTGGAGGAGTCATCCCTACAACAGTCCCTTGTGCCTTTCACTTGACTCTACCTCAACCAAATCATACCAATCCTTCAAAGTCTAGGAAAATTCCCACTTTTCCAGAAACCCTTTCATCACTACTATAGCCCACAAAGATGCCTCTTTGTCAGAAAGCCTATTTGTCAATGAATGCAGTTATTCATTCATTTATAAAATGGTGCATAACTAAAATAAGTTTATGCATATAGTTCCTAAATTCAGATACGAATCTCATGCTTAAATTGGACTGAGGGAGCTGCACTAAATCACTAAATGATTATGCCAGAAGGCACAGTGGTAAGTGCCATGTGGAATATAATTAAAGTGTGGTGGGAATGTTGAAGATGTAAATATCACTTTAAAATGGGCACAGGTCAGGAAGGTATTTCTGGAAGAGGTAGTATTTGAGCTGAGTCTTGAAGACTTTGAGCACGTGACAATGGAAGAAGGATAGTCTATAGAGAGAAAGTAGCAACAGCCAAGGTGGGGATATAGGAAGTCACAGAATTTGCAATCTGGTGACATGGATTGAAATAAAGAGGGAAATTGGGGGCAACTTCTGACTGTGGCCATGATCCAGCCAAGACACTTGTTTGAACCTGAGCTACTTCGGCCTGCAAGTCAAGACTTTGGGATCTGCAAGGGCACAAACCACAGCAAACATGAGAGTGGGTTTTTGAGTCATGAGAATGGATCAGATACAGATTCAGAGAGAATTTCAGGAGAAAGACATGCCTTCATGATCCTTCAGATGCCTTGGGTTACCTTGAGTGGTGGTATGTGTAAAGGACAAGAGTGGGGGCTCCGGAGTCAGATTACCAGAGTTAAAATCCTGCCTCTGCTATTTGCTTTACGTGACTCATGTTCTCTCTGTAAAATCGGGACTACAAATGGGATCCATCTCATAGTAGGGGGTGTGAGGAATAAAGGAGTTAATACATTTAAAGCACTTAGAACGGTGCACAGTGCCTCACTCGGGGTAATTCTCCTAACAGCTTTTAGCTGCAATTGTTTTCAGGGAATCCCCCAAGGAAATTCTGTCGGTATCAAATATGTTGGGACCACCTACATATCATAGGGGAAGGGATTGCTGGTTTCTCTTTTGTGCACTTACTTTATTGTGATATGGGGTTTAGTGGGTATTCCATGATCATGCCCATGAGGTGGTACTTCATTAAATACTATAAAAATAATCTGCAGGGCACCTGGGTGGCTCAGTCAGTTAAACATCCGACTCTTGATTTCGGTTCAGGTCATGATCTCCTCTGGGATGGAGTCCCTTGTCAGGCTCTGCACTGACAATGTGGAGCCTGCTTGGGATTCTCTCTCTCCCTCTCTCTGTCCCTCCCCAGCTTGTGCATGCACTCTTAAAATAAATAAATGAACTTAAAAAAAAATCTGCATTCGTTGTAGACAAATCATAAAGTAGAGAAGAGGAGAAGAAAGATAATAAAGCCCATTCATATTATTACTCAACCACTGACAAAGTTTGGTATTTCTTCCCAGTCTTGTTTCTGTGTGTGAGTGTGAAAGTGTGTGTTTTTTGTCTTTGTTAATATTGAAATAACACCGTGTTGTACAGTTTTGCATCCTGCTTTAGTCTTAACATTATATCATAAGCATTTCATTTTTTAATTTGGGGTTTTTTTTGCATTATGTTTTCCACCAGTGTACATTGATGGTATATAAGGAATGTATAGATTTCTGTATATTTGATTTTTATCTCGATACTTTTTTCTAATAATTCTTGATTACCTTTTGTGGACAATCAACACACTTGCTTTCTCTTCCTTTCCAATATATAAACTTGATTTTTCTATTTCTTGACATTAGTTTTGTAATGATTCTAGGACAATAATAAAAATAGATGTAATGGTGGGGATCCCTCTCTTGCTCCTTATCCCTTTCATAGGATAATTTGTTACTTTCCATTAGCAATAATCCTGCAGTATCCCTCTATTCTTAGATGACTACAGCTGGGTGTTTTCCTTTTAAATCCACAATGGATTGTAACCTGTAAAAGGTACTTTTTAGGCAACTGATCTAATATATACATACATTTACATATATTAGATCAGCCTCAATTTTTTATAAGAGCTCTCTTAATCATGATAGACTACTTCTTTTAATATTCTGATATTTAAAACTCTCTATAGTTATATTTAGCATTTTGTTTCTATAGTCATAACTAAAGTTGCTCTCTAGTGATATTTCATATATTTCTTCCAAAAATTTTATATTTGTAGTGTCAGGTGCGTGCTAACTTCATAAAAAGCATTGGGATGCTGGACGTAGAGGGTATGATGACATAAGTGAAATAAGTCCAACAAAGAACAAATACCATATGATTTCACTTATATGTAGAATCTGAAAATCAAAATAAAACAAAGAAGAAACAGGCCCATGAATACAGGGAACAAACTGGTGGCTGCCAGAGGGAAAGGAAGGTAGGGGATGGGCAAAATGGGTGAAGGGGAGTGGGACGTATGGGCTTTCAGTTGAGGAATAAATATGGAGATGAACGGCATGGCACAGGGAATAGAGTCAATGGTGTTGTAATAGCGTTGTATGTGACAGATGGCAAGCGTTGTATGTGACACTTGTGGGCACAGCATAACATATAGACTTGTCCAATCACTATGTTGTAAATCTGAAACTAATGTAACATTGTGTGTCAACTGCAATTTTTTTTAAAGATATTAAGAAAGTTAATTCATTTTCTGGAGTTGCAGGAAAGTTTATATAGAATGAGAATATTCTAGGGGCGCCTGGGTGGCGCAGTCGGTTAAGCGTCCGACTTCAGCCAGGTCACGATCTCGCGGTCCGTGAGTTCGAGCCCCACGTCGGGCTCTGGGCTGATGGCTCAGAGCCTGGAGCCTGTTTCCGATTCTGTGTCTCCCTCTCTCTCTGCCCCTCCCCCGTTCATGCTCTGTCTCTCTCTGTCCCAAAAATAAATAAACGTTGAAAAAAAAATTAAAAAAAAAAAAAGAATGAGAATATTCTATTCATCAAAATTAAACCAAACTTCTCTCGACAGTTTTGTGAGGCTAGAGATCACTACTGGGGCAATTATTTCTTTGACAGTTTTTTTTAACTTTCTTCCCTGTTTCTGGTTTACTTGGGTATTGAGACTGTCCTTGAATATATTTTAGTTTATATTTTCCTAGAATTGTGCCTATTTTATTGAAATTTTCCACTTAAATAATATAGTTTAGCGTATTCTCTTAAAATTTAATTTTTCCTTTGTATTTCTGGCTGTAGCCCTTTCTAATTCCTAATTGTTTATATTCCACCATTTTTTTCTTATTTATTCCAGATGGAATGTCCCAGATGGCAGTCCATCTGATTCTTTAACTAGACGTATGGTTTTTCAAAGTTATTATTAACTGAGTATAGTTGATACACAATGTTACATTAGTTTCAGGTACAACTTAGCGATTTGACAAGTTTATACATTATGCTACGTTTACCATATGTCCCCTTACATCGTTACTGCAATATCACTGACTGTATTTTTATACTGTGTCTTTTATTCCCATGACATTCATCCCATAACTAGGAGATTTATATCACATACATGTGTGTGTGAGTGTGAGTGTTCCCTTCTTTTTAAAGTGAACCAAAAAATGCTGTATTTATTCTACCAGTTGTGCTTTATATTTAGTAATATGGCTTTGATAGCTTTCAGATCAGCACAGACAGAACTGTTTCTTACAGCTGCACAGTACTCTTTTGTAAGGATATATACCATATTAATTTACTAAGCCCTCTTGCGATGAACACAGGTTGTTTTCAATTATTTGCTCTTACAAACCATGCTGCAACAAACAGTATCACACAAATGCCATTTCTTACATGTGATCATATATCTGTTGGATAAATTCCCAGAAGTGGAATTTCCAGGTAAAAAGAAAACACGTATGTAATTTTGTCTCACAACTATTCTACAAATTCCCCTTGCAGCCAACCTTAGCCTGCAACCATACAGAGAATGAGATTTAGGGAAATGTGGCTCCAGCTTAGCTAAATGGCTAGAATTTTCAACTTTTAATAGAATCATCCATTTGCATTATGTAAAAAAATTTTTTTCTATATTTTGAGTCATCTTTACATGATGAAAATTCTTTGATTTTTCCCCAAAACTTCCTGCTTTAATTTTTATACTTAAATCTTTGATCTATTTAGAATTTATTTTTGTAAAATATATAAGGTACGCATACAACTTCAGTTTTTCCCAGCTAGCTGTGCTATTGCCTCTCCAGCATTTATCGAATAGTACATTTTCCCACTGACTTAAGATGCCACTTATATCATGTATGAAATTCCTGTATTACGTCAGTAACGGACATTTCATTTCTATTTTTCTAAAGCTTGTAAAGTGTTGCTTTACTTTATATTTTCCAGCTTTATTGAGGTGTAACTGACAAATAAAATTATAAAATATTTAAAGTGTTCAACACGATGGTTTGATACATTTCCGTTGTGAAAGGATTCTCACAATCAAGTTAACTAACACATCCATCACCTCACATATTTACCTTTTCCTTTGTGTCTGAGACTATGTAAGTCCTACTCTCTTAGAAAATTTCAAGGTCTGGGGGCGCCTGGGTGGCGCAGTCGGTTAAGCGTCCGACTTCAGCCAGGTCACGATCTCGCAGTCCGTGAGTTCGAGCCCCGTGTCAGGCTCTGGGCTGATGGCTCAGAGCCTGGAGCCTGTTTCCGATTCTGTGTCTCCCTCTCTCTCTGCCCCTCCCCCGTTCATGCTCTGTCTCTCTCTGTCCCAGAAATAAATAAACGTTGAAAAAAAAATTAAAAAAAAAAAAGAAAATTTCAAGGTCTGAACCCCTTTACCAACCAGCCTCTCCCCATTTCTTAAAGTTCTTTTCCTAATTTCTTGATCCGATTGCTTCACCACCCTCTTTACATTCTGTTTTTCATCTATTCATTTAGGGCTATGGATTTGTTTATGAACACTGGTTTGGTGATAATCCACATGTTCTCATGTGTGTTGGTTTCACTCTCCCCTTTTTCAGTCTCCGTGATGTTCTTCAGTTTAAGTTTTGATTCCCTCTGGTCCAACAGTTTCTTACAGATTATTCAAAACACGGGGAGTTGTTTTTAAAATTCATTTTTCCTTAAGTTGGTTTGTGATGCAATATTATTGCCTGTATTCTTTATTCTTTTCGAATTTTCTGAATTTCAGGTTTATACATTTAATTCTATTAATGCTATACATTTAATTCTATTAAAAGTTTATACATTTATACATGTTCTTTGGTGGGGGGTATGTGAAAGTTTCAGGGGCATTTGGGAAAGGCATACATACCAATTAGTTCTCTTCCATAATTATATTGAGAGCTTTTACAGCCTTGCTTTCTTCTGTCAAATTAATTCTATTACGGAATGAAAGTCACTAAAATGCTCCCTGGCTACCACACTTATCTCATGTTATACTGTTGGTATCTATGGTGATAGCTGCCTTCCTGGAGCAAGTCTTCTATCTAAACTCTTTTAGGCATATGAGGGGAGAGCAAAGGTTTCTCCTGAGAGTTCTGCTTTTTAAAAGTAATCAGCCTAAAATAGTCCACATGCCAAAGACACACATTTTGGGGTGGCAAATTTTACCGCCCTACAGTCTATTTGTTCTTTTAGAATAAATGTATTGAGAAGAAAGATTATATCCTTGGATGTTTCCTTGCAGGAAAAATGAAGTCAAAATTTGAGTACAATAGAACAGCCATTACTGAGTTCATCCTGCTGGGCTTGGTGGAGACACCAGACCTGCGGCCAGTTGTCTTTGTAGTCTTCCTCCTTTCCTACCTGCTCACAGTTGGGGGCAACCTCAGCATCCTGGCCGCCATCTTGGTGGAAACCAAACTCCACACCCCCATGTACTTCTTCCTGGGGAACCTATCGGTGCTGGACGTTGGGTGCATCACAGTCACTATTCCCTCAATGTTGGCTCGTCTCCTGTCCCACAAGCGTACTGTTCCCTATGGAGCCTGCCTCACACAGCTTTTCTTCTTTCACCTTCTCGTTGGGGTGGACTGCTTCCTTTTGACAGCCATGGCCTATGACCGATTCCTGGCCATCTGCCAGCCCCTCACCTACAGCACCCGAATGAGCCAGACAGTCCAGAGGATATTGGTGGCTGTGTCCTGGGCTTTAGCCTTCACTAATGCACTGACCCACACAGTAGCCATATCCACCCTGAACTTCTGTGGTCCCAATGTGATCAATCACTTCTACTGTGACCTCCCACAGCTCTTCCAGCTCTCCTGCTCCAGCACCCAACTCAATGAGCTGCTGCTCTTTGCTGTGGGTTTCATAATGGCAGGTACTCCCCTGGCTCTCATCGTCACCTCCTATGCCCATGTGACAGCTGCAGTCCTACGAATCCGTTCTGCTGAGGGCAGGAAGAAAGCCTTCTCCACATGTGGCTCTCATCTCACTGTGGTTGCCATATTCTACGGTTCAGGTATATTTAATTACATGCGACTGGGTTCAGCCAAGCTTTCAGACAAGGATAAAGCTTTTGGAATTTTTAACACCGTCATCAACCCCATGCTGAATCCAATCATCTACAGCCTCAGGAACCCTGACGTGCAGGGTGCCCTCTGGAGAGTGCTCATGGGGAGGCGACCACTGGCTTGACAAGGTCCTGAGGTCTGGAGTGTCACTCCCTCCTTTTCCCTTTCTGGACTAAAGAAGAAATCCTCTAGAGCCAGTAACTAAGACTAACCGTCCAGAGTTGCTTCTGTCTCCCTGCACAGGAGGGTTTTTTTGTTTGTTTGTTTGTTTGTTTGGTTGGTTGGTTTTTTTGTTTGTTTGTTTTAATTAGGGATAAGAGTTATTGTTTCCCAAAGAAACCATGTGCAATTTATAGTCAATAGGTGTGTGGGCCCTGTCAAGGCCAACCCCTTTGACAAATTACAACTTTAGACACTGTGTGCTCCTTTCTCTGGGTAGAAGCAAAATCTCAGAGCCTCAACTAGTACAGGTTCATGTCTCACAGGGAATGACTCTTTGGTTGGTTATAGCCTGGCTTCCCCAAAATATCCAAAGCCTTCCCCACTGGGGCACCTGAGTGGCTCAGTTGGTTGGGTGTCCAACTTGGCTCAGGTCATGATCTCTCAGTTTGTGGGTTCAAGCCCCACGTTGGGCTCTGTGCTGACAGCTCAGAGCCTGGAGCCTGCTTCGGATTCTGTGTCTCCCTCTCTCTCTGCCCCTCCCCCACTTGGGCTCTGTCTGTCAAAAATAAATACATGTAAAAAATTTTTTTTTAAAAAAAGAAGCCTTCCCACCACGCCCTGCATCCATTAGTAGGTCATGTGATTCCCTCAAGTTCAGCTATGGATGGTCTGGTTTTAAAACATGGACCTAGAGATCAGATTCATTTTATTTCACCTATCAGATTTCTACAAACCAAAACAGCAACTTTCTTTTCCTATCACATGAAGATATCATGGGATATAGAGGGGACAGAGAGGAAGCTGTATGGGTATATGTTTTCTAGTACCTCTGGAGAGCATGATTCATGTGTGAAAATTTTTAAAACTCCACTAATAAATATGGTAAACCTTATAATACAAATTTAATGTTCCTCGTCTGTTTTTCCTGATATATTTCAAATCATTTGAAAAGATAATCTTTTGTAATGAAAATATTATTTACGCATGAAAAACCCCAAAATACTCCATATGAACTTCCTCTCTAAATCCTCTCAGTCCCAAAATCTTCCAGCTGAGATCATCCATATCTGTAAATAAAGGCATATAGTGATGTTCCCCTAAATGTCCCTTCTCGGTAGGAGAACGGTCTCTAACCTAGAATGTTCTCTCATCTTGCGTGCTACATCCTAAGCTTTCATCCAATCAGTATTTGGCTTTATTTTCCTTCTCGCCTCCCTTTGAGATGAATCACCTATTGTGGGCATCTCTACTCTGTCACTGATGTTTCCTGATTCCTTGCCCCAAAACATCCCTTTGACCTGAACTGTGTCCTAGCTTCTCTGTGAGTTTTCAGGGAAGTGAAAGGATTGAAAGGACTGGGTAAGACAGAGATGAAGAGAAAGAACATGAGGGAGGGAAGCAAAACAAGACTGGAGGCGAAGAGTTTGCAGGAAAATGAAGAAGAAAGAGGGACACGGGGAGAAATAGGACAGAACTGCAAACAAATGGGCTGAGAGTGAAGGCTCGGGGCACTGGAGAGGACTGAATGGGGTACACAGAGAGTGGAGACGAGAAAGATAGAGAAATAGGATAAGATACCTTGAGATGGTTAAAAGGTCAGAGGAAAGAAGGGGGGGAACAAAACTAGTGGGTCAGAGAGGAAAGAGTTGGGCTTCTGTACAGGGCTGCTTCCTGTTCTATACTGTCCAGCAATAACCAGTTTATGCGACCCTCACACCATCATTGTGGTGTGTCTTTTCTACCGTGAATAAAGCAATTTTCAAATTTCACTGAAAGTGCTAAAAAGTGTCCAAGGGACACATTTTCAGTTTCTCTTACAAGAAAGTGTTCTGAGAATGTTAGGGAGGTTTATCAGATGACAAAAGAGATGAAAAGAAGTTCTGGGTATTTTGTCCACCTCAAATGTCACCAGAGTCTATGACTAACCAACCACCTTATCAACTTACTCTCTGCCTTTTGGGTCACGCTAGCCAAGACCGTCAAAAGACACGGGGGGGGGCGGGGGGGGACGGGGAGGAAGATCGCTCTTTCCTGACCCTTTGTTAGCCATCAGATAAACTTCAAGAATGCAAATGGAGCTTCCTCCAAGGGTCGAGGAAACTGTGTCCAGGAAGATCTACAACATGGTCTTCACTTCATCACTTCCCCTCATCGGCAATGTTCTCGACCTTGAATAAGTACTCAACTTTGTCTGGGCCTGTACTTGACAGGCACAAGGTAACCATCAAGGTTCTTCCACTTGTAATCCCTTCTGATTCTACTAGTTTTAATGAACAAAAAGACTGTGTCACTCTGTTTACCCTGAAGAGTTACCACATCTTCCTACTACCATTTTTCCTACCCACCAGCATCTAACCCTGCTGCACGATGGAGCTTATTTACTTCCAAAACTCCTTGTGCCTCTAGCCTTTCTTCTATATGAACACTCATCTCAAAGCTCACGGGATGATTTCATGTGTAATCACTGGAGTAAAATGGATCAACTTGTTCAGCATCATAAGTGATGACTCAGGCACTGATTCCTGGCATGCTGTCTACTCTCCAGAATCATAGGGTTTTATTACCGATTTGGGAGATTCCCTTTTCTTTGGAATTTGCCTGTTTTTTTTTTTAATTCCAAGTTATTATTCCAATGTATGTTTATCATACATGTAATACATCATATCATAAAGGTTCAAACAATACAGAATATCATTGTTGCTCTTTTATACCATTCCTTCAGTAATCCAATTTTTAAAAAAGAACTAAGTGGTGGTAGCTGGTATTTGGCTTTCCACACAAATGAACACACGCTCACACTTGCATGCACGTCAACATGCGCAAGCACAACACTGTACTGCTTTGTAATATGCTTTCCCTCCTCTCTGTATTATTACAATTTTTTTTTACATATCAACCTACAAATCAACTTTATCCATTTTGAAGGCTTCATGATAGTCCATTTTATGTGTAAACTACAATCTATTTAACAAATCCCTATTGATTTCATTTATTTCCTATTTTTGGCAGTTGTTAATAATACTGGAGTTAACATTCTCATTTGTATATGTGTTCATATAACTGAAATTATTTCACTGGTTATATTCATAAAAGGTGTGTGTGTGTGTGTGTGTGTGTGTGTTGGACCAAGGTTTAGGGCGACCAGCTTTAGTTGGTTGATTGGCAGTTTATGAGAATGTTTCTTACCTCACTTGCTTTTACTGAGTGTTATAAGTAGAATTTTTTTATCTTTGATAATTAGATTAAATATTGCATTATTTTTAAATTAGAATTTCTTTATGAGTGTGATTCAATTGATTTTTATATATTTATTTCTAATTTATTTAGATTTATGCTTTCAAAATTGCCAGTTCATATTTTTTGCCCCATGGGGTAGTTTATCTTTATTTTAATTATTGGTGGCAACATTTCACATTTTAGGGTAGTATCTCTTTACCGTCTGTGTTGCAAAGATATTCCCTAATTTCCCACTTGTCTTTTACTCTGTTTAGGCTTCTTTTGCTCAAATGAAGTCTGATATTTTTGTGAAGTGTATCATGCTTTGTCATGCTTAGAAAATAATGACTTTTCCATCTAAATGTTGGTTAAATATTTATCAGTGATGTTTTTCTAGTACATTTACATTTGCTTTAATTTTTTTAAACGTTTATCATTTCTTTTTGAGAGAGAGAGAGAGTGTGTGAGTGGGAGAGAGACACAGAGAGAGAGAGACACGGAATCCTAAAGGCCTCCAGGCTCCAAGCTGTTAGCACAGAGCCCGACATGGGGCTCGAACCGACAAACTGCAGGGTCATGACCTGAGCCAAAGTTCACATGATTGCCTATTTACAATTATTTTTAAGTCAAATATTTAAAATACACACAATTTATTTTTGTGTATGTTCTAACTTTTCCCCTAGTGGATCAAAGTTGTCCAGATCCCATAAAATGTAAGCTTGCATGTATATGGTGCACATGATAATATATATGGTTTATGTATAATATGTGTAATGTAATACAAATATAAACACAAATATATAACAGCAGCCAGCGAAATGAGAGAAGAGGAGATCCCCACTCGATTCCCCCCCTCAGCAACAATATTTTGGACAGAAAAAGTTGTGGGGGCTCTGGGCTTTAGGTAAGAGACTGTGAGACCCTGGTGGAACCCAAGACTAAGAAGGTATATTTGGAGAAGGACATGCACCCAGGTGGCTGTCATGCTGACAGTAGTCCTGGCTACAACCTAGAAGCAGCTCTGTCCCCCTGTGAACTCAGCTTGGCCCCGTTTGGCATTGGTCCCATCACTGGCAACATCTGCCGAGAGACCCAGCAGAAGTCATACCCACCTGTGCCCTGGTTAACAGCCCCGCCAACCTTGACCCTGGCTGTGGATACTGAAGCAGCTCCAGCCCTCTCAGCTGCCAGTCCCGCTCAGCCGGGGACAATGCAGGAGACACGCTCATATATGCCTCTCAGACCCTCAAACCCCGGTCCAACTGCAGATGCTGAAAAGGCCCTAGAACTTGGCTTCTGCACCTCACAGTCATGGGCCAGGAATACTCCCGCTCGTCCAACGACCCACCAGGAGACACATGCTACTGTGCCTCCAGAGGTTGCCCCACAGACCTCAGTCCAACTGCAGATTAAAGTGGCCTGGGAACACTTGTGCCCACAAGGACCTGGAGGAAGACACACTCCCAGAGACAGGCATGACAACCTATCTTTGAAGAGTCCCTATAACCAACATCTAGCTTCAAAGAGACATCTTGGCACTTTACTAGGACCAGCTTCAGGCATCCTGCCAGGATTTTAAATCTGGAATCCTGAAAAGTGCTCCCTCGTCAATGAACTCTTGCTATTCAGCCTCACATTCCACCCACCCCTTTGGTCCTCATGATCCACTCCCACATTTCTCCTTTGTCAACAAGAGGAGCTTCCAGTTCCTGCTGGGTTGCACTGGTGAGTGTATCCGTTTCTTATGGCTGCTGCCACAAAATACCACACACTTGGTGACTCAGAACAACAGGAGTTTATTCTCTCATGGCTCCAGAGGCCAAAGGTACAAAATGAGTCCTACAGGGATAACTTCAAATGGCAGCAGAGAAAGTTTGCTCCACAGGCTCCGGGGAGAACGCATTCTGAGTCTCTCCCAGATGCCAGTGGCTGCTGGCCTTCCTTACCCTGTGGTTCGTCATTCCCTCTCCACTTCCAGCCTCGCATTGCCTTCTCTTCTGTAGTCATCCCTCTGCCTCTGTCTCCTAAGTACTCCTGTGATAACATTTAGGGCCCACTTGGATGGTCCAGGATCATCTTCCCAGATGAAGACCCTTAGCAATCACATCATATCTCCAAAGGGTTGATTTCAGGGCTTAGGACCTGAATATCCAGGGGGCCCTGTTTCAGCCTAGTGTCAGATTCTTTTCAGTGAGTGAATTATTTCTCTGGCATCATGAGTGGGATCAGCCTTTCTCAGAATATGCTGAGACGTAATCCCAATTGTTCTGGAGGCATGGAGGAGACCTGGGAAAAGTTCTTGAGGAAGACAAAAATCATCTTGTAGACATCTGCTTCCTATGAGGTGTTTGTGTGGCTGTCACACACAAGGAAGTTGATCTCCACCAGCAAAGGGGAAGGGATAGTCTGGCCAAGTGACTGCGGGAGAGTCTGGGGGTTTGCAATTCTCATGAGCAACCTCTCAAACTTCCCCATCCCCAGACTCAGGGTTTCACTCCTTCCTTAGCCGGGCCCTGGATTTAGCACAGGAGACTCCCCTAAGCTGCACATTCAGCCTCCCGTGTGGATCTGCCACCCTTACAATTAGGTCCGATGCCTGATTTTCAGAGCTCTCTCCTTGTGGCTGCAGAAGAGTAATACCTCATGAGATGTGCCAAGGAAGTTTTCAGGCTTTCGTGACATACCCTGAATTGAATGTTGGCTCCCCTGGGCTTTGCGTTGTTTTTTCAGGCTTCTGGGAAAGTTAACAGAAGCGACCCACCCTTAATTCTTAAAATTCCGCAATTCTTATACTTTCCATGGCTATCATATTAATGTGCTGGTGCTAAAACGTGATCCAGTGTTTCACCTTTCACCTGTACCTCATCCCAACATACCACAGCTGAGTCTCAGTGATGAGACTACGGTTATCACCAAGCCCACTTTCCCCCCAGTAGTGGCGAATGGTCCAGGTGCAGAATTCCATCTGGAGGATTTGCTTCCTAGGGCCACTCCCAGTACCAGCTGTCTCAGTCAGGCTCCCCCCCAGAACAGAGCCTGAGACAAGATGCGTGTGTGGCTTAACTGGGAAATCATCCCAGGGAGCAGGAATCCCGGGGAGGAAGACAGGGGTTAAGAGGAGAGTGAGATGAATGAAGAAGAGATGTCCCTGACCAAGGGACCAAGGTCTCTGCAACGGATGTCCAGCAGAGACTTGATTGAGCATGAGAATATGGAATGCTTCCCACAATTGTCTGAGGAATGGTTGCTGGGGTGTCTACCCATTGGCTCTCCTTTCCTATTGTCAAGGTGCTCTCTGCACTCTGGGCACTCATGCTCAGACCTAGCGAGTACCCAGCCCCACCGTCAAAATTCATGGCATCAAAGGATCCCAAGGAAGAGGCTACCCTCTGTCGGCCTGCCGCAAGCAAAAGCCTGAGGGGAACTGTCCGACCCAGCTGCAGATGAAACGAGAAGAAAGGCTGAAGGAGAGGTGAGGCAGACATCTGATGTGTCTGCCACAAGGTGCTTCCTAGAGGTGTTGTGAGGAATGACAGGGACCCAGGCGCAAAAAGTACGCAACATATTACCATGTGCCTAACAAATACCCACAAATGTTATCAGTTGATATGCTGATGTGTTGCCAAACTTCTATCATCAGCTTAGTGAATCTTACGTGATTTAATCTGCAAGCGATGCTCTGTGGTAGAGGATATGCCCATTTCACAGACAAGGACACTGAGGATCAAAAGGGTACAGCAGCTTGTCCAAAGTCAACCACCGGACGCCAGAAAACAGGTCTGTCCACAGTGCATTTCCTACTGCAGAAGGCTCCTCTGGTGGGAGAAGACAGAGACCCTCTCTTGGGAAAGGAGTGTTGAGTAAGTAGTGGTGGCTATAGGTGTCAGAAGAACGCCCTCCTTAACCCTCCTGCATCTTCTGTTTACTAGTCTGCCGCCTTCACCAGGGCTCTCAATCTCTCAGAGCCCGGCCTAGATAGTCATATTGGCAGACAGCTCCCCAGGAGGCCTCCTAGCCCAATATAGCTCTTCGATCCCCATTTCCAGAGACACTGCTGGGTGCCTAAGACACAGTCCCAGGGGCTCCCACTAACAAGGCCCTGAGGGGGAAAAACACCACATTTCTGAGGACTCATTAGGAAACTGGGTGTGAAGAAAGCTTCTCCTTCCTGCCTCTCTTTTGGGGCTCCTTCCTCATCCCAGGCCCAAGACAAGTCTGGAAATTAGTTTATCTCTGCTCAGTGGCTCCGCTCGGGGTTGACACCTGAGAAATATACCCCTCCCTTAGCAAACCTATATCTAGTCCCGTTTATACCTCTAGTTTCCTGGGTGGCTTGAGAATGTGAACAAGTCCTGGGACCTCAGTGACCCTACCATTAAATGGAATTTATATCACCGTCTCTAACTACTTGCTATAAAGCTATGGCTAGAGATAAAGCCCTTGTTCATCTTTTTAAAAGAAAGTTTGAATACCAGAAGATGTGAGGCACGGTTGCTATATTTAGGAAGGGCTTGTGTTGTTTACAAAACAACTTGTCTTTCTCCCCATCTGTCTACTCCCTCTTTGGAGGGATAACACTGTAAGGATAATGCTAGGATACAGAAAATATCAGCTTGTTTCCTTGATTGATTATATCTAGTTCCTTACCTCCTTTCTGGCGGATACGTGGGTCTACATAACTCCTCATCTCCTTTCCTGAAGAGCCTCCCTTGTGTCTACGCCCATGCCTAGGTGAGTGTACTCAGGGGTTCTTTCCTTGCTCTTCCAAAACAGTGATGGGGCCTCTGTTGCTGCCATCAGCTCAAATCTGACTTTTCATGAGGTACAATTGCTGCCTCTGAAAAAGAAACTGTTTTATGGGAAGATCTGAGGCTACGACCCAAAGATCCTGGCTCCTTTTCTGGACCCCTTCGCCCATACCCCCATTTCTTGGAAGCCTGTTCTCTGTTACTCTTAGGAGAGCGTAGGAGAGCGGGATTCACTGAGTCTGATTCACTGCCTACGACCCATTGCATCGGGCAGCCTTAAACCTTCACTCCAGTCCCAGGTCCTGCTGAGCCTTTCCATCAAAAGGAACATGGAGGTATTCTTTGGAGTTCCAGAGCAGGGAGCTGTAATAGCTCAGGAGGGAGAACCTGGGACTCGGGACAATGCTTTGAGAATGCTAAATGCCTCTACACCTCCTGTAACTCATCCTAATCCACAAAAGTCTAGCCTGAGTTCCAATATGTCCCGAAAATCTTCCATGACAACTCTAGGTCACGCTGATGCTCTCTTTCTCTGCAATCCTATGAATGCTTGAGCCATCTATTTATCTATTTAATAAACACTGAGTACCTACTATATATAAAGCAGTATGGTAAGTATTAATATTGTTAAACTGAATGGAACCTGCTTGTGGTCCTCATGTCATTTACAGAGAAGTAGGGGAGATACACTTTATAGAGAAATGACTTAGCTAGAAGATACATGGTAATAAATTCCATGAGATCATGTGTAGTGAGAGCTTAGGAGAGAGAGACAGAGAGACAGTGGTGCTTTTGACAGTGGGAACTCCCAGGCAGCCAGCCTTCAGTCTTGAAACACTTGGGATGTAGAGTTGGAAAGGGATCCATTGCAGGCAGAGAAAACTGCATGAGCACGGAGGTAGAAAGTGACACAGTCACAATCTAATGCTTACGTGAAAAAAGGAAAATAGAGAGTAGTTCATTGCTCTTTATGTAGTATATGTACAGAGCTGTGGTCCATCCATTGATTTGTCCTTTGCAAAGCACTGATCAATCATCAATTTCAGAAATTATGAGTGCCTGTGACTGGTCCTCCTTCTCGCCTATCTGGAGATCTTAGAATTTTAAGCATATTTTAGAGATCACTGCATCTAAGTTTTCATTCATGTGAACCCATCACCCTTTCCCCTTCTGTTAGAGTCACTAGACTCCAACCGCTTCCCTCTGATTCCGGTGTATTCTATGCAAGGGAATAACATTACTCTTAGGAAGTTCGAGCTCTGCTCATCCCATCAGCAATAGAGAAACATTGATTTTTTTTTTTAACCAGGATCTTTTATAATATGTGAAAAACGTGGCTCAATCTGCTTCTCTAAGTATGTGCCTACTTCCTGAGGATCTCTCCTTAGAGCGAGTGGTCAAACCGCTGTGTCCGAGTCAAGAATAAGTGGAAGGTTGGTGGCCGTGTGATGTAGAACTCTAACGGTACCCAGCTGCAGCTGCCCCAGAGGTCATGCTTGCAATTTTGATTTCAGAGGTGAGTAGCAGATACTATAAAAACAATAAATAATTTTAAATTAAGCTGTTATAAAGTCTTAGTTGGCATCAAGAACATCAGCAACTTATTGACCTAGGGGTTTTGAATTTATACTTCAGCCCTACGTTCCTCACCTTGGATAAATATACTCGGTTCAACTATCTGATGTCTGCAATCACGGGGCTGAGTCTTGCTATCTTTGTTTGAGCTTTGTTTCTAGAAGCTCTGAAGCCAAGATTTTCAAATGCTTTCTGGTTTCTCTGGAAATAGCATTAATTTTTCTATTGTAAAATCTGCTTGTTGGTTTTGACTGATGCCCCAGAGTAAAATGGAGAAATCCATCATAATCTCACTGTCTGTTTTTATCTTAATTCATTTTCCCAATGCCCCAAGTGTTTCAACCCTTTCAACCAGGAGAGGATGGAAGGGACAAAGTGATGATGGTTTGGGGCATCTCAGCTAAGAGCAGAGGCACTGAGTTGATGGAGGAGGTGAGTGATGAGGTGTAACCTGGGGAGTGGGAATATCATCACCCACACAGCTGAGAACTTACCTGGGGTTTTTAACATGGGTAGTTTAAAGCATTAATGTTGAATAAATAAATTGGAGTGGACTGATATCTCCCCTCCTGGGACATTTCCTTACAGAAACTCATGGAACCAGAAGTTGGGGTTAACAGGACATCTGTTACTGAGTTCATTCTACTCGGCCTAGTGGAAACAGAACAGCTGCAGTCTGTGGTCTTTGTAGTCTTCCTCTTTGCCTATCTGCTCACAGTTGGGGGCAACCTCAGCATCCTGGCTGCCATCTTGGTGGAGCCCAAACTCCACACCCCCATGTACTTCTTCTTGGGGAACTTATCGGTGCTGGACGTTGGGTGCATCACCGTCACTGTTCCCTCATTGTTGGCCCGTCTCCTGTCCCACAAGCGTACCGTTCCCTATAGAGCCTGCCTCACACAGCTTTTCTTCTTTCACCTCCTGGCTGGTATGGACTGCTTCCTATTGACAGTGATGGCCTATGACCGATTCTTGGCCATCTGCCGGCCCCTCACCTACAGCACCCGAATGAGCAAGACAGTCCAGAGGATGTTGGTGGTTGTGTCCTGGGCTTTGGGTTTCACCAATGCATTAAATCACACTCTTACCCTAACCACCCTGAACTTCTGTGGTCCCAATGTGATCAATCACTTCTACTGTGACCTCCCACAGCTCTTCCAGCTCTCCTGCTCCAGCACCCAGCCCAATGAGCTGCTGCTCTTCGTAGCAGCAGCCTTCATGGCTGTAACCCCCTTGGTCCTCATCACTGTGTCCTATGCACACGTGGCAGCTGCAGTCCTACAAATCCGTTCAGTGGAAGGTAGAAAGAAGGCCTTTTCCACATGTGGCTCCCACCTCACAGTGGTTTGCCTCTTCTATGGTACTGGTATCTTCAACTACATGCGTCTTGGTTCCGAGGAGTCTTCAGACAAGGATAAAGGGGTTGGGGTGTTTAATACTGTTATCAACCCCATGCTGAACCCTCTCATTTACAGTCTTAGAAATCCTGATGTTCAGGGCGCCCTGTGGCGGGTACTTGTGGGGAAGCAGTCACTGACTTAAGGTTTGACAATGTCCCTTCTCTCCTGCCTTTCCTGGGTTAAGGAAAACTTCCCATGAAGGTAGTAACCTAGAAAATGGCCCATAATCATATCTCTAACTGCCTGAAGATTTGTGTGATGTATGTGTCCCGCAAAGAAATGCTATGTAATTCATTCATTAATTCATACAAGAAATATTTATTAAATTGCTTCTAGGATCCATATGCTTTCCTAGGGAACTGGTGAACAAAATAAACAAGAGTCTCTGCACTTATGCAACTCACGTTTTCACGAAGACAGACAAAATACATAAAATAAATAAGCTTCATATATGGAATATCACACAGCGATAAGGGCTCTAAAGAAAAATAAAGAAGATAGGCAGATATGAAGCTAGGTTCTGCTGAGCGAGTGCCCCAGCTCAATTGCCACCTTGTGTATGGCTGTGCTCACTTTCTGAGTAAGGCTGAGGCCTTGAAAGCCCAGTAGTTCTGGAGAGCAATGGCGTATAAGGAAGGGCTATTTGGATAATAGGTAACCAATTAACCCAAGTAACCAGTAATGTCGCTGTGAAGGTTTTTTTTCCGTGGTGGGGACATAAGATTCCATCTAGGTCAGAGTACAGAAAGAGCTTTTAAGCCATGGGCCCAGTGCCAAGATTATCCTATTCTACACTTCACCTTTCACCTCCAAAAAAATCCATTCCTTCTCTTGACTATCACACAAGAACCCAATATAATGTTTAGTGGACAGGTAGGGTCTAGAGAGAGAAATAGCTCACTAAATTAAAACCACTTTAATACACACATGATATATCTCCAGGTCAAAAATCAATATCCCATCTCCACCCCCTGCCATGTCTTTCTTATTGGATGAATCCCCTTGTTCACAGATATGATAAAGCCTTTGTAAGAATAAGCATTTATACGCCAACCAGGTCCTTCGAGTTTTCAGCAAGGAATGTACAATATAACCCTCTCCTCCAACACCTTATCTTCCCCTCCCAAACCCCCTAGCTCAGAAAATGCCCATAAATGAAGCTTCTGGGAGTGATTCCTCTCTCTAGCTTTATTGGTACATCAGTACAGCTCCAATCCAGAGAATTTCCTCATCTTGATGTTTATCCAGCCTTCAGCTCATCCATTTCCAATTTGCACCTTTTCTGCAGCCTTCCTTGGAAGGCTACTTACCCTGTCCTAGCAATTCTACCATCCCTCCAATGTATCCTTCCTAAATCTGCCCCATGGCTACACCTGGAGCCTGGCTTCCCTGTGATCTCTTCTTGGAGCCATGAAGCTGAGGATGGGCTGAGATGAGGATGGAAGAAAACACAAGAGTGTGGGAGGTAGGACAGGAGTGGGAGTGGATTAATGAAGATATAATGTGAGGATGCAGGGAGGGATGGGATAAGATGGTGAGCAGAAGGGGTGAGAAGGAAGGACAGAAATTAGGGGAAGGACACAAGAGAATAGGAGATGAGAAAGGATGGGATGATTGGAATGATCAAGCAAGATGCCTCAGGAATGCTGATGAGCTCAGAGATAAGTATGGAAAAAGTGAAGAATGAATGGGACCGGAGAAGAGAGTAACATTCCTAGTATGGAAACACTTCCCATCAGCATGTGGCCATGTAATAACTAGCACCTTTGATATTATTGTTGGGTTTCCCCTGCCCCTCGTTCTAACTGGGCAGGGGAGGGGGGAAGTTGAAGTTTTGCTGAAGGTATAATGATGCAGAATAGTCTCGGTACTCCTCTTCTGCTTCTTCTGACTAGCAGCCAATCCTAGGAGAACAGAGAGTAGGGCTGCCAGGGCTGGCAGGGGAGAAGGAGGGCGGAGGTGTGTGCTCAGGGTTCATTCCCCACAACCCCACTGGCCCACTCAAGTTATCAGCCTTCCTGCCTTTGGGGGCAGTGCCTGCCGGTACAGTCTAAGGAATACAGCTGAAGTATGTCTGTTTTCTGATACTCTTGGGTCTCCCAACACTTCAGGGTTAAAGAGAACAAGCAAAATTCTTGTGACTAAAAATTAGGAATGTGGGTTGTAAGCACTGCTCTGAGACGTTAGAAATTTCCTTTCTCTGGCTGGACTTGTTCCAACCTATACCTTAAAGAACTGGGACAAGATCATCTCCTCCACAGTTCTTCACATTAAATGACCCTTGATTACAATAGGCTGGGTGAATTTTTTCCTAGGGCTGAACCCAGAAAATATTTTGAGGACATTATCACTGTTTCCACCACTCCATCTAACCTGTGAGCATTTGACACGACCAGTCTTATCTATTACCCATCAAAGGTCCCCAGACCTTGGTAAGACAGCAGAGACAGGACTCTGGTCTTCTCAGCCCTAACTGCAAAATCCAGCGTTCCTTGATGGCTGACACTCTATGACCCTTGAGTAGCAGCATATCTTGCAGGAATGTGGAAACAGGATGCCTACCAAAGGAATGACTCAACTATGAAGACTGGCAAAGACAGGACCAAACCAGGCTGTGCCAAGATGGACCCTAGAGCTGACCTTTCACTCACTTTCTCCTTCATTATTGTACTAAAAGTCATGCCTAGGGGTGGAGATTTAACAGGCTAATTACACATATGACGCATTAAGAAGCATGACCTTTAAATGCACAGGTGCCAATAAATCCCCACCTCTACATGCTTAAAAGACATCCTTTTCCCACCCGATAGAAAACTTTTTTTCTTCAACTCATGTAATTGCCCCTTCCTTTTCCTCATAAAAGCCCCTTGCTTTCATCCTACAAGCAGGGCTGTTTGGATTTCTACCAGAATCTGTACTCTCTGAATTGCGATTCTTTAATCCCAAATAAGTGCTCATTTGCCTCTCACTGTGGCTCTTTATTTTCAGATTCATAGTCTTTCCCTGTAATGCTTTATGATTTTGCGTCTCGCTTTGAGTGAAAAAACGACTTTTTCCATCTATAGCAGGCAAGCTAGGCTAGTTTACATTGTGCTGACAAACAGCCCCTAAAATCTCGGGGGTTCTCAACAGCAAAGGTTCATTTTTTATTTATGCGACCTCAGTTATTTGATAGATCTAAAAAGAGTTGTTTTTTGATTGCTCATCTTTTTTCTTATCTTGAGGATGACTAACGACTTCCAAGTCTGAGTGGAAACCGCAAGTCTACATTTTATTTGATTTGGTAATTGCTTGTAGTGAACATTCATGGTCTTTCTGATTTCTGGTTCTGCCTTTCTATCAGCTCCCAGTTTCCCTCTGGCATCCAGGTGGTTCTTGGGAATGGGTTCCACCCTGTGCCTCCAGAGTGGAGATACTAGCATTTATCACTGAAAATTTTGTCAATTTTCACAAAATGGACAATTTTTTCAATTCTCCCAAGGCTCCATAGCTAGCAACATCCTAGATGCACAGGACAGAAGTTAACTTACTACATAGAATGCATACCTTAGGTTACTAGAACTGAATTCCTGAGGAACTCTGGTTGAGAAGGACTGCTCTACATGTGCTCCTGATAAAGAAAATTTGTAACTTTTAATGTTTGTGGGCCCTGCTCCTGGGCTCCCAGGGAAGCTATACCTTTACCAAGATCACAATGACTTCATTCAACTTCAAAGCATGGGCAATCTTTCTGCCCTGAGCACACATTGTACATCTGCCTCATTAGCAAATAACCTAAAAGAAACATTCCAAACTAAAGATAAGAGGAAAAATCTCCCTAAGTTCTGTGTCTGTTCCTGTACCTCTGAAGCCTGTGAACTTGCACATACTAAAAGCATAAGATAAAGGTTTTAATTTTCTGAAATGTCTTTGGCCATGATGACTGTAACTCTCAATGTAACAAAAAACATATATAACCCTGGATTAAACATTCCTTTTCCAAAGCACACTCTTCTTTGTGAAGATTGTGTATCCCGGGCAGCAGGCTTCACTTGGGCTCCAATAAAACTCTTTTGCTTTTTTTTAAGAAATTCTAAAAGATTTGTTGATTTTGTGTCAAAACTCTCAGTCAAGCAAAGAAATAAACATCCTTGCCCTTGGAAGTCTGAGAGGCATCAAAGATCTACCAAGTAACCTGAGGGGCCAAAACACAGGAAAGGAAGGAATCCCAGAGAGACGTTGCTGACAATTGCACTGCTTTCCCGACAAACCATTTGCTGATTCCAAGACAGGGGCTGAGAGGCCACAAGCAGAGCTTCCATGGGGCGTCTGGAGCCAGAGAGGCGGAAGGAAAGTCGGGATAAGACCTGACAAAGGGCAAAGGATGGTACACACTCCAGCTTTTCAATGGGGTTTCCAACATGGTACCTTCTGGAAGTAATACATAATAGGAAATAGGCCAATGAGGAACACAAAGACAAGAGAAATGTAGCTTAAATTCAGTCTCCTTACAGCTTGCAGCCCACTGATAGAAACCGGAAACATGCAGAGTGTGACCTTCCCAGGGAACTCATGGCTGCCTTACTTCCTTAATGTTTTTGTTTTATTAAAGACTAAAAGTAGGGGCGCCTCGGCAGCTCAGGCAGTTGAGTGCCCAACTTTGGCTCAGGTCATAATCTCATGGTCCGTGGAGCTCAGAGCCTGGAGCCTGCTTCAGATTCTGTGCCTCCCTCTCTCTCTGCCCCTCCCTCTTTCTCTTTTTCTCTCTCTCAAAATTAATAAAAATTAAAAAATAATAAAGTAAAGGCTAAAAGTAACCTTATCATAACAGCAGCTAGCCCCTCAAGGCCCTAAAAGCCTTGCTTTAAAATTCCTTAGAAACTTACTTTAATCTCTATCCCCCTGCCTCCACAAGATTAAAAATATATTATCAGTCCCTCCTCACAATCTCGGTGCAGCTCTTTCTTCCCATTGGTCCTGTCCCCTGCTATAATTAAATCACCTTTTTGCACCAAAAACGTCTCAAGAATTCTTTCCTAGCATTTACTCACAAAGCCCACTTCATAATTTCATCAGTACTGAAGCTTCTGTATACCCTGTTTTTTCCCAACACATACATACCTGTGATAACGTGTAATTCATAAATTAAGTACAGTAAGAGATTAACAACAATAATAAATAGGACAATTATAATAAATAATAATAAAATAGGACAATTATAATGATAAACCGCGACAAAAATTATGTGAATGTGGTCTTTCGCTCATAGTATCTTATTGAACTGTACTCTGCACCCCCCCCCCCATGATGTGAGATAATAAAACGCCTACACCATGAAATGAAGTGAGGTGAACGACATAGACATTGTGACCTAGCATTAGGAGACTATTGACCTTTTGAGGTCAGGAGGAGTATCATCTGCTTCGACCGTGGGTACCAGGAACCACAGAAAGCGAAACCACACTTAAGGGGAACGTCTGTATAATCAGAGTTTACATCCTAGGCCTTTTAACTAGACTGTGGGGAAAATGCCTACAGGCCCTGTGGTACTAATAGCTTCTCACAATTGGCCACAGCTCAAAAGGCCAAAGTAAGCACTATTAACGCTCAGGATTTTAAATAAAAGATATTTTTATTGGGGTGAAGAGGCAAAGAAGAAAACAGAAGCACCAGCGGCCTCTCCCCCTCCTGCTAAACGTGTCCAAGGCAGATACTCCTATGGTCTGGATGTCATCCCTTCCGGATGATCAAGAAAAAAGTGATTTGTTGTGGACCAGAACTTTGGCTTCTGAGGGACACCATCCTACCAGGCAGGGAGGGAGTGATGCACCCACTGCAGCAGCCTGCTTGTGGCCAGTGCCTGCCTTCCAGTGCCTTCCCCTGGATTGTCAGATGGTCAAAAGGCAGAGAGGCTTTTTTTTCTTGTGGGCACAGCTTGGCTGACAGTGACAGGTCAGAAGCTGAACTCACCAGGAACCTTGTCTGCTTTTGTAGAACAATGTTGCTAAAGAAGCACAATGTTGCTTTTGCTTTTGCAGGTTGTACTTAAAAGTTCAGGCGCTTCCTCTCCTTCCCAGATCCCACAAGGCCCATAAATACAAACAAAATAGAAACAAGATCTTGTGACCCCTCTTTGTGAAAGTCCAGGTCATTATGACTTTTGTGGAAGGTGATTCAGGAAATATATCAAAGACTCTGAACAATAAAGCATTTGGCCCTGGCAATTCCATTTCACCAATTTCCCCTAAGGAAACAATCAGAGAAGGGAACAAAGAGGTACAGACGAGACACTTACTGCCATGTTGCAAACAAGAGGAGAAATGAAAGCAACTAAATATTGAACAACAGTGTTAAATGAATTCTGCTGTCTTCATTAAATCACCCACTGAAAGGCTGCGTAGGCAGTAAGTGGTAATGCAGCTGAATATTTACTGACATAGAAATGTATTATTAAGTGAAAAAGCAAGTTTCAAGACAATTTGAATTTATTCGGAAAAAAATATGATTATATATAATTACCAGAGGTCAAAGTTTAGAATTTATACCAAATTGAATTTATACCAAATAGCTGTTTGGGGCAGTAGAAATACAGGTAGTTATTTGGGGTTTACTTTGATTTTAATATTTCTGCCAGAAGTGTACATTGTTGGTTTAATAAAAACAATAAAAGTTAAAACTAACAAACATCCCATGGTACCTCATTGTCTGCAGACTCATTTCAAGCTCCTCTACAAGGCATTTGAGGCCATCTGAAGTCCCTCCCACTGGCGACTGCTTGTTCACCCGGGACACTCGGCTAGGACGTTCCCCTCACCTGTCGGGCTGTTTCCTGCCTCTCTGTCTTTGTCCACCTGTTCTTGCTTAATAACAACTGCACTGGCTATGGGCCAGGCATTCCTCTAAGGGCTTTTGCACATTATCTCATTTTCCTCACGGCTACCCTCTGAGTGACATGATGCTGTCGTACTCAACAAAAAGATGAGAACACAAGGCTTAGCCAGGTGAGGTGACTTCCATGACCACACAGGTATAGGTAAGGCTGGGACGAGAGTGCTGGCTGGCTGCGCAGATAGCAAGACTCCCGTCCACACCATTCCCCTCCTCTGTCACAGTGATCTTACTTTGTCCTGCTTTCCTTGGGTAGCTCTTAACATGGCATTACTTAAGTCTCAGGCCAGCTGTCAACCCCCTAAGGAAGCCTTCCCTGAATCCTCCCTCACTAACAAGCCAAGCTAGGCTTTCCTCCTCCGTGCCCCTCAACCCTCCTACGCAGAGCATGATCACTGCCATCAGCCATCGCATTAAAATATTCTTCTTCCCGTCTATTGTGAACTCCTGGTTCATGTTTGTAACCCAGTTTGAGCCCCCTAAGAGGCCCCCGATCATTATCAGTTAAATGAATTGAACCTCAAATCAATTCATTTCCCCATCTGTCAAAATCTGATCTGGCTCCACTGGTTCATCTGCAAAGGATTGCTCCTTCTTTGGAACTGCCACAGTTCAGTGACTTACCAGTTGCTACTCAGTTTCCATTCATTGCATTTTACATGGCTGGAGCCTAAGTAGAGACTGAGTCTTACAGTTCCCTCCTGCCTTCTACTGCCTCCACCGCCATTCCTGTTCATGCATGTGTTGATAAGCTGGGGAGCTTTATTCTGAGTGAAGGATAGAGTGGTAGCAAGCAGGAGAGATGGGACAGGCAATGGAGTGAGGACCCACAATAACAAAGGACAGGATGGACTGCCCAAGGTTAAGGTCTTCCCACAGGGAAAAGGAAAGCAGGAGAAACACAGTCAACTATTGCTTTGAAGCCCAAGAGATGAGAACCAACCCAGAGCGGAGGAGAAGCACTTGTCTGCAAGCTTTGCCTGAACAGTAGGGTCTGTGTCCAGAGAGAATATGGGTTAGCACTAAAGCAGTCAGAGCTGTGGCCAGCAGAGCTGGGAATGGACAACCTACCCAGTGCATCTGCCACAGAGTGGTACAAGTCTTCTTCTCCAAGTGGCTTATAGGCATCAGGCCCCTTAGAGAGGGCCAGAGCTCAGAACCATGAGTGGATGTGTGCTAGAGAAAACCAGAGACCCACCCCTCCCCAGGCCATAACTGGGCATATTTTGAAAGGCTGGGAGGGTGGCACTGTGATCCTATGGTCAGGATCCTTGAAAATTCAAGTATTCATGTTAGCATAACCTTATTTATGGCCAAGGCTGGTGAGGTCTGGGGAACTCTGGGTTACATGTAGGTGTCTTTTCTTCATCACAGATATATGAGCTTATTCTGAGCTGGAGCTATGTCCCACTCACTTATGTGTCTCCCATAGGATAATGCTTTGCACATGGTAGAGGAAATTCCCAGTCTCCACTTCAATGCCCCAAATTACCTCATGTCAACCTCTGGAAGGCTTTCCCTAGGAGGAGTCTTCCCAGAGCCCCATGCATGTCCTTGTTCCTCAGGCTGTAGATGAAAGGGTTCATCATGGGGGTCACCACAGCATACATCACTGTGGCTACTGAGTCCTTCATGGAGTAAGTTTGGAGGGGCTGCAGATATACCATACCAAGTGTCCCATAGAAGAGGGAGACCACAGCCAAATGTGAGGCACATGTGGAGAAGGCTTTGTACTTCCCAGTCACTGAGGGTATTTGGAGAATAGTTCTGACAATCCGGACATAGGACATGATCATGAATCCTAAGGGGGTAAGGAAGATAAAGCAGCCTGTGGCAATCAGCATCGTGTGATTGACTTGGGTGTTAGAACACGCGAGCCTCAGCAGGACATACATCTCACAGAAGATGTAGTGGATCTTCCGGGAACCACAGAAGGTCACCCTGGTCATGAGGAGGGTGTGGGTGAGGCCATAGAGGACAGAAAGTGCCCAACACAAAGTGAGGAGCAAAATGCAGAGTCCAGGGCTCATGGCCGTGGTGTAATGGAGGGGGTGGCAGATGGCCACATAGCGGTCATATGCCATTGTGGCCAGGATGAGGTTGTCCAGGGCCACCAAGGAGACGAGGAAGTAGAGCTGCGTCAGACACCCCGCATAGGAGATGGCTTTGTTCTGAGACTGAAGGCTCACCAGCATCTTGGGGATTGTGTTGGTGACAAAGAAGAGGTCGGTGAAGGAGAGGTTGGCCAGGAAGAAGTACATGGGAGTGTGCAAGCGGGGATCAAAGCTGATGGCCAGGATGATGAGCACATTTCCCACCACTGTGACCAGGTACATGGACAGGAACATCCAGAATAGGATCCGCTGCTGCTCAGGACTCTCCGAGATCCCCAGGAGCAGGAACTCGGAGACTCTACTCTGGTTGCTTCCGTGCATTTTCCCAACTGTCCGCAACATAGGCACCAATGAATATGAACATTCATATAAGCAAAATTAACTATTTTATTAGAATTAAAATGTCTTAGATTAAATTTTATAATTTTAAAAATTTATTATCAAAGTATAATTGATACGCAATTTATATTAGTTTCAGGTGTACAACAGGATTTGAAAATTCTATACATTATACAACACTCACCTCAGTAAGTGTAGTCATCTGTCTCCGTATGATATTATTACAATTTTATCGACTGTATTACCAATCCTATACTTTTCATTTCTGCGGCTTATTTTTTAACTGGAAATTGGTACCTCTTAATCTCCTTCACCTATTTCACCCATCCACACACCCACCTCCCTTCTGGCAGCCACCAGTCTGTTCTCTGCATTTAAGAGTCTGTTTGGTGAGTTTTTTTGTTTGTTTCTTTTGCTTTTATACTCTATGTATAAGGGAAATCTCAGGCAAGGGAAACAAAAGCAAAAATAACCTACTGGAACTATACCAAAATAAAAAGATTTGCACAGCAAATGAAACCATCAACAAAACAAAAAGTCAGCCTAGTGAATGGGAGAAGATATTTGTAAGTGATACATGTAATAAAGGGTTAATATTCAAAATATATAAAGAATTTACACAACTCAACACCAAAACCCCCAAACAATCCCATTTAAAAAAAATTTTTTTTAACGTTTATTTATTTTTGAGACAGAGAGAGACAGAGCATGAACGGGGGAGGGGCAGAGAGAGAGGGAGACACAGAATCGGAAGCAGGCTCCAGGTTCTGAGCCATCAGCCCAGAGCCCGTCGCGGGGCTCAAACTCGCGGACCGTGAGATCGTGACCTGAGCTGAAGTCGGATGCTTAACCAACTGAGCCACCCAGGCGCCCCCAAACAATCCCATTTTAAAAAATGGGCAGAGGACCTGAATAGATGTTTTTCCAGAGAAGACATCTAGATGGCCAACAGACACGTGAAAATATGCTCGGCATCACTCATCATCAGGGAAATGCAAATCAAAATCACAATATTACCTCACACCATTCAGAATGGCTAATATCAAAAAGACAAGAAACAAGAAGTGTTGGCAAGAATGTAGAGAAAGGAACCCTAGGGCACTGTTGGTGGGGATGCAAACTGATGCAGTCACCGTAAAAAACAATATGGAGGCACCTGCGTGGTTCAGTAGGTTAAGCATCCGACTTCGGCTCAGGTCATGATCTCGCAGTTTGTGGGTTCAAGCCCCATGTCGGGCTCTGTGCTGACAGCTCGGAGCCTGGAGCCTGCTTCCAATTCTGTGTCTCCTTCTCTCTCTGTCCCTCCCCCTCTTGTACTCTGTCTTACTCTATCAAAAATAAATAAACGTAAAAAAAAAATTTTTTTTAAACCCAGTATGGAGGCTCCTCCAAAAATTAAAAATATAATATTTTAAGTTAACAACAAACTAATAACAGGCACAAATACATAATGGGGAAAATCTTTACGCAATTCAGTCATTCCAGCAACTTCCATTCTGGCATACCTAATATTACAGGAATAATGTCTATATCTTATTTAAAATTCTATCATCTTACAATACTCTAGAAATGTTTAAAGATCTGGGGTGCCTGGGTGGCTCAGTCAGTTAAGCATCTGACTCTCAGTTTTGGCTCAGGTCATGCACCCCTAGGGTAGTACTTTAAATTGCGTTATTCAATAAATGGTATTGGGATAGCTGTCTATTTAAGGGAAAACATTAGACCAACATTTCATATTGTACCAAAAACAGTTTTAAAGTATTTAAGATTAGGGGCACCTTGCTGGCTCGGTTGGTTAAGTGACCGACTCTTGACTTTGGCTCAGGTCATGATCTCATGGTTCCTGGGATGGAGCCACACCACACGTAGGGCTCTGTGCTGACAGTGTGGAGGCTGCTTGGGATTCTCTCTCTCTCTCTCTCTCTCTCTGCACCCCCTCATCACTCATGCTCTTTCAAAATAAATAAATAAGCTTTAAAAAAAGTATTTAAGGTTAAAACAGTTTATTGTGTCTTTTTCTTTTGAAAATCTACTGTAAGTGGAATAAAAGCTTTCAAAAAAATGAGAGAATATAACTAGACTGGATTTAATTTACCAAGTGGAGATAAATAACCACTTCCCATATTTTGATGTCTTTTTTGTTGAGACAAAGAAGGACAAAAAAGCAGTCAGTCTTATGAAGTCCTGAGCAAAGAGCCTTGTAGATAGCGATGTGTGTGCAAAGTCCCTGAGGAAGGGTTTGCTGTGTCTACAGAATAAGGGCCAGTGTGGCAGAGTGAGGAGGGTATCGGTGAGATATGAAGTCATGCAGGCCAGCAGGGTCCAGAGCAGGCTGTCTTGTTAAGGTTTTAAAATTTTATTGTAAGTGCAGTTAGGAGCCGTAAAGGATTTTAAGCAAAAGAGAGTAAATATATATTCAGCAATTATCTTTCTATTTGTAATTTATGATAGTATTGTAATAATCAGATATGGATGTGGCATTTTTGATCAGATGCTTTTTCACTGTTTATCACTGATAATAACTTTCCTGATATTAAACCATACTGTTCTTTCTTATTTATAAGTAGGATTGGTCCATAGCTTTTTTTTTGTATGTGCCAGTCTTTTTACTCTTTATTATGACATCTGTGTTAACTTCCATTTTAAACTTGTATTCACTTTATTGTTAACTTCTAATTTGAAATGTACCCATCCCCTTAAATATACATTTTTAAATATTCATGGATTCTTTCCAAATAAAATTAGCTTTTTACTGTATTGCAGTCTATTAATTATAAACAAAAACATTCATTATGGACATTCAAGCAACACAGAAAAATGTAAAAAAAAAAAAAGAAAAAGTAAAAATCACCCCAGATTCCATTGGCATTTTGGTGAAATTCTTTCAGTTTTGTTTTTTCATTAAATCATTTTTATTCACTCAACAATGCACTGGAGAACATTGTCTAAATCAATATTTTCATCATTTTTAATGGTTGTATACTATTTCATTTTATGATAATACTACACATACTTCTATCAATATTCTGATGATGGATATGTAGATTTTTTCCCCCATTTTCTCTGTTACAGAAATATGGTGAATATTTTTGTACATACATGTTTGGATATATTTTTATAGTCAAAGGGATGCATGCTTTCCATTTTCATACATATTGCCAGAGTGTCCTCCAAAAAGATAGTTTCAGCTCCCACTCCCCAAAGTAATGTCATGGAAACTGTCAGGCTCCTTCATCATTGCCAATCTCACTTGTGAAACACGTTTTAATTTTTACAGCTTTCATTACAAGTAAATCAAGATGAAGAGAAAGAAGTTTTTTAATTAACTCAATACCTCAAGGAAATAGCAAAATGGACTTTTTTTTTTTAATTTTTTTTCAACGTTTATTTATTTTTGGGACAGAGAGAGACAGAGCATGAACGGGGGAGGGGCAGAGAGAGAGGGAGACACAGAATCGGAAACAGGCTGCAGGCTTCGAGCCATCAGCCCAGAGCCTGACGCGCGGCTCGAACTCCCGGACCGCGAGATCGTGACCTGGCTGAAGTCGGACGCTTAACCGACTGCGCCACCCAGGCGCCCCCAAAATGGACTTTTTAAGGCTAAGTCACAAGTATTGAGAAAGGTATCTCTTGAAGAAGCAAGCACAATAGTCTTAAATTAGACTGGCAGCTATTGAAGATACTTGAGATCCAGGAACTTTATGCTTTTATGTTAGAAATCACTGTGGTCATGCTGAACATGGAAGCAAATACCAGACTGCTTATACCTGGTCTTCCAGTGTTCTGTAAATTGAATTTTGTACTTCCTGAAGGTCATAGAAATCTGCTATAAAGTACATTTTCACACACACACATACACACACACACACACACGCACGCACACATGGAGTTACTCTTGAAAAAGATTTTCTCCACATTACTGGGTATTTTCCACACACACCAAAAAGGAGAAAAATGTACACTCAGCAGTGTCATTTTGTGATTCTGGAAACAAACAAACAAAAGAACATGCTTTTGATTAAGTACTTTTTAGTTCTAGAAATTTATCTTAAGACTATAGCCAGAAAAAATGTTAAAAAAAAATGTATGTATGTGTATCAGAGCCTTGCTAGTAATAGGAAAAATGTAGAAACAACATAAACATTCAACAGTAGATATTTTGCTGTTGAATAGGGGTGCCTGGGTAGCTCAGTCAGGTTAAGTGCCCGACTTCAGCTCAGGTCATGATCTCGTGATCCCTGTGTTTGAGCCCCGCATCAGTCTCTGTGCTGACAGCTCAGAGCCTGGAACCTGCTTCAGATTCTGTGTCTTCCTCTCTCTCTGCCCCTCCCCTGCTCATGCTCGGTCTCTCTCACTCTCAAAAATGAACAAATGTTAAAAAAAACAATACAGAATAGGCAAATCCGTAGAGACAGAAAGTAGACTAGTGGTTGCCAGGGGTGGTGGGAAGGGTGAAATGGGAGTGACTGTTAATGGGTACTGGGCTTCTTTGGGGAGTCACGAAAATGTTCTAAAATTAGATTGTGGTGATAGTTGCACAATTCTGTGACTGTATTAAAACCATGGAGCTGTATACTTTAAATGGGTTAATTTTAATAGTATTGACTTACATCTCAATAAAGCTGTTCTAAAAAATTATGTAATCCATTAAATATATCCATGATTATGGACATCAAAAGTGATAAAAAAAAACTTCCTCATTTATGTATGCAAAGATTTTTGCAATAACAGCTAAATTAAAATTTCAGCTTCCTCTTACACAATAAAATAGAAAACGTGCAGGTTAATCTGTCTCGAGCTAGTGATGTGTACCCCTTGTTGTGACGATGAGAAGGAGGAACAGGGAAATACACCCTCCACAACCAGCTGGGTGCCTGAATTCAGGGCTCTCTCAGGCTCCTGACTGATAGGAGTGAGGTCGGAGGCAGGTAACAGGGCTGGACACTCAAGGGACATTGGCCCATCTGCTTTCTAGTCCTCAAGGCAAGTGTTCCCCACACCTTCGTGTGCATCAGAATCACCTGTGATGCAGATTTTTAAAAGAGGTTCAGGTCCTTGAGATGAGTCGGTGTCTCTGTGCTGAGAACCAAGTCCTTTTTAGCCATCACCTGATGGTTCCGATTGTACAGAAATGCTGTTCTGAATCTGTAAGACTCAGCAGGTTGAACACTTGTGTGGTCAGGTGGCCTTAGAGGCACAAACCCCTCTGCAGGTCTGCTCAGCAGGAGGGCAGAAGCTGTAGGCACAGTTCAGAAAAGGGCTCCAAACACGGTGTTGGAAAACTGGCCTTTCTCACCTCTTCTGTTGCTCCCTAGCTGCAGCAGCTTGAGGAGGCCATGCAACCTCCCCGAGCCTCTCCGTCCCACCCGTGAAGCCTTCCTTGCAGGCTTGGGAACTACATGCAACAGAGCACTGAAAAGATTGGAGGGATTGCTAATTACCTTTAAATACTAAAAGTTAGATTATATGAAGAATTTTCAAAGTATGTGAGTGTGTTTGTATGACTGAGGAAGTGGAGAGGAGAAAAGATAATGAAAGGAAGAGAGAGAGAGAGAGAGAGAGAGAGAGAGAGGCTATGATGTCCAAACCTTACCCACAGCTCTGTGCTGGTCTTAGAGCTCACTGGTTCCGTTGCCTCCACTTTTCTCCTCCATTCAATGAAAATTCACAGTCAGAACACGAACCATCTTAAGTAAGACTGTGGGATTCAGGGCTGGAGGGTACAGGTGAAAAGCAGAGGAGCTGGTATCTGGATCTTTGGTCCCCTAATAGAGGAGACCAACTGTAAGTCTGTGGGCACCCCAGCAAGGCTGGGGGACCCAAGAGCTGGTGCCTGAGTCTCAAGTTCAGGAAGGAAGTGACTGAGTCAGGACTGTGTCAGGCCTATTTGTTAGTTTTGGGGCGGCCTCAGGGAAGCAATCCCAAGGCAGCTCCTTCTGACAAACATGGGTAATCACTCCAATGAACAAGGCTATTGGGAAATGGGTCTTATTTACAAGAAGTAAACCAGATTCTCCTTCTCTCTTCTTTCACTTTGTTGCCTCCCCCACCAGCCCACTCCCCCTCTTTCCTATTTTTGGTGGATAGGATGATTTTAGAACTCCCAAACCATAGATCCTTTCAGCCCATTCTCTCTCTCTCTCTCTCTCTCTCTCTCTCTCTGTTTAATTTTTTAATGTTTACTTATTTTTGAGAGAGAGAGAGCACGAGTGAGAGAGGGGCAGAGAGAGACGGAGACAACAGAATCTGAAGCAGGCTCCAGGCTCCGAACAATCGGCATAGAGCTGGATGGGGCACTCGAGCTCACGAACCATATCATGACCTGAGCCAAAGTCGGATGCTTCACCGACTGAGCCACCCAGGTGCCCCAGCCCATTGTCTCTCTTACCAAACTCCTAGCACCACTGATTCAGTGATGAAAGGATTCTAGATTCAAACAAGCCCATCTACCCCCCTCCACACCATCTAAATAGAGGAACTGGATTTTTAGCATCCCTGTCTAAAGAACATTTTGTCTTGTCTTCGTATCTCCCTTTGATGGGGAGCTCATTACCTTAAAACCAATTTCAAGGAAAATGCTTCCAGCTTCATGGTTGGAAGTCTCATAGACTTCCATGTGCAGTCCCCATCTAGGACAGAGTAATGCCACAGACACACTGCTAGGGGAGAATGATCCCAGGTTGCTCCTGGCTCCACTACTAGTTGGGCTGTGATTCATTTATTGACTTGTTCTAGGCCTCAGTTTCCCCCCCCCCCCTTGAAATCTAACAATAACAAGCCCTCCACTGGTCAAATGATGAGGTGGTCAGAGCTGCGTTGGTGCCACCACCCAGCGACCCCATGGAGGCAGTGTGGAGAGTTGGGCTCTTGCTGCTGCTGAAATCCTTGCACTCAGTCTTCACAAGCCAAATCCCCTTTTAGGAGCAGCCCAGACAACCAACACCCCTCATCAAAAAACAACCTCAGTTTTGGGGGTCTCCCCTCCCTCCTTCTTATTGTATTCATGTATATTTACTGATGGCAGGCATTGGGCTAGGTGCTGGGGAAACCAAGAATGAGGTGGACATGATTGCCTCCCTTCATGGAGCTTACAGACCGGTACAGAAGAGATCTTCTAAAAGCAAACAGACAAGGAAAAAACTAATCACAACAATGAGTGTCCCCAGGAAACCATAATCTGAGACAGAGAATAACTGGAGGAGGAGTGGCCACTTTCATAGATTGGTTGGCCAGGGAAAGTGTGTCTGAGAGACGTTCAAGCTGCCACCGGAGGGCCAAGAGGGTGCCAGCTCCTCTGAGAGTCGGGGAAGGAGCCTTCCAGAGAGAGGGAACAGGATCTTCAAAAACCACAGACGTGTGTTTGAGGGCTGAAAGAATGTCAGTGCTAGCGGTTTGTCAGCAAGGCTGTGAGTGGAACAGGTTGAGATGGAGAGGTGTGTAAGGGCAGATCAAGCCAGAAAGTCGTCCTGGTTTTCATGCCATAACTGCAACGAGAAGCCATTGAAGCATTTTCAGCTGGGGGAGTGGGATGGTTTGGCTTAGGTTGAATGGACCACTCTGGTTGCTGCAAGGAGACTGGGCTGGAGGCAGACAGGAACAGAAGCAGAGAGAGCAGTGGCCCAGCAAGTAGGGAAGGTGGCCTGAGCTAGGATGGGAGCAGGAGAGATAGGAAAAGAGATGATCTAGCTATGTTTGGAGATGAAATCGTGAAGCATCAAGAGGGGACTGGATCTTAGAGATACAAGAAAGGTTAAAATCAAGGATGGTCCTTTATTTTTGACTTGGGGGACCTGGGGAGGGAGCATAATGAATTAATATAGAGAAGAGTTAGAGTTTCTGAGAGGTGAGCAGGGTAGATGGCAAGAAGGTATTTAGGTATAAAACCTCTTAGGTGGTGGCACACATTTGGAAGACATTAGCATATAAAAGATACCTAGAAGGGCACCTAGGTGGCTCAGTCCGTTGAAGGTCTGACCCTTGATTTCAGCCCAGGTCATGATCCCAGGGTCATGGGATCAAGCCCCACATCAGGCTCTGTGCTGAGTGTGGAGCCTGCTTCAGATTCTCTCTCTCCCTCTGCCCCTCTCCCCAGTTCTTATGCGCTCTCTCTCTCTCTCTGTCTCTCAAATGAAAAGAAAAGATGATTAGAGCCATGGAGACATATAATTTGACCCTATAATTCCATGGCTAGGGATACATGTCCTGATAAATCATTCAAAATGGAATCAGCTTATAAACAAAGATATCCATCACAATACTGTTTATAACTTTAAAAATAAAAGAGCTTAAATGCCCATCAACTAGGAAATGCTTAAGCATATGATGGTACCTATGACAGGTGAAATATTAGGCAACAGATTTATGAGCATGGGAAATTTCTTATGTGATAAGACAACAAGAAGGAACACTTTCTATATGTACACAAAAATATTAAAAGTAAATATACCAATATGTGGCATGCAGTTGTCTCTGGGTGATGGGATTAGAGGTGATATTTACTTATGCTTGTTTCCCAATGGACCAAGATCTAGGGTATCTCTGGGTGAGAATCACTCATTCCTCTCAAGGTCTGCAGGCCCCAGCCCAAGATTTGGGGCCTAGAAGACATTGCTAGTGTTTGCCTATTGGGAGGTTATTTGGTTAAGGTTCCATTCAGCAAGATTTGGCTTCCTCCATACTCCTCAGCTCAGATGCTAATCACTGAGAAACTACTACAGTCCATGGACGCTTGCCCAATACATTTAGGATTGGGAGTTTCTTGAACAGTATCCGGAGAAGGAGTCTCTGAAGTCCCTCAGAGCAGCGTGACATTGGATAAAACTGACATACAGTCCTCCAGAAACATGATTGCTGGCCACCAGGACTTTAAGTCTCTCAAAGCTACACAGAGACACAAAGAAGCAACCTTAACTAATTCTTTGAACATGAGTTGACAAACACATCTGGACAGTATGCCATATGCTTTCATGAGCACTTAAAGGAAAATATCAAGGCCCTTATCCTCAGTCAAGCATTCAGGCACTCACTTTTTATCTGCAGACATTTGCTGATACCTAATGGGTGTCGATCCCTGCCCTGGGTGATGAGGTCACAGAGCTACATCACATATGGGAGAAGTTGGTTTCCAGGTCTCCTGGGACCAGGACATAAACTTGTGCAAAGACAAGATATCTCAGCCTGGATTCTCTTGGAACCCAGAGACAGGGCTGGATCCATGGAACCCCCCAGGGAACTGAGGAATTAGGCTGAGAAGTTGCATCAGGGGAATCGCACCAGAACCCGTCATCAGACTGCCTCAAGGCTCCACCTGTTTCCTCACTAATGAGGCTCCAGAGAATTTCTGCTTCTTTTGGCTTTCAGGTTCTGACTAAGATGCTGAATCGATCACTAGGGAAAGTCTCTGCAACCCAGTGAAGCCACATAGTAAGTAAAAGGTTAGATTATTTTTAATGTCTTTCTGAGAACCTGGTCCTGGAGGCCCTCAGAACAACAAGTTATTATCACTCTCTGAAGCAATCTTTGACCTTTCCCCATCCCAAACAGGGATCTCCAAGAGAGGGAAAATAGTGGTGGGGAAAGTGGTGGTTGCTGCTGTCTCGATTTTTGTTTTCTTTGGGTGTAGAATTGAGTAAATTATAGACCCCGATTCAAGGCACATTATCACCTCCATTCCTTGCAAAGCATGTCTCTGGCTTCATTGTCTTTTATAAGCTCCAATCTCCACTCACTTCTTTTTCCCCTACATAGGCAGCCACTTCGATATACACATGTATCCCCGAAGAATACATCTGTTTGTATGTCGTGTGTTTTATATACACAAAGAGTATTATGTTGTAGATCCCATCATGTTTCTTACTTTTTTGCACTAACACTATTTTTTATGATCCATTCTCCTTGCTCTATGGACACCAACTCCCTGCTTCTCTTACCTCTTTCCAATCCATTCTCTATATACACCAGAGTAATTTTCTTAAAGCTTAAGCTGGTCCCTATCACTTTCCTGCTTAACTCATCTCAAGAACTTCCTATTACTATTAGAAAAAATGTAAAACAGCCTATAAGTCCTGCCTGGCCTCACTCCTACACGTATCTACAAGTCCAACCACTATCCTTCTCTTTCTATTGTTCCCAAAACTTCAGCGGTACTGACTTTCTCTCAGTTCTTTGAATTTACAGAGCTATTTCATCTCAGAGCTTTTGTCTTTGTTTTCCCTCTGCCTGGAACTCTTTCCTCAACTCCTTGAATGGCTTTCTCTTTCTCAGCCTTTGAGCTTCAGCTCAACTGCATAAATTGATACAACCATTTTGGAGAGTCTTTGGCAAAACATTATTATTACCTTGGGTCAGGTTCCCTGGCTTATGGGAATTGTGAGAGTGGTCTATCGAAAGAGTGCCCTCAGAAGAAGATGGGGGTAAGTAGGGACTCAGTACATTAGTTTCAGCCTGGTCTTCAGAGGAACTCAAGAACATAAATTGCATCCAATGAATCAAATCCATCCAGAGGTAAGGAGCTAGCTTTGTCTACCCAGTGTCAGCCAGTCCTCGGCCACTGGCTCCCCCTCTACTTCCCAGGGCACTAAAAGGGGGGGGGGGGTGCTTAACTTCTACCACCAGAGAAAGGGCAGTCATAAGTCATTAGCAGCCAACATTCACAGCAGCTGGTAGGCAGGGATGAACCAACCAGTGAAAAGCACCAACAGCATGCACTAGTAGGGTTTAAGGTGCACCTCGCCCTCCTTCCAGCAATTCATACTTATCAATATACTCTAGAGAACTTTCATTCACGTACCCAAAGAGAAATGTACAAGAAAGTTCATTTCAGCATTGTTTACAATGGTGAAAGCTAGAAATAACCGAAATATCCTTCAACAGGAGGATAGGTAGACAAATAGTAGCATAAACCTATTACAGCAGGAAAAATAATGAACTTGAGTATGTGTATCAACATGGACAAATCTCAAGGACATAATCTGAGTGAAAATAGCAAGTTTCAGAATACATACTGGATGATACCATTGAAATAAAATTTTGAAATATGAAAAATAATGCTAACTCCTTTTGTGGGTGCACAACTTTCAAGTAAAATTATAAAAACATGCATAAGAATGACAAATACAAAGTTAAAGATAGTGATTACCTCTGGAGAAGGAAAAACTAACATGGGATTAGGAGTTCAAAAGTTCCCTCAACTGTAATTCTAATGTTTTATTTAAACACACACACACACACACACACACACACACACACACAAGGGCACCTGGGTGGCTCAGTCAGTTCAGCCTCCAACTTTTTTTTTTTTAATATAGTTTATTGTCAAATTGGCTAACATACAGTGTGCCAAGTGTGCTCTTGGTTTTTGGGGGTAGATTCCCATGGTTCATCGCAACAATTATGGGTTGTATACCTACCCTAGTTGGGAATAAGTGAAACTCAATGGATTTTAACAAGAGCAAATGGAGTCCCTTTATTATAGAGTATATATATTTATTTATTTACAGTCATAAACTCTTTGCCATCCAATATTGACCTTACTTGCTAATATTCTGATCATTGGCCCACTTTCCATGACCTTGCTAATTGAATTTTAGTGAACTAGAATAAAAGGCTGCACGGACTTTTAGAATTAGAAACATTGCAAAGGACATTTCTCCTTGTGAAAAGTGATAAGTAAAGAGACAATGGGCTGGGGCACCTGAGTAAATAAGCAACTCTTAACATATTAACTTTAAAGCACGAAGCAAAATCTTGATTTTCCTTAACAATATCAAAGTCATGAAGGGACTCAGGGAGGGGAGTTGTCATAGACATATGTGGGCATCAGAAGTGAAAAGCCTGAGGTAGAGACTTCCCTGGAGGGCATGGAGGACACCTGCAGTATCACCTCGGAGGTCCCTGGCCCAAGGAAAAGAAGACTTTGCCCCTGAGACATCTCGCCAGGGCACACTTCATGTCCTTGTTCCGCAGGCTGTAAATGAAGGGGTTCAGCAGGGGAGTTACCACTGTGTACATGACAGCAGCAGCTGTATCCTCTTCTATGGAGTTGTAGGAAGAGGATGAGGGGCACAGATAAGCCCTGATCACTGTCCCAAAGAAGAGGGCAACAACAGCAAGGTGGGACCCACATGTAGAAAAGGCTTTGTGCCTTCCCTGGGCAGAGGGGACTCTGAGGATGGCTGAAACAATGTGGATATACGAAACCAGGATGAGAACAAAGGGGATTAAAATGACTGCTCCTCCCAAGAAGAGCAGCACAAGCTCATTGACCTGAGTGTCAGAGCAAGACACTTTCATCAGAGGTCCCAGATCACAGAAGAAGTCAGGAATGATCTTCTTAGAGCAAAAGGAAAGTCGAAAGATGAGGAAAGTGTGGGTCATGGCAACAAGACTCGTAAGGACCCAGCAGGCAGTAACCAGGAGGGTGCAGCGCTGGCGGCTCATGACTATCTTATAGTGGAGAGGGTGGCAGATGGCCACGTAGCGGTCATAGGCCATTGTGGCCAGGAGAAAGATGTCCATGTCCCCAAAAGTCAAGAAGAAGTAGAGTTGAGCCAAGCATCCCGCATAGGAAATGGACCTGCTCTGGGTCTGGATATTCACCAGGGCCTTGGGCACGGTGGTGGAGGTGAAAAGGATGTCAGCACAGGACAGGCTGGCGAGGAAGAAGTACATGGGTGTGTGAAGACGTGCATCAGTGCCAATGGCCAGAACAATGAGCAGGTTCCCAGTCACGGTGACCACATACATGCACAGGAACAGCAGGAAGAGGATGCGCTGCTGCTCTGGCCACTCGGAGAGTCCCCAGAGGAGGAACTCCAAGATGCTGGTCTGGTTCCCTCCTGCCATGAGCCCAGAAGCTAGGGAAAAAGACCTCCACTGAGACCCATTAAAACTCTCTAAACATACTTTAGATGATTGATAGGTATGCCATTCTCTGAACCCGAGAGAAGAATGAATGACCGTATTGTATCTGTACTGATCACACATTGTGTGCACTGTATATTTTTATTAAAACTTACTAAATACAATGTGCTAGGAAGTGTGAGAGACACAATTTAAGAGAATTAAAGTAGATTTCTTTCCTGGTTTATTTCTCCACACTCCGTTCTGTCCCAGATTTCTTTAGTTGTAATTTCTGTTTCTTCAGCTATACTCTCAAGGGCGTCAAGAAGTTTTCATTCATTCACTCATTCATTTATTCATTCATTCCACAGAGACTAAGCACTAGCTCTGGACCTGGTAGAGTGCCAGGCAAATAAGACACTGAAAATCCTTACCTGTGGAGAATTTTCAATCTAATGGGATAGACATAACTGCCTATGTTGAAATCCTATAAAAATTTTTTTAATGTTTTCATTTATTTTTGATAGAGAGAGAGAGAGAGAGAGAGACAGAGCACAAGCAGGAAGGGGCAGAGAGAGAGGGAGACACAGAATCAGAAGCAGGTTCCAGACTCTGAGCTGTCAGCACGGAGCCCAATGCGGGGCTTGAACTCATAAACTGTGAGATCACGACCTGAGCTGAAGTTGGACACTTAACCAACTGAGCTACCCAGGTACCCCTAAGTCCTATAATATTTTGATTCAGGGTTCTCTACCCATTCAACTGCCCACAAATCACTCTCAGACCCCAGACAACCTGTTCTGATCCTTCATGCCCAAAATTTCATATCCTCCATTCTGTCAGAAATCAATTTAACAAACAGCTTTTTAATAAAGATATGTACAGGTAACTCTTCTTCAGTTATCTGTGATAACAAAAAAGAAACCATAATCTCCAATCTCCAAAATCTCCAAAACTGGTTGTGTACACACACACACACACACACACACACACATTTCTGAGACAAAGCAGACTGAGGCAGAAAAGGAAGGCTTTCTGGGCCATAAATGTAGTTCAGGATCTTAGCAGATGGATGAGGGCAGCCTATCGAGGCAAACTCTTGAACAAAGGCCAGGCAGTAGGAAGCCCTAGATAGGGTCAGAGATGGGGTGGATAGGTTTCTAGTGTGAGGTAGAGGAGGGATTGTAATGTAAGAGAATGTTAGAAAGGGAACTAAGAGTCAAATTTGGGAGTATTTGGAATGGAAAGTAAAGAATCTGGAACTTTATTCTGTATGTTAGAAGGACCACAAAAGCTATTTTGAGCAGGAAGTGGTCTCAGTGCTCGAGTGGGCTCAGTACATGAAAATCGCACTTTCCCATGTGTGGAACCAATTGAGGGTTAGTCATGGAGTCGGTCAGTCAGATGGAGAAAAAGAATCATCTTTGTTACTGAAAAAGACTAGGTTGGAGAATCCATCTCAGCTGTGTTCACTAAGTGAGTTTTGTAATACTCCTCCAAAATTAAATCTATTTTCCCTTTCACAGACTTAGCTGGACTATCATGGGCCACCGCACAGGGGAAGAGCCTGCATTAGTAAAACATGAATGTGGAAGAACAAAACAAAGTGAGTTTTTCCTGAAAGTGATCAGATTCCTAATGAGAACAGAGAAGCTAAGGCCCAAAATTCAGCATTTAGAGAAGTCACTCCAGGTATAAGGAGAGTAGAGGGCCAGGGCTATTAGTCTAGAAAGATACATCCGTCCTCCAACGTAGATCGAGACCATGGGGGAAGGGAAGGGGGGGGAAAAGTTAGAGAGGGAGGGAGCCAAACCATAAGAGACTCTTAAAAACTGAGAATAAACTGAGGGTTGATGGGGGGGTGGGAGGGAGGGGAAAGTGGGTGATGGGCATTGGGGAGAACACCTGTTGAGATGAGCACTGGGTGTTGTATGGAAACCAATTTGACAATAAATTTCATATTAAAAAAATAAATACATAAATTAAAAAGTTAAAAAAATAATAAAAATAAAAAGTAAATAAGAAGAGGGGCACCTGGCTGGCTCAGTTGGTAGAGCATATGACTTTTCATCTTGGGGTCATGAGTTCAAACCCCAATTGGGGATAGGGTTTACTCAAAAAAAATTTTATCCTTAAAAACACTTTAAAAAAAGAACAGAGAATACTAAACAAATTAATAAGATATGTGTGTGAATGTATGTATATGAATTTTAAATATAAATATATATGTATGTATATGTAAATGTGTATATATAACATATATCACTGTGTTCCAGTAATAGTAATAAATACACTTTACTTTCAAGTTCCTAAAGAGCATCTAAAAAATAGACAATACACAAGGCCACAGAGAAAACTTCAAAAAATTCCACAAAGCAGTAATAACTCAATTCTCTGACAAAATTTCAACAAAAGTGGACATTATTTTTTTTTAAACATTTTTTTTTCAACGTTTATTTATTTTTTTTGGGACAGAGAGAGACAGAGCATGAACGGGGGAGGGTCAGAGAGAGAGGGAGACACAGAATCGGAAACAGGCTCCAGGCTCTGAGCCATCAGCCCAGAGCCTGACACGGGGCTCGAACTCACGGACGGCGAGATCGTGACCTGGCTGAAGTCGGACGCTTAACCGACTGCGCCACCCAGGCGCCCCAAAAGTAGACATTATTAACAAAGTCAAAAAACAAAAATAGCCATTCAACCTGGAAAAAAGTTTCAAATACCTCTAGTAACTCTCAAGCCCAAAAGAGAAATAAAAACCTAAATTTCAGAGTTTTAGAAAACAATAATAGCAATGCTGTGTACCAGAGTCTATGCAATATAATCAAAGGAAAATTCATTGCCTTAAACACTTATGTGAGTAAGAGTAAATAATACATGAATTGGACATCTGACACAAAATGAACAACAAAAATAAACTGTATGTGGACAAGATTAAAGCAAACGTGGAGTTTAAAATCAGAAAACAAATAAAGTAAAACCAACACAGAACAACAACAAAACAGTTTTTTGGTCTTTTTCAACAAGTGGTGCTGGGACAACTGGGTATCCATCTGCAAAAGAATGAATTGGGACCCCCTACCTTAGATCAGACAGAAGTAACTCAAAATGGATCAAAGACCTAGCTGTAACAGTTAAAAATATAACAATCTTAGAAGAAAATATAGACATAAATCTTCATGACTTTGGATTAGGCAATAGTGTCTTAGATATGACACCAAAGCACACTCAAAAAAAAAAAAAAACCCAAAACTGCATCCCATCAGAACTTTTGTACATTTGTACTTCAAAGGACACCATCAAGAATGTGAAAAGAGATGTGGGAAAGAAGATGGCAGCGTAGGAGGACGCTGGTCTCACCGCGTCTTAGATTCCACCCACATCTGCCTAAATAACCCAGAAAGCCGCCAGAAGACTAGCAGAATGGACTCTCTGGAGCCAAGCTTAGACAACAGGCCCACGGAAGAGGGGCCCCTCCCAAAGCGGACCCCCCCCCCCAAGGCAAAGCGAGCTGAGTCTGCCCCTCCCACCCCTGTGCACCTTGCGGATCCACCCCTGCTCATACACCAGATCCCATCAAAGCAGCACCACAAGCCTGGCAGTGTGCAAGTAGCCCAGACAGGGGCCACACCACTCCACAGTGAGTCCTGCCCCTGGGAGAGGGGAAGATAAGGTACACACCAGTCTGACTGTGGCCCCAGCGGTGGGCTGGGAACAGATATCGGGTCTGACTGTGGCCCCACCCACCAATACAAGTTACTCCAGACAGCACAGGGGAAGAGCTCTGCAGTTCCCCGCCACTCCAGGGACTATCCAAAATGACGAAACGGAAGAATTCTCCTCAAAAGAAACTCCAGGAAGTAGTGACAGCTAATGAACTGATCAAAAACGATTTAAGCAATGTAACAGAAAATGAATTTAAAATAATAGTCATAAAATTAATCGCTGGGCTTGAGAAAAGTATAGAGGACAGCAGAGAATCTATTAGTACAGAGATCAAGGGACTAAGAAACAGTCAGGAGGAACTAAAAATGCTATAAATTAACTGCAAAATAAAATGGAGGCGACCACAGCTCAGATTGAAGAGGCAGAGAGAATAGGTGAATTAGAAGATACAAGTATGGAAAAAAAGGAAGCTGAGAAAAAGAGAGTTAAAAAAATCCAGGAGTAGGAGGGGAGAATTAGAAAACTAAGTGACACAATTAAACATAATGATATACGCATAATTGGGATTCCAGAGGAGGAAGAGAGAGGGAAAGGTGCTGAAGAAATCATCGCTGAGAACTTCCCTGGTCTGGGGAAGGAAAAAAGCACTGAAATCCAAGAGGCACAGAGAACTCCCTTCAGACGTAACTTGAATTGATCTTCTGCATGACATATCATAGTGAAACTGGCAAAATACAAGGATAAAGAGAAAATTCTGAAAGCAGCTAGGGACAAACATGCTCTAACATATAAAGGAGACCGATAAGACTAGTGACGGATCTATCTACTGAAACTTGGCAGGCCAGAAAGGAATGGCAGGAAATCTTCAATGTGATGCACAGAAAAAATATGCAGCCGAGAATCCTTTATCCAGCAAGTCTGTCATTTAGAATAGAAGGAGAGATAAAGGTCTTCCCAAAAAAACAAAAACTGAAGGAATTCGTCACCACTAAACCAGCCCTACAAGAGATCCTAAGGGGGATCCTGTGAGACAAAGTACCAGAGACATCACTACAAGCATGAAACCTACAGACATCACAATGACTCTAAACCCATATCTTTCTATAATAACACTGAATGTAAATGGACTAAATGCTCCAACCAAAAGACATAGGGTATCAGAATGGATAAAAAAAACAAAACCCATCTATTTGCTGTCTACAAGAGACTCATTTTAGACCTGAGGACACCTTCAGATTGAAAGTGAGGGGATGAGAACTCTCTATCATACTACTGGAAGTCAAAAGAATGTGAAAAGACAACCCATAAAGTGGGAGAAAATTTTGCGAATCATATATCGGATAAGAGATTTTCATCTGGAATATAAAAAGAAAAATCACAGTTCAGAAAGACAACTACTATGATTTTAAAGTGAGCAAAGGATCTGTGTAAACATTTCCCCAAAGAAGACAGTCAATAAGAACATAAGAAATGTTCCATGTCATTAGCCATCATAGAAACACACATCAAAACCACAATGAGACACCACTTCACTCTCCTCTAGAATGGCTAGAATCAGTAAATCAGATAAGAAGTGTTGTGGAGGGTCGGGAAAACTTGGAACCCTTATACACGGCTAGTGTGGATGTAAAATGTTTCAGTGTTTTTGGGAAACAGTCTACAAAAGGCTTCTCAAAAGGCTAACCATAGAATTACTCATATGACCCAGCAATTCCACTCCTAAGTATACCCAAGAGAAATGAAAACATACATCCACATGAAAACTTGTATACAGATGTTCGTAGCAGCATCATTCATAACAGAAAAACTGAGAATGACCCAGATGTCCATCAACTGGTGAATGGATAAATAAAATATAGCATATCCATAAAATGGAATAGTATTTTGTATTAAAAAGAAATGAAGTACTTCTACATGCTACAACATGGGTGTACCTTGAAAACATTACATTAAGTGAAAGAAGCCAGACACAGGACAACATATTGTATAATTCAGTTTCGATAGAATTTCCCAAACAGGCAAATGTAGAGAGACAGCAAGTACATTAGTGACTGCCTAAGGCTTGGAGGGATGGACACGTGGGGGTGATAGCTAAGAAGTGTAGGGTTTTTTCTGGGGTGATGAAAATGCTGTAAACTTATTGTGGTGATTGTTGTACAATTCAGTGAATACAGAATATGATAAAAGCCATTGAACTGCACACTTTGCATGTATTGGATGGTATGTGAATTGTATATACTGGAAAAAAATCAATCTAAGAGATAAGTCACTTGTTAACCCAATCAAGCAACAATAAAAGGGGAGGAGTAGGGAGAGAAACACACAAATAAACTAAATAAGAAATGACAAGGGGGACATAAACTGAAAAAAAAATTATTTAAAATCACAAGACTATTTAGCTAGAGTCCATGCAAATCAATTTGTAATTCTAGATGAAATGAAAAATCCTTGGAGACTACGATGTACCAAAATTAACCCTGGTAGAGGTGAAAACTATAAGCCAACCACCTTCCACCAAAAAAAAAAAAATACATGTTGGGTCACTTGGGTGGCTCAGTTAGTTAAGTATCTACTCTTGATTTCAGCTCAGGTCTTGATCTCATGGTTCATGAGATCAAGCCCCACATGGGGCTCTGCACTAACAAAGAGATTTTTTTATAGCACAGTACTATAAATGTGTTTTCCTTATGATCTTCTTAATAACATTTTCTTTTCTCAAGCTTACCTTACTGTAAGAATTCAGCACATAATACATATAACATAACAAAATATGTATTAATTGAATGTTTATGTTATGAGTAAGGCTTCTGGTCAACAGTAGGCTGTTAATAGTTAAGTTTGGGGAGAGTCTAAAGTTAGGGACAGATTTTCATATTGGGCGGTTCAGCACCCCAACCCTGACATTGTTCAAGGATCAAACGTAATCCTCCTTCAGGGACGGTGGAAAACAACCAACAAAAATACAATAATAGCCTACCTGTCAAAGAGCCGCTCCCTAAAGAAGTGTCAGGATCACCGAGTTGAACAGGAGATCCCACAAACTTTAAAAGATAGACAATTTCTTTTCCTTTCCTTTTTTGTTTTAAATTTATGTATTATTTTGAGAGAGGGAGAGGGGGACAGAGAGAACAGAACAGAGAGAGAAATAGAGAGAGAATCCCAAGCAGGCTCTGTGCTGACAGCATAGAGCTCAATCTTAGAACCTTGAGATCATGATCTGAGGCAAAATCAAGAATCAGGTGCTTAACTGACTGAGCCACCCAGGTGCCCTGGCAATCTCCTTTTCTAGTCAGAATATAGAAAGAGAAGACAAACTTCCAAAATCTTATCATAAAGCAGGGATAATGCTGCTTTTAAAATCTGATAAGTATTGTACAAAAAAGATTTCTGGAGGACATAAGAAAGTCAACTGAAAAACATTAAGACTAGTGAGAATAGTAACATGTAGAATCAACATAAATGAATCAGTCTATCCGTATATAAAAACAATATCCAGTTAGGAGATGTTTTGAAAGAGAATAACCCATTTATAATAGCAAACGAAAAAGGCTAAGTACCTAGGAGAAAAAAAAAACACTTAAAAACAAGTGTTTAAGACCAATATGAGGAACACTTCACAACCCTAAGTAAAGCATTGATTCAGGTGAGAATAAAGAGGATATCAAACGGGGGTAAAACCATTCAGTGAATGGTTGATGGGGAACTGGGTATTTGTATATGTCAAATTAACACCACGCAGATTCTTTCCTGGTCACAAGCGGGGAAAATGTGACTTTACAATGGAGGAATCAGGTTATCATTTCACAATTCCAGTGGTGAATCTTAGTATCGGCCAATCATGACACACAATATAACATGATGTGTTTTAGCCAAAAACATTTAACTTAAATGTTATCAAACTGCTAGAATAACTTCCAGTTACAGAAATACAGGATGTGAGAGGAAGCTGGCTTCAAAAGGAAACACTCACAGAAGTCCTAAAGGTATGACACCACAGGAATGTCTCTTAAGCTTTTATGTGCATATGAGTCACCAGGGGCACACAAGTCAATGCAGATTTGCATTTCAGTGGGTCTGGGGGCAGGGAGGGGGTCTGATAATCTGCATTTCTAACAAGCTCCCAGGGATGCCACTGCCCCTATCAGTGAACCTGACTTTGAGAAAGAGGAGACTGTAATAATCACTTCAGTCAGTCACTGTTGGGAAAAAATGAATTACTAGAGAGGAAGAATCTATAACAAGATTTATAACAACCAGATGCAATGCAAGGTCCAGGATAAAATTCCTATTTTGACAAACCAACTGAAAAGGACACCTCTGGGGATAAGTGGAGAAATTTAAATATAAACTAGGAGTGGATAATAATAAAGAAATGATTATTAATTGGGTTGGTGTGAAAATGCTATGTAAGGCACATGGAAACGGTTTTTTTAAAGAGATATACGCTGAATATTTAGCGATGTAATATGATATCTATAATTTACTTTAAAACATTTCAGCAGAAAAATGTGAATTTATAAAATCTACATAAGGTACAAATAATATTAACATGGAGACTCCAGCGAAGATCATCCGGTTTGAAAATACAAACTTGAAATTTTCTCCAAAATTTGAAATGAAAGGGACAGAGATAAAAATAATGGGCAAGGAAATACAGTTAGAAAACCAAATTCCAATGTAAGAATTTAAGAAACCCCCTAAAAAATAAAGCAAAATATGTGAGTCTGATGCAAATCGTATTAAATTGGGAAGAGTCCTGCATTTGAAAATCTAAATGGTTCTCTAAATTCCGCACATAATTATTGAAGGATAAAAGACCCGCAAATTGTCATATCCTGGAATGTTTAAATGTCAAAGATAAACACTTCTGAAACAATTTTAAGTAGTGATCAACATTTAGTGAGAGCTTACTCTCCAGAGCACTTTCCTGAGTGTACTTGTTATTGTCTTGTTTAACCTTTACATCACACTACAAAGTAGAAACTATCAGCACCATTTATAGAGAAGGAGACTGGTGTTTAGAAAAATTAAGTAAAAATAAGTTGTTTAGTTCACACAGTTTGCAAGTGGTAGAGTCAAGACTCAAACCCAATGCCCTGAAAATCTAAAACCTCAGTTCTTACCTTCGATGACATCAAGTTGCGCCCCCTCATCTCCTAGGTAAGCGCAAAGCTTCTTCCTCCCCCTTCAAAGGGGAGGTCTGCCTTCAGGCATTGCCAGTTCCAATGGACAGCAGTCATTCAATGGACAGATACTACTGAGTGTGAAGCAAATGCCCGGGTGGTGGGAACATCTGAGGATACAGAAAGATGATATAAAGGAGGCTGGATGAAAGAAGATCTATATGACAGATTTTCTCCATTCTAGCAAAAACAAGCTAGAAGTAGAAACGGGAAAATTTCACAGGGGCAATAGCAAAACTCCTAAGTGCAACAAGAAAGTGTAAGACCTATAGGAAGAAACCTAGAAACCTGGATGGAAGAAGATCAGTCAAGATACAAAAAAATGGAAAGAAGGACCATGTTCTTAGCTGGGAAGAATTTAATAACATAAAAATTCTAATCCTCCCCAAGTTGAAATCTAAATATAATAGAATTCCAATTTAATTACTAAGTCTCAACATTTACATCTCAGCTCAAAATCTTTTCCTCAGAGTCCTTTCTTGACAACTTCCTTTTAAAAAGCCACTCTCACACCCCATTGAGTGCTCTCTCCATCCTATGGCCGTGCTTATTAATTTCATGGCACTCACTACACGCTGACATTATATTGTTCACATGTTTCCTTTTCCTTGGTCTTTTTTTCTCTCTATGAAATTTCCTTGTTTGGCTTGCTCACAACTGTGTTGCCTCAAAGAGTGGTGGTCATAGGCTAGAAACTCAATATGCACTTGTAACTTGTAATTTGTGTGTGTGTGTGTGTGTGTGTGTGTGTGTGTGTGACAGAGAGAGACAGAGTATGAGCGAGGGAGGGGCAGAGAGAGAGGGAGACACAGAATCTAAAGCAGGCTCCAGGCTCAGCTGTCAGCACACAGCCCGATGCGGGGCTCGAACTCACGGACCGCGAGATCATGACCTGAGCCGAAGTCCCACGCTCAACCGACTGAGCCACCCAGGCGCCCCTGCACTTGTAACCTGTAACAGGGGGTCACATAGGATACCACATGATACATGGAAGGGATATTCAACCTTCCATTAACAAAAGGAGAGAGGGAGGAAAGCAGAGTTACCTTTGAGAAGTTACAGGTCATTATCATGAAGGACAGATCCTGTCGCTGGGGAGGATCCAGAAAAGCTCAGAGTCTCCGGGGAGGACAGTGTGCAGAGACTGAGCAGGGGAGAGAGCTGTGGGGAAGGGGCTGCACTGTCCCTGCTGCCACATGTCCCGGCAAGCAGCAGACAGGAGCAGAGAGGAGGGGAGGGTCACCCTGAGGAGTGAAGGAGAGCAGGGCCTGGATCCCGGACAGGGCAGGGACAGCAGGATGCAGCCATCTCTGAGAGCCGTGTCCCCTTACCTGGAGAGAGCAGGACCCAGCCCGCTGAGCCTCAGAGCACTTCCTGTACATGAGGTGCGCCTGGGTGGCTCCGTTGGTTAAGCCTCTGACTCTTAGTTTCCGCTCAGGTCATGATCTCACAATTTGTGAATTCCAGCCTCAAGCTCTTGGCTTGGGATTCTTTCTCCTTCCCTCTCTCTCTGCTCCTCCCCCATGTGCACTTTCTCGTGCTTGCTTGCTCTCTCTTTCTCAAAATAAATACACTTTTTTTTTTTAAGAGCATTTCCTGTACATGCAAACTGAGCAGAGCAAGTTCCTGCCACTGCCTCCCTGCTGAGAAGGGGACAAGGATGGGGGGAGGACCGTGTTAAAGGCAAGGAACTTAAATTCAGTGAGTTCTTCTAGGGGTCCTGACTCAACTTCCTGAATCCCCTCCAGAGACTGGAGATGATGCTAACATCCTATGCTGAGGAGGAAGCTGAGGCTCAAAGCGGCTGAGTGAGAGGTCCCAAGGTTGCACACTAAGTGGTAGAGTCTGGATGTGCTCTTTATCCTGTGACCCTGAATGCCAGGCACTGGTACCCTGTGCTGTGGAGGAGAGAAAGACTGGGCAGAGCTGACACTTGGCCTCAAATAGCTTCCTACTGGCCAACTGGTTGCCCATTCTGATTGAGGGCTCTCCCACTGACAGTTGGACAGATGCTACCCAGGGCTTCCTGAATTCCTCGCATCAGTGCTTGCCTGACCCCAACTGTCTCCCTGTGACCTGTCCATTCAATGCCACTATTGTTAACCTGACACTGTGCCTACTGTGTCAGCACCAAATATGAATACACAGGCTCCCCTCAACCCCATCCCTAGTCCTCATCTCTGGATATCTTCGATTATTCTTCCTTCTGCCTGGAACACTGACTCCACCTCCACCTCCCGCCCTTGTTCCTTCTCTCAAGTCCTGTGCATCCCTGAGGTCTCAGTACAAACATCCCTAAGATGATTTTTCAAGCTTTCTTCAGCTTGCTGGGTGTTCCGATATTAACCTCCACTGCCCATATTTTAACACTGCTAAAACTTACAACACTTACTTCATTAAATCCAGCCTCTCCACCAAAATGAAAGCTTCAAGAAGTCAGGGTCACTGTGTGCTGTCTTCATCATGTGCTCCCTTCATTGTGTGATTCCCTAGTGCCTAAGATAATGCCTGTTCGATAAACACAGGATGCCTGGGTGAACGCAGGCATGAACACTGGAAGATGGATCATTCAGTTCTTCCATTTTACCTCCAGAAAACTGAGGCCCACAACAGTGAGAGAAACAAAAAGATAGTTTCCCTGAATTCATGTGTGGGTGGAGGGAAGGGTTCTATCTGCTGACCTTATATTCAAGAAGTCCAGAACCTTGTATTGTCTGCAACTGGGAGCAATGACTAACTGTAGGCTTGCCTTGACACAAAGGAAGTGATGAGTAGTAATTCTCCATTTACACCTAAACCTGAGCCCATGTCGGTAGTAAGCAAGGATCAGTCCCGTAGGAAGGAATTCTCAGACAAAACACAGACTCCCTTTTTGATGGTACCCAACTTTCTGAGTCTCCACATGGGGGCTGGAGTATGAAATCCACAGGCATCCTGGAAGATTCACCCCGGCGTTTTCTGTGTGTGAAAGGAAACACTTGTCCCACCAGTCCCTCCACCTAGCCTGGGGCTCTAACCCCTCCTGCTGTCCTTGTTTGTGAAGCCTTCCAGGACCCACCAGCCTACAGCCTTCACAGTCTGCTTTCCCCCATCACTGATTTTCTGTGCCCCTCATTTGGCTACTTTCATAAATTTCCTTGTGAATCTCTTGTCTTCTGGTGGAAAAGACTTAACACCATGCTTCCTCCCAAATAGTGCAAATGTCAGGATTTCATTATACTTTCATTATCAAACACTTCGGTCTTCGTTTTCCTACTTGACTTTGACCCTTTAGAAATGGTGAGGATGCCTTATTTATCCTCATAGTCCTCACTGAACCTAGGACACGCTTGGTCTGTGTTTGCTGTTGCTCATAGGAGCTGTACTGGGGCTTCTCCCACCTCAGCTGTGAATCTTACCTTCCTGCCTGTGTCTGTCTCAGCCTCCATCAGCAATGGCCCACTGCCTCTTCTTCCATCCTCTACATCATTGGAAATTAACATGAAAACTCAGAAGCTGATGCTATTTGGAGCAGAGAATGTAAGAACATGCTTGGATCCAGATTGCCTGCCTGTGCCACAGCCAGCCTTTCCTACACCCCAGCTGCAGTAAGGCTGCAGGCAGGAGGGTGTTTGATCATGAAACAGGACCTCTGGTGTAACCCTAGGTTCTCAGATCTGGGCCGGAAGGGGACTTGTGTTATTTATTTACTTCCCAGGTAGCCCCAGTATGAGTGCATCAGGGGCCTTGAGGGAGTTTGAAGCTTAGTAATTGTCCCACACCCTTCACATCCCCTCAGGAGCAGTTTCTGGGAAGGGAGAAGGATGTGGTCCAACAGTATGGGGATTTCCTCTTAAAAAAGTTATTACCTGCTTGTCTCTTGGACTGAACTAGAGAGCCACCCTGTCTATCCAAAACATCTCCTGATATATGAAATGACAGTCTTTAACTGATTCACAAAAGGTCTCTGCTAAAATTGGGATATGTTGTATAGAAGGAATCACCCTTTGAGACAGAAGAAAATGTATGAAGCCATGGTCATTATCGGATTTTTTTTCCTCAGTTTCTATGAGAAGGTCACTGTAAACTTGGTGGAGGGATGAGAGAAGAATGAATATCGGAACACGATGTGTTCCTCATGACTGTGAGGACTAAGGGGCACCAGGAACAGTGGGTTCCAGAAAACTCCAGACTCTGGACATGCTTGCTGCCTCACCACAGATCCCTGATGACGCCGGCTCCTGGACTCCCGCAGTTGCCCTACCCCAGAGAGGATCCATGCTGGTCCTCTGAGAATGGCTCCTGGTGGTATGATCTGAGCCTAGAGCTGGCACAGCCACACCCCACCAGCATCCATCCCTGTGGCCAGTGCTTTCCTTGCCCTTCCTCCAGGAAAACACTGGAAAGAAAAGCTCAGTCTTAGAATATGCATAAAGTTGTCTTAGAACTGTTAACCCATAGCACTAGGAAAAACAAAGAAATAACTAGAGTATGTGTTTACGGTCCCTTTTTGAATATAGAATGAGGATATACAGTCAAAATACTGTGTCCAAGAATTGCTTAGTCTACTTCTCCTGCTCCTTTTCAGTGTGGTTATGTTATGACGTTATGTTATGTTATGTTATGTTATGTTATGTTATGTTATGTTATAGTATGTTATAGTTCATAGTATTTTGACTATATACCCTCAGGTTAATAACACATTTAACTATAAAAATTATATCTTATTCCTGTTAATGATTTGTTTTCCACGGTGGAATGGGCTAGCAATTCTGAAGCTACTTTATGCCTTTTCTACAATTGTGGAAAACAAAAGCCAGGTTTCTTACTGTTGCAGGAGGAAATTTCAAATGTGGAAAGGGGAAGGGCTAGAATAAACCCCATGTGCTGGACTGGAACTGGAGGTATACATGTAAACTCATGGCTCTGAGATGCTGGGTACATAGTCAGATAGAAAGATAATAAGTATATCAGTAGATGATAGATAGATAGATAGATAGATAGATATTAGATAGATGATGATGATGATAGATAGATAGATAGATACACTACAGATAGGTAGAGAGAGAAGTGTGTGTATATGTGCTATGTGTATGTATACATACATGTATTTCTTAGCTCTGTCCACTGAGTGGACCTAGAAGCAATGCACCTCAATGGCAATGAGGACACTCATCATTCAGAAATCAGTTTTGAAATAACAGGAGGGACTTTATGCCCCAGGTCTGAAGTGGGAAGGGAGGAAGCAGTTTTCAAAGCACAGGGAGAGAGAGACAGAGATGTGCAAAGATGGCTGCTTGGCAGGAGCTGTGACATTTACATAAGGATGCAGTAGGCACAGATCAATATATTTAGGAAAAAAGTCTCCAACCTCACTCTCTTTCATCCCTCCAACTCTGCTGCAGCTCTCTGATTGGCTAAATCCCACCAGAAGGCAGAGGATAAGCAGCCCATTGGTGAATTCATACTGATCAACTTTCCAGAGCACAGAGCAGGATGGAGAGAAGGAAAGGATCTGGAGAAGCATATGGAAGCTGTCCATCCAGCACACCATCTGGTCTCATCTAATGGACCCCCGTGTTTATCATTAAAGTGTAGGCCCTCTCTGTTAACAAAAGTGATATAGGAAATAAAAACAAAGGATAGTTGCTCTTTGTAGCTGCAGAAGGCAGATGGAATTCTGGGCTGTACGTCTAGTTAAAGGTGTGGTTCACTTGATCTACCGTGATAAGATGTTAAGCTGAGAAAATGCACAAAATATCCTTCTTATTCTCTTTTCTAATATGAAGGCTTGTGTGAAAATTTTCAGCTGTGTCTTTTCCATTGTCAGTTAAATATGAAAATGTTCTTGAAATTTTTTCAAGATACTTGATTTCCAGGATTATTTTTGTATTCTACAGAATGAAATCTTAAACCCATAAGGGTCTGTCATGCATGTTAAACCAATGGCCTCAATTATTGATTACTGAATTACCTAAATTATGTTTTCAAATTCGTACCTTTGATATCTGGGACTGTATGTAGTGCCAGCTTCCTCTGATAGTTCTAAGAACCTGGAATAAAACTCATTTTCCCTTTCTATTTAAAGTTAAAATAGATATCTGACTCTGGGAGATTTCTTCTTTTAAACTGAAAATATGAGAATCAGAATCAGAATCTCTTTCTATAATGTCATAGAGACCACAGCTTATTTGACTTGATACAATGACTTATACTTTTTTTTTTAATTCTGCTAGGAGATACCTATTTAAATAGTGGAATTAGATACTTAAACCTTCATTTTTTCATTTATAAAGCCAAAAACAAAACAATAACTTAACACAAAAATCAGAATGTGTTTTGCTTCCTGCACTTCTTCCCAGTCTTCAAATTCATGGTCTTTGTTAAATTATGCAGAGATTTAAAATGCAAGTTATTCACAATAATTAAACTTGTGCTGACAAAATGCTATTTTAAAAAAGTATTTTTTATATTAATTTAATTTTGTAAACACATTTACAATAGGAATAACCTAATGGATATAGAATTTTGGGTTGTGAAGTATTTCTTCTAAAATTCTGATAATACTTCAGTATTTTATGCCATCAGTATGTTGTAGGGAGAAGGCTGAAGCAAGTTTGAATTTCTTCTTTTTTTTTTTTAAGAAATCTGTTATTCCCTGGCACTGAAATTTTTATTCTTAAAAAAAAAATGCTATTCCTATCAATAAAATGTATCACTAGGATACACCTAAGAATAATGTCATTAATACTCGCCAAAGTATGGTAAGGATTTCACTCTGGATTCTCTACAATATTACATTTTACTACAACTTTAAGTGTTGCTTTTGTTCTATTTGTTCTTGGATTTTCTCCCTCTGGAATGACTCTTATTCTAAGTAGGCTTCATGCCCTGTGTAAAGACCAACATGGGTCCTGAACTCAGAACCCTGAGATTAAGACCTGAGCTGAGATCAAGAGTCTGACACTTAACTGACTGAGCCACCCAGGTGGCCCTGGAACAACTACTATTCTTAAATTAGGGTTCCACATTCTTTCCAACGCCCAAGATTTTTCTTCCGTTTTATTGTTTTCAACTCCATCTATTTTTTATGTATTTATTTTAATTCCAGCTAGCTAATATTGTTTTAAAGTCCCTTTACAATCTTCATCTGAAAGGACTTCTGAAGCCTGTCCTACACATTACTAATTTTTTTATGTCAATTCTGCCTAAAAAGTCCATTAAAATCTCATATTTCGTTCTTAATCATTTCTGTCTGCTGTTTTCAGATCAGTTTCATTTTCATCAAAATTTGTTTCTGACTTATACTATATTTTTCGTGTCTTAAGAACATGAAAAAAATAATTGATAAAAAAATTTGTTTCATATCTTAAATTGTTTGCAAGTATAAGTTTTTCTTACAGTATGTAACTCTTTCTCTTACTCTGCAAATACATGTCACACATACATCATTCCTTTAAAAAAATATTTAAACGAGCACAGATTTACTCCAGCCTGGATTTGCCAACAGACAACCCAATTTAGCCTCTGTCACCATATAGAGGTTTTTCTCTTTGTGGAGAAGAGATGGTCAAAGATTCTTTCATAAATTAATGAAAGCTGTAGCCACTGTCCACAGATAATACTTGCAAATATTCTAGTGTTAAATATCATTTTATTCATAGTTCTGTCCAATACCGTTGCATAATTCCTTGCCCCTGTGGCTTCCTCGTAATTGAAATATGTAAGTAGCAAGAGAATCTGGAAAGGAAGTCAACATCAAAATGTGATTACTAGGAAGAAGTAGTATTGTGACATGTCCTATTATCCGAGCCTGGGGATCCCAAGTCTTGGACACTGGAGCATGATCTGAACACAGGGCAGTAACAACAGAGCATTGAATGATGTGGCTTGAAACATGTCTAGAGCAAAGTGCAGTGAAACCATGTTGTTTTAACATCTATGGCAGATGTGCACAGTTTGCTGGAAGATTTTGGAGAGGTGTCCAACAGCTACAGTAGTAGATCAGGAGTTAATAAAATAGCAGTTAACACTAAATACTAACTATGTGCTACACTCTCCTGAGGACACTTAAGCGATTAACTCATTTGATCCTCATAAAAACTTTATGGGCATATTAGTAGTAGGAGCAAATAGGTAGCACTCCTATTTTAGCGATGAGAAAGTATATTAAATAACTGTCTGAGGTCAGTTATAGAGAGTAAGAGGCAGAGCCCAGATGGGGACCCAGCCAGAGCTCGCAGACTTCACCACAGCCCTCTAAGAACGGAAGTGACCTCTCTGACACAGAAGGGGCTAAGTTATAGGATAATTATCCTCAATCAAGCCTGTTATAAATGTGACACATACACGAAGCAGACTAGATAAACATCTAAGTCCCATCCATCTCTGCGAATGCCATCAGCATGCTACATAAAGTATAGCACCTACAATAACTCTTCTCAAGTCAAATCCTAGAGAAAAGATGAAATCGAATTCTTTATCCTTGCACACTTAACACCACAAAACCTTTAGAGTAACTTGGAAGAAGGATCGGGAACAATGACTAGCTGTCACACAGTCTTTGTATCCCAAGTGGTGGTTCCACGTTTGTGTTGAATTGCAGAGGGGGCCACATTCCAACAAAGAGGCTAGAATAAGTCGGCCCAGGGCTGGGGCCATAGAGACACCTGCCTGACACCATCTTGCCTCTCCTTCCTCTGGAAGAGAACTGTGGGAAAGATTACCCCTGAGAGCCACTGTGTCTCCTCAGGAGACAAGTATAGGAGTGTGTCACTATGTCTCAATGATTATTTGTGCTTAGGCCTGAATGAACACCTGGGGGAGTCATTTGTCAAAACACAATAACCTGGTGAATATGCACAATTTTCTCGATGCTATAACATACCTTTCTTCCCCAAAGAAGAAACCAGAGTCCTCATCTTCAGGCTCCATCCACGAGAGCTCCTGCTATCTGTTCCACATATGGAAAGCTAGGGCCTCCTCTTTACAAGACATCCCAGCCCTATCTCCTCCGCACCTAGAACAAAAGATTCACCATCCAGCAAGCCTGTCCCCCAGAATGAATGCTAACAAACACTAGACACTGGCTGTAAACTTCCCACTCATGGAAAAGGAGTGAAGGCCATAGGACCAGGACACTTGCTGACAGCATTTGATCTGTCTCCCCAGTGAAGTTCCCAGCTCCTGTGGATGTTGAAGATTCTTTATGACAGTGACATCAGAAGATACAGAGCCAACAACTGTACTACCTGTGTTATCTCCTTTGACGTTCACAAAACCCCCAGAGGTAAGGAAAATTATTTTGTCATTTTATCAGATGAAAAAAATGGTGAATGGAATTGCCTGGAGTTACACAGAGAGGTAGGTAGGAGCAAAACTAAGACTCATACCTTGGCTCTAGAATTCGATTCTCAAGATTTGGTGGACAAAAGGGAAAGACAAGGTGGGGGGTAGGAATCCCTTCCCTTCTGACAGTGGCTACTTATGGCCTCTTGTCCATGAAAACAGGATCAGGAAGGGGTAGTTATGATTAGTTTTGTCAGGTCTAAGCCCTTTCTGACTCCTGAAGTTTTGTGAGTGTGTGCGTGCATGAGTGTGTGTGTGTGTGTGTGTGTGTGTGTGTGGACTTGCAAGAGCCCAGTGTCTCATAGGGGAGCTCCAAACCCATCTTGCCCTCCCACACTCTGCAGTGCTTGCTAAAAGCCCCTTCAGAAAAGTATGTTACTTCATTGTCAAAGTACTGATGGCCTGAACTATCAGGGACACCCAAAGCACACAGAGGACTTTTGTTGGTCTTCTCTGCTACCACTGATGCCAGCAGGAGGCATTTTGCCTCTTGTTTCCCTGAAAGACTGTCCTTGGCACCGTCACACTCATTTGTGCTCTCAGAGCACAAACACTTCCCAGGAAGAATAATTAGTGGCCAGCATTGCCCGGGAACTGGGTGTCTTTCCAGGGAACTTGAGACTGTCACTGCCTCTGGCATTCACGTTGGTGCATGTCCTGCTCCTCTTCTGGGGAAGATAAGATTCTGTCACCTCTTTCTCCTGGGCTTCTGCAGGAATCATCTCTCCCCATGATCACCCCAACATCTTGTTCTGTGCTTCTACATCCTCAGTCCCTGTGCTAAGCACTCCTCTCCTTGGGGTCCCTGTTTCTTTAGTTCCTACAGTGATTATAACCTCATGCTTTTCAGGTGCTGCTTTTCTTACATTCTTTCACTTTATTTTTTTTCTAATTTTTTTAATGTTTATTTTTGATAGAGAGAGAGAGCATGAGCAGGGGAGAGGCAGACACATGCACACACACACACACACACACACACTGAGCTGTCAGCACGGAAGCCTGATCAGGGCTTGAACTCATGAACCATGAGATCATGACCTGAGCTGAAGTTGGACGTTTAACCAACTGAGCCACCCAGGCGCCCCCATTCTTTCACTTTCTAATTTGATCTCCTTGAGGTGTCTCTGTGTACCACCATATTGTCACTTTGAAATGTTGCCCTATTGATCACTTTATTTATCCATCCAAATATCAATTTTATATTAAACCAAAAGATGCCGATGCCTGTTGCCACAAACAATTAATGCAGCCCACATCTACTATACTGATCATACTTGCCAATGAATATAGAACAAAGTGGTCACATTATTTCAAAATCCTCCATGATGTTAACCCAAACTTCTTTTCCAGACTGATTTTTTTTCCTGATTGCATCCTGTGGTCCTAATAAAGATATAGAACTCATTTTTGTCTAAATGACAAATATATACATATATATATATATATATATATATATAAATACTTTGTCTTTGAAATTTTCTCCATGGTAAGGAAATTAGACTCCATCTGTTAGGTGATGCTAGACACTGAGTTATTTTGAAGAGAGGCACGTGATCACCTTTGCTTAGTGTAGATATAATTTAGGGTCCAGTAAGCAGATGTCTCTATAAAGAAGCCTGCCTGAGAAAGGAAGAAAATAGATAAGAAATGATGTGGTAGCTAGAAAGAGTTACAAGATTGAGGAACATTCACTGAATGACTGAAAGGACCGTAACATGTTTAATGGTGAGTGGGAAGCATCTGGTTTTGAGGGAAATCCTGCAGAGAGCAAATTCTGCAACTGAAAGACTGGTGGGGCAATACAGCTGAGGAAATGGAAGAGAACCAGGATGAGAACATATGGGATAGATGGATGGGTACTTTTCCTCTGAGTCTTTGGGGAAAGTGAACAGGATGGAAGTAAGTGTATGGAAATGACGTGCAAGGCGAATATGAGAGAATGCTATCCCTCTCATCCTAGAGATAACTGCTGTTCTACAATGGGTAACATATTCCCATTCAAGATGTATGCACTTTACCTGCATATGCATGTATTATTTTATGTGTTAAAATCCACGTATATTAGAGTTAAGATGGTGGAGTAGTATGGGAACCCTGAGCTAGTCTCATTCCTGAAATGCAGCTAGATCAGCATCAAACCATTTTGAACACCTAGGAAATTGACACAAGTATTAATGCAACAATCTGCATAATTTTAGCCAGAGAACTTGTTAGGTATTATGTGCAGAGAAGTAATTGGGGTAGAGAAAAGGCTCAGAACCATGGAGGATAGGAGCATTTTCACAGAGAGAGGACAGGGAGAGAAATAGAATGGGGAAGAGTGCAGTGCATCGGGATCTTGCAGGACAAGCACTCCTATTTGTTCCCCAAAACCATTGATGAGGGAAAAGGAGAGGGTTTCAATACAACCTGGGTTCTATAAACAGTGGAGCACAGAGTCTGAAGGTTCAGAGCTCAGTGCTGGTGGTGCTCTGGTGAGGCAGCAGGGAGACTCCACAAGAGCAGGCAGTGGGGTCTCCCATGTGCCACACTGGGAGAAGCAGTTTCCCTGCTTGGAGTGCATTTTGTAGAGGCCATACAGCCTCCCCATAGGCAAAAGTCCCTGTAGACCAGAGAGCAGCCATGTTTACTGACATTGGAACAAAGACATCAGAAGGCAGCAAAACCTGGGGCTGGCTGTGTGTTGTTATTTGCCATAAATTCTGGGCCTCTGCCACTGCAAAATCACAGGAATATTTTCTGGGATAAGCCAGCATCTGGTCATTGCTTGGGGAGACCCTCTCCAGAGAGTCATTGCAGGTTGAGCCATGGGGCTCTCTGAAGTGTGGGGTTTTGAAACACAACCCCATCTGAGATAAAACTCTGGAGGGAGGTACCACCTGGGAGGCTGACAGCTTGGACATGGATAGGGTAAAGGCAGGGAGCAGATGGAGGCCTGAGACAAAGGAGGGGTGCTAGGTCATGAGTCAGTGAAGGCACAGGCTTCCTATGCCAGAAACTAGAGAGCTGGATGAAGCCATTTTCACTTCTAGCATGCATTCATATGCGCACATCACACAGATCAACCCCAGTAAGCTAAGCAGCATCACCAAGTGGAGAATGGAGCAGTTTCACCAAGTCTGCCCACCGATATCTTCCAGGCACCTCTCCCAGAAGACCAGTACAAATCCCTTCCACCTGCTTATTAGTCTTCAGACTATAGTGTGGAGCCAAGTTTCATTTCTAGGGGAAACGGATGTAACTTCATTCAGGTTTTATTCTGTTTGCTGGTTCATTTATGCATTCATTTTCTTTGCTTCTGGTTTTGTTTAGGTTGTTTTCTTTTTTTTTTTTTTCCTCTTTCTTGGATATAGAAAGAGCAAATTCTTTTTTATTTTTTTATTCTATTTTATTTTATTCTATTTTGTTATTTAAAATTTTTTTAATTTATTTAACTTTTTCTCCCTTTTCTCTTTTTTCTTTAGTCTATCCAGTTTCTACTACCCAACAAACAGACTGCAGCACACCTAGCATCTAGCTTCCTTTATTTGATTTGTTTTGTTTTGTTTTCACTTTTTTGCTTTTTACTTTATTAATTTTCTTCTTCCTGCAAAATGACAAAATGGAGGAATTTACTCCAAAAGAAAGAACAGGAAGAAATGATGGCCAGGGATTTACTCAACACAGATATAAGTAAGATATCTGAACTAGAATTCAAAACCACAAGTATAAAAATAATAGCTGGAGTTGAAAAAAGCATAGAAGACACCAGAGAATCCCTTTCTGTAGAGATAAAAGAACTAAAGACTAGTCAGGCTGAAATTAAACATGCTATAAATGAGATGCAATCTTGAATGGATGCTGTGATGGCAATGATGGATGAAGCAGAGCAGTGAATCAGTGAGATAGAAGATAAAGTTATGGAAAATAATGAAGCTGAAAAAAAGAGAAACAAAGGCAAAAGGATCATGATACAATACTTAGAGAACTCAGTGATTTATTAAAGAGGAATAGCATCCATATCATGGGAGTCCCAGAAATGAAGAGAGAGAAAAAGGGGAAGAAGGTTTATGTAAGCAAATTACAGTTGAAAATCTCCCTAGTCTGGGGATGGACACAGTCAACAAAATTGAAGAGGCACACAGAACTCTCATTAGATTCAACAAAAACTGACCATCGCCAAGGCATACCCTAGTCAAATTCATAAAATACACAGACAAAGAAAGAATTATGAAAGCAGCAAGGGGGAAAAAATCCTTAACCTAAAAGGGAAGACAGATCAGGTTCACAGCAGATCTGTCCACAGAAATTTGGCAGGCTAGAAAGGAATGACAGGATATATTCAATGTCCTGAATCAGAAAAATATGCAGTCAAGCATTCTTTATCCAGCAAGACTATAATTCAAAATAGAAGGAGAGATAAAGAGTTTCCCAAACAAAAACTAAAGGAGTTTGTGACCTCAAACCAGCCCTACAAGAAATTTTAAGGGGGACACTTTGAGTGGAGAAAAAACCAAACCAAACCAAAACAAAACAAAACAAAAAAGACCAAAAACAACAAAGACTAGAAAGGACCAGAGAACATCACCAGAAACACCGATCCTACAGGCAATACAATGGCACTAAATTCATACCTTTCACTAATCGCTCTAAATGTAAATGGACTAAATTGACCTATCTGTATGCTGCTTACAAGAGACTCATTTTAGACCTAAAGACACCTGCAGATTGAAAGTAAGGGGATGGAGAACCATCTATCCTGTTAATGGACATCAAAAGAAAGCCAGAGTAACCATACTTATCTCAGGCAAACTAGATTTTAAAACAAAGACTGGAACAAGAGATGACAAAACTCATTATATCATAAGTAAGGAGTCTGTCCGCTAAGAAGATCTAACAACTGTAAATATTTATGCCCCCAACTTGAAAGCACCCAATATATAAATCAATTAATCACAAATATAAAGAAACTTACTGATGGGATGCCTGGTGCCTCAGTCAGTTAAGCGTCCGACTTCAGCTCAGGTCATGATCTCGTAATTTGTGGGTTTGAGCCCCGTGTCAGGCTCTGTGCTGACAGCTCAGAGCCTGAAGCCTGCTTTGGATTCTATGTCTCTTCTCTCTCTGCCTCTATCCCACTAATACTCTATCTCTCTCTCAAAAATAAATGAACATTAAAATTTTTTTTTAATAAAAAGAAACTCACCAATGATAATGCCATAATTGTAGGGGACTTTAATACCCCACTTACAACAGTGGACAGATCATCTAAGCAGAAAATCAAGAAGGAAAGAATGGCTTTGAAAGGACTGAACAGATATATTCAGAACATTTCATCCTAAAGCAGCAGAATACACATTCTTCTCAAGTACAAATGGAACATTCTCCAGAACAGATCACATACTGGGTCACAAATTAGCCTTCAACAAGTACAAAAAGATCAAAATCATGCCATGCATATTTTCAGACCATAACACTATGAAACTTGAAATCAACTACAAGAAAAAATTTGTAAAGACCACAAAAAGTTGGACATTAAAGAACATCCTACTAAAGAATGAATGGGCTAACCAAGAAATTAAATAAGAAATTAAAAAGTACATGGAGGCCAATGAAAATGAAAACACGACAACAAAACCTCTAGGATGCAGCAAGGGTGGTCATAAGAGGAAAATAGCAATAGCAATCCAGGCCTTTGTAAAGAAGGAAGAAACGTCTCAAACACAACCTAACCTTACACTTAAAGGAGCTGGAAAAAGAACAGCAAATAAAGCTCAAAACCAGCAGAACAAGGGAAATAATACAGATTAGAGCATAAATCAATGATATCAAGATAAGAAAAAAGCAGTAGAGCATATCAGTGAAGACAAGAGCTAGTTCCTTGAAAGAATTAACAAAATTGATAAATTCCTGCCCAGATTGATCAATAAGAAAAAGGAAAGGTCTCAAATAAATAAAATCATGAATGAAAGAGGAGAGATCACAACCAACACTGCAGAAATAAAATAATAATAAAAGAATATTATGAGCAATTATATGTCAACAAATTGGGCAATCTGGAAGAAATGAATAAATTCCTAGAAACTCCCAAAAGTGAAACAGGAAGAAATAGAAAATTTGAACAGACCCATAACCAGTAAAGAAATTGAATCAGTAATTAAAAACCTCCCAACAAACAAGAGTCCAGGGCTGGATGGCCTTCCAAGAGAATTCTACCAAACATTTGAAGAAAAGTTAAAACCTATTCTTTTGAAGCTGTTCCAAAAAACAGAAATGGACGGAAAACTTCCAAACTCATTCTATGAGGCCAGCATTACCTTGATTCCAAAAGTAGACAAAGACCCACTAAAAAGAATTACAGACCAATATCCCTGATGAATCTGGATGCAAAAATTCTCAACAAGATACTAGCAAGCCAAATGTAACAATATATTAAAAGAATTATTCACCACAATCATGTGGGACTTATTCCTGGGCTACTGGGCTAGTTCAATATTTGCAAATCAATCAGTGTGACATGTTGCATTAATAAAAGAAAGGATAAGAACCATATGATCCTCTCAATATATGCAGAAAAAGTATTTAACAAGATATAGCATCATTTCTTGGTAAAAACCCTCAAGAAAGTAGGGGTAGAAGGAACATACCTCAAGATCACAAAGACCATTTATGAAAGACCCACAGCTAATATCATCCTCGATGGGGAAAATCTGAGAGCTTTCTCCTTAAGGTCAGGAACACTACAGAAATGTCCACTCTCACCCTTGTTGTTCAACATATTGTTGGAAGTCCTAGCCTCAGCAATCAGACAACAAAAAGAAATAAAAGGCATCCAAATCGGTAAGGAAGAAGTCAAACTTTCACTTTTTACAGACAATATGATACTCTATGTGGAAAACCTGAAAGACTCCCCCCAAAAAACTGATAGAACAGATACACGAATTCAGCAAAGTCACAGGATATAAAATCAATGTACAGAAATCAGTTGCATTTCTATACACCAATAATGAAGCAGCAGAAAGAGTAATCAAGGAATTAATCCCATTTAGAATTGCACCAAAAAGGATAAAATACCTAGGAATAAACCTAACCAAAGATGTAAAAGATCTGTACACTGAAAATTATAGAAAGCTTATGAAAGAAATTGAAGAAAACACAAAGAAATGGAAAATCATTCCATGCTCATGTACCAAAAGAACAAATATTGTTAAAATGTCAATACTACCCAAAGCAATGTGCATATTCAATGCAATCCCCATGAAAATAACACCAGCATTCTTCACAGAGCTAGAATAAACAATTCTAAAATTTGATTGGAACCAGAAAAAAAAAAAACCAAATAGCCAAAGCAATCCCGAAAAAGAAAACCAAAGCTGGAGGTATCACAATTCTGGACTTCAAGCTGTATTACAAAGCTGCAATCATCAAAACAGTATGGTACTGGGACCAGAACAGACACACAGCTCAATGGGACAGAATAGAAAACCAAGAAATGGACACACAAATCTACGCCCAAGTAGTCTTCAACAATGCATGAAAGAATATCCAACGCAAAAAAGTCTCTTCAGCAAATAGTGTTGGGGAAAACTGGACAGTGACATGCAGAGGAATGAACCTGGACCATTTTCATGATACATAACAATGAATCAAAATGAATGAAAGACCTAAATGTGAGACAGGAAGCTATCAAAATCCTAGAGAGGAAAACAAGCAACCACCACTTTGACCTCAGTCACAGCAACTTCTTACTAGACAAGTCTCCACCGGTAAGGGAAGCAAAAGCAAAAATGAACTACTGGGACCTCATCGAGATAAAAAGCTTCTGCACAGCAAAGAAAACAATCAACAAAACTAAACAGCAGCCAATGGAATGGGAGAAGGTATTTGTAAATGACATATCAGATAAAGGGGTTAGTGTCCAAAATCTATAAAGAACTTATCAAACTCAACAAACAATCCAGTGAAGAAATGGGCAGAAGATATGAGCAGGCACTTTTCCAAAGACATCCAAATGGCTAACAGACATATGAAAAGATGCTCAACATCACTTATCATTAGGAAAATACAAACCAAAACTACAATGAGATACCACTTCACACCTGTCAGAATGGCTTAAAAGAACAACTCAGGAAACAACAGATGTTGGTGAGGATGCAGAGGAAGGAAGGGGAAACGTCTTGCACTGTTGGTGGGAATGCAAACTGGTGCAGCCACTCTGAAAAACGGTATAGGGGTTTCTCCAAAAAATTAAAAATAGGGCTACCTACAACACAGCAACCCAACGCTGAGTTAAATAAGTCAGTCAGAGAAAGATAAATATCACATGATTTCACTCATATGTAGAATTTTTAAGAAACAAAGCAGATGAACATAGGAAAAGGGAAGGAAAAATAAGATAAAAACAGAGAGGGAGACAAACCTTAACAGACTCTTAAATACAGAGAACAAACTGAGGGTTGCTGGAGGGGTGTTGGTTGAGGGATGGGCTAAATGGGTGATGGGCATTAAGGAGGGCACTTGTTGGGATGAGCACCACTGGATGTTAAATGTAAGTGATGAATCACTAAATTCCACTCCTGAAACCATTATTACACTATATGTTAACTAACTGGAATTTAAATAACATTAAAAAAAATATTTTAAAAATTAGTATTTACATATATTGTGTAATATGCTAAACATCTTATGGCAACTTGTTTTTTCCCATCACACTATGGTTTTTAAAAGTTGTTCCATAGGAATACAATCCGTGTTGAACAATATTAATGAGTTAATGTTGTAAATAACTTATCCATTACTAAATTTTCCGTATGAAAATATACATCCTTTGAATATCTTCTTGAACACAGGTGTAAGAATTATCAGCTTTCCTAGATATGGGATAACTGCTTTCCAATGATAAAATGAATTTTTCTTCCCTAGCAGTTGGAACTGTCAGACTTTACAGCTGCTCCAAGACGAGGATGGTAATTGAATTTTATTTTAATTTGTTTGAACATTTCTATATTCTTCTATGACTTGTTTTTTTATGACTTGCTAATTCAAGCCATTACTTCCTGCTGGGTTTTTGCTCTACTTCTTAGTGTGTAGGAATCTTCTGTATTGTGAACAAGTGTCCTATTTATATGTGTGCAGCATATACCTCTTCCAGTCCATGATTTGTCGTTCTTTATGTGTATGTTTCATACAAATGTTTTACTTGGTTTCTTTCTTTCTTTCTTTCTTTCTTCCTCTCTCTTTCTTTCTTTCTTTCTAGAGAGAGGGAGAGAGAGTGCAGGTGGGGAGTGGCAGAAGGAAATGGAGGAAGAACATCTTCAGCAGGCTGCACACTCAGCAAGGAGCCCGTCTCTCTGTCGTGGGGCTCCATCCCGCCACCCCGAGATCAGGACCTGAGCCACCCAGGCGCCCCCATACAAATGTTTTAAATTACAAGTAGACAAATGTCACAACATTTTCTCGAATATGTTGTGCACGTTGTGTCTGGATTAAGAAATCAATCCCTAGCCTGATATCATAAACATATTTCTTTTAAAGTTGGTGAAGTTTTGCTTTCCACAGTCAATCCATTAGGACTCATTCTTTGTGTCATTTGTTATGTACGATACCCGGTTGTCCCAGCAGTCTTTACCAACAGTTAGCACAACCACTCCCTGATTCTGAATCAACCATGTCATCTACCGATTGCTAAGAAATACTTGATCTATTTCTAGGCTTTCTGGTCTGTTACACAGATTCATTTGTCAGTCCCTATGGCCAGAGCTAATCCACCACATGAAGTACCAAGGGAAATAATTTCCATAGCTATAGGGCATTCCTCTCTCCTTATGCTCTTCCTATAGTTGTATCAGTTCTTCTTTGCTCTTTGTTCTCATGCATGAATATTTGGGTCATTTTACTAAGGTCCATTTTTAAAAGAAACCTGTGGTATTTTGACAGGAATTGCAACAAAGCCTAGATTAACGGAAGAGAATTGACATATTTAAAACACTAGTCTCCATAAACATTGCTTAAGTCCACATTTTTTATGGTATTCTTCTTGTCCTTCAGCAAAGTTTTGTAATTTTATAATCCAGTCTTGGACTTCATTTTATTTTATTTCATTTCATTTTATTTATTTTATTTTATTTCATTTAAATTCAAGTTAGTTAGTATACAGTGTAGTCTTGGGTTCAGGAGTAGAACCCAGTGATTCATCTCTCTAATCTGACACCCAGTGCTCATTCTGAAAAGTGCCCTCCTTAATGCCCATCACCCATTAGCCCATCCCCCCACCAACTTCCCCTCCAGCAACCCTCAGTTTGTTCTCTGTATTTAAGAGTCTCTTACGGTTTGCCTCCCTCTCTGTTTTTATCTTATTTTTCCTTCCCTTCCCCTATGTTCATCTGTTGTGTTTCTCAAATTCCACATATAAGTGAAGTCATGATATCTGTCTTTCTCTGACTTATGGACCTCATTTCTTAAAATTATTTCTACGTTCCTTAAATTTTCTGTTTCTATGGGGAATAGGAATCTTTTAGAGATAATATTTTGTGACGTATTTTTAAAGTGTATCAACAGTATTGATTTTTCAACATTGATTTATAGCAAATAATTGTTCTGAATATTCTTAATTCATATAGGGAGTCTCATGGGTTTCTTCTGTAGACAATCATATTTTTCTGTGAATTCTTTCCATTTTGTTCTTTTTCTTCCAATTCTTATATGGCAAAAATTTCTTCTAGTGTTCTCTTCCTAGATAGGACAATGCTTCCAGCACTTATGCCAAAGTCTCAATATAAATTCCCTGATGTATATGGATTTTTGCCCAGATTTTCCAGAGATGCCACAGCATCGGCTCTAGCTTACAGCTCCTGCTCTGAGTTCTTTTTCTTTCTCCTACCTCTGTAATACCATTTCTTTCTTTTAGATTTAGCTCTGTGTTTTTTCTTTTCCTTTAATAATTAATATAGATTGTCTATATGTTTTAATAGGGATATACCTATCAACATCAGCTAAGTCTGTCGTGTTACCAACACACTGCCTCTAAAATATTATACTTCTCTACCATTTCAGCGAACCATAATTTCTGAGCCATCCCATTTATTGAACCCTCCCAACCCTGAAATAATATGGTCCTTTGTGTACAGGAGAAAGGGCATTTAAGAGAGAAAATCAAATTCATTTAGGTGCAGAGATTTTTTAAAAATGCATATCATTTTTAGAGGGAGATCATTTTAGCTGCTTCCCCTTGCCAACCATATAATTTCAATGTGTACTATAGGAGACACTGAGAATTGGTAATTAAAGTAATTACAGATAGATTTAATTATTGAGTCCAGGTCTCTTTAGAAAATCTAGTGAATTACTTAGTATATCCTTGACCACAGTAACAAATACATGTAAAATATGCAATAGTTTACACAAAATACAGTTATTTTTCTATTGTACAGTAGTCCAAGTGGGTGTGCCTGGTGGTGGGTAGCTTTCCTGCATGAAGAGCACTAGGGACACAGGCTCATTCCACCTGTGATTCCACCATTCCCGTCAGCCTCCTGGCCATTTACATCCAGCTGGCCCAAGGAGACAGAGAACTTGGAGGAAGAGCAGAACATGGATGGATTGGCTAGAACTCAGTCACTTGCCACACGCCAGCGCAAGGGAGGCTGGGTATGCAATCTAGCAGAATGCCCAGGAAGAAAAGAACAAAGGGGATTCAGGTAATATCCTGGTAGTCTCTAGCACAGTTAGTATGCCTCAGAGCCCAGGTGGATGAAAGGAGGGAACCTTCTTCAGCAGAGAAACAATTAAGAGAGCACTACAATATTTCAGGTAGAAATTGATGGTGGTCAAAGCTAAAGCACTGAAACAATAAGTATAAAATTTATGTACATATAAAAAAGAAAACTTATGTATGAATTATTTAAAAGGAAGAATCAACAAGATCAGGTGTAGAGGTGAGGGATAACCTAAGTGACAATGTCTGGTAGCATCCCTCTTGGGAGAACCCATGAAATAAACCTGGCTATATTCAAACTATTGAGTACAGACATATTGGTGTGTAAACTAATATTCTAAATAATCTCTGGAAGGGAGATGAAAATAAGATATTGTTCTCTTTCTCAAGCATTTTGCTGTCTACTCAGGGAGGATGTGCAGAGGATGAGGCTCAGTCGGACATGTTGGTAGGATAACTGTGCATGGAAATATGGGAAGAAAAGACAGTCTACCCACAGATACCTAGAGTCTACTAAGCAGGAGATGAAGCCACAATGGAGTTGGATGGGTCACCAGAGGATATAATAAAAAGAGGTAAGGCAAGGTCAAAGAGAAAAACTTGATTCCATAAATTTAAGGGTTTGGAATAAAGATAAAATCTATTGAAGGAGGTGGTGAATATCTACTTTCAAAATTGGCTACCTGGAGAGTAAACACCAATTCTTCCTTTGTTACAATCTAACTCCAGTGGTCCTGTGATTTACAACTTTCCATGCCAATGTAGACAGACACTGGTTACCTCCTGGCTCTGGGTTCACCATCAGTCTGGACAGTGGAACAATATCTAATTGTTCACGGTACCCTGGTACTAACCACCCCTTGCATTGGAGAGTTTTTGCAAAGAATCCAAAACACTGTCCTTTCATTTCCATGTGTAATAAAATTATCATGTGATTCTTCCTTCTCCATTAAGTTGTAAGGTATTACAGAATAAAGACTATGTCATATATGACTAAATGGATAAACTGTTTTTCACATATATATAATTTTTCCACAAAGCCTAACAAACTTTCTAACACAGAGAAATTAGGTCCAGTGACAAACAGGGATTTTCCCTAGAACGTATTGGCTATCTATGCATTTAGTAACCCAAGTATAGACACAGCAACCACAGAAGTTAAAAATGTTGGTTTAGAATATCATTACATACAATAAGTTTACTAATAATGCTGGATTCCTCTTCCCTTTCTGCTGAAGGATCCATGAGAGGAGATAACCAGTCCTTTGCCCTTGGTTTCATTCTCCTGGGACTTACTGGTCAGCAACAACAGGAAAATTTCTTCTTCATCCTCTTCCTCTTCATTTACCCCATCACATTGATTGGAAACCTGCTCATCATCTTGGCCATTCACTCTGACATTCGCCTTCACAACCCCATGTATTTTTTCCTTGCCAACCTCTCCTTTGTTGACATCTTATTCTCCTCTGTAACCATCCCAAAGATGCTAGCCAACCATGTCTTGGGCAGCAAAGCCATCTCCTTTGGAGGATGTCTAACACAGATGTATTTCATGATTGACATGTCTAACACAGATAGCTATATCCTGGCTGTGATGGCATATGATCGTGCTGTGGCCATCAGCCGCCCACTTCGTTACACAACAATTATGAGCCCATGGACTTGTGTCTTGCTGGTTGTTGGGTCTTGGGTGGTTGGAAACGCCAATGCCCTCCCCCACACTCTGCTCACAGCTAGTCTGTCTTTCTGTGGCAACCAGGAAGTAGCCAACTTCTACTGTGACACTGCCTCTTTACTCAAGCTGTCCTGTTCTGACATTCACTTTAATGTGAAGATGATGTACCTAGGGGTTGGTATTTTCTCTGTGCCATTACTATGCATCATCATCTCCTACATCCGGGTCTTTTCCACAGTCTTATGGGTTCCATCCACCAAGGGTGTGCTCAAAGCCTTCTCCACCTGTGGCTCCCACCTCACAGTTGTTTCTCTGTATTATGGGACAGTCATGGGCATGTATTTCCGCCCTCTGACTAGTTATAGCCTGAAGGACGCAGTGATAACTGTGATGTACATTGCAGTGACCCCAATGCTAAATCCTTTCATCTACAGTCTGAGAAACCGAGACATGAAGGCTGCCCTGGGAAAACTCTTCAGCAAAAGACTCTCCTCATAACCAAGTGAGGACATATTGAGGAATGCAGTCATCAATTAGGCTGCACTTGAAAATCCAGCTGCAATCCCCTCCCCCTCCAAGAAGCCACTTTTGTTTCCATCCACTGAAGTCTTATCAGATCTTGTAACAGTTTCATGAGACATCCCATTGAGATTATAGATATGTAGATGTAGTGTTCCTTTTTCAGAGTTACAGCAAAGGAATATTGGGATCATGTCCCAGCTACGCTACTGACTAGCACTTCATTTCCGTATCTAAATAATAAAAATAAGAATGTCTTCCTTGTCTGTCATAGGGTGTGAGGGTAACAGTACTTCATGCTTTGAAGGTTGTAAGTCCCTATTGAAATGTCTATTGGACTATTGTCAATTGGACTATCATGCTTCATCATCCCTACTTTGCTTGTGAACCTTGAGGGCAAGACCTATCTTAACACATCACTCTATTTCTTCCAATGTTGGTCATTAAAGTGCAACCAATAAATACATGGAGGTGAAATAAAGGAATGCAATTGAATAAATGTAGTGATCAGGCATGATCAGTTTGACATTCGTTCCCATCCATCATATATCTGCTATTTCTGAAAGTTACTTTTGATCCATTTTTTTTATTTTTATTTTTTTTTTTTTGAGAGAGAGAAAAAGAGCATAAGCAGGAAAAGGACAGAGAGAAAGGAAGACACAGAACCCGAAGCAGGTCCTAGCTCTGAGCTGTCAGCACAGAGCCCAACATGGGGCTTGAACTCATGAACTGTGAGATCATGACCTGAGCCAAAGTCAGACTCTTAACCGACTGAGCCACCCAGGCACCCCTACTTTTGATCCATTTAAGAAGGAGAAATCATACCCACTATTTTTATTATTTAATTTTTTTAATTTCAGTATAGTTGATACACAATGTTACATAGTTTCAAGTATACAGGTAGTGATTTGAGAACTTTATACATTGCCCTACACTCACCACAAGTATAGCTACCATCTGTTGCCATACAATGCTATTACAATATCATTGAGTATATTCCTTATGCTGTACATTTTATGCCTGTGACTTATTCCTACCATAGCTGGAAGCCTCTATTTCCCACTCTCCTTTACTCATTTTGCCCATCCCAATGATAGACAAATGGATATGGAGATGCAATATATATATATATATATATATATATATATAATGGAATATTAGCCATTAAAAAGAATGAGATCATACCATCTGCAGCAACACGGAGGGACCTTGAATGTTTTATGCAAAATGAAATGTCAGACTGAGAAAGACAAATGCCATATGATTTCACTCACTTGTAGAATCTAAAAAAAAAAAAAAAAAATGAATAGGGGCACCTGGGCGGCTCAGTTGGTTAAGCATCTGATTTCAACTCAGGTCATCATCTTGCAGTTCGTGAGTTCAAGCCCCGCATTGGGCTCTGTGCTGACAGCTCAGAGCCTGGAGCCTGCTTTATATTCTGTGTCTCCCTCTCTCTCTCTCTGCCCCTCTCCTGCTCGCACTCTGTCTCTCTCTCTCTTTCTTTCTCTCTCTCTCTCTCTCTCAAAAATAAATAAACACTTAAAAAAAAGGAATAAACAAACATATCCATTATTTCTTAATACAAATGATTTAAAACAAAGAATTAGATACTTTCATGTATTCTGAAAGTGACTACAAGAAATAAAAGATGGATGCTGGTGTAACCTTAAAGTTATTAACTACAGGAAGAAGTTACTTCCATTAGAACAGAAGGCTCTAAATGGAAACAGTGGTGCTCCCAGGACCTGGGAGCTCAGAAGAATTTCATATCTGGTGCTCAGGTCTTTGAGAAAAGCTGCCAACCTTCTGCCACTTGGTCCTCACCTGCTGAAGTGACCCCAACTTTCATTCCTGGGGGATCTGACTCCTCAGTAGTACTTCCTGTCTTTTTGGGTGTGTTGGGAAGGGCTGTTGACATAGTTTCTATTCTATTTCTGTTCATGGAAATACTAATGCATCCCAGACATGGCTACAGGCATGGGCCTCCTGGCAGCCCAGTATGTGGTATCAACACAATGTCCTTCTAATTGGGATCAACCGCTCAACCAGCAGAGGAATCCTTTATTTTCTGAAGAGTCCATAGAGTCTTGCTGCAATCTGGTTAATCTTTTCATAATAATATAAACTGAAATATGTAAATCCCAAAAGATTATTATTGATAACCTTTTCATAAGGCTATTAGCAACTAAAGAACCAAAAATACACTTTGTGACAATAGACGTAGATGCAATAAAAATGCATTAAAACAAAAACATGAGAACAACGAGTATAGGATTCAAGATGAAAGGTCATCCAAGAGGAAAGACTGAAGAAAATGGAAGGGGATAGCAACATATAGAGGTTATTACTAAAGTCCTAATTGTCATGTTGAGTGGTGGGTCAATGAGTGTTTACAATATTTTTCTTTAAAAAAATACAGTACTTCTCTTTATGAATTAATCAATACATAGATGATGGATAGGTAGATAGACATACATAGATACATTAAAAAGAAGAAGAGATCTGCATGAAGCAATGAGGGGGGTTTGTCTTAATCCAGGATTGGAGAGAGAGAGAAAGCAGTAAGGGAGTAGTGGAGTGGGGAGACCAAGAATTTAATCGGGCATCTCAGAGCCCCCTAGGAAGAGACAATGAAGATATAGACAAAGAATCTAGATGCAAAAGTAATGAGGACATAGAAAAAATAGAATACAATAACTTTTATAACAATAAAGGATGCCTGTAATAAAAAGAGTGAAGGAGAGAATGATTTTTTAAAAATTATTTGCACTTGGGGCAGATTTTAAACGGTTCCTGGGGGACATCTCATGGAAGTATTAATAAATTGTACAATGAAGATACGAAACATCGCAGCAAAATTAACAGAGCATGAATCAGAGTGGAGTTGATACATGGAAAGTTTAGAAATAGATGAGATCATCTAGTGGACTCTTGTAGAATGTCTAAATTTCAAGAAAATGCTCCATAATGGAGAATAAAGATTCTAGTGGAAGAAGAAATTTGTACAATCTTGACTGATGTCCCTGCAAGTCAGGCTATGTGTCTCTCTCAATGTGCTGTCAAAGACCATTGCACTGTATATTTTCAGTGCATTGCAATTATACTCTTGAGTGGTCACACAAATACTTGTTTGGAAAAAAATGAAACAGTAGCCTTCATAAGGAACAAAGTGATGAGTGCTGCAAAGGAAGTTCAATATGCCATGTAGCCTCAGAAAAATTAAGAACCAAATATTTATTAAATTGGATATTCATTAAACATCAAAAAATGTGTGTGCATATGTATTTTATATCACATATACAATTGTCTTTTTTCATATTCAAAACAGTCCTGCAACATAGGTAATAATGGCCCTCTTTTACAGACAAGAAAACCAGATCTCTGAAAGGTGATGTGACTTATCTGATGTCTTTCAATTAGAAGGAACAAATGAGGATTTTGAACCCAGCTTTCCCGATGCCTAATATGTTTCATTGATTCAACAGCTGGCCCATAGAGAAGATATGAAATACTAAGGAGAGATATCTAAGGAAGTCGGGATGTGTGCAGGAGACATGACCAGGATTTTGACAAATATTAGCCACAGCAATAGATGAGCTACAGAGCAGAGGGGAGAAACACAGACTCAAATAGATGGTATCAAACTTTATTATTCTTTGTGCTTTAAAAAGAATATTTATCATTACTGTCCTTTATTTATGAAAATAATGAATTCTTATCTACAATTTATTGAGCAATTTTATGTGCCTGGCCACATGTGAAGCCCAACACGTGAACTATTCACTTCATCTTCATGCTTTAAAGCAGGAGAGAGAAGTGGTCTTTTATCTAGGTTCCCATTCTCATCACCATCATTCAATACATCCAAACGTACCCAATGCCATTACAAAAAATGCCAAGGAATTCACAAAGAGAGATGACAGTAATATAAATCACAGCTATCACGTTCTGTTCATGCCTTCCCAGGAGGTCCTGGACATTGTTAAATGGTGTGGCACTGGGCCATGGGCCTGGGCAAAAAGCAGAGCAAAGGAAGTGTTTCTATTCTAACATTATGCCTTCCCTATCCTGAAGAAAGAGATAGCAAGATAGATATCCTCTCAGGACAGTTGTTCGTTCAGGCTACAGAAAGGAAAAACCTTCCAAATCATTTTTAAAGCACGTGTACTGATGATTTTAAAACCTGATAAATATTGCACAAAACTAAAACCACAGATGATATGGCTTGATGCAAAAATTCTCAAAAAATATGAGAAGGGGCCAATAAAACATTAAAAGAAGACAATATCTTCACCACATGGAGCTTATTCCAGGAGTGCAAAGAATAATACACATTATGAAAATTTCAATTAGGAAATTACATATTAGGAAAAATAATGGGAAAGCTTCAGATATTTAACAATATTCAAAACCCATTTCTCATTAAAAATCATCATTAATTGGAAAATCAATTGATGTTTCAGTAACATGATATTATATATATACATATATATATATATATTAAAAAGCTAATTTCATAACGGGAGAAGGGAGGCATTTATACTCAACTCAAGAGAAACATGAGGATGCTCATTGCTAAAATTCTTAGTTTTTTTAAGAGTTGAACATTCCTTTTTTTTCATTTTTATTAAAATTACTGTTAGTTAAAATACTGTGTAAGATTAGTTTAAGGTGTACCATTTAGTGACTCAACACTTCCATACATCACCCAGTGCTCATCACAACAGGTGTACTCCTAATCCCTATCACCTATTTAACCATCCCCAACCCACCCCCCTTCTGGTAAACATCAGTTTGTTCTCTATAGTTAGAGTCTGTTTCTTGGTTTGCCCTTCTCCCCCGCCCCCCCCCCCCCCCCGGTAGTTTGTTTTGTTTCTTAAATTCTACATATGAGAGAAATCATATAGTATTTGTCTTTTCTCTGACTAACTTATTTCAATTAGCATTTAAAATTCCTATTTAAAATTATATTTGAGGGGCACCTGCATGGCTCAGTCGGTTAAGCATAAGACTTCGGCTAAGGTCATGATCTCACAGTTCACGGGTTTGAGCCCCATATCAAGCTCTGTGCTGACAGTTCAGAACCTGGAGACTGCTTCAGATTATGTGTTTCCCTTTCTCTCTGCCCCTCCCCTGCTTGTGCTCTGTTTCTGACTCTGTCTCTCTCTCTCTCCCAAAAATAAATAAACATTCAAAAACATTTTTAATTATATTGATGGATACACTTACTGCAATTCATCAAAAGCAGTGCTAAAGGGGAAATTAATAGATAAAACTGCTTACAATAAAAAATAAGAATGATCTCACATCAATAACCTAACTTCACAACCTAAGGAACTAGAAAAAGAACACACTAAAACCCAAAGCTAGCAGAAGAAAGGAAATATAAAAATTAGAGCAGAGAGGGTCGGCTGGGTAGCTTAGTGGGTTAAGTTTCCAACTCTTGCTTCTGGCTCAGTTCACCGTCTCACGTGGTGAGATCCAGCCCTGCCTTGGGCCTCACTAAGAAGTTTAAGTTCTCTCTCCCCCTCTCTCTCTCATCCTCTCCTCCCCCACTCTCTCTCTCAAAAAACAAACAAAAAAAAATTAGATCAGAGAAAAATGAAATAGAGAATAGAAAAACAATAGAGAAAGTCAATAAAACCAAAAGTTGGTCCTTCAAAAAGATCAACCAAATTGACAAAAAATTAGTTGGATGGCCTAAGGAAAATAGAAGATTAAAATTTCTAAAATCAGAAATGAAAGTGGGGGCAGCGGGCCTTCACTGTGGGCAGGGCTAGTCAGCCAGGTGGATGCCGCTGCCCTTGGCCCAGCAGTGTGCCTCCACCCCAGTGGCGGCAAGGCTATGCTGGAGGTTCAGAAGAAATGGGGCCAGTGGCTAGGTCCAGACAAAGTGGGAGGCTGCAGTCCTGAGGCCAGGGTTCAGGACGAAAGCAGGCAAAAGAAGGGAGCGGTGGCCCTTCTCTCTAAAACAGAGAGAAGAGGCAAGTCTGTCAAGGGAAAAAGAAAAGTTACTGAAGCCTGAAGTGATGATCCACTCATCACTTAAGCCACTTTCGGAAGAAAGAAGGCTTCAGAGACCTTGGGAGTTAAAGGCAGGGAGCCAGAAGAGTATTTTAAGTCGATGCAAAGCTCAGTAGTGAAATTACCTAGTGATCGTCATCGTATTGAAAACAGATCTTCACGGGAAGGCTTGAGCAATGAAGCTAAAGAAAAGAAGTTACGCTGTCACAAAACAATACTGATGACTGAGTACCATAACAGAAAGAAACTGAATCTTCAAGTAAAGAAAAATTGGATTCTAATATAAATTGTTTGTCTTCATTCAGTCTCTCTGGTAGAACCGACTTTAATGATTATAAAGGAACCTATAATCACTGATGATAAAAAGATGAAGTCCGAGGAACCTAGCAGAAGTGGGTCAGAGGTAGTTTTTTTTTGTTTGTTTTGTTTTTTTTTTTTTTTTGGTGCAAAAAGGTGATTTTATTAAAGCATAGGGACAGGACCCGTGGGCAGGAAGAACTGCACTGTAAGTGTGGGGGTGATGGATTTATGGGGGGGGGGGGTGGGAAGAGGGAGTTCCTAAAGGGATTTTCATATGCTAAAGACTCTCAGATTATTGGAGGCCTAGCTATTGTCAAGCTAAGGTTGTTTTTGCCTCTAGCAAAGCATTAACCTTAAGACTGTAGGGAGTTCCTGGGCACCTGGGTGGCTCAGTAGGTTAACCAACTGACTTTGGCTCAGGTCTTGATCTCGTGGTTCCTGGGTTTGAGCGTGGCATCAGGCTCCATGCTGATGGCTCAGAGCCTGGAGCCTGTTTCAGATTCTGTGTCTCCCTCTCTCTCTTCCCCTCCCCTGCTCATTCTTGGTCTCTCAACAATAAATAAACGTTAAAAGAACAAAAGACAGTAGGGAGTTCTGTTGATGGGATTGTCTTTTTCTGATAAATTGGTGGAAACTCTTAACAGTTTAACCATTTGGGTTTTTTTGGTCCTTTCCTGTTTTTGGGTAGCCTGGAGTGTCCAAGGAATATCACACATATCCCACCCGCAGGAGGGTGAGGGGGGATTGCAGTGAGGGGTGTGCTAGCTAGCTTGTGCTTTGCCCCTTAGCCAGCCTCCTGCTCCCTCATCATATCTCCCCAGAACAATTTTGACTCTTAAATCTTTAAAGTTGTTGAAGGTGAAACGGAAAGTAATTTCTAATACCGCTGAAGATACTCAGTTAACTAATGTGACTCAAAACTCAGCAGGAAGTTAAAAAAAATTAGAGGGAATTTGACAAAACTTAATTTGACAGGGCTTCACAGTATGACCAGGAAGCAAATAACTCTACAGGCAAAGTTATTCATCGAAAGGCATGTATTGCTGGGGCACCTGGATGGCTCAGTTGGTTGAGTGTCCAACTTTGGCTCAGGTCATGATCTCACAGTTCATGGGTTTGAGCCCCCACATCAGGCTCTGTGCTGACCACGTGGAGCCTGCTTCTGATTCTGTCTGTCTCTCTCTCTCAAAAATAAACTTTAAAAAAAAAGGCATGTATTGCTAAGCAAACACTTGTGGTTCCAGAATTGATTAAAATATTGAACACAGGACAGCTGACTATTTTTAAAATTCCATCACTTAAGAATAACACAGAAAAAAAGAAAAGAAATAAATGCCAGATCACGAGAGAGAGAAGCATATGGTTCCCTAGAACTTCTTGACAATTTACCTAGAGCAGAGGTAAGACAAAACAGGAGTAAAGAAAATATCTCCACAGGAACTTCAGGACCTCAATCATTGAGTATACAAAATAGTGTAACTCCAGTGCAAGCTAAGTCTGACTCGTGCAGCTGCAAGGATTCCTGTAGTATTTCTCCAAGCTTTTAAAGCAAGGTAATGATAATAAACCATCTAACTACATCTCTGAACCAGGCAATGTTGTTTTCAATAATGAAGCTGATTCTCTCACAGTTGAAAGAAATACTTTTTCTGGTGATCTTGGGTGTATAGAAAAAAGGTCTGTCTTCTGCCCTAGTGAACAAGAAACGTTCAAACCAGTTTCCTCTGAAGTTAGTGGCAGAGAAATGACTAAGAACTTCTCAGAATTTAAAATGGAGTTTCCAGATATTCTTAAAGCATAGGAAGGTGATGGCCTCTTAATTGATGTCATTCAAGATGACCCACACCTTTCTGGGATTGCCAATGAAGGGCATTCATTTATTTCAATGGTTCCTATGATAAGCCAGGGTCCCAGTATTTCTAAACAGCACCAATCAACAGACTTTAAGCACATAGAACTTCCAGAAAAAAAGAACCAAGCGATGACTTGAGAGAACTTCCTATACTGGATCCTGCACTGATGAAGTCAGAGATCTGTGCTTCACTGTCAGCAGCAAAGAGAAAACATGATTCCAAAGATGAAAACATTTCCTTAGGGGAAATTACTAATGAGACCTGTAAAAGCGAAAAACTGGGACAACTCAGTGAACACATAAAAAGTTCAGACTTGGATGAAAAGGAACTTTCATTTATTAAATATATTCTTACATTACTTATCATCAGGGAAATACAAATCAAAACTACGAAGAGATACCAACTCATACTCATACTCAAAATGGCCAAAATTAACCACACAGGAAACAACAGACACTGGTGAGGATGCGGAGAAAGGAGAACCTTCTTGAACTGCTGGTGAGAATGTAAACTGTGCAGCCAATCTGGAAAACAGTATGGGGGTTTCGCAAAAAGTTAAAAATAGAACTACCCTACAACCCAGCAAGTGCACTACTAGGTATTTACCCAAAGGATACAAAAATACAGATTTAAAGGGATACATGCACCCCAATGTTTATAGCAACATTATCAACAGCCAAATCATGGCAAGAGCCCAATTAGTCCATTGACTAATGCACAGATAAAGAAGATGTATGTATGTATGTATATACATATGTATACCGGACTATTGCTCAACCATAAAAAGAATGAAGTTTTGCCATTTGAAATGACATGGATGGAGCTGGAGAGTATTATGCTAAGCGAAATAAGTCAATCAGAGAAAGAAAATACTGTATGATTTCACTTACATGTGGAATTTAAGAAACAAAACAAATGAGCCCAAGGTTGGGGGAAAGAGAGGCAAACCATAAAACAGACTCTTAACTATAGAAAACAAACTGAGGGTTACTGGAGGGAAGGTGCACAGGAGGGTGGGCTAGATGGGTGATGGGTATTGAGGAGGGCACTTGTGATGAGCACTGGGTGTTGTATGAAGCCCTTCCCCATTTCAAGATTTAAAATTTTCTCCTGGTGTTTTTCTGTTGTTGTTGTTTTTTTCAATAAATTTGAATCTTTTATCTACCTAAATCTAAAATTTATCTTTGGAGAAAGGATGTAAAAACAATGTAACCTATAAAATTTTTTTTGGACATGGCTTTTGTGCACTTTGCATTCTCCTAGCATAAGAAAATATCTAAAATATTTATGTTCACACCTGTTAATATCATAACTTATGGTTTCTGGTTTTGATATCATGCTTAGGCTTTCTCCACCCTCCAAATTATACAAATACCCTTTTATTTATTTTTGCTACTTCTGATATTTATTTTTTATATTTAAAATTTTTTTAACGTTTATTCATTTCTGAGAGATAGAGAGAGACAGAGTGTGAGTGGGGGACAGGCAGAGAGAGAGGGAGACATAGAATCAGAAGCAGGCTCCAGGCTCTGAATGGTCAGCACAGAGCCCAATGTGGGGCTCGAACCCATGAACCACGAAATCATGGCCTGAGCTGAAGTTGGATGCCTAACCGACTGAGCCACCCAGGTGCCCTTATTTATTATATTTAAATCTTTATTGAACCTAAAAAGTATTTTGACATATGGTGAGTTGGTACAAAGCTCATTTTCTATCCAGTTAACCAGACTGTTGTTCTACTGACATTTATTGAATCATTTCCTCATAAATTTCAAATGCTATCTTCAATATTTTCAAGTTTTTATGTATGGAACTATTCCTTTACTTCTCTTTTGTTTCATTGATTGCTCAGGTCCTTGTACTGATACCATACGGTCAATTATTTGAAAAATAAAAATAGCAAACAAAATAAAAATAAAACAAGGAATGCTTGCTTTAAAAGATACTAAGATGTGAGGTGCGTGGGTGGCTGAGTCGGTTAGCGTCCAACTTCAGCTCAGGTCATGAGTTTGAGCCCCGTCTGGGTCTCTGCTGTCAGCACAGAGCCCACTTCAGATTCTCTATCCCCCTTTCTCTCTCTCCCTCCCCTGCTCATTCTCTCTCTCTCTCTCTCTTTTTCTCTCTCAAAATAAGTATATAAATTTAAAAATAAATAAGTAAGTAAAAATACTAAGATGTATTATAAATCTAAAATATTTTTGGTTGTTCTTATATTCTCCTAGAGTGCCTTAAACTCATGATAAAATAGTTTTTTAAATCTATAAATTAAGAATTACATCTTTACCTTTAATATTCTCATTCAGGAACATGGTATTCTTTTTATTTGTTAAAGTTTTATGTTTCTCAGTTGATTTTTGCAATTTTCTTCATAAGGATTAATAGTATATGAAGTGTATATCATTATGTAATATGTGATTATGGACTTTAAAAAAAGAATAGTTGTTAAGAGAGTACATTTCCAGAGTCCTCATCACAAGGAGAAAGTTTTTCCTTGCTTTCTTCTTCGTTTTTGTTATATCTCTGTAAGAAGATGTTAGCTGAACCTATTGTAGAGATTTTACAATATATGTAAATCCTACCATCATGCTGTATGCTTTAAACTTACACAGCAATGTATATCAATTAATTCTCAATAAGACTGGAAAAAATTTTAATAATTAAAAATTGAATTTTTAAAAAATTGAAAAGACTAGACAGATATAAAGTGAGATATTAAAGGGTTATCTCAGCTCAAACAAAAATGAAAGTGGACGCATTACTACCAGTTTTATAGAAATAAAAAAGGATAGTAAGAGAGGATTATGCACAATTATATGCACAAATTTCTAGAAACACATAACCTACTAAGACTAAATTATGAAGAAACAAACAATCTAAATAGACCTATAACAAGTAAGGGCATTAAATCGGTAGTGAAAAAGTTTCCAACAAAGAAAACCCGTGGACCTGAGAGCTTCACTGGTGAATTTTAACAAACATTTAAAGAAGAACTAATACCAATCATTCTCAAACTTTTCCAAAAATATGAAGAAGAGAGGAATTTCCTAACATTCTGTGAGAATACCAAAACAACCAAAGACACTACAAGAAAAAAAAAAGAAAACTTCATACCAATATCCCTTATGAACAATGATCTAAAAATCCTCAACAAAACAGTAGCAAACAGAGTTCTGCAGCATATTAAAAGGTTTAGACACCATGACCAAGTGGAATTTACTCCTAAAATGCCAGGATCATTCCACACAGAAAAATTGATCTCCCTCTCTCCCACACCCCCAGGCCCTGATAAACCATCCTCTACTCTATGTTACTATGACTGTGACTTTCCTGTAATACACATAGAAATGAGATCATTCACTATTTGTCTCTATGTCTGGCTAATTTCACTGAGATCCCTTAGGTTCACTATTGTTATGTAAAAGGAAGAATTTGCTTCTTTCTTGTGACTGAATAATATTCCATTAAATGCAGTGTATATGTGTGTGTATGTGTGTGTGTGTGTATATATATATATATATATATATATATATATATATATACCACAGTCTTTGCAGCACCCAACAGGATGTTCCAATTGGTGCCAGGAGCCCATATGCCAACAAAGTGTCTAGAAGAGGTCAGCTCAGAGCTTGAACCCTGGAGACACATTCTCTAAGAAACCCTCTTGCCCATACTTCCTTCTAGAGAATAACTCTGGGAAAGATTACTCTTGAGAACCACTGTCTCCTCAGGGCACAGCCATAGGAGTGTGTAATGAGTCTCAACAATTACTCTGACTACGGCCAGGATGAAGACCTGAGGGAGTCACGTTTCAAGAGATGTTATAACCTGGTAAAGAATTCCTAATTTTCTCTATTCTATGACCACCTTGCTTCCTGAGGAGGAAGCTAGAGTTCCCGTCTTCATGGCCCATCTAGAACAGTCATTCCTTCTGCTCTATCATTAGGAAACTCGAGGCTCTTTTGTCCAAACCATCCAAGTCCTAACTCCTTCACCTCAAGTACAGAGGACCAGAGACCCACTCTTCAAGCCTACTACTGACCCTTTCTGCAGCATGCCTGCCTCCCCAGGGAGGAATGTTCACAAGTGCTTCAGCAGCTGGCTGTGAACTTCCCACTCGTGGAAGAGGAGTGAAGGCCACAGGACCAAAACCCCTTTGACAGCATCTGAGCTGACGCCTCAATAGGAGGTGTGAATGTTGTGGAAAAGGGTCTTTATGACAGTGACAAATCAAGGATAGATAGCCAGCAACTGCACTACCTGCATTAGCTCCTTTGAGCCTCACATAACCTCCAAAGGTAAGGTATTTTTGTCATTTTATCAGGTGAAAAATGGTGAATTGAATTGCCTAAAGTCACGCAGAGATGTAGTAGCAAAATTAGGACTCAAACCTTGGCTCCAGAACCCAAGTTCTCAAGGTCAGATGGCTAAAAAAAGCAAAGAGAAAAACAGTGACCCTTTCTCTCTGATAATTTTCCTTGGGCTTAGTCCAAGAAAACAGGATGAGGGAAGGGGCATTTGTTTGGTTATATTAGTTCTGCACTCTCTCCACCTCCTGAATTTATAGTGTGTATGTGCATTCATTATCATCAAGAAAAGCTACAAACCCTCCTTTTACTCCTACGTACAATGGTGCATACTAATTGGCCCCTTCAGGAAATTATGTTATTTCATTGGCAAAGTAGCAAAGAGTTGAACTTTGAGGAGTCTCAAAGCACTTAGAGGATGTCCAGTTAGCATGTTTGCTGCTTCCAATGACCAGGGAAAGCATTTGGCCTCTTCTGTACCTTCTAGACTCTCTTCACACCATTTTACTCATGTTACAGGCATTTCAGAGCACAAACACTTTCCAGAAAGGTGGTTTTAGTGACCCAACATTGCCCTCAACCCTGAGTTACTTCCTGTGAACTCAAGGCTCTTATTCTGCTTCTAGCATTCATGCTTTTGTACCTCCTAGCTCCTCGCCCTGGGGCCAAAAGTTTCTGTTACCTTTTTCTCCAAGGATTTTGCAGAAATCATTCTGCATTCTCTCCATGATGACACCCTGACATCCAGTTCTGAGTATCTCTATCCTCAGTCCCTGTGCTCAGAAACTTCTCTGCTCTAGTTCCCTGTTTCTCCAGTTCTCCCATTGATTATACCAACCACTTCTCTTCTGGTGTTACTTGCTCTTATGTTTTTTAGTTATTTTTCATTTTATTATGTTGTGGTTTTCCTTGTACCAGATTATCATTCAAAATGTTGTCTTGTTTATCATTTAATGTATATATTCAAATACTTATGTTTATATTAAACAAAAGTTTGCATTTCTCCAGTATCAGAAACGGTGCGATTCACATCCACTATACTAATTCTTAGTATCTAATGAATAAATTATAAATTCCTTGCATTGGTTAGAATGCTCCACAATATAAACCCAAACTTCTTTCTGTATTGAACACTCCCTGTCTTGTGCCTGTATTCTCAGCTCCTGACAAAAATGTGTAACATATTTCTTCCTAAACCATTTGTTCTTGAGTTTTTCTCCATGATAAGGAACTTCAAGTTCATCAGTTGGATGATGGGTAGTCAATGAGTGGTTTCAGAGACAGACACAATCACATTTGCATTTTATAAATACAATTTTGATTTCAGTAAGCAGATGTCTATATACACAAGCAGGATGAGCATCATAATGGCCCCTGCATTCCCTTTCCCAGTAGAAATAACTTCCATTTATTCTCAATCTCTTCACAAGGTACACATCCTATCTCCTCCATTCACTGAAAAACGGACTTGAGCCACCCCGCGCTATGGCCACCCTCTTGACCCAATTACCATCGAACATGCAAAAATTCATTTTAAATCAAAATTATTTATTACTGTTAAAACATCAGAATAATTAAGAATAACCTAACAAAAGTTCACCATCTGTATTTAGCAAATGTAATAACTTGGTCTATATGCTACAAAATTTTCTTAAAGCTTATTTATTTATTTTGAGAAAAGAGAGAGAGAGAGAGAGCGAGAGAGAATCTCAAGCAGCCTCTGTGCTGCCAGCACAGAACACAACACAGCCATGAACTGTGAGATCGTGACCTGAGCCAAGACCAAGAGTCAGACACTTAATGGGCTGAGCCACCCAGGCACCCCTATGCTAAAAAACTTTTAATGAAAAAAGTATTACAGAAATAATTGAAACCTTTCTTTGTTCCCATCCAAAATTCATTTTGTCCCTCTTACTCCAGAGATAACTACAATTCTAGACTTGTTAGTATATTCCAATTAGGACTTATACTTTCACCATGTATTAAATTGCGCACATAATGTGTGATACAGAATATATCATTCAGTGACTTCCTTTTTTCCAGCCTATTTTTAAAAGTTTGTCCAGGTGAATTCATTCACTTTTACTGAGGCACAGAATTTATTCATAAGAAAATTGCATAATTTTCTTATCTATTCCTCCATCAGTAGGCCATTTCCAAGTTTTCTATTGACAATACATCCTCATGGATGTCTTCAGGAACACAAATGCCAGACTTTTTCTAGGGTCTAATATAGAAGTGGAATTGCTGAATCACATGTGTATGAATTCCAGCTTTCCTAGAGGTTGGCTAATTGTTCTCCAATGGCAATATTAATCTTCCCATTTCTTCCCAACACTTGAAGTTGTCATAGTTTTACACATCCCAAGATTAAAGATGTTAAATTGTCTTTTAATTCAGTTAAACATCTTTTATTTTCTTTCTTGGCCATACCAGCTTCCTCCTCTATGGCTGGCCTGTTCCAGCCTTTTTGCCCATTACTTCTTACAGTATTTTTGGTCCTTTTCTAATCAGTGTATAGGAAACCTCTGTTATTCTGAATATTAATCCTTTCTTAATTATGTGTGCAGCAAATACCTGTTTGCAGTCCATGACTTGCCTTTCCCCCTTTCTTTTTTTTTTATTTTTTTAAAAAAAATTTTTTTTTTCAATGTTTATTTATTTTGGGACAGAGAGAGACAGAGCATGAACGGGGGAGGGGCAGAGAGAGAGGGAGACACAGAATCGGAAGCAGGCTCCAGGCTCCGAGCCATCAGCCCAGAGCCTGACGCGGGGCTCGAACTCACGGACCGCGAGATCGTGACCTGGCTGAAGTCGGACGCTTAACCGACTGCGCCACCCAGGCGCCCCAACCTTTCCCCCTTTCTTATAAATGTCTTCTTCATATAAATGCTTTAAATTTAAAATAGTCAACTTGAATAAATTTTCTTATGTTTTATATGCTTTGTGCCTGGTTTTAAAAAATCACTTCTTGGGGCACCCGGGTGGCTCCATCGGTTGGGCATTTGACTTTGGCTCAGGTCATGATCTCGCAGTCTGTGAGTTCAAGCCCTGCTTCGGGCTCTGTGCTGACAACTTAGAGCCTGGAGCTTGCTTCAGATTCTGTCTCCCTTTCTCTCTGCCCCTCCCCAGCTCGCACTCTGTTTCTCTCTCAAAAATAAAATAAAAACATAAAAAAATAAAATAAAAATTAAAAAACCAATTATTTTCCCCAAATCATAAACATATTTTCCTCTAAATATTTTTCCAGCTCTATTGAGATATGATTGACATACTACATTGTGTAAGTTTGAGCATAGCATGTTGATTTGATATGTTTACATATTCCTCTAAATACTTTGAAGTTTAGCTTTTTACAATTAATCTTTAGGAATTAGTTTCAGTACTGTCTTCATTGTATGGGTATCCCCATATACAAAATGGTCAGTCCATCCTTTCTCTGCCCATTTCTAAATCAACCTATGTTATATCCTAACTCCTAATAAACACTTGACCTATGTCTGGACTCTCTAGTCTGGCACATAGGTCGGTCTATTTTTCATTCCCTACACCAATACTACTCTTTGAATTATAATAGTAAATCATTTGATGACTGATATGGTAATTAATACCTTCTGATTCTATATACTCAAATTATATTTGCTCTTCATGCTTCCTTATTTTTCTGCATGCTAAATTCAAGTTTAACAGAAATCTGTGGTATTTTGATTAGGATTGCATCCTATTCATAGATTAATCAGAGGAGAACTGACATGTTTCTCATAGTTAAGTCTTGCCATTAACATTGCTTATCTTTCCATTTTCTTTAGGTATTCCTTTTTTGTTCTTCATAGTATTATAACTTTTTTCACTAGTTGGACTTCTTTTTTAGGATTATCTAGATTCCTTAATATTTTCTATTGCTGATTGTGAATGAGGAGTCTTTTTTAAAATTATAAATTTAATTACTATTTAAAAATAAGTAGAGGTGCCTGGGTGTCTCAGTCGGTTGAGCATCTGACTTTGGCTCACGTCACAATCTCATAGTTCATGGGTTTGAGCCTTGCATCGGGCTCTGTGCTGACAGCTCAGAGCCTGGAGCCTGCTTCAGGTTCTGTGTCTCCCACTCTCTGTGTCTCTGCTCCTTCCCTGCTCACACTCTGTCTGTCTCTCTCAAAAATAAACATTTTTTTAATTACAAAAAAATATGTATAGTATTGATTGTGTTTAATATTGGTTTATACCAAGCAAACTTGTTGGTAACTCTAGAGGTTCCCTTGAGAATCCTTGATTGATCCAGAGATTTCCATGGGTTTTCTTTGCAGACAATCAAATATGACATCACTGTAGTGTTTTATGCACAGGACTCAAATTAGCTCTCTACATTATGTTTATCTGTGACTGCATCTCCTGAACCAAAAGAGAATTAACACACCAGAATCCAGCCATTGGGGCCTTATTTGTGGTTGGAAACCTGAAGGGGCTATAGTGGTTTCAACTATGACTTATAACACTTGTTCTGAGTTTTCTTCTTATTTCTCATACCTAAGTATTCCCATTTATTCCCTTTATATTTGGATATATACTTTTTTTTTTTTTTTTAGTTTTAAAACTTATCTAGAATTTCTATGTGTTTTAACTGGAATGGGACTTGTCAACATTAGCTTAATCCTCCATGTTGCCAAAAGCCCCACCTCTGAAACGTTATAGGCCACATGAAATACCATAGTCTCTTAGCCCTTTAGCTTCATTGAAACCTCTGAACCCTTGTATATTATGTGTGAAGGTAGGGAAAGGCATTTCAAAAGAGAAAACCAACAAAGACTTTTTTAAGTACATCATATTTGGGGAACAATTAATGAGAACTGCTTTCCCTGTACCTAACATATAATTCACACAGGCACTATAGGAGACATTAAGAATTAGTGGTTAAATTAAATATAGATTGAATTGGGTCACCTGGGTGGCTAAGTTGGTTGCCTGACTCTTGATTTCAGCTCAGGTCATAACCTCACATTTCATGGGATCAAGCCCCACATCAGGCTCTGTGCTAATAGCACAGAGCCTGCTTGGGATTCTCTCTCTCCTTCTCTCTCTGCCCCTACCTCCCCTCATGCTTGCTCTCACTCTCTCTCTCTCAAAATAAATAAATAAAGTTTAAAAAAGATAGATTGATTGATTGATTGACTTAGTTCATTAATGGAGTAGAGTGCTCTTTAGAAAATTTAGTGATTTATTTAGGATACCTTGAACCACAAAAACAGAGAGATCACAAAACATATAATGGTTTCAATGAAATAAAAGTTTATTTCTCTCCTACACAATAGTTCCTTTATGTTTCCTTGGTTCTCCACTGAATGTGGAGAACTAAGAACACAGGTTCATCCTACTGTGTGATACCACCACCCCATTCAGCCTACTGGCCATTTCCATCTAGTTGGAGGAAGTCCAGAACTGGAATGCATGGATTGTGATGCATTGGCTAAAATTCAGTCACATGAACACACCTCAGTGCAAGGGAGAGTGGGAAATATAGTTTAATTGTGTGTCCATGAAGATGTGAACAACAAGGATTTGAACAAGAAACTAGTAGTCTCTGCCATCATCAGTATGCCTCAGTGCAAGTGACTCAAAGAACAGAGAATCTGTACTCAAGTAATTAAGACAGCATTACAAAGTTTCAGGTAGAAAATGATGACGATCTAAGCTGAAGCACTGAAAGTATACGTAGAAAAATTGAGTTATGTAAGAATTATTTCAAATGAAAAATCAACAAGATGTAGAAGTGAGAGATAAACTGAGTGAGTGTGCTTCTGAATCTCCCATATGTGAGGAACCCCAAAAATAAATCTTGATTTAACCCAAGAAATATTGAGTGCACACAGTGAACAACTTTCTATAATGACCTCTCTAGGGTTATTGACATAAGCAAAGTATGATTTTCTTCCTCAGATAAGCTTGCAAACCACTTAGGTTGTAATGTGCAGAGTATAGTGTTTGGACAGACATGTTTGCAGGATAGCTGAGTGTAGAAATATGGGAAAGAGAGATCAAGCCTACAGGTATGAGTCTGACAGTTTACTTACTAAGCAGTAGTTGAAATGAGTATGGAGTTGGATGGCTTGACAAAAGAAATAATAAAGGAAGAGAAGAGAAAAGCTTTGTGATTATCGATATTAGAGAATTTTCTAAAGAGATACATTCTTTCAAAGGAGGGGATGAAATTCTTCTCTGAAAATGGACAGTTGGGAAGAAAACTCACTAGGCTTGCTATTTCTAGGAGTGAAACCCAGTGATCCTGGTGATTTATAATCATCCAATGTCAGCATAGACACCTGCTACTTCCTGGGCTCTAGGATCACTATTAGTTTGGCCATTGGAACAATTCCTAATTTCATGGCTGGTCCTTGTAATAACACAAAGATTCCAAAATGCTTTCCTTCCTTTGTCATGTGTAATTAAAAAAAAAAATGCATGTGATTTTTGGCTTTTCCATTACATAAAGTCCCTGAGAGTGGACTATGTCTTACATGTTGAAGAAGTGGATTTAAAAGTGTATTTTGCACATATTTGTGTTTTTCCATAAGCTTAGCAAAGTATCTAGCACATACAATATAAAAAGTTTTTGTGAAGTGATTAAATCCTAGGTGTTTGAGTGATGGTTCTGGGATAGAGGAGTATTGGTATCTTTGATTCACACAGTTCTCACTTCTTAAACATGAGTGTCAAGGGCTAAATGTTGATCGGTACCACTGAACAAAAAGGATATTTTCCCACAAATGGGGGCTGTCTCTGGGTTTAGTAAATTCATCATTAAGATTACTGGTCACTTAATCAAAACTGGTGGGTAAGAAAGATCATTACATTCGTGGCAACTCCAAAATAATTCTGAATTCCTCTCCCTCTTTCTTAACAAAGGAGCCATGAGGGAAAACAACCAGTCCTCTACCCTGGAATTCATCCTCCTGGGAGTTACTGGTCAGCAGGAACAGGAAGACTTCTTCTTCATCCTCTTCCTGTTCATTTACCCCATCACATTGATTGGAAACCTGTTCATCATCTTGGCCATTCACTCTGACATTCACCTTCACATCCCCATGTACTTTTTCCTTGCCAACCTCTCCTCTGTTGACATCTTATTCTCCTCTGTAACCATCCCCAAGATGCTAGCCAACCATCTCTTGCACAGTAAAGCCATCTCCTTTGGAGGATGCCTAGCACAGTTGTATTTTATGATTGCCTTGGGTAACACAGATAGCTATATCCTGGCTGCGATGGCATATGATCGCGCCGTGGCCATCAGCCGCCCACTTCATTACACAACAATTATGAGCCCACGGACTTGTGTCTTGCTGGTTGTTGGGTCTTGGGTGGTTGGAAACGCCAATGCCCTCCCCCATACTCTGCTCACAGCTAGTCTGTCCTTCTGTGGCAATAAAGAAGTAGCCAACTTCTACTGTGACACTATCCCTTTGCTCAAGCTCGCCTGTTCTGACATCCGTTTTAATGTGAAGGTGATGTACCTAGGGGCTGGCGTTTTCTCTGTACCCTTACTATTCATCATCATCTCCTATATTCAGGTCTTTTCCACAGTCCTGAGGGTTCCATCCACCAAGGGTGTGCTCAAAGCCTTCTCTACCTGTGGTTCCCACCTCACTGTTGTTACTCTATATTATGGGACAGTCATGGGCATGTATTTCCGCCCTCTGTCTAGTTACAGCCTAAAGGATGCAGTGGTAACTGTTATGTACATGACAGTGATCCCAATGTTAAATCCTTTCATTTATAGCCTGAGAAATCAGGACATGAAGGCTGCCCTGGGGAAACTCTTCAGAAAAAGACTCTCCTCATAACCAATGTGAAGTCATATTGGACAGTCAATTAGAGTCACCAATTAGGTGCATTTGGAAATCTAGTTCTAATGTCTTACTCCACCAAGAAGCCACCTTTGTCCTTCCCACTTGGAAATTCCTCTTCTCTGAAATCTTATGATACATCTTATAAAATTATCACTTTGTACACATTATTGTCCTTTTAGCAGCACAGGAATATTTGGGTCATGTCCTAGATAAGCTACAATGATCAGAGTAAAATTGAGAAAGTCTGAAGCTCTGCTTCTATAGGAACATGAACATGAACATGAACATATTAGGAATGATACTATCTGCCCCACCATGGTCACAGGGTGTGAGGATCACAATAGTCCATGATTTAAAAGCTATAAATCACTGGGGCACCTGGGTAGCTCCGTTGGTTAAGCGTCCAACTTCCGCTCAGGTCATGGTCTCATGGTTTGTGGGCTTGAGTCCCCCATCAGGGTCTCTGCTGTCAGCACAGGGCCCGCTTCCGATCCTCTGACCCACTCTCTCTCTGTCCCTCCCCTACTGGTTTCTCTCTCTCTCTCTCTCTCTCTCTCACACAAAATAAATTAATAAACTTAAAAAAAGTTTATAAATCACTATTCAAATGTCAGGTTTTTTTACTATTATGCTAATTGTACTTATGCTACTATGCTTGTAAGCCTCTGAAGGAAAGAATGGTCTTTTTTTTTTCTCTCTTTTTTTTTTTAATTTTTTTTTTAACGTTTATTTATTTTTGAGACAGAGAGAGACAGAGCATGAACGGGGAGGGTCAGAGAGAGAGGGAGATGCAGAATGGGAAGCAGGCTCCAGGCTCTGAGCCATCAGCCCAGAGCCCGATGCGGGGCTCGAACTCACGGACTGTGAGATCGTGACCTGAGCCGAAGTCGGACGCTCAACCGACAGAGCCACCCAGGCGCCCCAAGAACGGTCTTAAAATACCACTGTACCTCTTTCACAGTCTTGTTCATATAAAGCATATACTGATTATACAAAGCTTATAATGATTCTTGGTGGAAAGTGAGATGAACAAATGAAAATATTGCTGTCAGAATTATAATCTGATAATAGAAATAATCAGACTAGACATTATTTACCCATCTGGTAAAATCTTTAAAGGAAATGACTTGGGTAGATGTTTTTGTTCTTATTGTGTTATTGATTAAACTAGACTGTGTCTAAAGAGCATAAGATTTTTCCTAAAATCATGCCAAAATGACACTCATTGAGTTCTTGTATTTTAACATAAAAAAATTCTGATTTAATTAATTATAGTATGAAATAAAGTTATCATAAAATTGTTCATCACTATTAATAATCAGGGTTCCAAATAAATGAAGAAAAAAGAGCAATATCAAAATATGTGACTTTTTTCTCCAGTATGGCCCAGGGAAGAGGAGACTTTGATTCTGGATGATCAGCCCTGATATGTGTAGGTGATAGTTCCTAAACAGAGATAGTTAATCCAACAGGTCCTAAATAACCAATAAGGAACTCCCCTACCTATGATTTGATCCTGTTCATGAGGAAATTATAAAATTTTTTCAAAATATTAATAATTTATAAATGATTGTCCTTAAATATCGTATTTCCAAACAGGATGACTTTTTGAAGAGGTGAAATGAGTGTATCTTGGAACAGTGTGCAAGTTGCCTTATGATCTACTATTTTTAACTGCCAGTAAAAATATAAAATTATTGTTTTCTATAGATAATTCACATTGTCAGCTATTTATCCATGTTGGAAGAATTTGGATGTTGGAAGATGATGTTATTCACCGTTTAATGCTCTCTGGGTCTCTAAAACACCAAGGATGAGAACTATCCCAATTATCTTCTTTTCAACCAAAAAGATTTTGATTACAAATGCATATGAATCTGTGTGAATGCCTGACCAAATCACAGAGGAAATGGAGGCATTTTATGTAGGGAATTTCAAGGTTGGCCAAGGAAAAGGTTATACAAATGTATTGCTTGTTTCTACCCATGAGAATGTGAAGATTTGGGATCTGTTTTGTTCACTGTTGTATATTCAGAACTTAGTGCTGGCATATAGTAATTACTTAATAAATTTGTGTGAAATGAATAAATGAACCCTGCAATATTATTTTTAAACAATGACTGCAACAAGGTTAATTTTGTTGTTATGGGTAAGTTCAGATAGCATATGTTTCAAATATTTCCCCTAGTGAAATATTAAGTGCCAAAGAGGAGAGTAAAAAAAGGCCTAAGAATGTAGGTTCTTAGGAGAACTCCATACCATTTAGCTGCTCTATATCAGTCTCATGTTATTCCTCTGTTTAATTTGGACAAGGGAAGTTAATGTCTTCTACTGAATCCTACAGTAATCATAAGAATCTATGTGTATGATTATTATACAAATAAAAATTATTGTACCTGTATGTCAAGTCATTGTTTCAGCTGTTTCCCTTTGATCCTGCCAAACATGCTGTCCTAGAATAATTTTAACACTATAATTTAAATTTCTTCGTGTACCAATGTTCAGGTACATGTACAATGGATCAATTGACTAAGTCTGGAAAGACTACAGTCTATGGCTGGTATGTCAGCTTGGGTCAGTTCAGGCCTATTCAGAAAACACAAATCACATCTGATTTTTTTTAGTGTTTATTTTAGAGAGAGAGAGAGAGAGAATGAGCAGGAGGGAGGGGCAGAGAGAGAGAGGGAGATAGAAGATATGAAGCAGGCTCTATACTGACAGCAGGGAGCTCAGTGCAAGGCTCAAACTCACGGATCATGAGATACGACCTGAGCTGAAGTCAGACACCTAACTGACTGAGCCACCAATATGGCCCATATATGGTACTTTTTAAATTTTCTTTTATGTTTATTTATTTTTGAGAGAGACAGAGTGTGAGCAGGGAAGGGGAAAGAGGGAGAGAGATACAGAATCTGAAGCAGGCTTCAGGCTCTGAGCTGTCAGCACAGAGCCTGACACAGGGCTCAAACCCAGGAACCACGAGATCATGACCTGAGCCGAAGGTGGATGCCTAACCAACTGAGCCACCCAGGTGTTTCCCACACCCACCCCACCCCACCCCCCACAATCTGGTATTTTTAAACCCAGAAGATTTAATACAGGGAAGTAGATATATAAGTTTGTCCTGAAAAAGACTGTAGGAGAAAGAGATGGGTGTGAAGGTAGCCCAGAGATTATTAACCACAAGAATAAATCACTTCCCCTAGGTACAAAAGGGAAAGGTGATGTTACCAGAACCTAGGAACTCAGAAGAGGGATGACCACATGTCTGAGGGATGACCTCAGAAGCTCACGCCTCTGAGGGGAGCTGCCAAACAGCTGCCACTAGGTCTTCACCTGCTGAGATGACCCGGACCTTCATTCCTGAGGTGTCACAGTCCACAATAGTACTGCCTTTATTATTATTATTATTATTATTATGCTGTAATTCCTTTTAATCTCTATTATGTGGCATGGAAACACAAAAATCACCCCATACATAGTTCTAGACATGGTCCTCCTTGCCCCCCCCCCCCCCATTGTGTGAAGGCAACAAAATGTCCTTAGTAATTGGCTTAGTCTCTCCAGCCAGTAGAGAAATTTCTTTTCCTGAATGGCTCACAGAGATATTTTACTGAATCGGAGCAACATAACAGTAATATTTAAAAATGTAAATCCCTTCCCTATATAGCCTCAGGATGGGGCTTGCCATTAGAGAAACCAAGAGATTACAGGATTGGGACTTCCAACCCTTCCCACAAGCCTCTGGGGAAGGGAGAGTTTGCTGGAGGTGAGCTCCACAAACACTCTCAAAGAACCAGTTTAGAAGACTTTCCAGGTTTGTGAAAGTTTCCATGGTCCTCAGTGGTAGCACATCCCACCTCCATGGGGTACTGCCCTCAGGACACAACTGGACCTCAACATATGTTCCTCTAAATCTGACTGCTAATTACTGTATCCTATATCCTATAAAGGATAGACCTAGGTAAAAAAAAAAAAAAAAAAAAAAAAAAGTAAATCCCTAAAAATTATTATTGATAGTATTTTGTAAGGTTATAAATAACTAAACAAAAAAAACTGTCTGGGAATAGATATATGCAATAAAAATGTATTAAGAAAAAAAAAGGCAGAGAATTCTGGAAAGATGGTGGAGTAGGGGTATCCTCATCTCACCTCTTCCCACAGACACACCCAGATAATAGCCACATCAAAGCGACCAACCCAGAAAATTACTTGAAGGCTGGCAAAACAGACTTTCCACAGTTCATCTTAGAGATGAGGATACATCAAGAAGGGTAGAAGGGTGGAGATGGGGACAGGAACCAAACTCCCAGCAAGACTAACCACAAACAGGAAGGGCACCACAAACACAGAGAAGAGAGAAGAGCAGACATCAGGGACCCCAGACATGGAAGCTGCACTAGATAGATGAGTTCCCATAATATTTGGCTTTGAAAACTAGTAAAGTTTAACTTCCCAGAGTTTTTACAGTTAGTGGGGCTTAAAAAGGGGTACTTTAAAAATCAGCAGGCTTAGTTATGGGAGACCTGGAAGGTAATAGGAAACTGAGTCCCCACCCTTAAAGACCCAGCATAACAAACCACCACACCAAGATGCAGCATAGAAGCAGTAGCTTGAAAACAGGTGGGCAATATGTGAGGGAAATTTATTTACTAATCTCAGAACATGCTGGAGGGGCAGAGACATTTAGGAGACTTCTTCAAAAACAAAAGACCTGATAGGCATCATTTATTTCCTCTTTCCCCAGTCTAGAGACACATACACTTGCAGGAACCAGTGCAAACACCCTTAACCTACCTTGGTAACACTCTGTGCCCTGCCCTTCTGTTCTGTAAATCTACCCAAACCAAAGCATGCCACTTGGCAAGCATCCTTCCAAAGTGGTTTCTACTGTGACACATCCTGCAAGCAGATCCAGGAGGGACAAGCAACAGTCCAAAGTGACTTCTTCCCTGGGGAAAGGGGAAGAAAACCACACACACCAGTTTGCCTGCAGCCGCAGCAGATGGATGTGGTAAACACATGATCTGACTGTCAGCCCTGCCCACCAACAAAATCTTTTCAAGGGTCAGCACTGGAAGAGGGCCCTCCAGTTTGTGTTGACTGTAGCCCCAGCAGAAAGATTGGGGGCAGACATTTGATCTGACTGCAGACCCTGCTCACCAACTAAAGCCTCTTAAAGGACAACACAGGAAGAGAACTACACAGTTCAGTTTGCCTGCCACCTGGCACATGCACTGAGGACAGGCATCTGGTATGACTGCTGACACTGCCCAACTATAAGCCCACAGAGGTCCCAAACTGGCCCCTTAACGGCACAGGAACAAAACCCTGCCCACAAGAGACAAAGTTGGCCATTGCAGCTGACTGGACTGAAGGCAACCCTGACTCAGCCACAATAGTAAGGTGAAAACAACCTACATAGGGGACACCCCTGAAGTGGCTGGTTCTGGTAAACAGGGAACATTGTGCTACAGACCACCACATGATCTATTCTTCAGAAGGCCACTATTTTCAAGATCAGTAGGCATAGCTGACTTTTCTAATACTCAGAAACAAACACAGAGAGTTAGATGAAATGAGGAGAAAAAGGAATGGGTCCCAAATGAAAGAAGAGGACAAAACCACAGCAAAGAGCTAAATGAAACGGATATAAGCAATATGCTTGGTAACAAATTCAAAGGAATGGTCATAAAGGTACTCACTGGACATGAGAAAAGAGTGCAGGCTCTCAGTGAGACCATCAACAAAAAGATATAAAATATAAAAAAATGATCTATCAGAGATAAAGGACTCAATAACTGAAGTTAAAATTTCTCTGGAGGAAACCAAGAGCACATTACAGAGGCAGAAAAATGGATCAGTGAGCTGAAAGAATAATGGAAAGCAACCAACCTGAAGAGCAAAAAGAAAAAAGAATAATAGAATAATGAGAACAGATTAAGGGAACTCTGAAGTATCATCAAGCATAATAATATTTACATTACAGGAATCCCAGAAGTAAAAGGGGAGAATAAAATTTATTTTAAAAGTAATAACTGAAAACCTCCCTAATCTGGGGAAGAAAACAAACATCCAGATCCAGGAGGCACAGAGAGGCCCCAACAAAATCAACCAGAATATGCCAAGATACATAATAATAAATATGGCAAAAAGTAGTGATAGAGAGAATTTTAAAAGCAGCAAGAGAAAACAGTTGAATACAAGGGAAACCTTATAAAGCTATAAGCTGATTTCTCAGCAGAAACCTTGCAGGCCAGAAGGAAATGGCATGATACATTTGAAGTGCCAAAAGGAAAAAAAAACATGCAACCAAAAATACTCTACCCAGTAAGGCTATCATTCAGAATAGAAGGAGAGATAGTTTCCAAGGCAAATCAATGTTAAAGGCATTCCTCTCCACCAAATCAGTGTTAAAAGAAATGTTAAAGGGAATTCTTTGAATGATAAGGAAAGGCCATTTTCAACACTAAGAAAATTATGAAAGGAAAAATTTCACAGGTAAAACCAAACATAATGAAAGTATTAGACTGATCACTTATAAAACCAGTATGGAACAAAAATAAACTCAAAGTGGATGTAAGACCTAGATGTAAGACAAGAAACCATCGAAGTCCTAGAGGACAAAACAGGCAACAACATCTTTGACCTCGGATACAGCAACTTCTTACTAGACATGTCTCTGGAGGCAAGGGAAACAAAAACAAAGTGAACTATTGGGACCTCATCAAGAATCTACACAGTGAAGGAAACAATGAACAAAACTAAAAGACAACAGACAGAATGGGCAAAGATACTTGCAAATCACATATCAGATAAAGGGTTAGTATCCAAAATCTATAAAGAATGTACCAAACTTGGGGCACTTGGGTAGCTTAGTTGTTTAAGCATCTGACTTCAGCTCAGATCATGAGCTCATGGTTCATGAGCTCAAGCTGCACATTGGGCTCTGTGCTGACAGCTCAGACCTGGAGCCTGCTTCGGATTCTGTGTTTCCCTCGCTCTCACTCTCTCTCTCTCTCTGCCCCTCTTCCACTCATGCTCTGTCTCTCAGTCTCTCAAAAATAGATGAATATATATATATATATATAGAGAGAGAGAGAGAGAGAGAGAGAGGAACTTATCAAACTCAACACCCCCAAAAAATTAATCCAGTGAAGAACTGGGCAGAAGGGATGAATAGACAACTTTCCAAAGAAGACATCTAGATGACTAACAGACACATGAAAAGATGCTCAATGTCACTCATCATCAAGGAAATAAAAATCAAAACCACAATGAGATACCATCTCACACCTGGCAGAATGACTACAATTGACAACTCAGGAAACAACAGATGTTGGTTAGGATGCAGAGATAGGGGAACCCTTGTGCACTGCTGGTGGGAATGCAAACTTGTGCAACCAGTTTGGAAAACAGTATGGAAGTTCCTCAAAAATTTAAAAACAGAGCTACCCTACAACCCCACAATTGCATTACTAGGTATTTATCCTAAGGATACAATAATGCTGATTCAAAGGGGTACATGCATCCCAATGTTTATAGGAGGACTATCAACAAAAGCCAAATTATGGAAGAAACCCAAGTGTCCACCAAATGATGTATGCATAAAGGAGACGACACACACACACACACACACACACACACATTGAAATTTTATTCACGATCAAAAAAGAATGAAATCTTGCCATTTGCAACAACGTGGATGGAAGTAGATATTTGGTTGGTTTGCAAATATCATATTACACTAAGTGAAATAAGTCAGAGAAATATATGATTCCACTCACATGTGGAATTTAAGAAACAAAACAGATAAGCATAGGGGATGGGAAGGAAAAAACATGATAAAAACACAGAGGAAGGTAAACCTTAAGAGACTCTTAAGTACAGAAAATGAACTGAGGTTTTCTACAAGGGTGTTGGGTGGGGTGATGGACTAAATGGATGATGGACATTAAGGAGGGCACTTGTTGGGATGAGCACTGAGCATTGTATGTAAGTGATGAATCATTAAATTCTATTCCTGAAACCATTATTACACTATATGTTAACTAACTTGGATTTAAATAATTAAAAATAAATTAAATTAAATTAAATTAAATTAAAATAAACATAAGAATGATCTCCCATCAATAGCCTAAATTTACAACCTAAGGAACTTAGAAAAAGAACACGCTAAAACCCAAAACTAGCAGAAGAAAGAAAATATAAAGATTAGAGAAAAATGAAATGGAGAATAGAAAAACATTAGAGGAAATCATAAACCCAAAAGTTAGTTTTTCAAAACCATCAACAAAATTGACAAAAAATTATCTGGATAGACTAAAGATAAAAAAGACTTAAATTACTAAAATCAGAAATTAAAGTGGGGACATTATTACCATTTCAATAGTTAAAAAAGGATAATAAGAGCATTATGAATGGTCATGTGCACAAATTCCTAGAAATGCACAACCTACCAAAACTAAATCATGAAGAAACAAACAATATGAATAGACCTATAACTAGTAAGGACATTAAATCAGTAATGAAAAATTTCCAACAAAGAAAATCCCTGGACCTACGGGCTTCAGGTGAATTTTAACAAACATTTAAAGGGAACCAGTACCAATCCTTCTCAAACTTTTCCAAATATTGAAGAGGAGAGGAATTTCCTAACTCATTCTGTGAGGATATCAAAACAACCAAAGACACTACAAGAAAAAAAAAAGAAAACTTCTTACCAATATCCCTTATGAACAATGATCTAAAAATCCTCAACAAAACAGTAGCAAACAGAGTTCTGCAACATATTAAAAGGTTTAGACACCATGACCAAGTGGAATTTACTCCTAAAATGCCAGGATCATTCCACACAGAAAAATTGATCTCCCTTTCTCCCACACCCCCAAGCCCTGATAAACCATCCTCTACTCTCTGTTACTATGACTGTGACTTTCCTGTAATACACATAGAAGTGAGATCATTCACTATTTGTCTCTGCATCTGGCTAATTTCACTGAGATCCCTTAGCTTCACTATTATTATGTAAATGGAAGAATTGGCTTCTTTCTTGTGACTGAATCATATTCATTAAATGCATTATATATGTGTGTGTATGTATAAGTATGTATACATATATATAATATATATAATAGTCTCATAAAATGAGACTGAAGATATCTTTTCAATATGCTGTTTCATTTCCTTCGGATATATACCCAGAAGTTAATGGAATTGCTATATCATACGGTAATTCCATTTTTAATTGCTTGTGGAATCTCCATACTGTTTTCTATAGTGGCTGCACCAATTTACATTGTCACCAACAGTCCATACAAGTTTCCATTTCTCTACACCTACACCCTTGCCAACTTTATTACCGCACATCTTCTTGATAATAGCCATTCCAACAGGTGTGAAGTGATATCTTATTGTGGTTTTCATTTGCATTTCCCTGGTGATTGATGACACTGATCATCTTTTCCTGTATCTGTTGGCCATTTGGGTGTCTTCTTGGAAAATGTCTATTTAGTTCTGCTGCCTATTTTTTCATTCAATTTGTTTGTATGTGTGTTTGTTTCATGAGTTCTTTAAATATTTTGGTTATAAACCCCCTATCAAATATATGGTTTGCAAATATCTTCTCCCTTTCCATAGGTTATTGTTTCACTTTGTTGATTATTTCTTTTACTCAGTTGTACCACAGTCTTTGCAGCACCCAACAGGATGTTCCAATTGGTGCCAGGAGCCCGTATGCCAACAAAGTGTTTAGAAGAGGTCAGCTCAGAGCTTGGACCCTGGAGACACATTCTCTAGGAAACTCTCTTGCCCATACTTCCTTCTAGAGAATAACTCTGGGAAAGATTACTCTTGAGAACCACTGTCTCCTCAGGGCACAGCCATAGGAGTGTGTAATGAGTCTCAACAATTACTCTGACTACGGCCAGGATGAAGACCTGAGGGAGTCACGTTTCAAGAGATGTTATAACCTGGTAAAGAATTCCTAATTTTCTCTATTCTATGACCACCTTGCTTCCTGAGGAGGAAGCTAGAGTTCCCGTCTTCATGGCCCATCTAGAACAGTCATTCCTTCTGCTCTATCATTAGGAAACTCGAGGCTCTTTTGTCCAAACCATCCAAGTCCTAACTCCTTCACCTCAAGTACAGAGGACCAGAGACCCACTCTTCAAGCCTACTACTGACCCTTTCTGCAGCATGCCTGCCTCCCCAGGGAGGAATGTTCACAAGTGCTTCAGCAGCTGGCTGTGAACTTCCCACTCGTGGAAGAGGAGTGAAGGCCACAGGACCAAAACCCCTTTGACAGCATCTGAGCTGACGCCTCAATAGGAGGTGTGAATGTTGTGGAAAAGGGTCTTTATGACAGTGACAAATCAAGGATAGATAGCCAGCAACTGCACTACCTGCATTAGCTCCTTTGAGCTTCGTAAAACCTCCAAGGTAAGTAGAATTATTTTTGTCACTTTATCAAATGAAGAATGATGAATTGAATACTTAAGTTGACATAGAGTTGTAGTAGCAAAATTAGGACTCAAACCTTGGCTGCAGATCCCAAGTTCTCAAGATCAGCATCAACTATGGCTAACTGTTACTATGACTATGACTTTCCTAAAATACACATCGAAGTGAGGTTATTCACTGTTTGTCTCTGTGTCTGGCTTATTTCATGTAATGAGAAGAGAGAGAGAGAGAATATAATATCTTCTTTATCCCTTCATCTCTTGGTGGACACTTATGTTGTTTCCATAGCTCAGTACGGTGAATAATGCTGCCATAAAAATGAGACTGAAGAAATCTTTTCAATACCCCATTTCATTTCCTTTGGCTATACACCCAGAAGTGAGAAAAATAATAATAAAGGAAGGGAAGTGAAAAGCTTTGTGATTATGGATATTAGAGAGTTTTTCAAAGAGATATACCTTGTAAAAGGACATGGTGAAATTCTTCTCTGAAAATGAGGTGCTTGGGGAGGAAATTCACTAGGCTTGTTTTTGCTAGGACAAAAACCCAGTGATCCTGGTGATTTATAATAATCCAATGTCAGCATAGACACCTGTTACTTCCTGGGTTCTAGGATCTCTATTAGTTTGGTCATTAGAACAATTTCTAATTTCATGGCTGGCCCTTGTAATGACACATCTTTTGTACTGGGGTATTTTATCAAGATTTCTAAGTGCTTTCCATTCCTTGTAGTGTGAAACTTTAAAAATGTGCTATTTTTGGCTTTTCTATTACATTGTAAAGTTCCTGAGAGCACAGACTTTGTCTTACATGTCGAATAAGTGGACTAAAAAATTGTATTTTTCACATATTTGTGCTTTTTTCCATTAGTCTTGCAAAATATCCAGCACATACAGTGTAAAGGCATTTGTGAATTTATTGAATCCTAGGTGTTTGAGTGATGGTTCTGAGATGGGGGAGGATGGCCACTTTTGATTCACAGATTGTTCACTTCTTAGACATGAGTGTCAAGAGTTAATTGTTGATCAGTTTCACTAATCAACAAGGATATTTCCCCAAAATGTTGGCTATCTCTGGATTTAGTAAACACATCGTAGAGATTGATAGTCACTTGAATCAAAACTGATGGATAAAGAAGATCATTACATAAAATCCATTAATAATTCTGGATTCTTCTCCCCTTTCTTAACAAAGGAACCATGAAAGAAGACAACCAATCTTCTACCCTGGAATTCATCCTCCTGGGAGTTACTGGTCAGCAGGTACAGGAAGACTTCTTCTTCATCTTCTTCCTGTTCATTTACCCCATCACATTGACTGGAAACCTGCTCATCATCTTGGCTATTCGCTCTGACATTCGCCTTCACAACCCCATGTATTTTTTCCTTGCCAACCTCTCCTCCGTTGACATCTTATTCTCCTCTGTAACCATCCCCAAGATGCTAGCCAACCATGTCTTGCACAGCAAATCCATCTCCTTTGGGGGATGTCTAACACAAATGTATTTTATGATTGCCTTGGGTAACACAGATAGCTATATCCTGGCTGCGATGGCATATGATCGCGCCGTGGCCATCAGCCGCCCACTTCATTACACAACAATTATGAGCCCACAGACTTGTGTCCTTCTAGTTGTTGGATCTTGGGTGGTTGGAAACGCCAATGCCCTCCCCCATACTCTGCTCACAGCTAGTCTGTCCTTCTGTGGCAACAAGGAGGTAGCCAACTTCTACTGTGACATTACCCCTTTGCTTAAGCTATCCTGTTCTGACATCCACTTCAATGTGAAGATGATGTACCTAGGGGTTGGTATTTTCTCTGTGCCATTACTATGCATCATCATCTCCTATGTCCGGGTCTTTTCCACAGTTTTATGGGTTCCTTCCACTAAGGGCATGCTCAAAGCCTTCTCCACCTGTGGCTCCCACCTCACTGTTGTTTCTCTGTATTATGGGACAGTCATGGGCATGTATTTTCGCCCTCTGGCTAGTTACAGCCTAAAGGATGCAATCATAACTGTTATGTACATGGCAGTGACTCCAATGCTAAATCCTTTCATTTATAGTCTGAGAAACAGAGACATGAAGGCTGCCCTCAGGATACTATTCAGCAAGAGAATTTCCTCATAACCAATGTGAGGTCATATTGAGGAATGCAGTCATCAATTACGATGCACTTGGAAGTCCATCCCTTAATGTTCATCCCCTCCAAGAAGCAACCTTTGATCTTTCCAGCTACAAAATCCCCTTCTCTGAAATCTAGTAAGTTTATGACACACCTTATTGAAATCATCACTTTGTACCCATTATTGTCCTTTTGCCAGCACAGAAATTTTGGGTTCACGTCCTAGATAAGCTACTGATAATCAGAGTAAAGTTGAAAATATCTGACGCTTTGTTTCTATATCAACATATTAGGAATAATAATATCTGCTCCACCATGGTCACAGAGCATGAGGATTGCAAAAGTCCATGACTTGAAGGCTAAACATCACTATTCAAATGTCAGTTTTTCTTGGATATATGTTAATCACCCCTACAATGCTTATAAGCCTCTGAAGGCAAGAACTATCTTAAAACATCACTGTACCTCTCTCCCAGTCTTGTTCATATAAAGTGTATCCAATGATTCTTGGTGGAAAATCAGATGAGCAAATGAAAATATCAGTCTCTGCACTGTAATCTGGTAATGTCAGACATAATTTGGACTAGACATTATTTACCCATCCAGTAAAATCTTTAAAGGCAATGACACAGCAGCTATTTTTGTTCTTGTTGTATTATTGATTAAACTAGACTGTTTCTAAAGAGCAGATGATTCTCCTTAAAATCGTACCAAAATCATACTCATTGATAGTTATTGCATTTTAAAGTAATAAAGATTCTAACTTAATTAATTACATCATGAAATAAAGTTACTGTGACAACAGATTGGAGTGCCAAATAAATGAATAAAAAAGAGCAGTATTGAAATTGATGTGACCTTGTTTCTCCAGTATGGCCCAGGGAAGATAAGACTGATTCTGGTTGATCAGCCCTGATATGTAGGTGATATTTCCTAAACAGAGATAGTTAATCCAACAGGTCCTAAATAACCAATGAGGAACTCCTCTACCTATGATTTGATCCTGTTCATGAGGAAATTATAAAATTTTTTCAAAATATTAATAATTTATAAATGATTGTCCTTAAATATCATATTTCCAAACAGGATAACATTTTGAAGAGGTGAAATGAGTGTATCTTGGAACAGTGTGCAAGTTGCTTTATGGTCTACTATTTTTAACTGCCAGCAAAAATATAAAATTATTGTTTTCTATAGATAATTCACATTGCCAGCTATTTGTCCATGTTGGAAGAATTTGGATGTCAAAAGATGATGTTATTCACCTTTTAATGCTCTCTGGGTCTCTAAAACACCAAGGATGAGAACTATCCCAATTATCTTCTTTTCAACCAAAAAGATTTTGGTTACAAATGTATATGAATCTGTGTGAATGGCTGACCAAATCACAGAGGAAATGGAGGCATTTTATGTAGGGAATTTCAAGGTTGGCCAAGGAAAAGGTTATACAAATGTATTGCTTGTTTCTACCCATGAGAATGTGAAGATTTGGGATCTGTTTTGTTCACTGTTGTATATTCAGAACTTAGACAGTGCTGGCATATAGTAATTACTTAACAAATTTGTGTGAGATGAATAAATGAAACTTGCAATCTTATTTTTAAACAATGACTGCAACAAGGTTAATTTTGTTGTTATGGGTAAGTTCAGATAGCATATGTTTCAAATATTTCCCCTAGTGAAATATTAAGTGCCAAAGAGGAGAGTATAAAAGAAGGCCTGAGAGGGGCGCCTGGGTGGCTCAGTGGGTTGAGCGTCCGGCTTCAGCTCAGGAGCCCTGTGTCGGGCTCTGTGCTAACAGCTCAGAGCCAGGAGCCTGCTTCGGATTCTGTGTCTCCCTCTTGCTGACCCTCCCCCACTCATGCTCTGTCTCTGTCTCAGAAATAAATAAACATTAAAAAAAAAATTTTTTTAATAAAAAAATAAAAAATAAAAGAAGGCCTGAGAATGTAAAGCTCTTAGGAGAACTCCATACCATTTAACTGCTCTGTATCTGTCTCATGTTATTCCTCTGTTTAACTTGGACATGGAAGTTAGCCTCCTCTACTGTATCCTACAGTAATCATAAGAATCTATGTGTATGATTATAATACAAAAAAAATCACTGATTATAATATAAATAAAAATCACTACACTGGTATGTCAAGTCATTGTCTCACTCATTTCCCTTTGATTTGGTCCTGGAATAATTTTAACACAATAATTTAAATTTCTTCACATACCAATGTCCAGGGATTGACTAAGTCTGGAAAAGACTACAGTCTATGACTGGTATTTCAGTTTGGGTCACATCTAGTATTTTTAAACCCAGAAGATTTAATACAGGGAAGTAGATATATAAGTGTGTCCTGAAAAAGACTGTAGGAGAAAGAGATGGATGTGAAGGTAGCCCAGAGATTATTAACCACAAGAATAAATCACTTCCCCTAGGTACAAAAGGGAAAGGTGATGTTACCAGAACCTAGGAACTCAGAAGAGGGATGACCACATGTCTGAGGGATGACCTCAGAAGCTCACATCTCTGAGGGGAGCTGCCAAACAGCTGCCACTAGGTCTTCACCTGCTGAGATGACCTGGACCTTCATTCCTGAGGGGTCTCAGTCCACAATAGTACCGCCTTGATGATGATGATGATGATGATGATGATGATAATGTAATTATTATTACAGCATACATACAGTATATTACAGCAACATAACAATAATATTTAAAAATGTAAATCCCGGGGTGCCAGGATGGCTCAGTCAGCTGAGTGATTAATTCTTAATTTCGGCTCAGGTCATTATCCGAGGGTCATGGGATCAAGCCCCATGTCGGGATCTGTGCTGAACATGGAGCCTGCTTAAGATTCTCTTTTTTGTCCCCTTCTGCCCCTCCCCCACGCTCTCTCTCTCTCTCTCTCTCTCTCAAACAAACAAACAAACAAAAAACAAACAAAAACAAGGCAAAGATAAGTATAGGATTCAGTATGAGAGGAAATTCAAAAGGGGAGAGTCAGGAGAATGTAACTGGAGATACCATGTAGTTAGACATGAGTTATTACTAAAGACCTATCAGGTTGCATGGTGAGTCTAGGAGTGTTTATGGTACTGTGTATACAGATAGATGATTGATAGATAGGTAGATAGATAGATAGATAGATAGATAATAGGAACATAGATGGTAGATGTAGATAGATAATAAAAGCTCTGCATGTAGCAATGGTGAGAGTTTGTGTGGAACTAAGATTGGATAGACAGAGAGCAGTAAGGGAACAGAGAGGATTGGTGAGACCAGGAGGTTAATTAAACAGCTCAGAGCAATCTAAAGAAACAGTGAAGATATAGAAGAGGATCTACAGTTGACCCTTGAACAAACAGGGGTTTAAACTGCACGGGTCCACTTATACACAGATTTTTTATAGTACAGTACTGTCAATGTATTTTCTCTTCCTTATGATTCCCTTAACAAACATTTTCCTTTCTCGAGCTTACTTTATTGTAAGAATACAGTATATAATACATATAGTATACAAGATGTGTGTTAATAGATTATTTATGTTATTGGTAAGGATTCCAGTCAATAGTAGACTATTAATAGTTAAGTTTTAGGGTAATCAAAAGCTATTTGCAGATTTTTGACTGTGTAGGGGGTTGATGCCCCTAACCCCAGTTGTTCAAGGGTCAAGTGCAAATGCAAAGGTAATGGAAATATGAACAATAGAATATGGTAATTATTATGAAAGTAGTAAGATATCTTCAAAGTTTTGAGATTTCCTAAAAAGCCAGTGATATGTTTAATGAAAATTGTTAACAAGAGAGTCATTTAAGAAAAATTAGTTCCACCTAGGTATGTTTTCAAGGGTTCTTTTGGGACATTTTCATGGAAGTATTCAATTAAATAGTAGAATGAAAGATATGAAACATTGAAGTAAAATTAATAGCACATAGACCACTGTAAAGCGATAAGTAAAGTTATGGAAATAGATTAAAGCATCTCAGAGTATAAGATTCCAGCCTGAGTGTCTTATACTATTGTGCCACATATTATCGTGTCTTTTAATTTTCAAGATAGCCCTGTGGCATGAAAGAAAATAGCCCTCCTTTACAGTTAAGAAAGCTGTATCTCCGAAAGGTAAAGTGATTTATTCAATGTCTTTCAATTAGTAAGATGCAGGTCTAGTAAGATGGGATTTGAGCCCAGTTTCCTTATGACAATGCTCTTCCCTCAGCTCCACAGCTGATCCACTTAGGAGCTATACAATTCTGAGGGATGTCTCAGTACATCAGGATGTGTGCACCAGCAGGAGCCATGGCTACAACTTTGACAAGGAGAGAGAACTCTCCACCCTTGGTAGAGCATGAGCTATAGTGCAGAGATGGGAAACATGGGCTCATAGAAGTTATCACTTTGAAACAAAAGAGAGAAATGATCCTTCAATGTTTCTTTCTTTTTTTCTTTCTTTTTTTAATTTGAGAGAGAGAGAGAGCTTGAGTAGGGGAGAAGGGAAGAGGGGCAGAGGAAGAGAGAAAGAAAAATCTCAAGCAGCCTCCATGCTCAGCATGGAGCCCAACACGGGACTCAATCCCACAACCCTGGGACCATGACCTGAGCTGAAATCCAGAGTCAGACACTCAACCAACTGAACCACCCAGGCGCCCCTGATCCTTCACTGTCCCTATCCTCACCACTTTCAGTCAGTCAGTCCAAATGTATCCAGTCCAGACTGAAGATGCCAAAGAACTCCACAAGTAGCACATGACAGTGTTTAAAAAAAAAAAAAAGTCCCAAATGGCGTCCCTTAGAGTTCCCACACTGATGCCTAATACATAATCTAACTACAGTTTCAACCTGCCCACAAATGTAGTCTTAATTGCTCAGTCAGAAATTTTTCAGTCAGCACCAATGAGGCTGCTACATGGGCCCTAGCCATCCCCCAAAGAAAAATGAGGTCATCTGCATGATAAGACCCCTTGCCTTTCTCCCCTAGCAAACAGCCCTGCATCAAACAATCCTTTTCTTTTGCTAATAGCTTTCTTGCCCCATCCTCCTTCTATAAAAACCTTCCATTTTGTACAACTCCTTGGAGTACCTCTTTACTTGCTAGATGGGGTCTTGCAGATTCGTTAATCATTTAGTAAAGCCAGTTATGTCTTCAAATTTACCTGGTTGAATTTTGTTATTTAACACTAGTGACATAAACCACAGCTGTCATACTGCATTCCTCCTCTGGTTTTCCAGGAAGTCATGGGAAAGTTTAAAATATGTGGCATTGGGCTATGGGTTTAGGAAAACTCAAAGCAGATCAAGTATTTCTTCTCTAAAATTACTCCTTCTCTATTCCTGAAGAAAGGAATAGTGAGACCCATGTGTCCTCTGAGGACAGTTGCTCATTGTCTAGAGTTAATGAGCAGCACTGGGGCTGTGGTCTCTGATGGTTGTGGCAAGCCTTGAAAGATCTCCATGTGTTGCTGGCAAGTAAAATGCTAGGATCCTGCTCAGACCACAGAGGTGAATGGCAGGTCCTTAATGCCTTAGCCTCTCCCAGATCAGCTATGGCAAGGACACAACACTGGATTCTTAATCCTTTGGGGTTTGGGGTACTTCACAGAATTAATTATCTTCAACTTAATGGGTCTTGAGATTGGTCCAACCTACAGCTAAGAAAAGCAGAATTTTAATTCCAAGGATGCTAATAAAGTTACTAGAACACATTTCTCATGGGTCCTGTGAACAAGTAAAAGGGACAGACATTAGCAGCAAATTCTGAAATCAATAGAAAAGGGATGTTATGTGGTGGTTATTAGGCTCCATGTGGTGTTCTGTGAATGCAGCATCCCAGGATGACATACGTTGGCATAGTCATAGTCAACCTGGAAATCTTGTCCCTTTTTCTCAGAATGGACAAAAATTAAAAGGTTTCTAATATTGTGAGACAAAAAGGAGAAAATTGAGCAGATGCAGTGATGGCAAGAATCATTCAACACATCCAGAGCATGAAGCAAATTTCCTTTTGGTGCCTCTACCAGATGTTCCTGTCTCCCTCTTCTGACCACCCACAATGGGAAAGATGTATGCAAACCAGATGAAAGCCTGCTGGTAACACCCTCAGAGATTGTCAAGAACAACCAGGTAAGACCTAAGGGACTCCATTCTGCTTCTTTTCTCCCCCTTTCTTCTGCGCCCATCCCACACTGCGGTCAACTGGTTGCGCGTCTCTCACAAACAGCCCTGTAACAACAGTGATGATACTGCATTAGAGGCAGATCCCCAGGTCCTTAGACTCTTACAGACAGTAGGAGTCGTTGTGCTATAAGCAGAACAGAGCACAGGAACCAGCAGTGACTTGTCTCCAAATAATTCCTTGATGATCCCATGCACTCAACCTCTAGCCTCTGCAGGAGACACAAATGCACTCACACAACCACATACATGCACAAATACACAAACATACACATTCATGTCCACACACCACATTAAAGCATTAAACGGATGTGGCTTCAACCAAACAAGTTTCTCTGCTATTTACAGAATCTCTAGCAAAGAGAGGCTGCATTATACTGCATTATCTTTCATTTTATACATTTTGTGAGCCCATTGTTTGGTTTTGGAGAAGGGAAATGTCAATTAATTTATTTTTCAATAAGTAGTACATTCACATGGTTTAAACTTTGAAATGAGCTAAAAATTGTACATGAAAATCTCTCTCCCTCTCCTATGTCTCATCCACCCAATTCCCATACCTCTAATAAGTAATCACTATTATTGGTTTCCTGCTTATTCTTCTGGATTTTTTAATAAACACACTAGCCAACAAAATATAGATTATCCTGGGAGCTGGGATTAAATTGTTATATTTAGGACCAATATGGGAATAGGAGCTGGACATCATAGGAGTTGGATCAGGAGTTGGTGATCAGTCAACTACCATCTGATTCCCTGTTTCTAACCTTGTAACTTTTACTTCTTTCCACCCTGGATGTTCCTTTCCTCACCTGTGGGGAGCACAGATTCTCTAAATTTCATTTCCATTTTCCAATGTGAACTTCTGTCCAGAGGGCTTCCAAGTTAAGTTCAAATTATAATCAATCAATCATAGAAAATTTATGTCTTAAAAAAAGCACACAGTTAAAATGAGCCAATGTGAGAACAAATTTGTTTCGTGTCACAGGAGTTATATTTTATAACAAGCCTGGAGAAATGCCCACTGGCCCCATGTGACAAGGAAAGACTATATTCTGAATGAGTTTTACGTCTGGATGAAGTGTTGGGTCTTACACAGCAAGAGATAGCCCCAAAGTTGGGGGTAAACTATAGCAAACATGGAAAGAAAAGAAAAAGCCCAGTCTCTGATCTGTGACTTAGGGAGCTAAGAGGAAAACTGATGGGGGAGTTAGGGCCTAGGTTTCTGTTTCTGCTGAGGCAGAAATCGTCAAGAGACAAGACTGACAGGAGTGGAGATTCTGAGGCCCTTTGGATCTGCCTTAAGCCAATGAGCAACCTCTGTCCTGAGTGAGGGAGAGGTGAGGTCAGCTCCAAGCAGTGGAAAAAGCAACAGGTATGGGGGCCAGGGGACACAGAAGTTGCTGTGGTTAGAAGGGGCCAACCACTGCTGCTCTGCACAAATACGCACTGAGCCCCACTACTCCCCCCACTACACGGAGAGCTCTGTCTAAGGGTGTGGTGAATAAAGAATCTAGTAAACATAGCCCCTGAGTAGTGTGGGAACTCTCGGGAAAGAGTGGAGGGAACACCACCTGTCAGGATCACATTTTGGCCAATGGCACACAAGCAGACGACCTTGCAGATGTCACCTGTGAGCAGACAAATTATGGTGACTTAAGACCGTGAGTGGAGTGGAAGAACAGGTCTTGGAATTAAACACTGAGGCTAGGTCCAGTCTCTGCCCCTTCTGGATGTGACATAAGGGTTAGTGGTTACTTATTCATTTTTCTTAGGGGGAGGGTGTTGTCTCTTACCTAGTTATTAAAATTAATGATTGTGTTTTTAAGAATATGCTTTCTATAATATATGCTGAAAATAGCTCCCCACGTTTTGCTTGCATTTTTTTACTTGCATGTGACCTTTTTCTTTAATAGGAGAATTTTTAATTTTAATTTGATTCAACCTATTTTCTTTTCCTTTATTGTTGCTTCCATTGCTTTTTATCTAGGCCACCCTTGTCCCAAGATCAAACAACTATAGTGCTGTATGTTCTGCTGGTTGCCTTAAGTTGTATCTCTGTAAAATGCTTTAACAACCTGACATGTTTTCAGTCCACACTGTGAGGTGTGAATCTAAATTCACTGACCCCATAGAGTCAACAAGCCTACCCCCAGTCCATCTGTCCAATCCCCCTTTCCTTTCTTGCCAGTCAGCACTGCCACCTTTAGCAGACCAAAATCTGATCTTTACGGTGCCATTTCTGGGCTTTCTATTTTCCCCTTTGATGGATATTTGTAATGAGGGGGGGAGCAGCATGCAACATGCCCCACAGTACCTGCATAAAAGAGAAAGAGAGTGTGGTGGGGAATATCCATGGTCAGGGAGGTGCCACCAATGCCAGCTGAACAGTAATTCCAGTGGGTGGCGCCAGGGCTGACAAATTCATAGGACAAGCTTCACTTCGGAGGAAAAATGAAGCCTGGTGGGAAACTGTTTCTGTGATGTAATTCCTCTGATAAAACAGTGTTCCATTCCCAGAATTTTACCTAGAAAGAGCGCATTTGCTTTGTTTGACATCTTTATGTTTCTGTAACCATGTTTCCTACATATTCCTATGGCCAAAACTTTATCAACTCAAAGCTATGTATGAAACTACTAATAAAAATATGCAGGCTGTTCCCTCCACCTGATATTACTTCTATCCAATCTCCCTGTCAACTCTTTCCACTCCTTGAAATAGATATAGATATAGATATAGATATAGATATAGATATAGATATAGATATAGATATAGATATAGTTTACAGCATACAGATCTATTATATTACAGATTATATAAGATATATATTTGGTTTATTGTCCAATTGGTTTCCATACAACACCCAGTGCTCATCCCAACAGGTGCCCTCCTCAATGCCCATCAGCCACTTTCCCCTCTCCCCCACCCCCCATCAACCCTCAGTTTGTTCTCAGTATTTAAGAGTCTCTTATGGTTTGCCTCCTTCCCTCTCTGATCCTCTATTGTTCAGGATCCACATATGAGTGAAAACATATGGTATCTGTCTTTCTCTGCCTGGCTTATTTCACTTAGCATAATACTCTCCAGTTCCATCCACATTGTTGCAAATGGCAGGATTTCATTCTTTCTCATTGCCAAGTAGTATCCCATTGTATATATAAACCACATCTTCTTTATCCATTCGTCAGTTGATGGACATTTAGGTTCTTCCCATAATTTGGCCATTGTTGAAAGTGCTGCTATAAACATTGGGGTACAAGTGCTCCTATGCATCAGCACTTCTTTGAGACTTATTCATTCACATGATGGATATTACTGAGTACCTATCTTGTATCAGGCTCAGGGCTAATGCTACATTTCCAAGATGAACAAGATAGACATTTTCTTGGGCTACTCACATAGATACAGTAGAATGGAGAACACAGACAAGTAAATAGTTGGTCACAGTCCAGAGTGACACATGCTGTGATGGGGGAGGCACAGGGCCAGAAGGGGTGTGAACCTGAGTTTGTCGTCAAGAGAATAAGTCAGGAAAGTCTTCCTCAAAAAAGACTAATGAATAGATAAAGAAGGTGTGTTGGGGCGCCTGGGTGGCGCAGTCGGTTAAGCGTCCGACTTCAGCCAGGTCACGATCTCGCGGTCCGTGAGTTCGAGCCCCGCGTCGGGCTCTGGGCTGATGGCTCGGAGCCTGGAGCCTGTTTCCAATTCTGTGTCTCCCTCTCTCTCTGCCCCTCCCCCGTTCATGCTCTGTCTCTCTCTGTCCCAAAAATAAATTAAAAAAAAAAAAAAGAAGGTGTGTGTGTGTGTGTGTGTGTGGCCATCAATAGAATGAAACCTTGCCATTTGCAACAATGTGGATGGAGAGTGTATTACATTAAGTAAAATGAGTCTGAGAAAGACAATATCATAAGATTTCACTCATATGTGGAATTTACGAAACAAAACAGATGAACATATGGGAAGGAAAAAGCGGCGGGGGGGGGGGGGGGGGGGGAGGGAGCAAACCATAAGAGACTTTTAACTATGAGAACAAACTGAGGGTTGATGGAGGGAGGTGGGTGGGGGGTGGGCTAAATGGGTAATGGGTGTTGAGGAGGACACTTGTGAGGATTGCTGGACATTATATGTAAGTGATGAATCACTAAAATATATGCCTGAAACCAAGTTTACCATATATTTTAACTAGAACTTAAATTAAAACTTGAAAAGAAAAAAAAAATGACATCTAAGCTGAAACCCGAGGGAAGACTATTCCAGCACAAGAAAATAAGATGGGCGAAAGCCCAAAGGTGAAAAAGTATCTAGATCTTCTAAATAATTGTAAGTATAAGTGGGCATAGGATGTAGAATGGAGAGGAAGGTCCATGAATCAGGGGAGACATCAAGGGTCTTCAGGCCCTAGGAAGATGTGTAGAGTTTATCCTGAAAGTAATGAGAAACCCCTGAAGGATTTTTCAGGTAGAGTGACAAAATCAGATATGGTTTGTAGAGAGCCCATTCTCTCTGGAGTGAAACCAGAGGGCAGGTGGGTATGCCTGTAGGCAAGAATGACTGCCCATATTTAAGTGATAAATGAGTATTGTGAATGAAGGTAGTGGCAGCTGGGATGGAGGACAGTGGGTAAATAAAGAAAAATGGGTAAATTTTAGTTACATCGACAAAGTAAAATCACCAGGATTTGGTAGTATTGGATGCATGCAAGGAGGAAGAAAAATGGGTCTATAATGGCACCCGGATTTCTCACCAGACCAGCTGGTGGCGATAATGATTTCAGCATTAGGTATGCTTTTCACCAATTCCACATCCTTTTTTCCAATAGCCATGCTTTTCAAAATATTGGGGAAATATGCTAAAGATTTACTTGACCTGTGAAATCTTTGGATGGATTAATGTCACAATGTCCACATGAATACCACAAGAGTTTTGTGAAGAAACAACTCCAACCTAGCTTCAAAGTATATGTATTGGTATACAGTTATGGTATTGTTGCTCAAATTATATGTTTAAATGAATGGTTTTAAGATGCAGCTGTAACACATGACTGATCCTGCTACTGCTACATGCAAACACTTCATAACATACTATGATTTGTGTGTGTGTGTGTGTGTGTGTGTGTGTGTGTGTATGCATGTCATACTTTGGTTGCTCTTCGAATACAGCAAGCTGAAGAAAAAAGATAAATCCCTCATTCACTCAAATAAGAGCTGGTCACATGTCCACACCTAGATGTCAATTTGGCTAGGGAAGTAGTCTTAGCTAGCAAGCCACTTTCGAGAACGACTTCATATTAAGGATTAAAGGGACATACAAATTTTGTCAGTATGATATCTATTTTGCCACAGCCCATGCTCAAGTCTCTTCCCGCAAGGTGCTGGTAATTGCCTCTTCAGAACTCCTTAAATAGCTAGAACATTAGTTCCAGACTTGATATGACTCCTCCATACCAGTGAACACCAAGTAATTTTTCATAAATTCAACAAATTTATTGATCACTTATTATGTGTCAGCAAGCATGTATTAGGCTAAGGGTATAAAGGTGAATAGTGTTTGCATCATGATGTCCAAGAACTTACAGTCTAGCAGAGGGGATAGTAAACTTACTATGAATGGCCAGGTTGTAACGGTTTTAGGTTTTGTGGGGGTCACGTATGGCCTTTGTTGCATCTGCCTCTTTGTTTTAAGGTTTGTGGGGTTTGTGGGGGGGTTTTACCACCCTTAAAAATGTAAACTACATTCTTAGCTTGAGGTCCATACCAAAAAAAAATGTGTGAGGAGGATCTGGCTCTGGTTTTCTGGTTTGCTGACTCCTGGTCTAGTTAACACAGTCGGAGAAAGGCAAGACTGGACAAAGTGCACAGAAATCGGCGACAATGATTGACTAAAAGCTCCTCACTGCTTAAGAACAAGCAAAGGCAAGCTTTTGTTTATATTTGATGAGTTTTGTAAACAGTTCATTATGTAGGTCAAAGCTTTATATCGTGAATTTTAAAAAGTATGTCACTTAAAATAATAAAAAAGTATATGTATTGGATTCGTGCTTATATAATAAAACTTTTTAAAAAGAAACCTCCCCCCCTCCCCCTCCCCCCCCCTCCCCCCCCCCCCCCCCCCCCCCCCCCGTTGCAGACAAATCTTTGGTATCCCATGGCAGAAAGCACAGGCATTTGCAAATATTCAGTTGAAACTGCCATTTTTGTGCATCATAAGCAGTTAAATTTTGGATATTTCATGATTCCATCTCACACTAGAAGATCAACGTTGGAATACTGCATCATTTTCAAAGTCCACAAACCAGGGCTTACCAATTTCATTCAATTAATCCATCTTTCTGCTTACCGACAAATGGAATGGGAAAACCTGACCAGCATCTCAGCATTTGTCCTCCTGGGGCTTTCCAAGCAGCCAGAGCAGCAGGAAGTCCTCTTTTGGCTGTTTCTGCTCATGTACCTGGTCACAGTGGGCGGCAACCTCCTCATCATTCTGGCCATCATTGCTGATGCCCACCTCCACACGCCCATGTACTTCTTCCTGGCCAACCTCTCTCTTGCCGATGCCTGCTTTGTGTCCACCACAGTCCCCAAGATGCTGGAAAACATATGGGTCCAGAATCAGGCCATCTCATATGCAGGGTGTCTATCGCAACTGTATTTTTTCATGCTGTTTGTGATGCTGGAGGCATTCCTCTTGGCCGTCATGGCCTACGACCGCTATGTGGCCATATGCTACCCCCTCCATTACGTCATGGTCATGAGCCCTGGGCTCTGTGTCTTCCTAGTTTCTGCATCCTGGATTATGAATGCCCTCCACTCCCTCCTACACACACTCTTGATGAACAATCTGTCCTTTTGTGCCGAACGCAAGATCCCACACTTCTTCTGTGACATCAACCCACTTCTGAGTCTGTCCTGCACGGATCCCTTCATTAATGAGCTGGTGATTTTCACTGTGGGGGGCCTTGCAGGACTGGTTTGTGTGCTTTGCCTGATAATCTCTTATGCACATATTTTCTTGACCATCCTGAAGATCCCCTCAATTCAGGGGAAGCAGAAAGCCTTTTCCACCTGCAGCTCTCATCTCTCTGTGGTTTCTCTATTCTTTGGGACTTCCTTTTGTGTTTACTTCAGTCCCCCCTCGACCCGCTCAGCACAGAAGGGCACAGTTGCATCAGTGATGTACACAGTAGTAACCCCAGTGCTGAATCCCTTTATCTATAGCTTGAGGAACAGAGACATCAAGTCTTCCTTGAGAAAGCTAATTTGGGTTAGCAAAATCCCTTCCCCTTAGCAGTGGTGACTTCACATCCAATATGGGGATCTCCACTTAATTGCATTCACCATATAAGCACTAAAGAATGAGAGAAAATGGAGACCTCACTTTCAGGACCTGTGATCTGAACTTGAAATCTTCATGCCTAACCTACAGGACTTTCTCCAAACACACCCATCATCAGGCCAATATCATTCATTAACTTAATTTCTTACAATCATAATGCCCTAAAATCACAGCGATTCAGATTTATAATATAATAAAGGATGTACTTGAATACTTTTGAAACAACTCGTGACCAAAATAAGGAAATATTGGTTGCGCTATTGTATGTGTCCAAGAATAAGCTTCAGGGAAAGATAACTTTCCCCCACCATCACTGTGACCTTGGTGACTTGGATTCCTACCAACAGTGTTTTTGACACTGGGAATCCCCATATCTGTGAAGTCCCCATGCTGAGATAATAGAACCCGGGACTGGAAAGGAAGGGTTTGACAGGGTGGAGTCCTTAGGTAGACCTACTGTAACATTTTACCAGGCATCCGAGACCCCATCCCTCTTAACATCTTAAATTATGAAAATTGTTACTTTCATGAAGATTTAATTTTTATCTTTGGGGAAAGTTTTTCCAAGTTAATTTCATCTTTGCAATACCAATGCTTACCATTTGGCACAACGCCTGGCACCATTAATATGTGCTAAACCCCAATGCCATGGTTGCACTCATAAAGTTAGGGACTAGGAAAGAATGATCTTATGGACAGTTCATAGTCTCTTAGCTGAATGATTGAAACCCCCTCCTAGATGTTCCTCAGTCCCTAATCTCTCCCCATTCCATCTATTCTGCACACCACAATCATATTAACCTTCATTGAATATGACTACCACCCTATTAGAAATCTCCAGGGGCCTTATACTGCCTGCAGAATAAAGTTCAAACTTATTTATTGTAGCATTCAGGACCACCTTCACCAGTTCATAACAAATATGGTTTGCAGCCCACACTGTTCTATATTGCTCCCAAGATCAACTCAGGCCAATATTTTCATAACTTACTGATTATTGTTGAAGTTTACCAAAAAGGACTTGGAGAGTTAAGTCACCAAGAGTTTTGACAAATACATGTATAATAAGGTACACCCTAACCAATTAGACGCCATAAGAAAATAAAAAGCTACCATGGGGTACTATTTTTTATTCTTGCCTATTTCCCTTTAGGTATCTGGCTGCATGCTTAATGACATAGGTTGTGTTTACTGTAGATAATATCTCCTCCAGTAGAAGTCAATTTCTGATGGCCAGCTCCCTTGATCCCCATTTGTCTTACAGTAAACTTACATACTATCTTCTGACAATAAAAGTTAGTACAGCAAAGTGGTAAACATTGGCTCTTCAGTTAGATAGATAGACTGCAGCAAGTTCAAATCTTAGCTCTGCTGCTTGTAAGCTGTGTGACCCTGGGAAATTACTTAACCTTTCAAAGCAGATATAAACTACCTTATTGTGTTGTCAGGAAGTTTAAATACGGTAATGTATGTTAAAGCATTGTTTGTGATATTTAAGTGAGATATTCATATAAGTATATAAAGGGTGAATGCCTAGTACATGGTTTTGTTTGTTTGTTTGTTTGTTGTTGTTGCTGTTGTTTTAGTAGGCTCCACGCCCAACATGGGGCTTGAATGTGATGACTGCTGAGATTAAGAGTCACACGCTCTAGTGACTGAGCCAACTGGGTGCCTCTAGGATATATAGTATGTTGTCAATAAATGTTAACCGCCGTGGCAGTAGTCCTTATTAAAATTAAAGCTGAGCAGCAGTAGTTAATGCAAATTCACTCACAAGAACTTAAGGGGTCACCCATGGCCTGCTCTGTGAAACTAGATGGCATCCTGTGTTTCAACCATCCTTTTTAAGAACATTTTGGGTTTAATGTAGAATCACCTACTTGCTGGGATTCATGTGCAGGGATGATTTCAGTCTACCTTTGAAACCATGCTTACCAGCTACTTAAACTTAGAGTAAAACTTTACCAGCTAACTTAAAATACATAAGTTTGTACTATCTCATATGCTCTCCTAATTCATTGACAGACGTGCGTCTTCCACTGCTTAAATATTCACCAATATTTTTAGTTCCAGCTTTTAACTTAAATTATGTTACTCTTCCATATTTATATTTTGTCTGTGAATGTCTTTGTAACAACACAGTTTACACATTTGTCATAATTATACCTTCTGAGATGCATCAATACACCCTCACACCATAGTTTTGTCAAATGTTGCCCTACTATGCTGTTTGAGGATTAATTCAAAATTTTGAATATTAAAAAATATCATTTCCACAAGCATTACTTTCTCATATGATTTACTCGCTTAGCCTACATTCTTAAAAATAAATCCATCCACGTGCACATATGGATAGTTTTAAAGTTCTGTCCTATACTGCCCATTTGCCATGAAACTATAACTGTTTACCCATTGTCTCACCAATAATGTTTCACTATTGTTATTCATTTTACTAGCTTGGTAAATATGTAATAACATAGTATAATTGTGGGTATGGATTATTATTCTTCTGTAAGTATTGAAATCTGAGAATTATTTAATAAAAGGCAATAAACGCTTGGGAATAAATCTAGCAAAGATGTGAAAGACTTCTACTCTGAAGACTACCCCACCTTATTATTTGTTTGAAGTAAATAGGTGTCTCTTAGCCCTCTGTATGTCTTCTTTGGAAAATGTCATCATGTCTTCTGCCCACTTTTTAACTGGATTATTTGTTTTTGGATATTAAGTTTTAAACTTCTTTATATATTTTGATACTAACCCTTTATCAGGTATGTCATTTACAAACATCTTCTCCCATTCATAGATTGTTTCCTTCACTGTGTGGAAGCTTTTTATTTATGTATTGAATATTTTTGATATTCAAATATTGAATATTGAATATTGAACTTATTTTTTTAAGTTTATTGATTTACTTTGAGAGAGACAGAGACAGCATGAGCAGGGGAGGGCCAGGGTGAGGGGGAGAGAGAGAATCCCAAGCAGGCTCCACACTGTCAGCACAGAGCCTGATGGGGGCTCAAACTCACAAAATCGTGAGATCATGACCTGAGCCGAAACTGAGAGTCAGACACTTGATGGACTGAGCCACCCAGGCACCCCAGAAGCTTTTTATTTTGATGAAGTCCCAATAGTTTATTTTGTTTTTGTTTCCCTTGCATCAGGAGACATATCTAGAAAAAAGTTACTATGGTCAATGTCAAAGAGGTTACTGCCTGCATTTTCTTCTAGAATTTGATGGTTTCCTGTCTCCCATTTAGGTCTAATGAACATAGGGCAGAAATAAAAAAGAGGCAAACCAAAAAACAGACTCTTAACTATAGAGAACAAACTGATGGTTGCTGGAGGGGAGGTGGGCAGGGGGATGGGTTAAATAGGTGATGGGTATTAAGGAAGGCACTTGTGATAACCACTGGGTGTTGTGTGTAAGTGATGAATCACTAAATTCTACACTTGAAACAAATATTACACTGTATGTCAACTAACAGGAATTTAAATAAAATTTGGAGAAAGAAAAAAATAATAGTTAAAAGAATAATAAATAAAAATAAAGTGAGCCAAAAAAAAACAAAATGGAGAAACACAGCATGTTTAAGATTCAGTTGGAGGGGCGCCTGGGTGGCTCAGTCGGCTGAGCGTCCGACTTCGGCTCAGGTCATGATCTCACAGTCTGCGAGTTTGAGTCCCGTGTAGGGCTCTGTGCTGAGAGCTCAGAGCCTGGAACCTGCTTCAAATTCTGTCTCCCTCTCTCTCTCTGCCCCTCCCCCACTCGTGCTCTGTCTCTCTCTCCGTGTCAAAAATAAATAAAAACATTTAAAAAAAACTTTTTTTAAAAGATTTAGTTGGATATCCACACTTGTGGGAAAAAATATATCTTGACTTCTACCTCACCAGATATTATAATCCATTCTAGATTATTAACAGATCTAAATGATAAAGTCAAAACAACAAATCACTTCGCATAAAGTATAGATGCCCAGGAAGTATGTGTAGCTGCACTATTCACATTAGCCAGAAATAGAGACTACTAGAACTCAGCAAGGTAGAATGGATTTCTTTCAGTGGCATAGTCACACAACAGAGCATTATACAGCAATGAGCAATCTACAACCACGTGCAGCAATATGGATGAACGGCACATACAATGCTGAGTAAAAGAAACGGACACAAAAGAGTACAACTACGTGCTTTCACTTACATAAAGTACAAATACGGGCAAAACTAAATTATGCTATTAGGAGTGGTTACTGTTTGCAGGAACAGTGACTGCAAGAGAGCATGAGGCGTGCGAAGTGCTGACAATGTGTTTTTTATGCAAGTTCTGGTTACTCATATTTTGTCAGTTTGTCAAAATTCCTACAGAAATTTTCAAATATTGGTAAATAAGGCTCATTTCCCAAGACCCTTCCTAACAGATACAAACATTGGAGCAATTATCCAGGTTCATCTCAACAAGCTGTCATGGGATCGCCTCCCCAAGGCCTCTCCAAAACAGATAGGTAGGCCTGTTGTGCTCCCAGTACACCCCCTTCCTTCATGAACCTGGGACACAGGCTTCAATTCCCAGATGCCGAATTGTCATCAGGGTGTCCACGGCCTTCCATACTGTCTCCTCTTTTACAGGGACTGAAGGTCCAGGCACCAATATCCTCCTTCCCACTTTAGCCAACGGGACAAATTGCCAAGTCCTACTCAGAAAGCAATGTTTTAGGGTCCTTTATGTCTTGATCGAATTGATACCCTATGTGAGAGGAAACGAGACAGCAGAACCAGAAAATTCTGAGAGCAGCACAGGACAGTGGGTAAGGTCTGCATGTCACAGGTTCATGTTCTCTCTTTTTCCCTCCTTTCTTATCTTCCCTCTTCTCTATTTTCCTCTCACAAACAGACTCACAAACTTTGACAGAATCTTCATAGAATCAAACCTCTTAGTGTTTAAAGGTAACTAATAACCCCTCCGATCTTTTCAGTGCTCTCCAGTTTTCAAAGTGCTGTCACAAGCTCTGTTGCATGTCATTCCCGAGCCTGCGAGGAAGGCTTCATGGGTGGGACAGAGAGGCTCGGGGAGGTTGCATGCTCTCCTCAAGGTCCTGCAGCTGGAGAGCAACAGAAGAGGTACCAAAGGCCAGTTTTCCAACATCAAGGAGGGACTACTTTTCCATACCACCCCTACACCCTCCTCCTCCCTGCAGAGCTATCCTGGAAAGGGGTTTCTGTCTCTGAGGCCAGCTGACCATACAAGTGTTCAGAACCCACAGACTCAGAACAGCATTTCTGCACAATCAGAATCACCAGATGATTGCTAAAAAGGACTTGGTTCTCAAACCAGAACCAGTCTTTCCAGGAAGGGGACCGAAAAGCAGCTGTTTGTTTTAAAGTATCACAGGAGATTCTGATGCAGACTAAAGTGTCCGGGGGAACTTTCCTTCAGCGCTAGAAAGCAAAGATAGTATTCCCTCTGGGTGTCCTCTGACTTTCCCCTGCGCTCCTCCCTGCTTCCTTCCTTCCCCTGTGTGGGGCAGATATCTCAGAGGGCCCTGAATCCAGGCAAATAGACTGTGGAGGGACGTTGTTTCTGATGAGGTCTAAGGAGATGGAAGGCCTTTGTCTCCATGGCAGAAACAGAGGGGGTAGTGGTGTGCTCAGGGTTGGGGTCACTCAGGGAGTTACCACTGTGCTCTTTTTCATTTTAGGCCATTTGGGGGTTCTTGGAGGGATCTCTGGAATGAGCCCATCAGTTCCCCATTATCGGTCAACCGTTTTTCTAAGAGGAAAGCAGTCTTTCTTTTGCTAGCCTCAAGTTTCCAGGCTTTCTACCTTCTCCCACTTCTAGGCTAACAAAGCAAACATGTGACTTGAACTCCTGGTCAAAGCCTCGTCCCTGCCACCAAATCACTCCATGACCTTGGGCAGATCTTTTCAGCGAAAACTCTCCCTTAAGTACTAGGAGAACAAACTATCTCATTCATGGTATTGAACCATAGGTGAAGTATATGGTAATAAACCACAGATATGGGAAGTTGTATATAGGGAAAGTCTCTAGAGCCTGTGCTAAGAGTACTTCCATTTTCACGCAAATGCCGAAGGACCACCAATGATTACTCTATGGTTTGGAATCTTGAGTTAAAAGAGATCTTAACCTTCACCTACTTCCACAAAAGCTGAATCAGCTCTGAAACAACCACTCCGCCTGCATGATAATGTCTGAATGCCTTCTGTGATAGGGAATCCACTCCCCCTTCCCCCCCCCCCCAACCCCCGCACCCCACCCCTCTTCACTGGCAGAGCACTAGCTTCTCTGGGAGATAGCCTGGCTCTTCTCTTTGTCTCTGGTTTACTCCCTAGCTGCTGACTTGGACAAATAACACCCCGTGTATGGGAAGCCCAAGACGATACATTCTGGCACTCATTTCTCCCCCATGTAGACAGCACCGAGGGGCTGGCCACTAACAAGTCTGCCTGTGAGTCACTCTCTGCAGACATAGGCGGGCTGAGACTGCTCTGTTTGAGGTGGGGGGAGAGCCAGGCCCAGGATGGGGAAGAGACTAGGGCCCCTGATGCCCCTTTGTCCTGAGAGCAGGGTTTCCTACTGGAGGAGGTAGGAGATAGAAGTTTGAGAAAATTGTTCAGAATAGAGCTCCCTTTACAATCACTTCCAGTTAGGCTGAAGAAGTGCTTCCATGTACAGCATTTCATCTCTTTCTGCAAACCTCTATTCGGGTGGGCATTATTCGCCTTCTTCCAAGTGTGGCAAACTGCTTGGGACATGGGCTTTGGAGACAGAAGAAGGGGGCTCACGTTTCCACTTGATCAGTTCCTGGTTGTAACTTGGTAAACTCATTAACCTAAGTCTTAGCCACCTTATCAAGAAATTGGAATATTAGAGTCAATTTGTGATTTTGTGTGAACTAAATACAAAATTTTACAACACGTTTTCTAGCCAGTGCTCAGTAGGAGGTAGTTGTTGGCTCATATGTGTTAAGCTAGCACTTGGACCCAAACTTCTGACTCAAAATATCCTCCAGCTGTACCACCCACACTGGATATGTGGGGATCGGATTTTGTGAAGATAACAAATCTGTTCATTTGCTAAATGCTGGGCCTTCTCCCTTACCCTTCAACTGGAGCTCCAAGCTATTTTAATCCCCTGGGTTACTCCCTGTCCGCACATCTGCATGTGTTTGTTTAGCTGCTACTTTGAATTCATCGTATTCCAGATTGAAATTCCAGAACAGGCCCACTTACCCTGGCACGCTGGTTGATTTTTCGAACAACTGCATTTTATCTGTAGTGTTACTGAAAAGCTCTTGGCGCCGATCACTGTACTTCATTCATTCATTTCAAATGCATGGAATGCCTAATACTCCATACAGTTCAGTTCCACCTTCATACGTTGAGCCTATGCTGTGTCTGGTGCCATGCAAGGCCCTGGGATACAATGATGAAAATGTCCCTGTTCTTGAGGCACTCACAGTCTTGTGGGAAACAGACATTTAAGCAAAATGTAGGATAGGGCAAGTATAAAAGCACAAAGACCAGAAGGTAATAATGTTTCCTACATGTCTCATGTCTTGTCGTGCCTCTATTCCTCCTTTAACTGATTTCTTTTCCATTAAATGAATAGTGTCTAATGTAGAATTTTAATTGCTGTAATGATTTTGAAGCCATATTCTTTGAGAGTTGGATTTTTTTTTAGTGGCTGCTCTAGGGTCTCCTATATACACCTTAACATATGAGAAGCAGCTTCAGATCTGTACTAGCTTAATTCCAGTGACCTATAGAAACAATTCTTGTGGAAATCTATTCCCTTTCCCCTCTTTTTTGTACTATTATTGTTATAGGTATAGCATCTATTAATGTTAGGTGTTATATCTATATATATATAACATCTATTAATCTATTATAACATCTATTAATGTTAGATGTTATATCTATATACACAGAGAGAGATATGTAACCCAATATATATATAAGCATATATATATACATATTTATATAAGCATATAACCCAACAATATATTGTCATAATTATGACTTTACCTTTCTATAGTCATTTCCTTAGTCAATACAGCTTTGATCCCACTGACATCCCTTGTCCTGTTATTGACAATACGTTATATATCTATGCACTATAAGCTTGACAATATACCATTACCTATTATTTCATATACTTGGTTCATAAATCAGTTAAGGCAAGAAAGGAGAAAATAAGCACTTAAGCTGTATTGTATATTTACCTAACTGCCTTTACCGCTGTTCTTTGTTTCTTGTGTGTGTGCAAATTACCAACTAGGGTCATTTACTTTCAGTTCAAAAAAACTCTTTCAGTGTTTTTTGGAAGGCAGGACTGGCAAGAACAAATTCTCTCAGTTTTGTTGACCTGAGAAATATTTTATACTGTCTTCATTTTGAAAAGGAGCTTCACTGGACATGGGATTCTTGTTTTATGGGATTTGGGGGTTTTATTGTTTTTTTTTAACTTTAAATATATTATCCTAGTGCCTTCTGTCCCCCATTGTTTCTGCTAGGTCAACTGTTAATGTCATCAGCATTTCTGTATAAATAGATATTTGTTTCTTTCAGCTTTCAGGATTTCTCCTTGTCTTCACCTTTCAGATTTTTTATGGTGGTGAGTCTGTTTGTGGGTCTCTCTCTGTTTATCCTACTAGGAATTTGTTGAGCTTCTAGATGTGTAAGTATTTTTCAATAAATTTGGGAAGTTTTCACTAATTATGTCTTCAAACATTTTTCTGCTCCTCTCTTTTGCTCTCTCTCCCCTTTCCAGTACTCCTGCCACATGTATGTTGGTGTGCTTAATGGTGTCCCACATTTCCCTGAGGCTCTCTTCATTTTTCTTCATTTTCTCTCTTTTTTCGGCTTGCATCAATCCATCTATAAGATTACTAATCCTTCTGCCATTCGAACTCACTGTTGAGCCCCTCCAGGGACTTTTTTGTTTTAATTATGACACTTTTCAACTCCACAATTTCCCTGTGATTATGTTTTAAAATTCCTTCCTCCTATTGATAGTCTTGATTTGATAGGCATTGTCATAATACCTTCTTTTACTCCTTTATTGTTTTTAATTTTTTAATCAGTATTTATTTTTGAGAGAGAGAGAGAGAGAGAGAGAGAGAGCGAGCACGAGCAGGGAAGGGGCAGAGAAAGAGGGAGACACAGAATCCGAAGCAGGCTCCAGGGTCTGAGCTGTCAGCACAGAGCCCGACGTGGGGCTGGAACTCAGGAACGGTGTGATCATGACCTAAGATGAGGTTGGACACTTAACTGACTGAGCCACCCAGACGCCCCTTCTTTTACTTCTTTAAACATGTTTTCCTTTAGTTCTATGGACATGTTTTTTTTTTTTTGAAGTTGCCTTTTAATTTTTTTTAAGTTTTATTTTAATTCCATTTAGTAAACATACAGTGTATTATTAGTTTCAGGTATACAATATAGTGATTCAACATTTCCATACCACCCCTGGTGTTCACCACAAGTGCATTCCTTAATCCCCATCACCTATTTCAACCATCGCCCCATCTACCTCCCCTTTGCTTATCAGCAGTTCTCTATAATTAAGGGTCTGTCTTCTAATTTGTCTCTTTCTCTCTCTCTTCTTTTCCTTTTGCTCATTTGTTTGGTTTCTTAAATTCCACATATGAGTGAGATCATATAGTATTTGTCTTTCTCTGACTGACTTATTTCACTTAGCATAATATTCTCTAGCTCCATCCATGTTGTTGCAAATGGCAAGATTTCATTCTTTTTTATGGAGGAATAATATTCCATTGCATATATATATATATGCAATGGAATATATATATATATATCACATCTTCTTTATCTATTCATCAATGACACTATTCATCTTTCATTCTAGCCTTAATACACCTTTTTATTTTTAGAGTCCTGGATATTTCACAGAGCAAGTGTCTCCTCACTCTGTTTTTTCTACATTTTCTTAGCTTATTTTCATGCTTATTTGTAGATGACATTTAGATTATCTTTTATTTCTTAAAAACCGTGTTAGAATTTTATGTTTCAATACATTAAATTTAGATTAATTCAAGGGAATAGGCACCAGTGCCACAAATTTATCTTTCTGCTTGGTACCATGGTATATCTATTCTTAAATGTACACATCATGCCTCACTGGAGATGGTGAAGGTCCAGTCTGATTCCTGTTAACATCTCAATGCATAGATCTGTTTGGTGATAGTGTGGATGCAATTGTTTCACCTCAGCTTCTATCCTACTTCTGATGATTGTCTACATGTAATGACAATAGGCAACGTTTCTTGACTGCTCACTGCAGACAAGCGCTCTGTGTTAAGCACATTATGACTTAATTTTCACATGAAGAAATGGGCTATTAAAGAGCACGAATGATTTACCAGACAACTGACCGGTGGTAGCACTCGGGCTGGAATTCAAGTGTTCTGACAATGCAATCTTACTAACTACATGATATGACTACGCAAGTGCCATTAGTTTGGGGTCCACGTATTGTGTGATTGTCCAGTCCAATGTAAACCCTTTTTATTCCTAATGGCCTATCTGTTGATTGTCTTAGATTTCCCAGATAAATTCTCATTTCAGCAAATAATTATTTTTCTTTCTCTTTTCCAATACTTTTACTTACTCTTTTTTGTTCACTTGTGTAATGCCCATTTTTATAATGTATATAAAATATCACTGAAACACCTATGCAATATGCACTACATATCATCTTTAAGCACTGCAAGAGTATTTAAGACAATAGGATTTCATATATGACACAGACATAATTCCTAGAACATTGAGTATGCCAAATTAGCAGTTGCTGGAATGATTAAGGTTCATAAACATTTTCCATGTTCTGTTTCTGTGTCTGTTATTTCTTTCTTGTTTAAAAAAATATAAAATTGAGTCTATTTTAATGATATTTTTATAAAATTAAGACAATTTTAATGCTAAGAAAATAATTTATTTTGCTCATCTGAATGTACTTATTCAATAGAGGACACTTAGCAGACATTTGGTGGTACTGATATTGTAGACAGTTGGGGAAATGGATGGAGGCAACCAGACTAGAATCTCTGACTTCCTACTCCTGGGGATTTCAGAGAGTCCTGAGCAGCAGCAAGTCCTGTTCTGGATGTTCCTATCCATGTACCTGGTCACAGTTGTGGGAAATGTGCTCATCATCCTGGCCATCAGCTTTGATCCCCGCTTGCACACTCCCATGTACTTCTTCCTGGCCAACCTCTCCTTCACCGACCTTTTCTTTGTCACCAACACAATCCCCAAGATGTTGGTGAACCTTCAGTCCCAGAACAAAGCCATCTCCTATGCGGGGTGTCTGACACAGCTCTACTTCCTGGTCTCCTTGGTGACACTGGACAATCTCATCCTGGCTACAATGGCCTATGACCGCTATGTGGCTATCTGCCGCCCCCTCCACTATGTCACAGCCATGAGCCCTGCACTCTGTATTTTGCTCCTCACCTTGTGTTGGTCACTTTCTCTCCTCTATGGCCTCACCCTCACCCTCTTCATGACCAAGGTGACATTCTGTGGTTCCCGGAAGATCCACTACATCTTCTGTGAGATGTATGTTCTGCTGAGGTTGGCCTGTTCCAACACCCAGATCATTCACATAGTGCTGATTACCACAGGCATCTTTATCTTCCTCACCCCCTTTGGGTTCATGATGATATCCTACATTCGTATCGTCAGAACCATCCTCCAAATACCTTCAGCCTCTAGTAAATACAAAGCCTTCTCCACCTGTGCCTCTCATTTGGCTGTGGTCTCTCTTTTCTATGGGACACTTTGTATGGTATATCTGCAGCCTCTCCAATCCTACTCCATGAAGGATTCAGTAGCCACAGTGATGTATGCTGTGGTGACCCCCATGATGAACCCTTTCATCTACAGCCTGAGGAACAAGGACATGCATGGGGCTCTGGGAAGACTGCTTCTAGGTAAAGCCTTCCAGAAGGTGACATGAGGTAATTTTGGAGACTGAAGTGGAGACTGGGAATTTTCTACCACACGCAAGGCATTATCTTATAGGAGACACAGGAGTGATTAGGACATAGCTCCAGCTCAGAATGAGTTTATGTATCCGTGGTGAAGGAAAGGCATGTATGTGTAACTCAAGATCCCCTGATCAAAAAAGCCTTCAAAATAAATAAGGTAACACTAACACTAATACCAGAATTTTGCAAATAAGAACCTTCAACTTATGTGGCCACGGTATCATATTGCCACCATGCTGTGGAATCCATGTAAATGGATAAACTCACCAGCTAAAAGATATACAATGTCTGAATGGATAAAATAAATATTCCCAACTGTATGCTACCTATAAGACATAACACTAGAAGTTGAAAGATTGTCATAAAAATTCAAATCTATAGTTAATAGTTTAATAATTATGCTTAACAGAATGTCCTCCTAGGAATTGGACAATGCTTTGCTTAATAAATTGGATACACAAAATGTCGGGCATCTATAATAACAGAGGTCAGACATGGGGCCGAACAGCTGGGAGCATTTGTGGTCCTGGGCCTACATTCCCACCCAAAAGCAACCTCCTGTGCTTGGTAGCACTTTGTCCTTTCAGACACGGCATAAACTCTCCAGTTCATCAGCATGTATCATTGCCTTCTTGGCACTGCTTTTCTCAGAAGAAGGTAATATTTTCTGGATTCACTGCAGATACCAAAAATGGAAAAATAATTGTATTTTGGGGGGAAAAACCCGAGTGTTTCTTTCTGGAATATACCGTATCCCAACACGTTTAATTAGCAAGCAAAGAGCACCTGTGTCAAACCTATTTTACATTAAATGAATCTTACAATGATCAGTGTAGAAAAAAAGTTATGATATGAAAAGTTTAAGAAGCAAAAAGAAGACTGAAGTTTTCCATTCATTTTTCAATATGATTATAAAATCAACAATGATATTGTGCAATGCTGTTGTATTCAATGAAATAATTGGGCTTCACACTTTTTACAGATTTTGAATAGTAAATCATGGTCTTTGGGATTTAGCAAAAATTATGTGCCTCAAACAGAAAGCAGCATTCGTGCTTTGCCACATGAGAATATAAACATTAATAATACCACTGAATTCACTATATTTAATTGTGATGTTGATAAAAGGTTTGATCCTTCCAAAGAAACTTTGGAAAAGATTCCCTATTTGACACAATATCAAGAAATTAGTTATATATTTATTAGAGGGAAAAAAACTTCAAAATTGTAATGTTAGCTGGTCAAAATTAGTAAGTCTACTACAAACTGCACTCTGATAGTATTAGTGATAATATCAAACTTGTTTTTAAAAATTAAACCCAGGGTGTCTGGCTGGCTCAGTTGGTAGAGTATGTGACTCTTGGTCTCAGGGTTGTGAGTTTGAGCCTCACGTTGGGTGTAGAGATTACTTAAATAAATAAAATTAAAAAAAAATAAATCTGAAGTGACAATATTTTCCATGACACCTAACGTGAGTCATTTATTATAATATTTTTCAATGCTAAAATTTCAAAACTAAAAGACTTAATAGAATAGTAATTATATCATAAACTGAATACGTTCCCATGAATTGAACCAGCTGGCCAGTGCTCCACTTTAAAAATTGAATAAACAATATGGTAGCCTTTGGCACTATGTGGAGGTCAGACATGGGACCAAAAAAGGTTTTGGAAATGTTTAAAAAAATGAGTTACTCATGTTATACAATAAGTTTTTAAAAACCTCCCCTATCACTTGTGAAGATTGGATTCAATACATGGGGTCATCTTGATATGCAAATCATGTCTGAATACATTGTGAATACTTCTCTGCAAATACAGTCACAAATAATTGCACAAATATATCATTCAATTGACTGATTCCTTTTGAAAAAACTGTACTTTGAAAACATAATTTGGCAAAGAATAATGCAAACTACTCATCATAGTTAAAATACATTTACAGGAATGAAAATAATGACCGCTCTACATACACAAAATTAAGGAGCTGAATGATGAGTTCTTGTAAAATGTTCATTTATTCCCAATTTTATGACAATAAAATAACATTATATGTTATATTAACATATTAGTTTACCTTTCCCAATTAATACACTAAATGAAGAGCAAAAATTCAAGTTAATGGAACACTGTGCGATATAATACTGAAAAATATTATGACAACATTGGAATATTAGAGTTCTACTTATGCCTCCAGAAAAGTGATCCTAATTATATAAATGTTTGTGCAAAGATTTGATCCATATTCAAAGTGCATGTGGTTGTGAACAGAACTTGTATTATTAAACAGGAAAAAAAAAATCTAAATATCACTCCCAGTTAATGGATCCAATCCTAAATTCTCCACTAAACAATTCAAGATAAAACAAAGGACTTCACACTGACATCTTGGTCAGAAGAAAAGATGCCAGGTTTTGCTTCCAAATCAAAGGAGTTACAAAATACAATAGTGTATTTAATAATTAAGTATTTCTATTTTCATTTATAATTTATTCAATATCAAAGTTAAAATATCATCCTCAGTGGCATATATTTTTGAGCTATGATAGAGGCATATTCCATATATTAATAAAATAAAAAATCTTTGATCATATTTCTGCAGTTGATTATTTATTTATTTATTTATTTGAGAGAGTGTGTGTGTACGTGTGAGAGGGTGAGAGAGAGAGAGGGAGAGAGAGAGAAACCCAAGCAGGCTCTGCATTGTCAGCACGGAGCCTGATGCAGGGCCCAAACTCACAAACCATGAGATCATGACCTGAGCCAAAATCAAGAGTCGGATGCTTAACCAACTGAGCCACCCAAGCATCCTTGCGGTAAGCGTCTGGCTTACTTAACACTCATGTACATTACTTGCTTGGCCACTGGAATATGGGCTTACAATTCTTGTTCTATACTTTATGATTATGTATTAGCGAAATTCAATGAGAAAAATGAAGACATGAAAGAAATATGTGAAAGCCTGATCTACTGACAAATGACTAGAACTGGACAGAATGCACCACTACAATGGAGGGAGTACAGTTTGGCAGTTTCAAGATGCAGTATAGTGTAGTCATGAGGATCTTGGGCTACACACCAAACTGCCTGGGTTCCAATCTCAACTTCTTATGTGATGTTGGGCAGTAAATTAACCTTTCTATCATTTTACCTATAGAATGAGGATGACCATAGGACCAGCATCATAGAGGTGGTAGGCTAATAGATTGGAAAAGTGCCTGACACATTCAAAAGCACCCAACAAGTGTTTGCTACTTATTCTCTTTTGTAAAGAACAATTTTTCTGATCTGGCTCAAAAAATAAAATTAAAATCAAAGGATAGAATGAGGTGAGCATATGGATGGAGAGAAGGAAATAAGAAGTGCTTTTATTCATAGTGGAGAGTGAGGTGTATAGAGAAGTTGAGAACTCCAGGATTCTCTGTGTTCTGTGAGAAAGAAAGGTTGGATTTTATTCTTTCTTCACTTGAGTGCATCACTGAGGATTTTTGAGCAGGAAGAAAAGCAATGATGACAGTGATGTTGGAAGAAGACAATTTCTGAATTGAAATCAATAACAGATGTTTTGCACAAAGGTATATAAGTCTTATTTTCAAACTTCAATTCCACCTGGCAAAAGGGAAATATGGATTCACATCAAACTGGTTTCCTGCCCCCAACTCTACCTGAAAGCAGCTAAGTAGTTACCATATTTTCATATTTGCCTTTAGCATAGGGTTTTTATCTGGACAGAAAATTTGATAGCTTTAAAATTAATGGAGAAAAAACACTGATTTAGACTCATATTCCATTATCAACATTACTATACCCACTGAATTAAATAATGTAAAAATCCAAATTGTTACCATTTTAGAGAGAAAGATACTTCCTTTTTCCAAAAGACTCTTCCCAGGGCTCCCTTCATGTCTCTGTTCCTCAGACTTTGGATGAAGGGATTCAGCACGGGGGTGACCACAGTGTACATCATGGCCAAGACAGTCTCCTTAACAGCAGAATTATTAGCTGATGGACACAAGTAGAGACAGATAACTGTCCCATAGAAGAGAGACAGCATGGAGAGGTGGGAGCCACAGGTGGAGAAGGCCTTGAGGACGCCCCTGGCAGAAGGGACCCTGAGGATGGAGGACACAATCCGTGCATAAGACATGACGATGAGTAGGAATGGGATGACGAGAACAAGCCCTCCCATGATAAATATCACCAACTCATTGACTCGAGTGTCAGAGCAGGCCAGCTTCAGCAGAGCAGACATATCACAGAAAAAGTAGAGGATTATGTTGTCGGCACAGAAGGACAGCTTGGCCATGAGCAGGGTGTGCAACATCATGGGCAGTAGTCAGCACCCAGGACAGCACCACCAAGGAGAGACAGAGGTTGGGGCTCATGATGGTGGTGTAGTGCAGAGGAAAACAGATGGCCACATAGCGACCATAGGCCATAACAACAATGAGGAAGCTCTCAAGAACTCCAAAAAACAAGTAACAATACATCTGGGCCAGGCAGCTGGCATAGGGGAGGGGCGGGGCCTGGCTCTGCATGTTCTGCAGCAGTTTGGGCATTGTGGCAGAGGAGGTCAGAGGAGGTCAGAGAAGGATTAATTGCTAAGAAACAAATACATGGGCATGTGGAGGTGGGAGTCCAGGCGAATGAGGACGACGATGAGAAGGTTCCCCAGGACGGTGGTAACATACACAGCCAGGAACAGAGCACCGAACAGATTCCACTGCTCTGGTTCGATGGGCAGGCCCAGAAGGAGGAACTCTGAGACGACAGTTTGGTTCCTCTCTATCATTCTGTGACTCTATTATATTTATGAAGAAAATAACAGACCCTAAAATCCAAGTATAAGAAATAAATATATTTCCATTGCAAGTGGCCTATTGTCAAATGGTGGATGAGTGAGAATATAGAAACAGGTGGCAGCTGACTCTATTGAAAATACAAGTCTCCAATGGCCTCCAAGTCTCTAAATCAGATAACATATCACATTTAACACTAATAGTCACTTCTTCCTTTTTAAAACTCTCCCATCTCTTGGCTGTGGTGACACCTCAGTTTCAAATTTCCCCTATCTCCCTTGGAATGCCTCCACAGAGTCCTTAGAGAACGTCTCCTGTTCAGTCATCGTTTGAATATTGGTGATCCTCAGAATCCTCCTACACTTCCCCTAAATATGACAGTGAATCCCAAGTGTATTTATCCAGCCCACATAGCTCATCTGGGCTATAGACCTGGGTGTTCAGCTCTCTGATGGCCATCTTCCTGCATGGCTCATTGTTACTCTGAAACCAATCTTTGTGAAATTTAGTTTATTGTCTTCCTTGACCCAGAGGGGCTCCACTCCCAGTAGCTCTATTTCGGTGACTGACAGTACTGCCTAGAAGGTATTCGAGTCAAACCTGAGAGCCGTCCTTGACTCCTTCCTCTCTTCGTGCTCCTCACGCATTTACTGTATGTTACCAGTCTCCCTTTCTTCTCACTTCTCGTATACATATCCCACGTACATACACTTCTCGTATGTGGGCTACATATCCCACAGCCACCATTCAGGTCATTTTCCTCAACTGAACCATCACAACAAGTCTGGTCTCTCCACATTTACCTTCACTCCTTTCCATCCCATTGACATTATCCAGAATCATTCTTTTTATAAGTCAAACCTGCTTGTGTCACTATTCTAATTGAAGAGTTTCCTCTTTCCATTAACATAAAGTCCAAACCAGTTTACATGACCCACAAGACCCTATTTCATCAGATCAATTAGCTCATGCCTAGCCCTCTCTCCACTCCAGCTATACCAAGTATTTCTCATTTTCTCAAAGGCATCCTGCTGTCACCCACCATATGACACCACATTTTCCATTTCCTGACACATGCTGTCTCCACCTCATTCCATCCTGTCACCTAGTAATTCACCCTCCAGACCATTAAATAGTGATTATTTTCTCTTTGCTAGACTTTAAGGATAGGGGGAAGTTCTATCTTGTTCACTAGCATCTAGAACAATGTGACGAAAGAGAGAGACAGACAGAGACAGAGACAGAGACAGAGAGAGACAGAGACAGAGACAGACAGAAAGGAAAGAAGGAAGGGAGGAAGGGAAGAAGGAAGGAAGGGAAAGAAATTTATGACAACCCAAGGGATTTCTTATTTGTTTCAGCATTCACCGAAAATAGTGGAGGTTGAAACATTCACTGACACTGAGGCCTTCCAAATCATAGCTTCCTTATCTAAATCTATTGTATTGATTTTCAGATACGGCACTACAGACTGTCCAGAATTCCTTCCCCGGGTCACAATATTACCCCATCTCAAGATATCCTGTTATATGGCTTACACTCATCTACCCAAACAACCGTGCTATCATTTTTTTCCTTAAGATTTACCCCACACAGAAAAATAAGATATTTGCCCCACAAAATATCAGTATTGATGCAGGAAGAAATGAGATGGAAGTGGAAGTTGAGAGATCATGGAAAAGCAAAAAGAATTAGGATAATTTTCAATCTCTTGGCTCTAGTTTCTGATCTCCTCCAGACACCCTTCTCACAGTGTGAGTCAGGATTGACAAGAAAAACCAAGAGCATTTCAGGATGAGAAAAACATCTCCTAACCCTGAAGAGAGAGAAGAGTGCACTCACTGCAGGCTGTTCACCAAGGTCATGGGGCTAAAACAGGCATATGCATGTGTTTCCACACTTGGACACAGGAAAGATCTGTTACTACATATTAGTGGGGGGAGGATCCATCTCTGACTCTTCAGGAATTCCTTTCTCTGAGAAACAAGTAGGGTCCATCTATTCTATAAAATACCTGATTAGGAGCCCAACTCAGTCAGATATTACTTACAAATGCTGCCATTGAAGAGCCATATGAACTTTACCTACGCCTCACATCCTACTTGCTTCACCTTTAAAATGCCAATACCGCCTTCTCCCTGACTGACCTCACAAAGCTACTGTAAAATGAAATCTCTTTTGAGGAAACTCTTTGCGAAACATAGAGGACTCTGTTGTGAAATACTTATGGATACTATTTTAAATAAAGAGATGGAATCTGGTGATACGAATCAAGCTATTTCTAGAATGTTGAGCAGGTTTTCTTAATTTTTAGACTGCCTGAAGAACAATCCCATAGAGTCACATCATAAAACCTCAGTAATATGAATGCTAAGGTTAGAAGAAGCCTAAGACATATACCCTCCAGCCTAACTTATCACGTATGTCTCAAGGAGACTTCAGGGCTTTGGCCCAAGACCCCTCGCTCTTTTATTCCTTATAAACTCATAGAGATTCAGATTGTAGCCATCGCCTGAGTCTACGCTGTCCTTTCTCACTTCTCTCATTCTGACTTCCTGGGCCTGCGGGACAATGGGTCCCAGTGGAACCTACATGGTGGGGGAGGACAGTAATAACAAACAAAGCAAATTTCAAACCTCCCTGGGACAAATCCCCTAGGAAGTATGAAGCAGGGACTTCTTAATTACTAGCCATCTTTGGGTAGGGGAATAGGCAACAAAGAAAACAGTTCATGCCCTGGTCCCACCAGGACCTCTGCCTTAGCTACCAGAGCCCAGAAGACCTCTTCTTTCTTTGACCTCATTATTTTCACTCTTGAAGTATTTGTCTCCAGAAGTGCTTAAGAGTGATAACTTTTTTTTTTTGTTTTGGATTATTGCTTCAGAAATATTACCTTTAAAACAGGAAAAGAAATGTTCTTTATTGATCAACTTATTCAATAATTGAGTCCCATAATTTCTGCCTGCTACCTTTAGGAAAAGTGACCGTGAGCTATTTTCACACATCACTTGTCACTTAATGATGAAATCTAACCATCGTCTGTAAACACAGACAGTCACTCCCTCCTTAGTTTCCCAGCCATACCTAGCCACATTTGACAACTGTCTTGGATCTTGGATCTCTGTGAGGCAACTGGATGACAAGGATAGATAGAAAGAAAATGGTGCCGTCAGCAAACTAAATAACATGTGTTATTTAAGATTGAAGAGTTAAAGAAAACATGGCATACCCAGGAAACTCAAGGAAGTTCAGTGTGACTGTCACATATTATTGGCGGAGAGAATGCAAGGGCTCGGGTGAGAGTCAGGCAGAGTCCTGGTCAGGCAAATCTTATAGAATGTGGCAAGCAAGGCCACCTTCATCCTCAGCAAAACATCTCTAAATGGCTTTAAAATGAGAGGTTCAAATTTCATTTTTAGGACAGTAACTCGGATTGAAGGAGAGCACATTAGCATTAAAATTAAGGAAGGCATAGAAATCATTAGAAGGCTATTTCCATATCCCAAGGTGAGAAATAATGGTTATAAATGGTTTCAAAGTGGATATATTAGAGAAATGTGTCACCTATAAATATCAACTAAATGTTTCAACCAAACCAACATTTCTTGACACCAGTGTCTTTGGAAATAAAATAAACAAACCTGCCCCATGTAGTGGGTTGCAACCCACTACTGTCCATGTAATGGGTTGCAGCAAGCAATGTTCCTGGTGCACAGTCATTTAAAAACACACACATACATACACATACGGGGCATGTGTGGCTCAGTCGCTCAAGCATCTGACTCTTGGTTTCAGCTCAGATCATGATCTCATGGGTTTGTGAGTTCGAGCCCTGGTTCAGGATCCACACTGACAGCATGGAGCCTGCTTGGGATTCTCTCTCTGCCCCTCCCCATGTGCATGCATGGGCGCTCTTTCTCTCTTTCAAAAATAAATAAATAAACTTCAAAAACAAGTAAATTTTTTAATATTTTTATTTTATTTTATTTTATTTTATTTTATTTTATTTTATTTTTGAGAGGGAGGGAGACAGGGCATGAGCAGGAGAGGGAAGAGAGAGAGGGAGATGCAGTATCTGACGCAGGCTCCAGGCTCTGAGTTGTCAGCACAGAGCCTAACGCAGGGCTAGAACTCACAATCTGTGAGATCATCACCTGAGTCAAAGTTGGTTGCTTAACCAACTCAGCCATCCAGGCACCCCAAAAACAAATAAACTTTTAAATCATAAAAGCTATCATAGAGTTGCAGACGCAACAAGAACTACATAAATTAAAGCTTCAGAGAGAGACAGACTGTTCTGAGATGAGTTGAGTACAACTGGCTAATTTTATGTTAGAGGCTATTTGCTGAGTCTGGGCACAGGCTGAGGCAGAGGATATCTGCTAGGGAAATAGGAAGCATCAAAGCTGGTAGCAGTTGTACAGTACTGGAGTAATAAGTTGGAAATTTGAGGATACATAAACACATGGGTGGTTTTCCTCAGGGGACATTTGATGAGTCTGGTGCAGTGAAACTGGGAGTGAGGCCAAGTTTTCAAAAAGGCAGCATAACGTGTCCTACAGTCTTTCAGGACTCGAAACCAAAGTCTCATCACAGGAAGAGGCCTTCTCCAAACACATGTCTGGTCTTTCTCTCAAGATTGTTTGCCAAAGCTTGACGTTTTGTGGGGCAAGAAGCTAAAAAGCTAGGCAAAAGAAAAAGTCTCTAATCTTCCATTATCTTTTAGAATTCAGAAACTCATCATGTTCTCAATCAAAAACCAGAGACTACACACCCTAGCAGTAGTAAACTTAGTCTTTCTAAGTTTCCAACCCAGCCCTAAGTCAAAATCAATCTCTGGTTGTACTGAGTGATCAAACCACTCACCATACCTGCATAGCAAGAAAAGGAGAACTACCCCTGTTAGAAGATAACATCATCCAAAGCCACAGCAATCTTAATGGCAATAATGTCCAGCATACAATTAAAAAGACCAGAAATATGGAAGAGGCAAAATCCTGTGGCCAATAAGAGAGAGAAAAACAAAATTAAAGAGAAGGAGGAAGATAAAGGGAAAAACAGCAGGAAAGACAAGCTGATTTTATTGGTGGCAGACAAGGAATTTAAAATACAACAATTAAGGAGCAGCTGGGTGGCTCAGTTGGTTAAGTGTCTGACTATTGACTTTGGCTCAGGCCATGATCTCATCATGCATGATAAATAAGTATTTTCCAAACCAGTACAAGACATAAAGCTACAAGTTTAGGTTGCTCGGCTAACCTATTGTATAAATTCAAACACAACTAAATCTACACATATAAGAACTTCTTAAAACCAAATACAAAGGAAAACCTTAAAGCAATTGGGGTTGAGAACAAGGGCACTTCCTTCATAGGAGTAACAATTAGAATGGCACCTAACTTCCTAACAGAAATCATGAAGAACAAGTGCCACACCGTCTTGGAATTGTTGCAATAATAGAGACTATATACAGCAAAAACATTCTTCAAAAATGAGTGGCATTTTCTGACAAACAAAATTGCAGGAATCTCTCACTACAGCCTCCACAAAGAAAAATTTTAAATACTAAATGAGGTGCTTGCAGACAAGATGGAAATAATCACAGACAAAAACTTAGAAATGCTACATTGTAATAAGTCAGTTGTAATAAGTCAAGGATGCATGTTGTAATCTCTAGAGTAAAAAGAAAAATAAAACAATATATAAGTAAGAGGTTTATATAAGGATAAATAGATTTAAAATATTAGACATGTGACTTTCAAAAGAAGACAAGAAAGGGAAAAAAAAGAATATAAAACAGATGGTCAACACAAACGTTTGGCCAACTAATCTTTGACAAAGCTGGAAAGAATATCCAGTGGAAAAAAAGCAGTCTCTTCAGCAAATGGTGCTGGAAAAACTGGACAGCGACATGCAGAAGAATGAAACTGGACCACTTTCTCACACCATTCACAAAATAAATTCAAAATGGATGAAAGACCGAAATGTGAGACAGGAAACCATCAAAATCCTACAGGAGAAAAAAAAACAGGCAGCAACCTCTTTGACCTTGGCCACAGTAACCTCTTATGAGACACGTCTCCAGCGGCAAGGGAAATAAAAGCAAAAATGAACTATTGGGACCTTATCAAGATAAAAAGCTTCTGCACAGCAAAGGAAACAATCCACAAAACTAAAAAGCAATGGACAGAATGGGAGAAGATATTTGCAAATAGCATATCGGATAAAGTGTCAGTGTTCAAAATCTATAAGAACTTATCAAACTCAACAGCCAAAAACCAAATAGTCCAGTGAAGAAATGGCAAAAGACATGAATAGACACTTTTCCAAAGAAAACATCCAGATGGCTAACAGACACATGAAAAGATGCTCAACATCACTCATCATCAGAGACATACACATCAAAACTACAACGAGATACCACCTCATACCTGTCAGAATGTCTAAAATTAACAACTCAGGAAACAACAAATGTTGGTGAGGATGTGGAGAAAGGGGAACCCTCTTGCCCTGTTGGCATGAATGCAAACTGGTGCAGCCACTCTGGAAAACAATATGGAGCTTCCTCAAAAAATTAAAAATAAAACTACCCTACGACCCAGCAATTGCACTACTAGGTATTTATCCAAAGGATACAAAGAGCTGATTCGAAGGGGCACATGTACCCCAACATTTATAGCAGTGCTATCAACAGTAACCAAAATACACACACATACATACACATACTCACACACACACACGCACAATGGTATACTACTCAGCAATCAAAAAGAATGAAATCTTGCCATTTGCAACAATGTGGATAGAATTAGAGTGTACTGTTTTTAAGTGAAATAAGTCAGGCAGAGAAACACAAATGTCCTATGATTTCACCCATATATGAATTTAAGAAACACAACAGATGAACACAGTGGGAGGGAAGGAAAAATAAGATAAAACAAAGAGAGAGGCAAACCATAAGAGACTCTTAAATACCGACAACAGGCTGAGGGTTGATAAAGGGGAGGTAGGTGGAGGTTGGGCTAAATGGGTGATGGGCCTTAAGAAGGGCATTTGTTGAGACGAGCACTGGGTATTATGTGCAAGTGATGAATCCCTGGGTTCTACTCCTGAAACCAACAGTACACAGTATGTTAACTAAAATAAATAAATTCTTAAAAAATAAAAAATAAAACAGATGGGTCAAACAAATTTCTGAAGTAAGATGGTGGATATAAATTCAAATATATCAGTAATTACATAAAACCTATGCGGTTAAATACTTCAAATGACAATTAAATTTTTCAAACAGAATAAAAAAATCAAAACGCAGCCATATGCTATTTACACCCTGCACACAATAATCAAAAGAAAATATATACCGTGGAGATATTTTTAAGGCAAGAAGTATTACTAGAGATAAAGAGTGATATTTTATAATTAAAAATAGGTTAACCTAGCAAGATGGTATCACTATTCTAAATCTGTATATGCCTAAAAGGATAGCTTCAGAATATAGGAAGCAAAAAAAAAATGGTAGAACTAAAGTTAAAATTAATAAAAGATACATAAAAATGTTAAATAAACACATGCACAATCATTCCATTCTAGCATGAAAGCGATCATAGGCAATATGTAAATGAATACACCTGACTATGCTTCAATAAAATTTATTTACAAAAACAAGTGGCAGGTAGATTTGACTCATGAGCTATGGTCTGTTGACCCCCTAATGCAAAGCAAACATACACAAGATTTTTAAAGCTTTCCTCAAAGTTCAGTGATGAAACAAAAGTCCCCTATCACCACATTTATTCATCATTGTACTGGAAAACCCATTTTCAATAAATGGCACTGAACCCGTTGGATACCCATACTTTGGAGAGAAAAATATACCTTGATCTCTCCCTCACCTGACAAAAAAAAAAAAAAACAAGTCTAGATTGATAGGAGATCTAAATGTGAAATGGAAAACCATATATCCTTTAAAGGAAAATATAGAAGTATATTGGCAAAGATCCTTTTTAAAAAATTTTTTTAACATTTATTCATTTTTGACAGACAGAGACAGAGCGTGAGTGCAAGAGGGTCAGAGAGAGGGGGAGACACAGAATCCAAAGCAGGTTCCAGGCTCTGAGCTGTCAGCCCAGCTGAGTTGGTTTCTTCCTTGTAAACCAGATTTGGTTCCCAAGATCCTTGCATATAAACATTGGAGAGATTATCCAGGTTCATCTCAACAAACTGTCTTGGGACTGCCTCCCCTGTGTCTTTCCAAACCTGATAAATAGCCCTGATATGGCTCCAGTTCAGCCCCTTTTTTCACAACCCTTGTATCCAGGGTTCAGTTCTCAGAGGGTTCACAACCTCACTTTCTTCTCCTTTTGTGCAGGCACTGAAAATCCAGGCACCAATTCCCACCCTATTCAGAAATAATGCCTTACTGTCCTTTGTGTCCTGACAGAATTTTCATCCTGTAGAAGGAAACTGGAGGCAACGTACTACATAACTCTGAGACCAGCACAGAACAGTGGGTAAGGTCTGGCCATCTCAAACATTCCCTCTCTCTCTGTGTCCCTGTCTCTCTCTCTCTCTCTCTCTCTCTCTCTCTCTCTCTCTCTCTCACACACACACACACACACCTTTCTTCTCTTCTCCATTTACCTCTCATGACCATACCCTCATACTTTAAAAGTCTTCATATAATCTAACCCCTTAGTATTTAAAGGTAATACAACAATCCCTCCAACCTCTTACCACTCCACAGTTTTCAAAGTGCTATCACATGCTGTCACATGTAATCCTCAAGCCTGCAAAAAGGGCTTAAGGGGTGGGATGAGGAGGTTCACAGCTCAAGCAGCTAGGGAGCAACCCAGGAGGTAAGAGAAGACAGTTTTCTTTTTTTGTTTTTAAACATTTATTTATTTTGGAGACAGAGAGAGCATGAACAGGGGAGGGTCAGAGAAAGAGGGAGACACAGAATCTGAAACAGGCTCCAGGCTCTGAGCTGTCAGCACAGAGCCCGACGCGGGGCTCGAACCCACGGACCGTGAGATCATGACCTGAGCCGAAGTCGGACGCTTAACCGACTGAGCCACCCAGGCGACCCGAGAAGACAGTTTTCTAATGCTGAGTCTGGAGCCCTTGCCGGTACGGCCTCCCACCACCCATTCTCTCCCCTCTCCACCCAGCCACACTGCAGAGAGCCTTATGTTCTAAGGCCAACTGGCCACACAAGCGTTCAGAAACCACGGACTCTTACAGACTCAGAACAGGATTCCCCAAAGTGCACGATCAGAATCACCAGGTGATTGTTAAAAATGGCTTGGTTCTCAAAACATAACGGGCCTTTCCAGGAAGGGGGCCAGAAAGCAGCTTTTTGTTTTAAAGTATCACAGGTGATTCTGATGCACACTAAAATGTGGGGGACACTTGCCTTGAGGGCTCGAAAGCAGAGCCATCATGGCCTCTGGGTGTCCTCTGACTTTGGGAGGCAGTAGTTTCTGATGAGGTCTCGGGAGGTGGAAAACCTTGGTCTCCATGACAGAAACAGAGATGGTAGCCAGTGCTCAGAATGGAGACACTCAGGCCATTGCCATGGTGCTCGTTTTCATCCTGAGGTCACTTCGGGGGTCTTGGAGTGGTCTCTGGGATGAGCCCATCAGTTCCCATTTTCATTGAAACTCTTTGCTTTCCTGAGAGGCAAGCAGTCCCTTCGACTTGAAGCCTCACTTACACACTCTGAGAAACAAATGAGCTCAGTCACAGTGTAGAGACTTAACAGAACTGTATGAGTAATGAACAGATGTGGACACACAAAAAAGCATGTCCTAAGGATCACTCCTATTTTAACTCAAATGCCCAAAGACCAGCACATGATTGCTCTGTAATTTGGAATCCTAGGGTTAAAAGAGAATTAACCATCGTCTACCTCCACTAAGTGCTTGAGTAGACTGTGAAATCACAACTCAACCCGCTGTATTGTGAGCTTGTTTGAATGTCTTCCATGGCGGGGAATGACTTCCCGCCACCGGCCCCCTTTGCAGGTATGGCACTTAAGTCATCTGGCAGACGGCCTGACTTGTCCTTCTGTCTCTCTTTTATTTGCTAGCTACTGACTTCACCAATCCACACCCCTTCGCATGTGAAGGCCATAATAATACAGTTCCTCACTGTTCTCTCCTCTGTGTACACAACACCAAGGGGCCAGCCACAAATAAGTCCCCCCTCAACAACCTGGGTCACTCCCTGCAGACACAGGCGTGCTAAAGTTGCTCCTATGTGAGTGGGGTGAAGAGCCACGTCCAGGATGGAGACAAGAATGGGGCCACCTATCCCTCTTGGTTCTAAGAGCAGGATTTGCTACTGGAGCAGAGACGGGAGGCAGTCAGAACATAGGGAAATGATAAGGGGACTCCTTTTGAGATCCTCATTACAGCACTTCCTGTCTACACAGGCCTTTAAGTTGGGGAAGTGCTTCCACATCCAGTATTTGTGGGGTAGTCTCTAAACCCACAGTGAGGTAGGCATGTCTGCAGCACAGCATTTAGGATGTGGACTTTAGAAACACAAAAGGAGAGTCAAATCCCAATTCCATCGGTTACTAGTCAAGGAAATTGGGGACATTCATTAATCAACTGAATCTCAGTCATCTCATCCAGAAAATGGGATAATGGAAACAAACAGTGCTATTTGCTGTGTGGACTAAATGCAGGGGTGGGGTGGGGGGGGTCAGGGGAGAGAGGTGTCATTCAACATAATGTCTGGCCAGATATTCAGTAAACGTTTGTTAAAAAACCACTTGTGGGTGTTAAATTGAGCTTTGGACCTAAATATATGACCCAGAATGTCCTTCCACTGCACTGTGGGTGCTAAACATCTGGGAATTCAAATGTTTTCACTGAGATAACAAATCTACTCACATGCTAAAATGCTGGGCCTCTCTGGGCTGGCCTCACCTGCATCCGGGCACTCCAAATTACCTTACTCTCCTGGGTCACTCAGTTCCCACAGCTACATTTGCTCCTTCTACTGCTACTACAAACTTATCATGTTCAGCCTGAACCTGCAAAACAGACCCGACACGCCCATGGCACACTGGCTCATTACCCAAATGGCTACATTTTTATCCATAGTGTTGCTTATTCATTGAGGCTCTTGGGCTTATGACTCTTCCCTATTCGTTAAGCTCAAATGCACAGAATGCCTAATATTCTATAGAGTTCAGCTCAACCCTCACTTCCTAATCCTTATGCCATACCTGACCCTGTGAGAGGTCCTTTAGATACAGGAAAGAAAACGATACTGCCCCTGCTCTGATGGCTCTCACAAGTCTCCCAGGAGAACAGACAACTAAGCAAAATGTGGGATAGGGTGTCCTAAAAAAAATGTAAAGACCAGGAAATGATAGAGAGTTTAGAATGGTATCTCTGTGGCAGGAGAAGATGCCACCAGCAGGAGATGCTTGAGTGAGAGCTATAATGGATCTTGCCAGAAGAGCAATGGAATCACAGAATAGAGAAAACGTTCACTTAAAATTCAGTGAAACAAAAGAACAGCTGGTGCGAAGGACAAAAGCAAAGCATTGTGAGTACTTAGAAAATACAAGCCATGAGCCATCACTGGAGTAGGGAGAGCGGGAGATCCAGGAGGGATGAGGGATCCTGGCACTTTGATCACCTGGCCATAATCACGGGCTATTCCAGAGGAAATGGGGGAGCTCTGCTACTGTAGAGAAGCCACATGGTAAGATCCGTAATTTAGAAAGTGCACATTGTGCAGCAGGGAGGGTGCTCGGCCAGTGCAATGTACTTTACCTGCATTTCCTCGTTTCCTCCTCCCATGAACACTTAGGACTAGATACAACCAATATCACCTAAGCATAATTGATCATTTTCTATATTACCAAGTAGGAATAAATTATATTTTAATTTAACAATTATCATAAACATACATATATGTGGAATACACACTTATCTATGAAGGCTTAATTGTGTGCCTTTAAATGTATGGATCGTGTAGTTTCTTTAAATGTGTCTCTAATGATGAGAGTTTCAATTGCTTCTTTTTTCTTTTTTACTACTTAAAAATTTTTAGTGTTTACTTATTTTGAGAGGGAGATCACACGCACTTGGGGGTGGGGATAGGGGCAGAAAGAGAGGGAGAGAGAGAATCCCAAGCAGGCTCTGTGCTATTAGTGCAGAGCCCAATGTGGGGCCCGATCATGACCTGAGTTGAAATCAAAAGTTGGTCACTTTACTGACTGAGCTGCCCTTTTTTTTATTATATTTAACAAGGTCCTGATAAACATTTTATACATACACGTCTATGTTTCTATCGGATTATATTTTAAGATACATTCCTAAAACTGAGATTGCTCAGAGGAATCTCCCTTTTAAGAGCTTAAGACATGGAATGTCAGGTTTCCCTCTAGAAAGTTATAATCATTCATTTCATCAGATATAAAACTGCCTGTTCATCCCATCTTTTGATAAGTAGCAAAGTTATGTTTGTTCCTATGTTTATTGACTCTGACCTTTTTCTTTTGTGAGTCTTCTTTTGTTCATGTCTGTTGCTATTTTCCAATGAGGGTTGGTAATTTTATTATTGACTTAAAACAGTTCTTCCGCAGGATGCCTGGGTGGCTCAGTTGGTTTAGCATCCAACTCTCAATTTCAGCTCAGGTCTGGATTTCAGGGTAGAGAGTTCAAACCCCATGTTGGACTCCACTTTGGACCCCGCACTGGGTGTGAAGCCTACTGAAAAAAAAAACTTATTTCTCTATAAAGCCTATTAAGCCTTTGTCTATCACATATGTGGCAAGCATTTTTCCCTTTTGGCATTTTTTGTTTATTTGTATTTTATTGCTGTATTATGGTGATGTGGAAAGTATTTTACTTTTATGAAAGTAAAATATGGCATAGTTTTTCATAATTTTTGTTTCATAATTTTCACAATTTTTCATTGTTTTCTGCTATCAATGCCATTCTGATGAATGTGGTTTTTCTCTTGTTGCTCATGCTTTTGATGTCATATCTTAGAACCCTTCCCTAAATCCAAGATCACAAAATTTCTCTAGGTTTTCTCCTAAGAGTTTTATAGTTTTAACTCTTACGTTCAATTTCAAATTGATCCATTTCAAAGTAATTTTTATATATGGCATGTGAGAAGAATACAACTTTGGCATGTGCCCGGTGGCCCAGCACTATTTGTTAAAAATATCTTTTCCCTTCTGTGTAATCTGCATTCCTTTGTCAAAAATCAGTTGACCATGGATACGTGGTTTTATTTCTGGACTCTCAATTCTCTTCCATTGATCTATACTTCTATCCTTATGCCAGTACCCCACTGTCTTCATTACTGTTGCTTTGTAGTAAGTCTTGAAACTGGGGAGTGTGAATTCTCCAAATTTGCTCTTGGTTTTCAAGTTTGTTTTGGCTATCCTGAGTCCCTTGAAATTCAATCTGAATTTTGAATCAATTTGTACAATTCTGCAAAGAAGTCAGCTGGGATTCCAACAGGAATTGCATTGAATCTGTAGGTCTATTGGGGGACTATCACCATGTTAACCATATAAGGGTAGGTTATTGCTTTGAGATCTTCCTTCTTTCTTAATATAGGTATTTACAACAAAAGTATTCCTTCTAAGCACTACTTTAATGGCATCCCATAAATTTTGGTATGTTGTATCTTCATTTTCATTCATCTCAAGTTATTTTCTGATTTTGTTATTTTTTCTTTGACCTATTGGCTGTTTTGGAGCGTGTTCTTTAATTTCCATAAATATGTGAATTTTCTCAACTTTCTTCAATTTATTCATCTCTAATTTCATTCCATTGCACTTAGAGGACATACTTGGTGTCATTTTTATCCTTTTAAAATTATTGAGGTTTATTGTATGGCCTAGCATATGGTCTATCCTGGAGAGTGTCCCAATGGCACTTGAAATGAACCTTGTTCTGTTGTTGTTGGGCACTGTGTTCTACGTTTATTGTTAGGTATAGTTGATGCAGAGTATTGTTCAAGTCCTCTACTTCCTTGTTGAAATTCTGCTTAGTTGCTCAAACCACTACTGAAAGTGTAATGTTGAAATCTCCACTTACTCTTTTTGAATTATTTATTTCTCCTTTCATGTGTTTGTTTTCTAGTATATATTTCAGTGCATATGTGTTTATCGTTGTTTTCTTACTGATCAATTTACCCTGTTAACCTTATAAAGTATCCCCCTTTGTCCTTAATAAACTTTAAAAAAAAATTTTTTTAATGTTTATTTATCTTTGGAAGAGAGAGAGAGACAGAGTGCGAGCAGGAGAGGGGAAGAGAGAGAAGGAGACACAGAATCTGAAGCAGACTTCCAGGCTGTGAAATGTCAGCACAGGGCCCGACAGGGAGCTCAAACTCACAAACCGTGAGATCATGACCTGAGCCGAAGTTGGACACTTAACCAACTGAGCCACCCAGGTGCCCCTCTAATTACCTTTTTAAATTAAAGCCTACTTTGAATCTCTAAAATCTACTTTTATATTTAAAGATTAATGTATAGCCAGTCTATAGTTTTTCAGTGGTTGCTGCTTTCCCATCTTTTTATTTTCCACATTTCTTACTGAGTTTTCAAAGATGTTCCTGAATGTTTCTTCATTTGCTGTTTGCCCTTAGGACCATTCCCATTGGTTTTAAATCCTTCTATTTAATATTCTCACATGTGTCATTTAGAAGTGGGTCAGTGGACCTCCTCATATTGTCATGGCAAAAGTCAATTGCCCACCATTATATTTTTAAATTTCATGATCTTATTTTTCACCCAAAAGGAAAATCTCTTAAAAGAGGGTCACTCTCTTTGACAGATGCAATATCCACCTGCAATTGGTACCATGAATTCGTTTTTTTAACTTTTCTTAATAAGTCTTTTGCATAAAAGGATTATTCACCTGAATACTTGGAATGACACAAAGCACTATTTTAATCAGTCTATTCATTTTCAAAGAGGCAGGTTGGGGTTTGCTACAGGTATTTTTAGAGGCGATGGAGTAGTGTCACCAAAATGAAATATTAATTTATGATTAATGTATAGTTATGAGTTCCAAGAAATGTCACAGAAAAATAAGGAGAGCATTAAAGAAGATTCTCATAAAATGAAGGGAGACATAATTTTAAGATTGGAAAGGACATTCTAAGTCAGATAAATCAGTGAAGGAAAAACATCCCTCACATCTCAAATAATAAGAACATCAAAATGTGAACAGTTATCTATCTCCAAACAGTGGAATTCAGTGTAATTACTGAATAGAAGTTGGTAAATTTTAATTTTAAGATCAAAGAAAATCATGCAGGCAGCAATATAAAGTTTTTCAACAAGAAAAATATATAAGAAATGACAATGTTGACTTGGAGAAAGTCACCCATCAGGTGCCCAAGATCAAACCCCACATCAGTACAGAGCTTGCTTGAGATTCTCTCTCTTCCTCCCTCTCTCTGCCCCCTCCCCTCCCAAAGTAAATAAACTTAAAAAAAAAAAAAACAAAAAACCTTCATGCTCTTCAATCTGAGCCAGCCAGGCAACCCTTTCACACCATATTTTAAACTTATTATTCCTGATTATTGCTTACCAATAACAATAATAATAATAACAATAAATATTTGTTGAGTCCTTACGGCAAGCCAGCTCTTTATTGCTTCATTTTCTTCTCACCCACTTTTCACATAAAGAAATGGAGACTTAAAAAGCTCAAGTAGGGGCGCCTGGGTGGCGCAGTCGGTTAAGCGTCCGACTTCAGCCAGGTCACGATCTCGCGGTCCGTGAGTTCGAGCCCCGCGTCAGGCTCTGGGCTGATGGCTCAGAGCCTGGAGCCTGTTTCCGATTCTGTGTCTCCCTCTCTCTCTGCCCCTCCCCCATTCATGCTCTGTCTCTCTCTGTCCCAAAAATAAATAAACGTTGGAAAAAAAAAAAAAAAGCTCAAGTAACTTGCTGGAAGTTTCACAGATAAAAGTGTTAGAGCTCAGATTTGAAGTGTTTTCAAATTCGTTTTTATTTCTGAGGCATTTTCATATTTTGGTCATTTGTTTTCGGTTTCCCAAGTACATCATCCTATCAGCAAATAATGATAATTTTTCCATTTCCTTTCCAATATTTTTACTTTTTGCCCTAGTCCAATTGTATAACAGCAATTTCTTCTACTGCATACATGTTTTAAATATCATGTAAGTCTATACAATATCATAATGTATCATACTAATCTTAAGCACTTCAAGAAAGTTGTAAGATGATATGATTTAAAATAAGACATGGACATTATTCCTACAGTATGGAGTATGCTAGATTAGAAGTTGCTGGAATGACTAAGTTGCATGAAAATTTTCCATGTTATTAACAGCTTTCGTATGCCACTGCATTCTCTCTTAATCCAAAAACAAGTTATAAAATTTAACCTAAGGTATTTTTGAGGCTAAGAAAACAGTTTATTTTGCTTATTTAAATGTCCTTATTCAACTGAGGACATTAAGTAAACATTTGTTGGTGCCTATGTTGCAGACAGTTGGGAAAATGCATGGAAGCAACCAGAGTAGAGTCTCCGAGTTCCTGCTCCTGGGGATCTCGGAGAGTCCTGAGCAGCAGCGGATCCTATTCTGGATGTTCCTGTCCATGTACCTGGTCACAGTGGTGGGAAATGTGCTCATCATCCTGGCCATCAGCTTTGATCCCCGCTTGCACACTCCCATGTACTTCTTCCTGGCCAACCTCTCCTTCACTGACCTCTTCTTCGTCACCAACACAATCCCCAAGATGCTGGTGAGCCTTCAGTCTCAGAACAAAGCCATCTCCTATGCGGGGTGTCTGACGCAGCTCTACTTCCTCGTCTCCTTGGTGGCCCTGGACAACCTCATCCTGGCCACAATGGCATATGACCGCTATGTGGCCATCTGCCGCCCCCTCCATTACACCACGGCCATGAGCCCTGGACTCTGCATTTTGCTCCTCACCTTGTGTTGGGCACTTTCTGTCCTCTATGGCCTCACCCACACCCTCCTCATGACCAGGGTGACCTTCTGTGGTTCCCGGAAGATCCACTACATCTTCTGTGAGATGTATGTCCTGCTGAGGCTCGCGTGTTCTAACACCCAAGTCAATCACATGATGCTGATTGCCACAGGATCCTTCATCTTCCTTGCCCCACTAGGATTCATGATCATGTCCTATGTCTGCATTGTCAGAGCCATCCTCCGAATACCCTCAGCCTCTAGTAAATACAAAGCCTTCTCCACCTGTGCTTCACATTTGGCTGTGGTCTCCCTCTTCTATGGGACGCTTTGTATGGTATATCTGCAGCCTCTCCAATCCTACTCCATGAAGGACTCAGTAGCCACAGTGATGTATGCTGTGGTGACCCCTATGATGAACCCTTTCATCTACAGCCTGAGGAACAAGGACATGCATGGGGCTCTGGGAAGACTGCTCCTAGGGAAAGCCTTCCAGAGGTTGACATGAGGTAATTTTGGAAAGGGCATTAAAGTAGAAATTGGGAGGGGGGGCCTGGGTGGCCCAGTCGATTAAGTGGCTTATCCTTGATTTCAACTCAGGTCATGATCTCATGGTTCATGAGATAGCGCCCCATGTTGGCTTTCGTGCTGACAGCATGGCGCCTTCTTGGGATTCTCTCTCTCTCTTCCCCTCCCTAAATCTTACACACATGCACACAATGTGCACTCTCTCAGTCTCTCTCTCTCTCTGAATAAATAGATAAATAAACATTAAAAAAATAGAAACTGGGACTTTCCTTCACCATGTGCAAGACATTATCCTATGGGGGATACAGGAGTGTTTAGTACATAGATCCAGCTCAGAATGAGCTCATGTATCTACGATGAAGAAAAGAATTGTATATGTAACCCAATGTTCACCAAACCACTGAAGCCTTGGAAACAAATAAGGTCAGTGATACTAATACTGGAAGTTTGCAAAATCAGATCCTTCAACTTGCCTGACACAGGACCACAGTCCCAGCCTTATCCACATATAGCCAGTTATGGCCCAATGGAGACTCTTGTGTTCTCTAGAAACACCCAGACATTGTCTCTGAACTCTGAACTTCTCTAAGGAGCCTGCTGCCTGCAAACTATTTACAGAAAACAACTGGCACCACTCCCGCTGCTGGTGTCCTGGCTGAGGCCACCCCATACCTGATGCTCTGTTGTGCACAGCTCCCACTACTTCAGTTCCGACTCACATTTCCTCTGGACATAACCACCGATGTGCACACAGAAATGACAAGAGATTCCTCTCTGTTGCTCTGGGGAGATTTTTGATTTTGGGGCATCAAACAAAACTACCTCTCTTGCCTTTTCCCTGCATTTCTTTTCTGTGCAAGAAGTCAGACTCTATCTTTGGAAAACTCCATCCTGTCCTTTGTCCCTGTGGTTCCTTACCTCTCATCTCTTCTTCATTCTCTCACAACAAAAGCCTCAAGCATATTAACACGTTCATAAACAGGAGTGGCAGTGATGGCAGCAGAAGGGAGGAGGTAATTGTAAGACCTATGATTCTGACAGCAATTTTTTTTTCAATACCATCAAGCAATTATTTGACACTAGCTGGATGGGTATCCTTTAATTCAACTCATTTTTGACACTATCTACATGGAGATAGCCTCAAATCTCACAGGTTAAGGGCTCAGTCCTATAAGACTTCCTTCCCCCCACTTCAGACACCAATCGCAAGTTTGCCACCCATGCTTCTGACAGACCAGCTATAAATCGGAGGTTCCAACAATCCCCTCCTTGGGATCCATTAACTTGCCAAAGTATCTTTAACTCAGAGAAATATTTTACTGATTAGATTACTGGTTATTTATTCAGGAGCAATCAGATGAAACAGATGAATAGGACAAGATATGTGGGAAGGAGCATGGAGCTTCTATGCCCTCACTGCATATCACACTCTCCCCAAACCTCCATGTGTCACCAACCCGGAAGTTCTTGAACTCCATCCTTTTGGGTTGTTATTGAAGCCTCATTACATAGGCATGGTTGATCAAATCATTGGTCACCTGGTGATTCAATCTCCAGCCCACTGCCCCTCTCCAGAGGTAGGGTGTGGGGAACAGCGGTGATGAGACTGAAAGTTTCAACACTCCAATCACACATGACTGGTTCCCCTGGATATTTGCACTGCAGTGTAGCAGGGAGAAGATCAACATTTCAATAAGTGGTACCAGACAAACTGGATATCCAATTGTATATCCAACTTTTGGAAGAAAACACATCTTGATGTCTCCCTCACCTGATATGAAAATCAAGTCCACATTGACAGCACATTTAAATGTGAAAGGTGAAAGCTGCCCCCCTTGAGAGGGGAGATCCGAGCCCCAGAGGGTGCCAGGCAACTGCCCACTGCGGAGGAAAATATAAGAGAATAGTGGCAAAGATCAGCAAAGATTCTTAAGTAAGATACAAACAACACTACCTATAATATAAAAATTGATAGAGTATTTTAAAATTAAAATCTCCTATTTCTCAGTACCCACCATCAGTTGAATGAAAGACAACTTCAAAGTTAAAGATATTATTGCACACACCTGACAAAGGACTCCTAAACAGAATATATAACTCCTACAATCAACATAAAAGAGACAGGCAACCCAATAGAAAAATGGGCACAAGACTTGAACAGATAATCTACACAAGAGAATATACCTGTGGAGAATAACTACATGAAAAGGAGTCTAACCTCCTCAGTCAGCAGGAACATGCAAATTAAAACCACAATAAAATACCACCACACACCCACCCAAAACCTCCAATGAAAAGGATGGAAAACACCAAGTCAAGTTAAGAATGCAGAGCAGGGGTGCCTGCATGGTTCAGTTGGTTGAGATTCTGACTCTTGATTTGGGCTCAGATCATGATCTCATGATTCATGGGATCAAGCCCTGTATAGGGCTCTGTGCTGACAGTACGGAGCCTGCTTGGGATTCTCTCTCTCCTTCTCTCTCTGCAGGGGAGGCCATGCTTGCTTGAGCATGCACGAAAGAAAGAAAGAAAGAAAGAAAGAAAGAAAGAGAGAGAGAAAGGGAGGAAGAACATGGAGCAGGGGCGTCTTAGTGGGTTATGCTCCAGACTCTTGATTCCAGCTCAGGTCATGATCTCACGGTTTGTGAATTCAAGCTCAAGTTGGGCTCTGCACTTGACAACACAGAGTCTGCTTGGGATTCTATCTCTCCCTCCCTCTCTCTATCTCTATCTCTCTTTGCCCCTCCCCTGCTCACATGCCCTCTCTCTATCAAAATAAATAAATATTAGAAAAAAAAAGGAATGTGGAGCAACTGGAACTCACTGCTAGAGGGAACATAGAAACACTATGTTACAAACACCAGAGGAAGCTGTATAGCACTGTCTTCTAAACTTAATTAGCACCTGCCCTATCATCCAGAAATTGCCCTTACATAAATAAATGCCTAAAAGGAATGTGTAGCTGCACTATTCTTAACAGCCAAACACTGGAAACCACAAGTGCCCATCAATGGTAAAATGTATTTTAATGTCACAGTCACACAATAGAACTCTACACAGCAATGCAAATGAACAATCTACAACCATATACAACAATGTTGAGTGAAAGAAACAGACACAAAAGAGAGTGTAAAAGATGTACTTCCACTTCAGTAAAGTACAAAAATGGGTAAACTAATTCATGCTATTCGGAGTCAGGGTCTGTTGCCTGACTCACAGGAACTAGAAGAGTGACTAAAAGAAAACACGACAGGATTTCTGCAGGGCTAGTAAAGTGTTTTTTATCTGACTGCTGGTTACTCATGTTGGTTCAGTTTGTAAAAAGTCCTGCCAACATTTCACGATTGATTCTATACCCCAAAACACCACAAACATCATTGTTTTTCTTTCTGTGTCCAATTGGTCTATTATCTGGAGTCCCTATATGCCTTTCAGCTGTTGGTTCTTGCTTTCAGTATCTTATTTCCTTGCGTGTCTGCTATCCTTGGCTTTGTGCTCAAAATTGTACCTGAAAATGTGATTGACAAAAACAGTTGGAAGTTTACTTGACGTTGTTTTCCTAAAAATAAGACTTTGTAAATTTTTTTGACTTAGTACTCAGAGTCGCTAGCAATCTGGGATCATCCAAGTTCAGTGCTCGAGATTTTCTGGAGCTCTGATGACTCAAAGCCAAGCTGTCGCATGTGTGTGTAGTTCTTTATTTCTGGATGAATCTAACTCCTAGGGCACCTTTTAGGATTGCTGCCTAAAGTGGAGTTGGTTTATTCCTTGTCAACAAGATTCATTTCCCAAGATCTTTGCATATAAACATTGGAGCAATTATCCAGTTCGTCTCAACAAACTGTCTTGGGACTGCCTCCCCTGTGTCTTTCCAAAACTGATAAATAGCCCTGATGTGGTCCCAGTTCAGTCCCTCCTTATTTGATCTTAGGATCCAACCATCAGTTTTCAGATCCCCCATCCTCATCACAGCATCCACAGCCTGCCATTCTGTCTCCTCTTTTGCATGGACTGCTTATCCAGAGGCCAATTCTTCTGCCTCCCACCTTTAGCCAAAAGGAGAAATCAAGTCCCATCCAGAAAGCAATGTTTTAGGGTCCTTTATGCTCTGCTTGAATTTTCATCCTATGTAGGAAAAATCTGGAGACAGCAGAACCAGGCAACTCAGAGCAGCACAGAACAGCGGGTAAGGTCTACCCACCACAGGCTCACTTTCTTTCTCCCTTTTCTCCTTTCTCATCTTTTCTCTACCTTTTATCTCACAAATATACTCGCAACCTTTGACAGTCTTCATATAATCTAATCCTTTCATATTTGAAGGTAATTAGCAATCCCTCCAATATTTTCAGTGCTCTACAAAGTGCTGTCACATGCTCTGTCGCACGTGGTTCCCAAGCTTGCAAGAAAGGCTTCACAGGTGGGACGGAGAGGCTCAGGGAGGTTGCATGCCCTCCTCAAGGTCCTGCAGCTGGGGAGCAACAGAGGGAAGTTTTCCAACATCAAGTTGGACTACTTTTCCATACCATGCCTACATTCCCCACCCCCCTCCCTGCAGAGCTACACTGCAGAGGGGTTTGTGTCTCTGAGGCCATCTGACCACACAAGTGTTCAGAACCCATTGAGTCTTACAGACTCAGAAAAGCATTTCTGTATAATCAGAATCACCAGGTGATTGCTAAAAAGGACTTGGTTCTCAAACCAGAACCAGTCTTTCCAGGAAGGGGACCAGAAAAGCAGCTTTTTGTTTTAAAGTATCACAGGTGATTCTGATGCACACTAAAATGTGGGGGACACTTGCCTTGAGGGCTAGAAACCAAAGATATTATTCCCTCTGGGTGTCCTCTGCCTTTCCCCAGCGCTCTTCCCTGCTTCCTTCCTTCCTCTGTGTGGGGCAGATATCCCAGAGGGCCCTGAATCCAGGCAAATAGGCTGTGGAAGGACGTTGTTTCTGATGAGGTCTAAGGAGATGGGAGGCCTTTGTCTCCATGGCAGAAACAGAGGTGATAGCTGATGTGCTCAGGGTTGGGGTCACTCAGAGTCACCATGATGTTCTTTTCTATTCTTAGGCCATTTGGGAATGGGGAGTGGGGGTTGACTTGAAGTGATCGCTGGAATGAGTCTATCAGTTCTCATTCTCACCGAAACTCTGCTTTCCTAAGAGGCAAGGAGCCCACCCCGTGCTGACTTCTTGTTTCCAGGTTTTCTACTTCCTCCCAGTTCTAGGCTAACAAAGCAAACATGTGGCTTAGAATTCCTAGTCAAAGCCTCATCCTGTCACCAAACCATTCCATGACCTTAGACAGATCTCTTAGCTAAAACCCTCCCTTAAGTACTGGGAGAATAGATGATCTCATTCATGATGCTGGACCATAGGTGAATTTTATGGTAATAAACAACAAATATGGGAAGCTGTATATACAAAAAGTCTCTAGAGCCTGTGCTAAGGGTTACTCTCATTTTCACTCAACCGCCAAAGGACCACCACATGATTACTCTACAGTTTGGAATCTTAGAGTGAAAAGAGATCTTAACCATCACCTACTTCCACTAAATGTTTGCATCAGCTCCGAAATGATCACTGAGCCTAGTGTATTGGGCAGCCTGTTCAAATACCTCCTGGGTTGAGGAATCACTTCCCCTGCTAGCTCTCTTCATTGGCACAGCACTCAAGTCTTCCGGGAAATAGCCTGGTTATCTTTCTGTCTCTCTTTTGAAATTTTCTAGATCCTGACCTGACCAAGTATGGGAATTCCATAATGATACATTCTCTCTCTCTCTCTCTCTCTCTCTCTCTCTCCCACGTACACTGCACCAAGGGGCCAGCAACAAATGGATCTTTCCTAGGACATCCTGGGTCATTCCCTGCAGGCACGGTCATTCCCTGCTCCCATCTATGTGGTAGGCAGAGCCAGGCACAGAATGGAAGACCAACTAGGGCCCTGATACCTCTTTGTCCTGAGAGCAGGATTTCCTACTTTAGGGGATTAAGAGATAGAAAGAAGCTTGAAAACTGGTTAAGAATAAGACTCCCTTTGTGACCCCATAACAGCTCCTCCATTTACATATGGATTTGAGGTTGGAAACATTCTTTCTCCTCCAGCATTTGAGTTCTTCTCTAAACCCATAGTGAGGTAAGAATCATTACTCTTGCTTAATGCCTGGCAGAGCAGTTAAGGCATGGGATTTAGAGACAGAAAAGCGTCATCAAATTCCAGCTCCATGAGGTACTTCTTGAGCAACATTGGGAAACTCATTAAACTTCTAAGTCTTGGTCATCTCACCTATAAAATGGAGAAATAGAAACAAACAGTGCTGTTCATAGAATAAATATAAGATCTTAATATATATATAAAGCTTTCAATGCTTGTTTAACCAACTGTGCAGTATAGGGGAGTTGTTTGCTCACAAAACAGTCATCTGGGGGTGCCTGGATGGCTCAGTCAGTTAAGCGTCAGACTCGATTTCAGCTCAGGTCATGATCTCACAGTTTGTGGGTTCGAGCCCTGCAGTGGGCTCTGCGCTGACAGCGTGGAGCCTGCTTGGGATTCCCTCTCTCCCTCCCTCTCTCTCTGCCAATGTTCTGCTCTTTCTCTCTCAAATAAATAAACTTAAAAAAAAAAATAAAAACAGTTGTATATGTTAACCTGGGACACGGACTCAAACTTGTGACTCAAAATCTCCTCCCACTGTACCAGTGACAGTGGGTATCTGGGAATTCAACTCTGTTCATTGAGATAACACATCCACTCATTTGCTAAAGGCCAGGTTGGCCTCTCCCCTAAAACCTAGAACTCCAAATTACTTTTACCTCATAGATTATGCACTGTCCCCACACCTACATTTGTTTGTCCTGCTAGTACTTCAGAATCATCATGTTCCAGGCTGAATTTGCAAAACAGCTCTACTTTCTTTGACACACTGACTGATTTTCAACACAACTGCCTTTTTATCTGTACCTTCATTTATTCATTTAGTCTCTTGGGCTTATGACTCTTCCCCATTCCTTCATCTCAAATGCACGAAATGCCTACTATTCTATGGAGTTCAGTTCAACCTTCATTTCTTTTTTTTAATTGAAGTGTAATTGACACACAAAATCTTACTGACTGATTTAACTCTCCCCAAAAATAATTAGACAGTCATCCCAATGCCATTTATGGAATAATGCAACTTTGACCTGTGATAATAACTCATTTAATCCCACATGTACTCAGCAGTTTCTAAAGTTTCTGTCCCATGCTATTGATCTGTCAGCCCAGCATCAGTACCAGAATCCTTTATAGTTGGTAGAGGAACTTAGTCTCTTTTTCAACTTTTCCCTAGCTTATTTTCATGCCTATTTTTAGATGAAATTTAGATTCGTTTTTATTTCTTAAAAACCCAGTTAGGGGCACCAGGGAGGCTCAGGTTAAGTGTCTGACTTCAGAGCAGGTCATGATCTCCTAGTTCTTGAGTTCAAGTCCTGCATCAGGCTCTCTGTTGTCAGCACAGAGCCTGCCTCAGATCCCCCTCCCTCTCTCTTCCTACCCCTTCCCCACTCACGTTCCCGCTCTCAAAAATAAATAAACAGCTTTTAAAAACTCCGAACTTTGACTTTGAATAGGTTAATAGTAGACTTTGTTCCCTTGCAATATTTCAATTTTCCATTTGGAATCTGGTGTATCTATCCATTTATTAAGTTTTTACTTCATACCTCTCGAGAATTTTAAGATCATGCCTGTTTCTTGTTAGCATTTTAATGCACAGATCTATTTGTTGATAATGTAGCTGGTATTATTTCACATTAGATTTTAGCCTTATTATTCCTTATTATTGTTTACATATAATAATAATAGACGATATTTGCTGAGAGCTCACTGCATGCAAGCTCTCTGTGTTAAGCAATTTATTACTTAATTTTCTTCATTCCTGATGCATTTTTCAAATAAGAAATTGGATTCTTAAGGAGCGCAGATAAGTAGCCTCAGATTTCACACTTAGTAAGAGGCAGCACTTACCCTTCAATTCCAATGTCTGACAACAGTCTTAATCACTGCAGTGTATGCTTATGAGAGCACCATTAGCTTTGGGTCTATTCATTGTGTGATTGGCCACTTTCTTTTTTTTTTTAATTTTTTTTTTCAACGTTTATTTATTTTTGGGACAGAGAGAGACAAAGCATGAACGGGGGAGGGGCAGAGAGAGAGGGAGACACAGAATCGGAAACAGGCTCCAGGCTCTGAGCCACCAGCCCAGAGCCTGACGCGGGGCTCGAACTCACGGACTGCGAGATCGTGACCTGGCTGAAGTCGGACGCTTAACCGACTGCGCCACCCAGGCGCCCCCACTTTCTATTTCTAATGGCACTTCAGTTGATTGTCTTTGGTTTGCCAGCTAGATCATTCTCTCAGCAAAAATGATAATTTTTCTTTTCCCTTACAATTTTGTCCTTATCTCCCTCTTTTGTCCAATTGTACAATATCCACTTCCTATAATGCATACACCTATTTTCAATATCACTCTAAATCTATGAAATATCAAAACTATAACATAGTAATCTTTAAGTACTTCGAGAATATTGTAAGCTGATAGGATTTAAAATAAGACATGTACATTACTTCTATAATATTGAGTATGTCAAATTAAAAGTCCCTGGGAAGACTAAGCTGCATAAAGATTTTCCATGTTACGCTTTCTTTGTTGTTACTTCATTGCTCCCATTTTTAAAAATTATAAAAGTTAGTCTATTTTTAATGCCAAGAGAATAATTGCTTTTGAATGTCTGAATGTCCTTACTCAATACTCAATTAGTAAATGTTTGTTGGTGCTAATATTGCAGACAATTGGGGAAATGCATGGAGGCAACCAGAGTGAGACCTCAGAGTTCCTACTCCTGGGGCTCTCGGAGAGTCCTAAAGAGCAGCGGATCTTGTTCTGGATGTTCCTGTCCATGTACCTGGTCACAGTGGTGGGAAATGTGCTGATCATCCTGGCCATCAGCATTGATCCCCACTTGCACACTCCCATGTATTTACTCTTGGCCAACCTCTCCCTCACTGACCTCTTCTTTGTCACCAACACAATCCCCAACACATTAGTGAACCTTCAGTCTCAGAACAAAGCCATCTCCTATGCAGGGTGTCTGACACAGCTCTACTTCCTGGTCTCCTTGGTGACTCTGGACAACTTCATCCTGGCCACAATGGCATATGACCGCTATGTGGCCATCTGCCGCCCCCTCCACTATGTCACAGCCATGAACCCTGGGCTCTGTATTTTGCTCCTCACCCTGAGCTGGGGACTTTCTGTCCTCTATGGCCTCTTCCTCACCCTCTTCATGACCAAAGTGACATTCTGTGGTTCCCGGAAGATCCACTACATCTTCTGTGAGATGTATGTCCTGCTGAGGCTTGCATGCTCCAATACCCAGGTCATTCACACAGTGCAGATTACTACAGGCTGCTTCATTTTCTTCACCCCCCTAGGGATCATGATCATGTCTTATGTCTGGATTGCCAGAGCCATCCTCCAAATACCCTCAGCTTCTAGCAAGTACAAAGCCTTCTCCACCTGTGCCTCACATTTGGCTGTGGTCTCCCTCTTCTATGGGACACTTGGTATGGTATATCTGCAGCCCCTCAAAACTTATTCCATGAAGGACTCAGTAGCCACAGTGATGTATGCTGTGGTGACCCCCATGATGAACCCTTTCATCTACAGCCTGAGGAACAAAGACATGCATGGGGCTCTGGGAAGACTGCTCCTAGGGAAAGCCTTCCAGAGGTTTACATGAGGTACTTTGGGGCAATGAAGGGGACACTGTATAACTTTAGGCCCCCAAATCTTGTATTTACCTCACCTCTACTTAGGTCACTAAGATAAACCAATTTTAAGTGTGTTTCTTTAAAAAAAAATCTCTAAATATATAAATTAATTCTGATCTAATTGCAGGGAAAATTTTGTAGGATCAACATCATGAAGAAAATCTTGGCAGACCTTTCTTGATTACAGGTGGGTTAGGTGAACAGAAGAATGATGAAAATATGGAGGATCTTAACAGCGTGGTTGATGTTCTTGATCTGGACTTATGTGGCATTTACATTCAATGATTAGAAATAGAGTATTTTTCTTAGGCACATATGGAATAGTTGTAGGAATTATTAGGTACTAGGCCACACACAGACACACACACACAGGCACACACAGCCTCAACAAATATAAAGGAATACAATCTGATCATAACTCAGCTGGTTTGGATGTTAATGACAGAAAGGTAAATAATCCCAAATTTTTGACATTGGGAGGCAAAATGCTGGCTAAATCGAGGTTACAAATGAAATTAAAATGGAAATTTGAAAATATCTATTATTGAATAGTAATAGAGACATTGCATGTCAAAACTTTTAGGACATGGCAAGCATGAAGCTTTGAGGGATTATTACAGTCTCAAGTGATTATATAGAAAAAAGGAAAGCTCCATGTTTGTTTAACTATGTGTCCTCTTAGGATTCTGGAACAAATGAACAATGTAATAAATGCAGGGAAAACAGAAGATAAAGAAATTGAGAATAGAAACAATAATACAAAATATAAGGGGATCAAAAAAGTTTAGTTCTTTAAAAAAATGAAGTGGACAAGGGAAGAAGAGAGAAAACACAAATAAACACTATACTGGGAGGAAAAAAAGAGGGATAAAACTAAAGATAAAATTGAGATTAGAATGGCTAAGGGGGAGGAATTAAAATGGCAGAGCAGCATGGAGACCCTGAGCTTGATTGTCCCTGAAACAGCCAGACTAGCATCAACCCATTTTGAACACCTAGGAAATTGATCCGAGGATTAACACAACAATCTGCATAACTTGAGCCACAGAACTTGGCATATAAAAGGTGTGGAGAGGTGAACTGGGGGAGAGAAAAGTCAGAGGGTAGGGAGCTGTATGAAGAAAGGACAGAAAAAGAGAGAGGGGACAATGAGGCACACTGGGATCATGCAAGAAAAGCACTCCCCCAAAAGTAGCAGGAGAGAAAGAGAGAGAAACAGTGAAAACACTTGCAGGTACTGAACAAGAAATCTATCGCCAAAACCATTGACGGGAAGAAAGGAGAAGGTTTCAATACCACCAGGATTGTATAAACAGTGGAGTCCAGAGTCTGAAGTTTCAGAGCTCAGTGCCTGGCAGTGCTCTACTGAGGAATCAGGGCAAATCCCCAGGAGCAGGCAGCAGGGTCTGAGGGGTCTGTGTGCCACATGGGGAGAAGCAGTTCCTATGCTTCCAGTGCATTTGGTAGAGGCCATACAGCCTCCCTGCAGGCAAAGTTCCCAGCAGACCCTGGAGTGCAGCCACGTTTGCTGCTACTGGCACAAAGATGCCAGAGTGTGGTGAAACCTGACACTGGCTGTATGTTGCAATTTGCTGTAATCTCTGAACCTCTGCCTCTGCTCCATCACACAAACGTTTTCTGGGTGCAAACTAGCACCCAGCCTTTGCTCAGTGAGACCCTCCGCCATAGAGTTGGCACTGGGCCAAGCTGTGGGAAACTCTGAAGCCTGGGGTTTTGAAACACAACCCCATCTGAGACAAAACTCTGGACAGAGGTGCTGCCTGGCAGGTGGACAGCTTGGAAATGGACAGAGGCAAGGTGGACAGAGTCCAGAGACAAAGGAGGGGTGATGATTGCAGGTCAGTGAGAGCTCAAAGTTCCTGTGCGAGAGACTAGGTGAAGCCATTTCCACCTCTCCCACACACACACATGCATGCCACAGTGATCCACCTCAGTAAGCTAAGCACCACTTAGTGGAGAACAGAGCCATTACACCAAGCCCCGCCCAACTGTGCCCTCCAAGCACATTCCTCTAGAAAACAAGCACAAGTCAATCCAACTGCTTAGTACTATAACAACTATAGAAGGCTTCATAGTTTCAATTCTAGGGGAAACTGGTTGTAACTTCATTCCAGTTTCATTCTGTTTGTTGGTTCATTGACTCATTTTCTTTGCTTTTGTTTTTGCTTAAGTTGTTTTCTGTTTTTTCATTTTCTTTCTTTTCTTCTTCATTCTTGGATACAGAAAGAGAAAATTTTATTTATTTATTTATTTATTTTTACTTTATTTTTTATTTTTTAAATTTTTTATTCTAGTTCACTTTATTTCATTTTATTCTAATATATAATTATTTTTTAATTTTTTTCTTGCTTTTTTTTTCTTTTATTTCCCTTTTTTCTCTACTCTATCAAGCTTCTTTCAACAAGAATACCAAAACACACCTAGGATCTACCTTCTTTTTTTTTTTTATTTTTTTGTTTGGTTTTTAATATTTAACTTTGTATTTTTTACTTTATTAATTTTTTCTTCCTCCAAAATGACAAAATGAAGGAATTCATGCCAAAACAAAGAACAGGAAGAAATGACAGCCAGAGGCTTAATCAACACAGATAAAGCAAGATATCTGAACTAGAATTTAGAACCACGATAATAAGAATACTTATTCTTATTATCAGGACGAAATTAAAAATGCTAAAACCGAGATGCGATCTTGAATGGAGCCACAACGGCAAGTATGGATGAAGCAAAGTAGCAAATAAGAAATTTAGAAGATAAAATTATGAAGAATAATGAAGCAGGAAAAAAGAGAGGGACACAAAAGCAAAAGATATCGATACAAGACTTAGAGAACTTAGAGGGACTTATTAAAAAGGAATACATTCAGAATTATAGGAGTCCCAGAAGATGAAGAAAGAGAAAAGGGGGAAGAAGGTTTTTATCAGCAAATTATAGTGGAAAACTTTCTTAATCTGGGGAAGGACACAGACATCAAAATCCAAGAAGCACAGAGAACTCCCATTAGATTCAACAAAAAACAACCATCACCAAAACATATCATAGTCAAATTCACAAAATACACAGACAAGGAAAGAATTATGAAAGCAGCAGGGGGAAAAAAAGTCCTTAACCTATAAAGGAAGACAGATCAGACTTTCAACAGACCTATCCACAGGAACGTGGCAGGCCAGAAAGGAGTGGTAGGATATATACAACATGCTGAATTGGAAAAATATGCAGCCAAGAATTCTTTATCCAGTAAGGCTGCCATTCAAAATAGAAGGAGAGACAAAGACTTTCCCAGACAAACAAAAAATAAAGGAGTTCATGACCGCTAAACCAGTCCTGAAAGAAATTTTAATGGGGACCCTTTGAGTGTAGAAAAGACAAAACAAAACCAAAAAGACCAAAAGCAACAAAAACTAGAAAGTACCAGAGAATGTCACTAAAAACACCAACTCAACAGGCAACACAATGGCACTAAATTCATCTTTCAGTACTCATCCTAAATATCAATGGACTAAACACTCCAATCAAAACATAGGGTATCAGAATGGATAAGAAAACAAAACCCAATGGGGCACCTGGGTGGCTCAGTTGGTTAAGCGTCTGACTTCGGCTCAGGGCATGATCTCAAGGTTCATAAGTTCCAGCTCCACATAGGGCTCTGTGCTGACAGCTCAGAGCCTGGAACCTGCTTCAGATTCTGTGTCTCCCTCTCTCTCTGCCCCTGCCCCACTCACATTCTTTCTGTCTCTCTCTCTCTCAAAAAATAAACATTAAAAAAATTTTTTTTAAATATGTCCATCTTAAGATATGCAGAGAAAGTTTTTGGTAAAACTCTAGACAAATTTTATTTTAGATAAAATTCTAGATAAAAGAATATCCCTGATAAAGTAGTAAAATTATTTTATTAAATCTCAAGCTTTAAGTATGTATCTTTTTAATATTCTGTGTGATGAAATGGGAAGCACAAGATGAAGCACTCCTGCATCTCAAAGTACAATGGTTATCTTGAGAGGAAGTATTTGTGTGATTGTTTTGAATCTGAGCTGAACTAGCCATTTCATGGAACACCATTTTAATTTGAAAGAATAAACTGAAACTGGTTATTCAGACTTGGGTATTTGGCATGTATTGTCTCAAAAACAAATGAAGTGAGCCTCTCCCTATAAGGAAAACAACTGATGGAGCTCATTACCAGTATTAATATTTGAGCTTTCAAGCAAATGTAAGAATTTTGGAAAATTTGTGTCTGTTATGGTGAGCTCAACAGCTTTCCAATATGTTAAGCCTTTTATGATGAGACCAGTGATGAGATAGAGACAGACAGACAGACAGACATAATGAGAATGTGTCAACAACATATAATGAAGTGCCTGAACTTCATTGTTAAATATACATAACTCAGAAAACGTATTGAGCTAATATTTTCCAAATAACCAATGCATTATGTGACAAAGTCACATGTAAGTAAAAGATAATTTCAAACAAGATAAAATCAATGTCATAGAGGATAAAAAGTTCATTATATGGTATCAGATTCCACAGTGCCACGGATCTTTAAGAACCCACCATTTATCAAGTTTTGCTACAGTATCAAAGAGGAATATCCACAATTAACTGGAAATATGATTAAAATACTCCTCCTTTTACAATTACATATTTGTATAAGGCTGATGGATCATCTTCATATACTTCAACCAAAATTACTTATCAGCGCACAATGAATGCAGAAGCAGATATGAGCTATCCTCTATTAAGCCAGGTAGGAAAAAACTTAGAAAAAAATGTAAAACAATGCCATTCTTCTCACTAATTTTTTATTTTGAAAAATATATTACTTTTCATTTAAAATCCTACTTACGATAACATGTAATGGGCACATTACTTTTTTATTTTTATTTAAGTTACTATTTTAATTTACAACCAAGTTAGTTAGCATTTAATGCAACCGTGCTTTCAGGAGTAGATTCCTTAATTCTCCTTACCCATTTAGTCCATTCTCCCTCCCACACCTCCTCTGTTTGTTCTCAATATTTAAGAGTCTCTTATGTTTTTGTCCCCCTCCCTGTTTTTATTTATTTATTTATTTTTGCTTCCCTTCCCATATGTTCAACTATTTTGTATCTTAAAGTCCTCATATGAGTAAGGTCATATGATATTTGTCTTTCTCTGACTGACTAATTTTGCTTAGCATAATGCCTTCTAGTTCCATCCATGTAGTTGCGAATGGACAATGGGCACATTCTTTTTTAAAAGAATTAATGAATATTTTCCAATTCAAATGCAGAGCTCAATCCCACGACTCTGATCATGACCTGAGCTGAAATCAAGAGTCACTCAACTAACTTAGCCACCCAAGCGCCCCAGCATTCTACTTTTCGTTTGGTTATTGCTTGTTCATTTGCCTCATTTGGCACCACACTTTTATTTTTTCACTAAAATTTCTTCCTTCATTAAGACAGGGATCAGTTTCCAAATATTAAGATGCATATTTGCATTGCATTTTGAAAACCTTCTACACTGTTGTTCTTGGTATGCTGTCATACATCCATTGGTAGACACTGCAAAGCTCTATGGAAAAAGTGAATTCAAAACTCTTCATGGTTGTGTAGACCATTATGAGAACTAAGATTTACATAATATAAAAATGAGAGAATATGACTCAGCGATCAAAAAGAATGAAATCTTGCCATTTGCAATAACGTTGATGGAACTAGAGTGTATTATGTTAAGAGAAATAAGTCAGTCGGAGAAAGACAAACATATGATTTCACTCATATGTGGAATTTAAGAAATGAAACAGATGAACATACGGAAAGTGAAGGAAAAATAAGATAAAAAGAGAGTGGGAGGCAAACCGTAAGAAACTCTTAAATACAGAGAACAAACTGAGGGCTGCTGGAGAGGTGGGGGGATGGGCTAAATGGGTGATGGGCATTAAGGAGGGCACTTGTTGGGATGAGCACTGGGCATTATATGTAAGCAATGAATCACCAAAGTCTACTCCTGAAATCATTATTATATGTTAACTAACTTGGATTTAAATAAAATTTAAAAATTTTTTTAAATAAATACTAAAAAAAAAAAAATTGAGAGAACTGCATCAATGGAAAAATGAAACCCAGCTATCCACCAGTTATTTTTTGTCTTCCATAGCAAAACTGCCATACAGTCAATTAGTTATATTGCAAAAATGTTTGCAACAAAAATGCTTGTGGCAGATGTCTACAGCAAAGAGGCTTACAGCAAAAATACTGGACAAGGGATGGTCTACCAGCTGTATTTCTCTGAAGATATTATTATATTTATACAAAAGTTCCATTCTTGTGCTTAATTAGGTCTATTTCATTGGGTGTAGGTTCTTTTTGTTTATCATTACATTTTCATGAATTTTGTGCTTTTGAAATGGTTGGTGATACTTGATGTATGAACTTGTGCTTATAGCTTGAGATTCCCTATTTACCTGTGCTTTGTCTCCTTGTATATCACCAACTTGAGTGGGGGTGGAGGTCAAAATGGAGGCTTGCATTCTGCACCATTTTCACTAAGAGTTGGATCAAATAAGAATTTAGGGGTCAGCTCAGGTCATGATTTCATGGTTTGTGAATTTGTGCCTCTCTTTGGGCTCTGTGATGACAGTGTGGAGCCTGCTTGGGATTCTCTTCCTCTCTCTCTGCCCCTCCCCACTTGCATGCACACACACGTATGCTCGCTCTCCCTCTCTCCCTCTCTCTCTCTCTCTCTCTCTCTCTCTCTCTCTCCCTCTCTGTTAAAATACATAAAACATTTAAAAAATAAATGAGAATTTAGCTGGGATAAAGAACCTCAGCAGCTGGTCTTCTGGGCATGAGTATTCCCTGTTTTCCCCAGATTTCACTAGCTACTCAGGGCACCTCTCTATCTCCAACCCAATCTTCTATATTCTCTCCCTCCCACCTGCAGTCAAATAGCCCCATCACTGTTGCTTCACCCAAGGGAGTTATGCTTTTGCTGCTCCCACTGCAAAAACACAATTGATCATTGTGTCAGGAGTCTTGGATGCCTTCTCACACTATAGTCTATCACTTAAGTGAAAAACACACTGCACAATGCACCCACAAAGTACATCAGTATTCTCAAACACAGGGAGGTGGGAGAGCACAGAGAATCAAACCAAGCCAAAGGTCAGGGGCCAGGGAGGAGACATTCTCTGAGGTGGGTCTGGGAAGACAGGAAAAAGGAGCTATGGTCATAAAAAAGGAAGTAAAAGGGGAAATTAGGCAAGGGAAATGGCATCAATAAAATCACAGTCTCCTTAAATAGCAGGGCATATACAGTCGTAGGCAGTTTGGAATAATTAGAGCATTGGGTGATGAAGCTATTAAAGCAATGTCTTATGTTGGGTTCTCCAGGTGCTGACATGGAGTTTGGAGTGGAAAGTGTTTACTAGGGATCAACACCTATGAACGAACAAGGGAGGAAACTTGATTGGGTAGATGATGTCAAATTTTCAAGCAAGTCCAACAAAGCATTAGCCAACCCAGCAGGGAGACCTAGAGTGAATACTGACCATCAGAGTTGTCCCACATCACTCCAAAATGGACACTCTTTATATCCCCACCTGTCTTGGTCACCAGGGTGGACTACCCTGGGAAAGATATGCCCTCAGTCCAGGAGGCTCTGTGCAGCTGAGGCAAAGCTTCAAGGAGCTGACAGCTGGAGGCTCTCTGCTGACTGCTGCGGTCCCCACAGCTGGACAGCAAGTTGCCCTTAAAGGGGATCTGGGCAGTGCATCCCCATTTTTTCATAGACATGTACAGGCAATGTCATCCATGGTCCCCTATCACTAGAGAGCTCAAATATTATTCCATGGGCAAGCAAGAGCCCATGAAAAGTGTCAAGCATGGAATGACATGCTCGGCTTTGCATTAAGTCACAATCTAAATAACCAATGCAAAATCGGAGGTGAAGAGTTAAAACAAAGCCAGTTAGGAGGCTACCAAATTGTCCCAGGTGAAGGGAAGGACCTGCACAGGGCACTAAAAGAAGTATAAGGAGTAGATGGATCAGAGGAGAATTTAAAACATAAAACTTGCAGGGAGCCAAGCCAAGACTATATACTTTTGGAAGATAAGTCAGGGTGTCAAATCTTGGTATCCTCCCCTCGCTCCTTACCAGCCTGCATTCAGCTTATTAAGGGCATCCATCTACTTCTGTTCACCAGTTTCCCCAGTATCTAGAGCACTGCCTCCTACATAGCAGACGCTTGATAAATATTTATTGAACGAATGGGTAGATGTGTGAGAGGACCAAGACCTCAGTCAACTGACACAGGATGTGGCTGCTACTTCCCGATCATGTGAGTCTTCAGAAACCTTATCAAATTGGAGTCTATACATTCACACAACCATCCAAGGTGGAATTCAGAACAATGGGAGGGCTGACACAGTCTCACAACCTAGCTTTGGGTTAACAGCAGCTGAAAAATGAATGGACATGAACCCTCTCATGCAGCAGATCCACTGGAATAAACAACCTCCACCGTCAGACATGCTACCCACTTACCTCTGAGCCAAAAGCATCTTTTCAACCTAAGAATCTCTCTCTCTCTCTCTCTCTCTCTCTCTCTCTCTCTCTCACACACACACACACACACACACACACACACACACAATTTCAGACATCAACTCTCAAGAGAATGACTAGAAATGCATATTGGGTTTTTTTTTTTAAGTTTATTTTGAGAGAAAGAGAGAGAGAGCACACAAGTTGGGGAGGAAGCAGAGAGAGAGGGGTACAGAGGATCCGAAGCCGACAGCAGAGAGCCTGACGCAGGGCTCGATCTCACGATCCATGAGATCATGACCTGAGTGGAAGTCAGACACTTAACCAGCTGAGCCACCCAGAGGCCCCTAGAAGTGCATATTCTAAGCACCCTAAGCCAAATGTCTAAGATGCCGTTTGATTGGAAATTAAAAAGCATAACCCTATCCTAATTAATCCATAATATTATGTATGAACTCCCCATTGACTCATTTTTAATTGGTTTGCTTGCAAAAACAATGCAAATATGCATAAAGTTAAAAGTAAGGAGTATGTATATATAAATGCCTATTTGCATAAACTGCTGTGAAGGATATTCAAGAAACTTAGAAGTTCCTTCTGGATATGTGAGCTTGGACATCAGACTAGGAAAGAGACATACTTTTCATTGATTACTCACCTATGCAGCTTATATTTTTCCATATATATATACATATATATATACATTACTTTTTAAAAAAACATTGTCAAAATAAAAAATAAGTCTTCACTCTTCCAACCTCCCCCCACATCTGCTTTGATATCCTAAGAGCAACCCATTATTAACAGTTTTGATGTGTATCCTTTCAGATACCCATCCTTTCCTCCACAGATTGACCCGCCCAAGGGTGTGTCTGTCTACATGAGATTATGGAATAAACTACTTAAAATTACCTGGCCGTTGCACTAAGGCTCTGTGTTCTTTGTTGTCCAGAGATCAGAGTGACAGAACAGTGACCCAGACAGGTAGTCAGTGATGCTGCCAGAACAGTTTCTGCCAGGTTGCCATTGTGGCAGTGCCCACTGCAACTAACACCCTGCCTCCCCACACAAGCCATGTGTCTAGACCACTGCCTCCTATCCAGTCCCAGCCCCAGGCTGATTTATAGAGCATTTTCTATATTCGATTTTATTGTTTACCAAGGATCCCCACCGTTCCCATTCTAGTGTGTGTTCCTTCAGTCTTTTATCTATATATGTGTACTACAGCACCCAGCACTGGGCGACCGCACAGAGGCTGGGCCAGCTTCTCCTGGTGCCAAAGTAACCACTGCCTGCTTCTCCTTGAATCAGGACCCAGCAAAACCTGGAATGTGTTGAACGGGGACAGGGGAGTGCTACAGTTTTATCCACGAACCACACTATAGGTGCTAGGCCTTATACAGGTGCCCTGCCTTGGTCCTACTACCTTTCCAAGGATTGATAAAATAGTGAGTGCTGGAGAAAAAAATATATATTATTGGCACCAAAGAACAAAAACTACAATATTAAAATTGCTAAATATTTATCCCAAGGTCTACAAAATCTAACACATCAACTTAATAGCAACTCAAGTCTTCCAGAGTCACCCACTACTTATGTTCACTGCGGAGCGCGGTACATTTTAATGTGTTTGATTTTACGTGGGATTAGGCCTCCAGAACTGAGCGCCGACAAGGCCCTTGGGCGATTCCGGCTGGAGCTGACTCCCCCGCGCCTGTAAAGGGCAAACATAGCTAGTCTCCTCCTGTAGCCCGGGAGTACACTATGACCTATGTAAGCTTAGAAGGACCCCAGAGTATAAGATGCTGAACTAGTGTTTAGTTTGGGCTTTCCTAGGAGTGCAGTTTCTGTTCCCTAGATATTAGTTCTGCTTTAAGTCACATTTGCTGAGTTACTAAAAAAAAAAAAAAAAAAAAAAGAACTTCCTCTTAAGTAAACCTGCTTGGCGTAATCACCCCTCCCCGTTCTCGGGCACCGCATTCTGTTCGAACTAGATAGAAGACTAATGATGCAGCTCTTAACTAGCTAGAGTCAACAAGTTATATTTTAAGATTCTTCAGGATTGTGTAATTGGTGCTCGCCCTTTCAAATTGCCACCCTTTGCAACTCGAGTGGTCAATACAACCTATATAAGACATTCCCAAAGCTGGTTCGGGGCCAGACTTTCGGGACCTGTTGTATTTTCCTGTCTGGCCCGGCGGTAATAAATTTGTTTTGATCTTGTTTTTGCTGTCCGGAGTTCATAAGCGATCGCGACCTACAACAGCGCCCAGCTCTACGGGGGAGGGCAGGGGTATCCACAGTGATCTCCTCCACCACCACCACCACCACCACCCCCGGCCCCCATTCAGTACTCCTCCCCAGAGCATCCAGATCTCAACTCCAAAAGGCTCCGCTTCCACACTCCCTGCCATCTTCTTCTGAGGGCGACTCTGGCGATCGCCCCCGACTCCACCCCAGGATTAGCTGTCTCCTGACGCTCATCTAGCCCTGCTTGCCGCGGATCCCAGTCAGCGGTGCAGAACTCCGTGCACCGAACTGCCACCAACTCCGTGCACTGCCACCTTGAGACCCACGAAGAACCTCTCTGCCGCCTCCAACTAAAGAGCCTCGAGTGCAGGAGGATGCCTGCAGCCAATGGGAAGCCCTGGAGGGGTGGAACCGACCGATGGGAGTGGAGGGGCTAGCCAAAGAGGCACACCCATTCTGGAACGACAGCCAATGGGGAGTTGGGAAAGGCGGGACTTCTGCAGAACAGACTAATAGCACGGAGACTAACAGCACGGAGAAATCACCGCTCTAACAACCCTTCGGTGACAGCCACAGAGCTTCGCCCTCTGGCTCCGCAGGTTGCGCGCGCCCCTCAGTGGCCGCCTGGCGGAGATGGCAAGCGTCGTTATTAGAAACAAAAGTAGGCTGTTTCCCAAGTTTAGAAGAAAAGATGAGCCTGCCCACCCGCCCCTCCCACCTGGGAGCAAAATAGTCCCGGCCCTCCTTAAAACTAAATCATTCTTACCCAGGACCACCAGGCCCCTGCTCCCACGGCCGCAGGCTCTCTCTGACGTGAAAGCATTAGCTGCAGGATTCTAAGTCAAATACTAGAAAATTAAGTCCAGGATTACATTAAAAGAATAATGTCTGTGCTGACAGCTCAGAGCCTGCAGCCTGCTTCAGATTCTGTGTCTCCCCCTCTCTCTGCCCCTCCCATGCTCATGCTCTGTCCCTCTCTGTCTCTCAATAATAAATAAACGTCAAAAAAAAAAAAAAGAAAGAAAAAGAAAAGAATAATGCACAATTACAGTGATCAATCAGATCATTAGAAGAGCAATAGCAGGGGCGCCTGGGTGGCGCAGTCGGTTAAGCGTCCGACTTCAGCCAGGTCACGATCTTGCGGTCCGTGAGTTCGAGCCCCGCATCGGGCTCTGGGCTGATGGCTCAGAGCCTGGAGCCTGCTTCCGATTCTGTGTCTCCCTCTCTCTGCCCTTCCCCCGTTCATGCTCTGTCTCTCTCTGTCCCAAAAACAAATAAACGTTGAAAAAAAAAAATTTAAAAAAAAAAAAAAAAAGAAGAGCAATAGCATTTGATAAAAAAAAAATTAGCATTTATTAAAATTTAACATCGATTACTGAGTTTAAAAACAAAAATGAAATTCTCAGTACACTAGGGATTCAAGGAACCCTTAATTTAAGAGACTCAGAAAACCAGAGAATTTCACACTGCGTGAAATACCAGAAGCATTCCTATGAAAGTCAAGATAAACGTAAATACATTCACAGTCCTCCCCTCTTACCGAGGAGGTACCTTCCAAGACACCTAGTGGATGGCTGAAACCAGGGACAGTATGGAACCCTGTATATACTAGGTTTTTTCCTATACCTTCCTGTGATAAAGTTTAATTTGTAAATTAGGCACAGTAAGAGATTAACAACAAGTAATAAATAAAATAGTTAGGGGTGCCTGGGTGGCTCAGTCCATTAAGCATCAGGTCATGATCTCACCACTCCTGAGATGGAACGTGGCATCAGACTCTGCGCTGGCAGCCCGGAGCCTGCTTGGGATTCTCTCTCTGCCCCTCCCCCCACTTGCTCACTGTCTCTCAAAATAAATAACCATTTAAAAAATTATAAACAAGTAAATAGCACAATTATAACAATATACTGTAGTAAAAGTTACGTGAATGAGGGCGCGCACACTCCTGCTCACTCACGCGTGCATGCACGCACTCGCTCACTCTCCCTCTCTCTCCTCCAAGATACCAATTGTACTGTACTCGCCCTTCTTATTTTTGTGGTGTTATGAGGTCATAAAATGCCTAGGTGATGAAGTGAGGGGAGGTGAATGATGCAAGCCTTAAGACACAGCATTAGGTTTCCACTGACCTCCTGACCATAGGTCACAAGGTGGATCATCTGCTTGTGGACCAAAGCTGACCTCCAGAAGCTAAATTACAGAAAAGCAGAAGCCCCAGCCAGGGGGACTATTGTAGTCCTAGTGTCATCAATTTCATTTAATGTTTTGGAGAGGCTGACTGAGGGAGTGGAGCAGTTAAAATTGGAAAGGGAAAAAAAAGACAAAATATCATTATTTCAAGTGAAATTATTTATACCTGAAAATCCAGAAAAATCCCCTAAAAATTGGAGAATTCAGAATGGTGTCTGGAAGAAAGATATATTTATGTGTGCAGTGTGGTGTGTGTGTGTGTGTGTGTGTGTGTGTGTGTGTGTATGTGTGTGTAGAGAAAGAAGGGAAGAAAGGAAAGAAGGCTACAACTTTCCTGTATGCTAATATAAAAGACTTACGTGTGCTCTAAGGAAGAAAAGATCCCATTCACTGGAAGAGGGTAGGCAAAAATTTGGTATGTGGAGATTATATGATTTGTATACTTGGAAATACTAAGAGACTCTATTGAAAACTATTAGTAACAAAAAGAAAATAGCATAATTTCGCTAGGTACAAAATCAATATGCAAAAATTAATAGTGTTTCCATATACAAAGAACCAGGTAGAAAATATAATAGAAATAAAAATATCCCATATATAATAGCAGTAAAAAAGAATAATAACGAGAAATGTTCAGTTTCTTTTATAGGCCACTGGGGTACATAAAAGAAAACTTAAAATAAATCCCTATTTGTGGATAGTAAGACTCAGTATAATAAAGATGTCAAATCGCCCTAGTTTAAATTATAACTTTAATGTAATCCTAATAAAAATTCCAAAAAGGGTATTTGAGATCTAGAAAAGCTAATTTTAAAGTTATGTGGTATTATATACTTGTAATAAACATCAAAGACATAACTTAAAAATTTCCTAACCTTGTGGTCCCAGATATCAAGGTTGAAGAGCTCACCAAGTCCAAAATAATGAAAGCCATCTACTTAAAAACTCACACCAAGATATATCATCAAGAAATTTCAAATCAACTGCATATGCAGATCATAAATGCTTCCAGAAAAGAAATGTAATCAACTATGAAAGCTCAAGAATCAGAATGGCTATTGTGGTTGCTGAAAAGACAGTGGAGCTATGCCTTAAAAATTCTCTGAAAATAAATATTTTCAATATAGAATTACCAGCCAAGCTAGTAATCTAGCATACAGGCAGAATGGAGAGATTCTCAGATATGAAAGGATTCAAAAAGTTTGTCTCCCATTCTTTTTAATTTTTTAACATTTATTTATTTTTGAGAGAGAGAGACAGAGCACGAGTGGGGGAGAGACAGAGAAAGAGAGACACACAGAATCCAAAGCAGGCCCCAGGCTCTGAGCTGTCAGCACAGAGCCTGACACGGGGCTCAAACTCACGAACTGTGAGATCATGACCTGAGCCAAAGTCCGGCATTTAACCGACTGAGCCACCCAGGCACCCCTCCCATTCTTTTTTCAGAAGTTACTGGGTTGGGTGCCTGGGTGGCTCAGCCAGGCATCCAACTCTTGATTTCAGCTCAGTTCATGATCTCATAGTTCTTGGGATTGGGCCACCTGCTTGGGATTCTCTCTCCCTCTCTCTTTACCTCCCCACACCACCACAACCACGACCACCACCACTCGCTTGCTCATGCACAGGCGCATGTGCTCTCTCTCCCTCTCTCTCAAAATAAATAAATAAACATTTTTTAAAAAGCAGCAGCAGCAGCTACTGGGGAACAGCTTCAGCGAAATCAAGGAGCAAATCAAAAACAAAGAGTTCATGGAATTCAGAAAATCACAGATTTAGCCCAGGAAAGCAGTAAAACAGAAGTCCCAGGATAGTTGCTGTGCAGTAGGCTTAGAAAGCAATTAGTTCAGATGGAGAAAAGACAAAGGGTTCAGTGCCTGGGAAAAATAGATTTTTTTTTTTTGTGCCTGAACAAGACTTCAGGAAAGCAATGAGACTACACATATGACAAACTAAGCAAGGTAAAGTTGAGGAAACTATTCTCTCTGGGTAAAACATAAGGCTGTACAAGAAAGAAAATATAATTCTACTTAACTTTATAAAGTTATATAACTTTGTGTATAAATACAGTAAATTTTATATTATTATAGTAACTAGTTAATTATAATGACTAAACATTTTGATTGCTCACATAACTAAAAATACTGTTTTGTTTTGGGAAGATGAGGGAGGGGAGGAGGGTTAAAAGAACTAACTCCATATCTGTTCCAAGAGGAAGATGATAAATATGACTAAAATTGATAGTAAATAGCAGTATAAGCATATTACCAAACAATATGGCACTTACAGTGGAGGGGGAAGGGGGTCAATGCTTATGGAGTTAAAAGTGACTGTCTCTGGGACACAAGACTGAGAGTGGGGAAGGGTAAAATCAGGTGACTATTTTTCATTTAAAACCTATTTGTAGTATCTAAATTCTTTAACTATGATTAATTTATTTTAATTTAAACAATTATATAACTGGGAAATCAGAGAAATGGAGAAGGAGAGTCCAGATCGACCAGATATTTTAAGATAGTATCGGGTTACAATAAGTTAAATATTGGGACTAGAATAGAATAATGTCAGAGAATACAGAGATGGACCTACCTATGGAAATTAATAAGTGACAAAGGTGACATTTCTAATCAATGAGGAAACATTGGGATATTCAATAAATAGTGGGGGGGAGAGCTGGTTAGCCATCTAGAGAAAAACAAGTGACTACCTCACTTTATTCTCTATATCAAATTCAAAATAAAACAAAGTAAGTAACAAAAGTTACATTTTCTTTAAATAATAAAATAAGGGGTGCCTAGCTGGCTCAGTTGATTAGGCCTCTGACTCTTGATCTCAGCTCAGATCTTGTTCTTGGGGTTGTGAGTTTAAACCCTGCACTGGGCTCCACACTGGGCATGGAGCCTACTTTAAAAATATATAAATAAAAATAATCAAAATTTTTAAAAATCATGAAACTTTAAAAAACACATGGAAAAAAAAGAACATTTTATAACTTTAGATTGAGGAAAGCCTTTGTAGATTAGCCACTAAATCATGAAACAATTGAGAAAAGATTGACTTGGTAGATGTTGTTAATTATCTCCTTCATTTCCACAATCCTCTTCTTCCTTACTAGCAAGCCTTGATTTTGATAGTGGACAGGAATGAACAATGTGCCCAGAAATCATAGTCTTCTTTCTAGATTGTCCTCAGGGGAGCCATGTGACACGATTCTGACCAATGAGATATAAGCAGAAACAGTGATTCCTGGGAAAGCTTTTCTTTCCTGATATAAGCCCACCCTCTTTATTCTTTGCCCTTTTCACTCTGGAGCGGAGATGGGAGCGCTGAAGGCATGCCATCCAGCAACCAGGTGCTTTCCAACAGGGTGGTGAAGACTGCGCACAAAGGAGAGCAAAGCAGCAAAATGGAGAAAGGCTGGTTCCCTGATGGCATCATTGAGTCCCCGAACTGCCTACCTCCAGACTTCATGCTTGTTAAAAAAGAATTTTTTTAATAAGGTGAAACCATGACTCCCATACACTATAAAAATGAATACATTTTAAAGATTTTATTTAATGCACCAAAGAGGAAACAAAGAGGGATCCAAAGAACACATTTTTAGGTCAGGAATATTGAAATAAATGTAGGCATTTATTTCATAATACATAATAAAACAGAAGCAAACTGGTTTTTCCATTAGGTTGGGACGGTGAGAGAGAGTTGTTCCTCCTCTGGACGTGTCTATTTGCATATCTATAGACTATAATTATTTGTCTTTGCTATCAGTTATCTAAAACTTAGCTATTAGAATCGGATAACCCAGAAAAGTGTGCTCTAGACAATGCAGTTTTCCACTGAAGCACAAATTTTTCCCTGCGTGTTGCATGAAACAAATATTCTCCCATCTATTCAAGCCATTGTTAGCTGGTTTTTTATTTCTTGTAGTTGAATACAGTCCTAGCTGATACAACTGATAAATCTGACTACATAAAAAACCCTAAAATTTTACACAGCATAGAATAGCATAAAAAGAGCCCAAAGACAACAAACTGAGGGAATATTTCCCATGTGAATGACAAAGGACTAATTTCCTGAATATCTAAAAATCACACCAGTAAGAAAAAGATTAACAACCCAATAGAAAATGGCAAGAGGCATTAACAGTTCACAGAAAATAAAAGGCAAATAATTGTAAACATAAAAAGATGTTCAATCGCACTCATAACTGTTTTAAAACGGAAATGAAGGGGCACCTGGGTGGTGGCTCAGCTTTGATTTCAGCTCAGGTCATGGTCCCGGGGTCGTAAGAATGAGCCCTGCATCAGGCTCCATGTTGAGTGTGGAGCCTGCCTAAGAGTCTCTCTCTCTCCCTCTGCCCCTCTTCCACATTTGTACTTACTCTCTCTCCTAAAATACACACACACACACACACACACACACACATATACTAAAACTATAATGGAATACTATATTTCACCTATCATATAGGCAAGAATGTAAAAGTTTATTGAGGGTGAGGGAAATAAGGTATTTTCATATATTCTTGTAGAGGGGTAAATTCATATAGCCCATGTGAAGAACACCTTGGCACTGTATCTACACTCCTAGGTTCACTGAAGCATTATTCACAGTAGCCAAGATGTGGGAACAACCTAAATGCCCATCAACAGATGAATGGATGAAGAGAATATGGTATATATACAATGGAATACTATTAAGCCTTACAAAAGAAGGAAATCCTGCCATTCGCAACAACATGGATGAACCTAGAAGACATGCTAAGGGTAATAAGCCAGACACAGAAAGACAAATGCTGCGTGATCTCACTTAGATGTGTAATCTAAAATAGTCAAGCCCATAGAAGCAGAGATAGAATGGTGGTTGCCAGGGGGTGGGGAGAGGGTTAATGGGGTGCTATGGGTCAAAGGGCGCAAAGTTTCAGTTATGCAGGATGAATAAATCCTGGAGATCTAATGTACAGCATAGTAATATAGTTAACAATACTGTATTGTATGTGTGAAATTTGCTAAGGAGTGGATCTTAAGTACTCTCATCCGAGGGAGTGCAGAATACAAGACTCCAAAATATACCACTCAGCATATGGATTACTTTGAGCTGAAGGCCATCAAGACCAAGCACCCTCAAGAAAAACTTTCACCTCTCCCTTAACTACCTAGAAGATTTTAGATTTGGAGGCCTGGCTCTGAAAGAGAGCTATTACCTGAGATAACGTTTTACCTGAAGGGCCTAGCTGTGTAGAAGCACAATGAGACTATCAAACATCGGCCCTTCTTATCATCCTGTGAATGACCCTCCTCTCCTCTGAAGCTGCAGGCCCATCCAGTTCCTTAGCTCAGGATGGCATATAAGCCTCAACTGCTGACTTGCCCTTAAATCTTATAATTTGAGGCCCCCGGACATAGGAAATTATATCTGATTTTCTACTTTTAATCTGTCTTCTGTCAACTTAGTTATCAGACCAGCAAAAGAACCTAGAAAGGAAGCAGGGAAAAATTTTCAGCCCCTACACAACAAAAAGACAAGGGAGGAGAAGGAGGAGGAGGAGGAACAGGAAGAGGAAGAGGAGAAGGGGAAATGGTAACTACCTGAGGTGATGGGAATGTTAATTAGCTTGATCGTGGTGATCATTTCATAACATATACATATATTAAAACATCAAATTGTGCACCTTAAATATATACAATGTTTATTTGTCCACTGTACCTTAATAAAGCTTTTTTTGGGGGGGGGGAAGCACTCAGTAGGAAAAAGGTCAGTAAGAACCTCTGCAATATCAATATCACTCCAGCATCATTATTAATTTTTCCATGTTCATTAAGTGGTCAGGTATTTTTAGGCTACCAGCATACCCCATGTTTCCATACACCCCTCTGTCTCATAAGTGGACCCCCAAGCTGGACCCAGGCAATCAGAGGCTCCTCCCCCACTCCCTTGTCCTTGACATGTGCGTTCCACCTGCCTGCCCCACAGGGAGCTACAGGGAGCTCTTGAGAGAGCAGCATGTTGTTGAGACCGTCTGGACAGCTTACGAGACTGCACCCAGTTAAGGCCTCTGTATAAACTTTTAAGATTCTGTCTGGTAGATGTGGAGCTCTGCTGGTCTCACAGCCATCCAAGACAAGCCTCATAATTAAGTTCCTTTGCTTATTAAACCTGCCACCTATCGATCTGGAGCAGTCTACCTCTTTATTTGGTCCCTCCCTGCTATCCCTGTAGGGGGGTCAGCTTCAGATTTCACCCGGGGGGCTCCTGAGGGTACAAACTAACACTGGCGAGTCAGCCAGGAGACAAAAGAAAGGGGCCTTGGCAGAGGGGCGCCTGTGGGGAAATGCCAGCTTGTGGGCAACTGGCTTGTGGATGGCCGCCTGTGTACAGGGCCGCCCAGAGAAGGCCGGCTGGTCTGGTGCGCCTGTTGGAGGAACTGGGAAGAGTGCACAGCCGCAGAGAAGGGAAGCATGAGGCTGTGTGGGGGGCTGGCCACCCAAGCCTGACCAGAGACTGATGCTCAAGTTAGAAGGTTGGAAGCAGAGCGGAGGTGAGGGAAGGATGCCTTCTACCTTCAGGGCTGACAGGAAAGGGGCGTAAGCTGGAGACCTCAACCTTCCTTTTTGCAAAGCTGGGTGGGCACAAGCTGCCTCGGATCAAGGTTCAAGTGCTGTGGACAAAGCCTGAGTAGGACACTAAGGCGTGGAATCTCCTAGAAAGTGAGGAGAGCCAAGAGGAGGATGTTGTGGTGACTGACACTGAAGTGGATGAAACACCCAGTGCTGACTGACTCCCAAAACAAAGGAAACAAAAGCACCACAATAGCAACCCCGGCCAGCAGGGCAGCCCCCAGTTCAGGAAATGTCCATGATGAGAGAAAATACTCCCGCTGAGCTTATTGATATGGCTACCAAGTTCCGCAAGAGGCAGGAGAAAATATCCAGGCATGGTTAGTGCAGCTGTGGGATATGGGGGACGATGCATTTCTCTGGACAGGAGGCAAAGCAACATCACCATACACCCTGCCCTCCGGCAGCATCTGCATGGTGCTCGAGGGATCCAGGGGATAGCCTCCCTTATAGTTTGGATTATTCTAGGCTTGGCCCAGGGAGAGGATCCCCCTGGCACGTGGGACCCTGCACATCTATAGTGGCGGTACAACAAATTCTTAGGGAGTTGGAAATGAGACAGGCAATCTATGCCCCTGTCTTTGAAAACCCTGATTGGGCCACATTCACTGCAGAAATGAAAACCAAGATACTCCAGTTTGTCCCCGGCACCTGCTAGGGGACACTAATATCCATGCTGAACCCAGTCGAGGGACAAGCCATTTGTGATGTTGGGCAATCTTTTGCTGATCTGGGGGAAACTGGCAAATCCCAGAAACTGGTATGGGCTGTGGGAAAGGGAAAGACCCGAGACAGAGAGAGCTCAGAACACCAAAAGGCTATCCCAATCAGCTGTACAGAGTATGATAAAAGGGGTGCCTGGGTGGCTCAGTTGGTTGAGAGTCTGACTCTTGATATTGGCTCAGGTCATGATCTCATGGTTCATGGGATAGAGTCCTGCATCAGACTCTGCTCTGTTAGAGCAGATTCTCTCTCTCCTCTCTCTCTCTCTTTGCCCCCCTCCACGCCACTCATGTGCATGCATGTGCTCGCAATCTCTCTCTCTCTCTCTCTCTCTCTCTCTCTCTCTCTCTCTCAAAATAAATAAACGTTAAAAAAAAAAGAGTGTGATAAAAGTAACCAAGAAAAAATATGGTTTGACCTCCTTGTTGCCAAGACCCCACCTAGAGAGAGAGACCAGCAACCCAATGTTATGTTGGTTTGACCTATGGAAAATCTTAAAATCTGAACAACAGTTCAGGCCTGCCCTACCTGTTCCTACGATCCCTGATGCCCTACCTGTTCCAACAGAGGCTCCAGGGATACAATCCTATTCAGAGTGGGTGCTTCCCATGCCCCACATATAAAATACAAGCCAAGACTGCCTCTAGGTGAGGACCATTAGAGGCGATCAGAGGTCTCATGTTAGGTTCACTATTTACTAGTCCCCCAGAAATAAACAAAAGATGACGGTTCGGGCTGATACTGAAGCCAAAGGTACTCTCATACATGGTAACCCTTAGAAGTTTTGTGGCCCCCTCAGTGTCATCAATGGTTAGGGAGTGCAAATAATTATGGTCAAAACGGTCCATGAGAACCGGTGTCTCTTCAATACCAAAGAATACATTGGGCTTATCCCACAAGGTCAAACTCTACAAACCTACATCAGTGAATTCCACCTCTGGGTTAGAGTAATCAAACCAGTACTAAGCAGAAATGCCAGCTGGAAACTAATAAGTCTACTACCCCTGAGAAAAATGGTAATCGTCAAACAGTATAGATTGCCTAGGAGCATAAGGAAATAGGAGAAACTCCAAGAGCTGCACCAAATGGGTATTACATGCTTTGCCCATAGTGCTTTCAGCAGCCCAGTATGACCAATAAAAAAGCCAAAGGCCCATGGCAGATGACCGTGACCTACCAAGAAATGAATGAGATAATGTCACCCATGCATGTGGCTGTGCCCAACATTGCCACTGCTTTAGATACTTTGGCCATGTTCCTAGGAGTGTGCCATGCTGTACTGGACTTAGCAAATGCTTTTTTCCATATATCCCTTGCTACAGAGTCATAAGATCAACTTGCCTTCCCATGAGAAGAGGCAACAATGGATCTTCCAAGTACTTCTCCAAGGCTACCTGCAGAGCCCTCCAATATGCCATGGGATGGCAACATGAGACTTGTCCCTGTTCTCTTTCCCCACAACAGTAAAATGGGTCCATTACATTGATGTTATAATGTTAACATGTGAAGATTCACCTCCGCTGCAGGACCCTCTGCAGATTTGTTGGAACATCTGCAAGGGAAAAGATGAATTCACAAAACATTCAAGGTGCAGATAATGCCATAAAGTTTTGAGGAATTATTTGGTCAGGAAATGTTGTTCCAGAAGCTGTGATTACTAACATACAAGCCTATCCAACCCCTAAGAAGATAAAAGAAACGCAAGCCTTTGTAGGGATTTGGGAGTTTTGGAGGACTTCTATTCCCTACCTGACACAGTGCCTCTATCCCTTTAAAAAAAGGGGGGGGGGGGGAGAAGCCAAGATGGAGGAACAACATGGAAGGTTTTTTTGCGTCTCTCCTCCTCGAAATACAACCAGATTAACACTAAACAATCCTGCACACCTAGAAAACTGATTTGAGGATTAACGCAACAATTTGCACAATCTGAACCACAGAACTAAGCAGGTACGCAGTGCAGAGAGGTGAACTAGGGGAGAGAAAAGTTGCAGAGGGCAGGGAACTGTTTTTGCTTGCGAAGAGAGTACAGAGACGGGGGGGGGGGGGGGGGGGGGGGGGGGTTCGGGAAAAGCACCCTCCCAAAGCAGCTGGAGAGAAATTGGGAAAGTGGAAACAGCCGCAGGGACTGAACTAAAAAGGGAGAAAGGAGAGGGTTTAAATTCCATTAAGACTCTATAAACAGGGAAAGCTCAGAGTCTGCCACTCCGCAGCTCGATACCTGGCTCTGGTGTTCTGGTGGGAAGGGCGAATCCCCAGGAGCAGAGTGGGGTCCGGGAGGTTCTCGGCCACATGGGGAAAAGCGGTTCCACTGCCGGAAGGACATCTGGTAGAGGTTCTGTGGCCACCCGGTGCCAGCAGACACCAGAGAACAACCACATTCGCTGGTGCTGGAACGAGGTCGTTGGGGGTGAAGGCTGGTGCCAGATGTGTGTTGTGATTTGCCATAATCCCTGAAACGCTGCTGCTATACGATTGCGTGAACTTTTTCTGGGGCGGGCTAGCGCCCAGTGACAGTCTCTGGGCATCGGCAGCAGCACGGTCCTGCGAATGTTCCTGGGTGCAGCCAGCAGCCAGCCATTGCTCGGTGAGACCCTCTCCCACAGGATCTGAGTGGGTCAAAGCCACAGTCCCTCAGAAGTGACAGGTCGGAAAACACAGCCGCATCGGAGATAAAACTCAGGAAGGAGGTGCCTGCCGCCTGGCCGCCTGCTGCCTGCGACAGCTTGGTTGCAGACAGTGTAGTAGCAGGGAGTGGACAGAAGCTGGAGACAAAGGACAAGTGCGCGATTGCTGGTCAGGGAGAGCACAATACTAGAGACTGGGCACCTGGGTGACGCCATTTTTAACCCTCCCGCACATGCGCATACACACCTACGAGCACCACAACAATCCACCCCAGTAGGTTAGCAGTGCCATCTAGTGGAGAATGGAGCCATTACACTAAGCCCTGCCCAACTGAGCCAACCTTGCTCTTCAGGAATACCACAAATCCCTCCACCTGCTTAGTTTTGAACTATAAAGTGCTTCATAGTTTGACTTCTAGGGGAAATCAATGTAATTTCACTGGACAGTGACATGCAGAAGGTTGAACCTGGACCACTTTCTTACACCATACACAAAATAAAGTGGATAAAAGACCTAAACATAAGACAGGAAGCCATCAAAATCCTAGAGGAGAAAATAAGCAACAACCTCTTTGACCTTGGCTGCAGCAGCTTCTTACTTGACATGTCTCCAGAGGCAAGGGAAACAAAAGCAAAAAATGAACTATTGGGACCTCATAAAGGTAAAAACTTCTGAAGAGCAAAGGAAACAACCAACAAAACTAAAAGGCAACCGACAGAATGGGAGAAAATATTTGCAAACAACATATCAGATAAAGGGTTAGTATCTAAAATCTATAAAGAACTTATCAAACTCAACAGCCAAAAAAAACACAAATAATCCAGTGAAGAAATGGGCAAAAGACATAAATAGACAGTTTTCAAAAGAAGACATCCAGATGACTAACAGACACATGAAAAGATGCTCAACATCACTCATCATTGGGGAAATACAAATCAAACCCACAATGAGATACCACCTCACACATGTCAGAATGGCTAAAATGAGCAACTCAAGAAACAACAGATGTTGGCAAGGATGTGGAGAAAGGGCAATATTTTTGCATTGTTGGTGGGAATGCAAACTGGTGCAGCCACTCTGGAAAACAGTTTGGAAGTTCCTCAAAAAATTAAAAATAGAACTACCCTATGATCCAGAATTGAACTACTAGGTATTTATCCAAGGGATATGGGTATGCCATTTCGAAGGGGCACATGCACCCCAATGTTTATAGCAGCACTATCAACAATAGCCAAAGTGTGGAAAGAGCCCAAATGTCCATCAATGGATGAATGGATAAAGAAAATGCGGTGTGTGTGTGTGTGTGTGTGTGTGTGTGTGTATATATATATATATATATATATATATATATACACAATGGAGGATCACTTGGCAATCAAAAAGAATGAAATCTTGCCATTTTCAACTATGTGAATGGAACTAGAGGGTATTATGCTAAGCAAAATTAGTCAGAGAAAGACAAAATCATATGACTTCACTCCTATGAGGACTTTAAGACACAGAACAGATGAACATAAGGGAAGAGAAGCAAAAATATATAAAAACAGGGAGGGGGACAAAACATAAGAGACTCTTAAATATGAGGAACAAACAGAGGGTTACTGGAGGGGGTGTGGGAGGGGGGATGGGCTAAATGGGGAAGGGGCATTAAGGAATCTACTCCTGAAATCATTGTTGCACTATATGCTAACTAACTTGGATGGAAATTTAAAAATAAATAAATAATTTTCAGAAATAAAACAAAATAAAGGGGGGGTGGGTAACAGGTGGGCAGAGCAGCAAGCCACCTTTGAGAAGGCAAAAATACTAGTGAAACAGATTAAAGCTCTGGACATCCCTCAAGCAGGGCTATCATTTGAATCAGATGTATCTAGAACGTATGGGTTGGGCACTATAGAAGAGACAACAGAAAGAGAAAATACCTCTAGGATATTGGCCTTGGTTCTGGAAAGAGGCAAAAACCTGATATACCTCCGTAAAGCAACAGTTCCTAGCAATACACAGTACTCCTCCAGGTAGACTGTCTCATGAAGAAAAAGCATAGCATGTTAAGAGCTTCCCTTTCTATCAAGGGATGGATAGAGAACATGTTCCATTGACCCACTTCTGCCATGGCCCAGACTCCCACTTTGACTAAGTGCCTACGGCATATGCCTACAGACAACAAAGGAGTACCCTGCCCACCAGCCCACTGTCTCTAGAAATGTGGGTGCTACTAGACCCTATAGAACATATAGATCCTCCAAATGCCCCCACCCCTATTCCTGTGGCAACCCCTGCAGAGGGAATGAGGAAAAATCCTGCTGATGCCTGATAGATCTAGTCATGGCAACTCTCCCACATGGACTGCAATGGCTATTCAGCCCAACACTGACATCATCTGGATGGAAACAGAAATGAACCACAGCAGCCAGTGGGCTGAACTCAGCTATTTAGCTGGGGATCACTGACTGATGAACCCTGGCCGTTAACCCTTCACACCAAAGAGATTAACCCTGTGGCTTAGACAATGAAAAGCAAAGGTGTAGATGATCATAGATAAATCCTTATGAGGTCAAGAAAGTTTACCTGCAAGAGCCTGAGGTAGTCCTCACTGTCTTCCACGTCCCAGTTCATAGGGCAATCAGGAAACTGATGCCCTAGCTTGGGTAAAAGCCCTAGCAACTAACTCTTCAGTAGATACAACACAGTGGGCAAATAGAAAGAGAGGCCACCATAACACCCAGATTGAATGGAATATTACCAAGGATGCCAGATTGCCCTTAAAATACAGTGGCTTGGTTAATGCAGTAATAAATCCTGTATGTCCTCAACAACACTCAAGGCACCTGCCAAAGGAGTCTGGGACCATCCATCGGAGTCCCCAGATGGTGAAGGATTGGCAAACTGGTTATGTTTGCCCCCTTCGTCTGAGTGAGGATTCTAAATATGCCTTGGTTCATGTGGACACTATGTCTGGCCTCATCCAAGTTTGCCTCTATGGCTGTGAAAACCAGGTGTCCACCAACAGGGGATTATGGAAGCTGAGCACCATGTGCAGATGCCCTCAATGATCAGGGATCACGTTTCAAAGGTCATGATATCTAAGAGTGGACAAAAGATAATGACATTAAGTAGAAGCCCCACCTCCCCTGTAACCTGCAAGCCACAGAACTGATCAGAAAAAAAGAGACATTAAAGCAGCAGATTAAATTACTAACAAGTAAAACCATCTGGCCAAGCAGACTAAGGTACTATCCCAGGCTTCAATACATTTCATTTTTTGTAATGTTTTTTATTTAGTTTTGAGAGAGAGAGAGAATGAGCAGGGGAGGGGCAGAGAGAGAAGGAGACACAGAATCTGTAACAGGTTCCAGACTCTGAACTGTCAGGGCCCAAAGCGGCGAGATCATGACCTGAGCCAAAGTCAGATGCTTAAAGGCTTTAATACATTTAAATGATCAATCAGTAGGGCCTATTACCCAATATGCCAAACTAGAAACCCCTGCCAAAGCATCCAGTACCGTAAAGGTACAAAAGTTGAGGGAGACAGCCATTGCCCTGAGTCCCACCGTGGATCAATGTGCTACGATGCTGAGAACATCAAGCCCCATCAGGCCTGGCGAAGGCATTGTGCACGGGGATTCTCAATAAGACATCCCAGGGAACTACTCAGTCTCTAATGGGATCCTATTATCCTGCTGTGAGCCAGACCTGTTGAAACACACTATACCCAGAACAGAACATGCACCACTGAAGGAGGGGAGAAGGTGAGGGTCCTGATCTGGCATATCCCACCCCCAGTCCTGCCTGCTGCCTTCCCCAGCCAACATGCATGGCATGCACAACCAGGTCAAATTTCTAAAGCTACAGCTACATTAACATCTGATGATCAGGTTGCAAGTGTAATTCTTACAGAAGGGGGAGACTTTCCCATACGAGTTCCTATTAAATAACTGTCTTGTTGGCCTTAGACATCTGCTGCCCCTATGGTGCCCAGTCATGACACAGACTCCTAATATAAATGCCTCTCCACAGTGGGCCCACTTGAATACCCAACAAAAGATTTAAGCTGACCTTGGGTATATGAGCAGATGCCCCTTTCTAGCTCATCAGGATTATCACCACTCTGGGGAGTGGGTTAAAAAGTTCTCAAGGCTCCTGGGTGGCTCAGTCAGTTAAGCGTCCAACTTCCGCGCAGGTCATGATCTCACCATTTGTGAGTTCAAGCCCCGCATCAGGCTCGGGGCAGACAGCTCAGAGCCTGCAGCCTGCTTCAGATTCTGTGTCTCCCTCTCTCTCTGCCCCTTCCCTGCACATGCTTGCTCACTCTCTCTCTTTCTCTCTGTCTCAAAAACAAACATTTTTTAAAAAGTCCTAAAGCAGTATATTAAAAAAGAACAAGCTAGGACTGGCATTCTTAATTCATCTGATATTACCAATACTACTCTAGAAAACTGGTCTCTGGCACACACTATCAGTAACACTGGACATGGGTATTCTTTTTCTGTCAATCAAACTACACAGGCAGCCCATCAAACTGATGACCAAAAGGGTCCTAAAAAATAATACCATCTGAGCCACGGGTGACTATGCACAGACCTGGGATATATTCACATGGTTCACCCTGGGTGATGGACATTTGAGCACTGGATTGCCAGGCACCCCTATGTTGGGAACAGAAAAATCACTGTGAACACAACCAACCCAGCTCTACCAGAAATATGGGATGGAAGTCACTGGAACTATGCAGTCATTCTGTCACACTAAAGGATAGAAGCTAGTTTGACACTGACAGGTCACAACACCCACTTATTGGGAAGCCCTGAATGGAACCCAATGGTTATGTAGCACAGACATTTGGCCGTGGCTTCCACCTGGGTGATTGGGCCACTGCACCCTGGCTTTTCCCTGGGCACAAAGGAGAATCCGCCCCATAGTAATAGCAATTGCCAACCTCCTCCTCCTGCCAGATGGGCATGTTATGTTTTCCACTGGTATGCTCATCTGGCCACCATTTTCCTTCCATTGGCCTGGAAGCCACTGTAGCACACAAAGAAGCACTTACTAAGTCCACCTAGCAAGCCTTAAACGATAACCAATAAGGAAAAAGCCTGCCCTTACTGAACACTAAAATATCTCTAATGAGAAAAGCTGGGGGCATCTGGGTGGTTCATTAGGTTAAGCGTCCAGCTCTTGATCTCCACTCTGGTCATGATCTCACAGTTCCTGGGATCAAGCCCCATTTTGGGTTCTGTGCTGACAGTGTGGAACGTGCTTGGGATTCTCTCTCTCTCTCTCTCTCTCTCTCTCTTTCTCTCTCAAAATAAATAAACTTAAACAAGAAAAAGAAAAAGAAACAAGTTGTCCTCCAGGATAACCTGAACATTATCACTGCCTCTGAAGGAGGCATCTATGCCATTATCTAAACAGAATGCTTGTGTTTATACCTGATAAATCTGCTCATTACCATCTTTATTAAATCACATAAAGAAACAAGTAAATATCCTGAGTTATCTGACCTCCAACCTAGAGGACTTAATAAATCAATAATTCAGATCACTGGGCTCTTAATTTTGAAAATTACTTATTTTGGAAATCATGATTTTAATCTGCTTTTTCTTGCATGTGCCTAAACTGTTGCTGTGGCATCTGCCTCCAGTGCGGCCAGATAGTCACCAAACAAGCCACCTCTATGCCAGTAAAATCTTGCTGACTGCTCAGGGAACATTGCAAAAGAGCAGTACATATAGAATTATAAGAGCCAGTCATAAGAGGTGAAACACTGGAGAAGGTCATCGAGAGGATACGGATGCCATTTGACCCATGAGCTGGACCCAGGCAATTGAGGCTCTTCCCTGCCCTCCCTGTCGGTGAAATATGCATTCTGTCTGCCTTCCTGCCCTAAAAGCTGCCTCAAGGACACAGACTTGAGATAGTAATGTGTGTTGAGACCATCTGGGTATAATGACTGCATGTGCCATCTGGTAGACATGACTGAACCCAGTTAGGGCGTCTATATAAACTTTTGAGGTTCTGACAGGTGGGTGTAAAGATCTGCTTACTTTGCAGCTGACTAAGCCAACCGTCATAAAAGCAAGTTCCCTTGCTTATTAAAACTGCCACCTACAATCTGGAGGGGTCTGTCTCTTTTTCAGTCTGCCCTTGCCCACCCCCCCTCCCCCACGTACAAGAACCAATTTCAGATTTCACCCAGGAAACTGTAACCCAAGGTTACAAATCGACAAGTTGCAAGAAGAGGTTGTTGCCAGGAGAAGCCATGGGCCACTGGGAGCTGCAGGTGGTCATGCACTGCAGGAGGTGGACACGGGGGAAGCTGTGTGCAGTGCAGGAATCTGGGTGCAGGAAGTGCTGCCCAGGCTGCAGAAGCCAGACCTGAAACCCACGCAAGCACCGGTGCAACAACAGGTTGCCAAGGGAGACTTGAGAGCTTGCCTGCCAAGCAAGCACTAGAGAACCAGAAGCAAAACCCTTTCCTCCTACAGTGTCTCTCTGGCACCCTCTGCTGACAAAGTTTAGCATTGTGCCAGCTGGCAAAGGAAACATTTAAAGGACCCAGATACATTTCACAGTCTAGGCAGTGAAGGAAAACCTTGGTGCTGAGACCAGCTCAGCTGGTCTTCAGGGAGAGAATAAAGCTAAACAAAGGCCATTACAAATCTGTAAGGAAAAGACCTACAATTCTAGAAAGGAAAAAAAAATACAGAGGCGCACAGAGAAAAGCAGAAAGCAAAAGGCGAGAGACAGACAAGAGGTCTGATGACCTTGGCTGTTCCTCCCGTGGCCCCGTTACATCCCTGTCCTTTGATGGTAGAAGACTGCTCTGTCTCTTTCTAATGAACGCCTCCTTTTTTGTCAGCTTACACTTGCTTGGGCTGGCTTCCAGCCCTGCGACAAAGTCCTCCTAGTCAATAAGAAGTCACTGAATTAATTTTATCATTTCCAAGTCCTTGGAAGAGGTTACAGTTGTTTGTACCTGCTGTAATTTTGTCCCTTCGGGTTTGGGGAAGCACTCTTCCTTGGCCAAAAATTTCTGTAATTAAAAAAAGTTGAAATCCTTTCCCATTCTATTCACTGCTGCACTCTGAGTGGCACAGCTGGATTTCATCTGGGCCTCATTGTCCATTTTCCCTGGACTTTTCCTCAGATTCTTTATACTGTTAAGTTCTGGTAAAACCTGCCAATTGATATTTTAGAGCAAGACTATAAAGACTTCCTTGTTAGTCTTTACTTTTTTTTAGGTGGGGGGGAGGGGCAGGGAGAGAGGGAGAGAGAATCCCAAGCAGGCTCCACGCTGTCAGCACAGAGCCCGATGCAGGGCTCAACCCCACAAACCATGAGATCATGACCTGAGTGGAAAACGAGAGTCGGACGCTTAACCGACTGCGCCACCCAGACACCGCTAATTTTTTTTAAGTCCTGTCTTGCAGGGGATAAGTAAGATCCATCTGAAGCAATAATTCGGACAAGATTTCTACCATCTTTCTCAGAAAGCGTCTGCACAATGCCGTAACACATTCTCATTTTTTCCTGCCTAATCATTTGTATGACGCTTTGATGTGGGGCCATTTATGCTGCAGCTTGTTTTATTGGTTCTTATACATGGGCTGCTTCGCGTTAGTCTTCCACTTGACTGAGTCAGCTTGTCAGCCCCATTCTTCCCCCAGTGTAGTTACCAGGTTATTTTGCCTTTAACCTCCTCGGTGGTAGGGAACATTCCACCCATGGGTGTTTTCTTCAGCTCCTTCAACAGCTCTGTTTTGTTCCCAGGTTGCTGGTAGGTGGTTTCCATTCTCTCGTGTCACATCTCTCATCTGATCATTTGTTTGGGTTTGGAGAAAGGTACTCTAGCTATGTTTCAGTGTGTGATTTTAACTGAACTTTCAATTTTCTCAGCATCTGATTTTTCTCTTCACCAAATTCCTTCTGTCTCAGGCACAATGCTCATCTCTTCTCCCAGTGTTTCTCATTATGGGACACTCTTGTCGTTCACATGGTCATAATCCATTTCCATTCTTAAAGTACTCCTTACAAGCTTCATGGTTCATTTATGTCCCTCTATTCTGTTCTGGCTGAGGATCCCTTTTCATTGTCCGAGCAAGATCCTGTGTCTTGTTGGGACAGACCTTCCTTCCACATTTGTGAGAATGATAATGATAATCCCCTTAGTTGCAGGACAGGCATCACTCAACCCCTCCACACACACCCTCACTGTTCCCTGCCTCTTTCTCACTGGGCCTGAGACCACTGTAATAGGAGAGAGATGTATACAGAGACTGTAGACTGGATCAGTGGTTCCCCAAATGAAAGACTACATCAGAATTCTCCTGTGCTTGTTAAAAATGCAGATTCCTGGGTCCTGCCCAACCCAGTTAGTCTAATCTCTGGAATGGAGCTTACAATCTGCATCTTAACAATCTCTCCAGGTGATTTTTCTGTACCCTTAAAGTTGAACATATATGAGCAGTATCCTGTTCTGAGAGTGGAAGGGGCTGGTCTGAAGTTAGGGATGATTTTCCACCAAGTTACTCCAGACCCGGATGCTTCCAGCAGGTGTTATCTGTGCCTGCAGAAATAAAGATCAAAAGTCCCCTTCCAAGGACCCCTGCCCTTAGGCATCATAACCATGTTTCAGAGTTCATCTCTGGAACTTAACCCTGGTTCCCATAAATAGTGTCCCATAAAGAATTCCTGTCCTCTTCAAAGGTCTTTCTAGCTGGACTAAGAATCAAACCGACATGAGACACATTAACAGGACAAAATCAAATTTAATACCACACATGACGGGAATCCACACACGCATGGAAACCCCAAAGATGATCAGGCAAAATGAGGTATATGTGTCATCCTGAACTAAGGATAAGGGGTTGGCGTCTGGGACTTCAGAGGGAAGGAATGAACGATGTTCACAGGCGTGATAAGAAGAGGAGCTGATGTTTGGTAATTAGATGTTTGCCCTGCTGTAGAGATGGGTCACTCAGATAAAAGTGCTAATAACCCTTATTCTGGGAAAGACCCCCAATTTAGAAGCTTCTATGTAGTTGAGGGAGGGACAAAAGTTTCTCTTGAGCCCGTAGGGTCTTGATTGCCTTGAGCTCAGAGTAATCTTCATGCCAATGCAGCCCATCTTGGGGCAGCCTGCCCTCAGCCCCTCCTCCACCATGGGAATACAGGTACAACACTGAAAGTTTGAGGGCAGATGTTTGAGTGGGCCATAGCCATGGCCTACCAAGTTCACATTTCAAATTCAAAGACCCACTGGAGTCACTGGAGCCAGCCAAGGGACCCCACCAGCCTTGCAAAAAGGCACCATGTCATCAGAACTAGCAATGAAACCAACATCCCACCTCATTCCCTACGAAAAATAAGAGGACTGGCTCCATGAAGGAGGGAGAGCATTTGACTTGTCCATCTGTATCCCTCCAACACTGAGGGGCCTCCAACCACAGCCCCCAATGGTCATGGTAAGGCGATTGTCAACATTGCCAAGACCACCTGTCACTGTCTGGGTCTGGAGAAAGGAGAAGGTGGACACAGAGTGAAGAGATACAGTGTTATAGTGGATATGACCCCGAGCAGCAGACACTGCTACCTGCTGGCATAGGGATAAGGGAACATCTCGAGAGTTGAGCAGACACCAAGTTGGTAGTGGGGCTTGAAGCTCTTATATCATTAACTGAAGGCGCAAGGTAGATGTCTTGGAGCAGGCGCTGAAGAAGGGGAGAAATGGATCCAGCCTCTGCCCCGTTTCCCATGGCAGGGCACTTGTGACAAAACAGCAGCATTTGCAAGCCTCCTGAGCAAAGGAACCAATGGAAGGTTGGTAGTAGAGAGGCAGAGAAAACCAAGAGAGGGGGTTCACCCTCCCTCTCCACTAATGTGGGCCTACCCACAAAAATGAGGGGTAAACTGTAACCAAGCAAAATAGGGACACGTGCATACGGCAGGTCTCCACCTACAGAGGCATAACTGACTGATGGCTCCAAAAGTGCAACATTCTGAAATCTCTCTCTGTTCCATGGCTCACACTGAGGCCAGGTTTCCGACAGGCCACTGCCACCTGTGACTGGGTACAACAAGGAGAGCAATTTGGGGCTCATTCTTATGATAGGTGGGACTCCCCTGGTGGGTGACCTTGGCCAGAGGGCTCTCAGTGGCCTTACTGAACTTCTCTTAGGACTGGACTGACGCCAAAGATGCCTCCACCCCACCTCGCTCCCTCCCATCCCTCCTCCCCTCGGGTCAGACCACACTGAAGTCTGATGGCTCTTCCAGTCTTCTCCAGTGCTCTGTGTTTCCTCTCACAGGGCTTTCCCCTGATACATTGCTTCTTCCTGTCCTGGTATCTGCTTTGCCGAGTGCCCATGCTAACACCATGAGTTAGTTCTTCCAGGAGCAGTCCCAAAATAAGAGGTCTCTTCCCCACTCCAACACTGGTGTCAAAGAGCAGAGGCAGGGGCATGCATGTGGGACAGATAAGCCACCTGTCAAAGAAGAACTGCACCAGAGTTCAACAGGCAAGGATGGCTTTATCCAAGACTATTGCAATAGGGGAGAGAGATTGAACTCCACTTCAAATAGAACAGGGACATGTGGGGATTTCTAGCCAATGGGCAGGGGGAAAGAATTGGATGGAAAATTACTAACAAGAACTTTGTTAGATAGCAAGGATCAGGCGACAGCAACATGATTGGATATCAAGAGCGGGGGGGTTCTCAATAAACCAAGTTAACAGGATTCTTTGCTAAAACTGAGCTGGGCAGGCCTAGAACAGGCCAAGGATGGCATCTCATTGAAAAGAGGGCTCAGAGGAGCCACACCCTGAGCCAACACCCCTGGCCCACCCAGCCAGTCTATTCTGGAGGGCTGGCATGGGAGGGGGCTTTGGAGTGAATGTGAATCGAAGTTTCAAACAAACAGGACTGAGTCTGAACCGAAATGAAACAGTCTGCATAACTGATAGCTGCTGCAGAGTTACAGAACCGGACTGTGATGGTTACCGGAGCCAGCTCTTTGCCCCGAAGAAGAAAGAAGGGCCGGTCAGAGCACGGCTGGTGGCACCACTGGACACCGCAGGCACTCAAAAAGGGAGATTGAGGGGCGCCTGGGTGGCCCAGGCGATTAAGCATCTGACTCTTGATTTCGGCTCAGGTCATGATCTCACAGTTTATGAGTTCAAGTCCTGCATGGGGCTCTGAGCTGACAGCACAGAGCCCGCTTAGGAGTCTGTCTCTCCCTCTCTCTGCTCCTTGCCCTCTCTCTTAAAATAAATAAATTAAAAGAGAGAGAGAGAGAGAGAGAGAGAGAGATTGAAGGAAAACCTGAGTGTGGCCTGAGCAGGCTCCTCAGGAAAGCCTTTCCCCATGAGGCAGGAAGAATAACGGCCCCCAAGATGTTCAGGGGCTGCTATGAGCTGCCGGACACTGAGGTGGGGAGAACAGGTTTCTGGAGTCCTAAGAATGAGCCTTCACCTGGAGGTGCGCCCCATCTAGTGGAGGGAACACGTAAACACAGAACCCAGATGAAAGGTGAGCTTACAGGGCCCTAGGAGGACCCTAGGTTTGGAGGGACAGTAACTGGCCCACCTGAATGTTGTGCCCCCTACAGCACTTTCCCACACAGGCACAAGATGTTCAACCTCCACAAAGGCTCTGGGGAATCAGGGATCCCCCAACTTCCAGGAAGAAGGCTTGAACCCAGGAAGCAGCCAAATCCTGCGGTGGAGACGGCAATGGGGTGTCTGTGTGAAAGATGTGTCTTCACCTGCAGCCATAGGTCTCCACAGAAGCTAAACTCTGAGACCCAGGGCTCGGATGAGGCGCCACACGGCAAGGGCGTGACGACAGCAGCCCGGGAAGCGGCAGATGCGGATTCCAGGACAGCAGATGCGGACTCCAAGCTGGGCAGGGACACCAGAGAGCTGGAACATGCTCTCCCGGGTGCATCCCTGTGCGTCTAGAACCCCACAGTCCAAAACTTGCCTTCAGGTTGACATCAGCACATCCATTAAATCTGCATCAAATTTAGATTCCAAACTGAAATTTGATTCTGATTCTGTAAGTGAAATGGGGATAATAATATGCCTGCCTGAACGGGTTGCCTGGATGTCTAAATGAGATCATACAGTCCATTCTGCTGCTGACACTTGTTTTGCAAATGGAAATTTGGTCCAATGCAATTGATAGATATATCATGGGGAAAATTCGAGTGTAACACAAACTTCACATTTGATTACACAACTAACTCATCCATGAGAAATACTAGGTGAACCGAGAAAACCACGCCCAGCTGAATCAAGCTGCATGGGAACGCACAAATCACTCAGCACCCACCTCACAGCTGCCAGCTACCCTGGCGAACCATGTGTTGGGAGCCACACCCAGACACATCTGGTGTTCCCACTGTCGGTCCGACTGCAGAAAACTCTCATTCCGCCTCTCCACAATAACCCACACGCGGCGATCCTTCCAATGCCTGACTCCACAATCAAACTTCAGGTCTGTTTCAAAGTACAAAGCTCTATTTATTGTAGTATTGATTTCTTAATCGTTTAACATATGTAAAACTTTGCTACCATTTTCATCAACCTCCTTTTTATGTATCACTGACAAAGTGTTTGAGTGTTGCGTCCCTAGCCCCATTTTCCATAAGCCTTGTGCTTGCATAGTTTTTGCTTAGCCTTGTGATTTTTATTTTTTTAATGTTTATTTTTTTTTTTGAAGGACCTCTCCAATCATCTTTTTTTTTTTTTTTTTAATGTTTATTTTTGAAGAGACGGAGCACAAGCTGGGAAGGAGCAGAGAGAGGGAGACAGAATCTGAAGCAGGCTCCAGGCCCAACACAGGGCTCAAACCCGTGAACTGCGAGATCACAACCTGGGCCAAAGTCGGACACTTAATCAACCTGAGCCACCCAGGTGCCCCAGCATTGTGATTTTTAGGAACTAGCAGTCATGTTATAGGACTGAGTGCACACGTAAAACACTCAGCTCACGGTAAGCCTCCAGTGAGTCATCTACTGCTATTATAATAACAATTATTATTGAACCTCGTGCTTGAATAACACTTGCCATTTTTTTCAAGGTTCTTTCCCCATTATGAATTGACTTCATCCTCATGCTTTGCTTGTGGATTATTTTTCTGATTACACACAAAAGAAAATGCAAACGCAGAGAAGTCACTTGCCCAAGATCACACAACCAAGTCCCAGCAGATAAAAGGCCTGTTCCCTGCCTTCAAATTTCTTAAGATACAAAAGATACAGATATTACTTCTAAACCTATATCCAAACACTGAGAGCAAAACGTACATAAGAGCATGGCCCTTTGGGAGTCAAAAGGTGGAGAGGAGAGAGGGCATTTAATCATAAAAGAATCCTTGAAGAGGCAAATTGGGACTGTAGAAAAATAGTGAGCAGAAGGAAGAAAACTGCAGAATGGAGACAAATCAGTGGATAGCAGGGGTCTCAAACTCAGATGCCTTCAGGGGCCGAGCAAACAGGGATGAATGGAACGTTCCAGGTGTAAACAATAGAGAATGGTGGGGACTGCAGGGCCTCAGGTCTCACCAAAGGGGTAGCCACTAAGGAGTGCTGACCAATTTTGTGGCACTCCTAGGAAGATCCAACAACTGGTTTTTATGAGCAGAAAATTTACATTTTATATGAAATTTCTAGGTTGGGTTTTTTGTTTTCTCATTTTAATTGTGGTCTAAACATCAACTGTTTTCTAAACATTGGCAACGAATTCAAGTATTTTAAAAACACGTTTCAGGCCAAACTAATACATCTACAGGCCAGATGTGCCCCGCGGGCTGCCAGTATTCAAGCTCTGATGAATGACGATGCTCAGGGCTCGGGGCCCCAAGCAAAGAAGTCTGAACAATGATGGACACAAAATATGTTATTTATTGTCAATTTCTGCAAAGACACATTTAAGCAACAAAATATACATTTGTCAACCTTTTAGAATTTGTTTTATACATTAACAAATACAATGTGCTACCATAGCAATAAATTAAATGTACATTATTTACATTACATAGGCAGTCGGGGTCTACGAATCACCTCCTCAAGAAGAGGAAAGAAAGAAAAGTCATCATCACATGGATCATCATTTCCAAGCTACACTTCTGAGGTTCTATCACACAAAGGAATCTCTTCACACTAGAACACCAGCAATCCCGGGCTGGAGCGTAGAGGGGAACGCCCATGACAGGGGAGAGTTGGCATACATGCTAAGGAGTGGGAAGGAGGAACTGACCGTTCCAAGTGGAAATATCACAAAATCAAAGATGATGGCATTTAAATTCCAGTCTTTCAGACAAACACCCTCTCTCCAGGGCTGGTAAGGCACAGGACAGAGCCACTGCCCCAACAGCCTCTCACTAGGCAGGGCTCCACTGTCCTTGGCCCTAGTGCGGGTGGTCTCCTTCCTCCCAAAGGGGCAGATGGGCCAGCTGAAAGGAAGGAGATGTGGGGTTGGGGCGGGCAAGGGGCTAGTGGTAAAAACAGGTATCAGGGCTTATAGAATGCTCCTTCGCAGCCTTGGCAAACTCCACTGACCCACCCTCACTTTTGAGAAAGGGAGCTAGAGATCTGGGGAGAAGCCGTGGGGTCCCAAGCACGGCTGTACGGCTGGGTCCCTGCCAGCCACCTACTTGACCCCTGACTATCCCCCACGACGACCTGTCTCTGTTGACTCAGAATCAAATGAAGAAGGTAGTGTTTGCATTGGCACTTTAAACAGCCAGGGTAAGAAGTGACGGTGGCTCTCATCCCACCTCGTCACATGAGCCTACATTTTTATTAACCACCTTTGTTTAAGGGTCGGGGAGAACAGGAGAGTGTTCTTCTACCATTTTCCTTAACTTAAGGGGGGCGGGGGGGAAACTGAGCCTTAGTTAACTCCATCTCTGCCCTGGCCCCCACCCCTACAGGGCAGTTGAAGAATGGACGTTACCCGGAAAAGTCCACTAAAAATCTCTTGCCCTCCAGGTTTTCTCTGCTCAAGCTGTATCCAAAACCCCAGGGCCCTCACTGAAAAACTGAGAGACTATCCCTCCTGATGAAAAGAACAGAGACTGAGGCCCCACCCTGACTGCTGACAGCTCCCAACCAGTGCCCAGGCATCAGCAAGGCTCCCCCAAAACTCAGGGCCCCGGCAAATGCAGCCGCTTGTTGAAGGGACCATGTAGGTGGAGCAGACGAAAGGGCCCTGGGTCGTGGGTTCTAATCCCAGCTTTGCCACTCGCTGGTTGTGTGATCTCCACCGAGTTACTTCCCCACGGGGGCTGAGGTTTCTCGGCTGGATGATGATCTGGATGGATTAGATGTCAAAAGGGACCCGGAAGGCTGGGACATGGAGATGATGCCAACGAGGCTGAACCACAGAATGTTTTTCAGTCATTTTTCACTCATTCATCATTTTCCATTCATTAGAAACTCTAGCTAAGATCTTCTCTCTCAAGCTCTTTCTGTCTCTGCTTTTAAGCATCAACTGAGCGGAGGCAAATGGATACCCTACAGAGCCTGACAAATATCATTTCTCCTGTGAGTCAGGCAGTTCCCAGAAGCAGAGAGGTGTCCAGGAAACACCTCTCCTGTGTCCAGATCACAAGCAGAGCACCTCGAATACCAGCAAGAGCACCGTCAGAATTAGTCTGGTCACAGGGACCAATGAGACTTGAGCAAATCTTTGAGCCCCAAGACTGGGCGCAGCAATGAAAGGAAGTTTTGGGCCAAGCAGATGCAGGAGAATATGGGGGAAGGAGCCTCCAGGAACCCACGCTGCCTGCCCCACGGTCTACAGGGGTGAGGTTAAGACTGCCCATTCCCTCCTCTCCTCCTCCCCCTCAGCCCTAGGACCTCAGCGGGGCTGGTCATGTATACTCTAGAAGCCATAGGATGGGCTTTCTAGAGAAGGTAAGACAGGACCCAGAGGAAGGACATTTTGGATCCAGTCCAACGTACCCCTAGTAACATAAGAAGGCAGAGAACCACTTCTCAGGCCTGCTTCGTACGGAGCACGGCTATGCCTCTGTTTCCCTGGACACGCCCCACCTTCCTGGCCACTGGCTCAGAGGCAGGGACAAAGCCCTCCCAGGCAGTGGGGGCTGCGGGAGCAGCAGCCAGAGCAGTGGAGGAAGGCGGGCATGAGGTTCCCAAGTAGGACAGGGTGGGGACAACCTGGAAACTCCAAAGGACCCCCAGACCACAACACAACACAGCATAACCACCAAGCAGCTGTAAATACCAGCTATCCAGAGAAGCAAACCAGAACCTGGAATCGTTTTTTTTTTTTTTTTAATGCAGCTTGACCTTCCAAGATCCTTCAGAAACTCAGCCAACAAAATGCTGCCAGAATCCGCAGACCTCGTGCCAGCAGCGGGTGCCGCTACAGTGACTTTTAATAAAAGCTACACAGACATTTGTTGACCTTCTCACTAGAAGAAATTTTACCGGACTAGTACTTTAAGTAAACACATTTCCCAGAGTGTGAGGGGAGAGGCCCGCCCAGCTTGCAAACAGGACCCGACAACGTCCACATGAGTGAGAGACGAAGGGTCAAGGTTTTGCTCTGATGGCAAAAGCGACAGGGGAATTGTGGCATCGGTCAAAAACAAGTAGAACATTGACTTGGGGCTGCTTTGACTTGCGAATAGGCCCAGATCCCACCGCAAAGAGAACATCTGGTAGAAATCCTTGTCGTCTGCTCATTGAAGTAGGACGCCAGCCTGAGTCGCCCTGGCTGTCCTGTGTCCCAACGTGCACTTGAAGCCGTAGCACCTCCCAGGCTCTGCTCCTCAGACTCCATGTTTTACTCGTTTTACTTCACACCCGCCTTAACCCCCAGCAGGGCCAGTCAGCGGAAACGACCTTTCGCACCGCAGACAGGGAAGGGCAAGAAGCACGAGTGTGGGGCCACTCCTGAGAGTGGGCTGGCTCCGCCCGGGCGGGCAGGGGGCAGGCAGCGTCTGAAGTGCACCCCCCGGGGGCCCAGGTGGTACAAATCTCACCAACGGGACCACTGCCTGCAGGGTCGTGACTGAAGAAGATTGGGGGACCAAGCGTCAACATGGCCAGAGGGCACAGCAGCTGGGAAGAGCCCCCAAGGTAGCCCTGGGTCCCCCGCAGATGCCAGGAGGACAAGCTGCAGAAGGACGTCGCCCCTTCCCTCACACCTACATTCTGTGCCCACACCCGGGCCTGGCCAAGCCTAACAGCTCGTGCCCCATGTCGCCTCCCCGGCTCTGCCCCAGGCGGTGGGCTGAAGTAACTCTTCCTCGAGCCTCTACAGCCAGCAGAGACCCAGCCCAGCCCACGGCCCCAAGGTCCCCCGCAGCCGAGGCCCCAGAGCGCGACTTGCCAGCTTGCTCTCCCCGAATTCCTTCCCGCTCCGGGCTGCCCGCCCCTTCTTGGGGAAAACACCTGCCCCGAGCGGAGACGTAGGCACGGGGCTTCTCCCACAGCAACGGCCACCAGGCTGCCGCTGAGGAAGAGCACGGTGCCACCTCACGCACGTCCAGCTCAGTCTCGGTCAGCTGACAGCAGCAGGGACAGAGGCGGCGCCGGGCCTGATGTCAGCAAGTGGGCAAGGAAGAAGTTTCTAGCACAAAAGCACACGGTTGTGGGGGCAACACAGCTGGTTTCGATCAGGACACCTTGGAGGGCCGCTACAAATCTCTGTTCCCGGGAAAGTGGTCCCTCCGCCACGACTACGTGTATTCACCGCACCTGTCACATCCAGTGCTGCCCCTCTCCGGGTGCGGCTTCCCACTGGTGGCCTCCGCCCCCCACCTCACCACCCTCTCTGCCTCTCCTGTCTGTGTGACCAAGTCCCTAGGACCCACATTCCCTCCCTTGCCCGACTCTTTCCTCTACGGACAAAACAAGATGACGAAGGACCCAGACACACATCACATGGGGCAGTCAGGTGCAGGGGGAGCCCGGAGGAATGAGGCCTTGTCCGGAGAAGGGGAAGTGCTTGCAGGGTGCCTCGGCAAGGGGACAGGCAGGACGGTGGCCAGATCGGGACACTGGGACAGATAACTGGTCTGGTGGGCAGGTGGCCGGTGGGGCAGCAGGACTGTGACGGTCAGAGTAGTGGATGGCACCCCCAAACTGCTGGAACAGGAGCCTTCTCCAAGACAGAATCGGGGCTTCCCTGGAGGAGAGAAGGAGGGAGATGGTGACCAAATGGTGGGTAAGGAAGAAGAGAGCGTGCACCCAAGGCTATAGCCCACTGATGTGCTTGTGACAGGATGGGCCAAACACAAGGGGACAGGAGGTTACGCAGCCTGAAAAGTTGGGCATAAACACGGACTTGATGAACAGAGGCATCGGATGTACATGAAGGGGGGTAAAGGTGAGCATCAGAATTCCCACGGTCCCTTCTGCCTTTTCATAGATCAGGTTTATATAAAGTGAGAGGAGCTGTGCCCCCACCCCGCCTTGGTTCCAGCTGTGACTCACACCCCCTGTCCCGGGAGCCCCAAGGCAGGAAGAGGAATGGGCATTCAAATGGGTCTCCAGTAACTTTACCAGCAGGAGGTCAGGCCTCAGTGTTGTCAAACTGGACCCATGCCCCGCTCTGCTGAAAACCACACAGCTGGAACGGGAGTCCTCCCCGGGGTCATCCAGTACAGTGTTTAGGGGGCTAGGGCACCTCTGAACATGATGGAGGGACATATTTCAGCCCAGAGCCCTGGCCAAAGACACAAGGAGGGAAAGGCTGCCAAGAACAGGGAGGCAAGGGGGGCAAATTGCGGAATCCCCCGTCCAGGGCAGGGAGGCCCAATCTGGGTAAGCCTGGGCCAATCCTATCAGGAAACTCTCCCCAGCCACACCGGAGGCCACCTGCAATCCTCCGCATCCAGACCTGCGCCCCATCACAGAAGCTTCGGGGAAGAAGCGACCGGCCCTCTCCAGCTGTCAGGATCTCTTTGGCCATTCTCAGGTTATCAGGCCACTAGTTCCCTGGTCTTAGAGTGGACACACTTTGCCACGTGGCCAAAGCAGGGCAAACACTCGACCCACCTTTGACAAGCGAAGGAATCCTCTTTCACATTAGTGACCCTGTTTCAAGAGAAACCCATGTAAGAGTTTTAAATAACTAGACAACATAATCTCCAGCTTCTGTGCACCCAGCTTTCAACTCCCTGGTGAGCTCGGGAAGGGGCATGAGGCCCCAGGAGCCAGCATTTCCCAGCTCACACCTGGTGTGTGTCCAAGGGTGTGACTCTAACACAGGAGGTGTGGCAGAGGTGGCTGGCACCCCCCAGGCTGATGCCTGCACCATGCGGGGACCACAGCGTCACCCCTAGACCTGACTAGAGTTTTCCTCCTCCACCCCCTGTGATGTGTGAGGCACCCCCTTCCCCAGACCCCCAGAAAGGACAGCTGAGTTTTGGAGGAGGTTGGAATGAGGGATGCGGGAGGCTCCGCCCACTACCCTCACCCCCCTGGATTCTTACCGCACTAGAGCTGGCATGGCTGAGCTTATCAAAGCGGAATTTCAGGTTTGACCTCGGGGAGTTTCTGCTTTTGGTATCTAGGAAAAACAGAAGCGTCCGTGAAAAGACCGTGAGGCTGTAGAGGTCACCGGGGCTGTGTGTCTCGGGCGGGGGGTGCCACCCGGGGGGTGGGGGTGGGGGCAGGATCAGGGCCTCCTCCCTCCCCCAAGCACTCCGGCTGACTTGCAGCAATTTGTCAAAGCCAACTCTTTAAGTTTTCAGAAATGCGAGCTAGTTGGTAAACCCAGTCATTTTTTAAAAAATCAAACTATATAAGCTTACAATTCCATAAATTATATTCGTCAAAGGTACTAAATAGGGGCACCTGGGTGACTCAGTCGATTAAGCATCAGACTCTCGGTCTCGGCTCAGGTCATGATCTCACTGTTCCTGAGCTCGAGCCTCATGTGGGGCTCTGCGCTGACAGCACGGGGCCTGCTTGGGATTCTGTGTCCCTCTCTCTCTGCCCCTCCCCCCCCAAAATAAATAAACATTTTTTTACAAAAGGTAATAAACACTCAGAAGTCATCGCTTCCCAATTATTTCTCTGCATTTTATTACGACCTACTCTCCTCGGGCTATTTATGTCCATGGCGCCTGTCTGGTGCTCCTTCCCAACTCCGCAGCTCACCGCTAGCCTGAGATCAGCCACGGCAGGAGCATTTACACCACAGAAATCAGCAAATGCTACAAAACCAGGGCTTGACTTGTTGTTTTGTTGTCTAGGCTTCCCCTGAGAAAACGCGAAAAATGTCAATTAAATGTGCAAATGCATTGTGTCTGTAGCCATTACATTATAAGCAGCGCCAAAAACCGAGTCCGTACCCTTCCAGTATCTGAAAACTGGTATCTGATTCAGCAAAGAGGCTGCACGTGTCACTGACAAAATATCAATCATCATTCATGTCAGAACTACACCTGTTGGTCATCAGCAACTTTTAGTTGCCTACAGATACCAAGGTTAGACAAATATCAGTAAGAATATGGGATTTATAATAAAGATTATTATTTATAAATTGTGTACTTCAGATCCTCTGTATCAGTAAAGTTTATAGTAAACGTGTGTGTGTGTGTGTACAGCAGGAGAGCCAGTTGTTAAACATTTCCCAGCATGCTGCTGGCAGGAGGGCCACTTGGCTTTGTGGTTTTCCTCTGGCCCAGGGAATCGGCAAGTCAGTACCCTCCACTCAGAGGCTGCTGACTTATTTCTGGTGCTTCGAATCAAGGGGTCCCACCCAGCACCATGAGTACCTGTCACTGTGACCTGCCAGTCCCCTCTCAGGGTCCCAGGGAGCCCAGGTGTGACATGACCAACGGTCGGGGCATCTGAGACCACAGAAGCCTGGAAGTCAGGTCCTCCGAGGGCACCTCCCTCCCCCTGGCCCCGTCTCTCCCCAGGCGCAGCCAAACAGTTAAAAACAGTTTCCAGATCTCTGCAAACTGACCCTGGTCCTGCAGGTACCCAGCACAACTTCTGCGAGGCTGGGAGTAGGAAGTAGCCCTGGGGTTACATAATGCGCCAGGGAAGGGGGTTGAGAGCAACATGCCATGTGGTACGATAAGAGGAGATGGAGTTACCAGGCCCATTCGAGGTCCCCTTCTGCCCTGGGTGACCTTCAGCAAGTGGCAGACACTCTCTAACCCTCCCATTACTCAAAACTTTATTTTTTTAATTTTTTTTTTCAACGTTTATTTATTTTTGGGACAGAGAGAGACAGAGCATGAACGGGGGAAGGGCAGAGAGAGAGGGAGACACAGAATCGGAAACAGGCTCCAGGCTCTGAGCCATCAGCCCAGAGCCCGACGCGGGGCTCGAACTCACGGACCGCGAGATCGTGACCTGGCTGAAGTCGGACACTCAACCGACTGCGCCACCCAGGCGCCCCTCAAAACTTTATTTTGATATGTACCTAATACCAAGTAGGAGCCAGGCTTGGTTACAGATTGTTTCATTCATTCCTTCAATATTTCATTAAGCGTCATTTTTTTAAAAATCAGAGTATCTGTATTACTACCCACTTTACAGATGAGGAAACTGAGGCTCAGAGAGATGGACCTATCCATGCCACAACCAGGATAAGAACCGGGCTCTGCAGTGGCCCGGCACAGGGGGCAGGACTAGAGCAAGCGCATGAACCAGCTCTTTCTGTGTTTCTATCACTTGACTAGCGTTTCTCAGCCTCAGCTCATTGACATTTGGGGCCAGATAATTCTTTGCGGGGGGGGGGGGGGGGTGCTGCCCCTGTACTTTGTAGGATGTTTAGTAGTATCCCTGACCTCTACCCACTGGATGCTAGCAGCACACTCTCCTCCCACAATCCTGAAAATCAGAAATGTCTCAATATCGTTAAATATGCTCTGGGGAGGCAAGAGTGCCCCCCCGGTTGAGAACCTCTTACCATTGTTTTATTCCTGTTATTTAACAAACATTGAGGTTAACAGTTCTTTTCTTTTTAATGGTTTTTTGTTTTTTCAGTTTATTTATTTATTTCGAGACAGCAAGACAGCAAACACAAGGGGGGCAGGGGCAGAGAGGGAGAGATAGAATCCCAAACAGACTCTGCCATCAGCATCTTGAACCCACATCCTTCTCCCATTTCTCCAGACACCCCTGATCCACAGCCCAGCCACCCCTCACTGCCCACTGTGACCCCTTGCTGATCTCTCTGCGCCCACTCCCCATCAATCCTGTCTGCTCGGCCAGCTGCGGCCACCAAAACAGTCTTTCGCTAGTCCAGAAGGCACTGCTCCACTTAAGACCCTCCAAGGCTCCCCTCACCAGCAGGATGACACCCAGCTCCTTGCCAGGGTCTCCATGGAAGCCGCAGCCTGGCACCCTATGTGCTGTCTCCTCTCACACCTTTCCCGTAGATGAACCGCAGCCCAAGGAACCATGTGCGGTCCCCTCCGCCTGTCACACTCCTCCTGCTCCGTAACCTTGCACTGTCAAGGTCACAGCGTGGCAGAGGCACCCGGCATCAGTAACGGGGGTGGGGCAAGAAAGCCTCGCCTTTCAAATCCCAACTTCTCTACTAAAAAAAATCACTGCACTTTCAGAGCCTCAGTTTCCCCACAAGTAAGGAGACAAGAAGAACACAGGTGTCTTAAGGCTGATGAACAGATGAAGCAGGCTAGCAGAGCTCAAGGGCCTCACCCTTTGGGGCCGAAGCGGAAACCGCCTGACTGAGCGTGGCTGGGGCTCACGCCCACGAACAGTGGTCAGGACACAGCCCCTGTCCCCTCCCCCTGCCAGCCTCATGGTGCACATGCCCAGACATCACTGACCTGTAGGACTCCGGCTCATGATGATGGGGGTGGCGGCCGCCCCCAGGCTGGGGCTTTCGCTGCTCGGGGACGGGCTGTACACAAACACCTCCTGCTTGAAGGGTGAGGTTGTGGACGGCTGGCTGCTCTGGGGAGAGAGGCTGGGTGAGCAGGGCCAGCTCCGTCCTCAGCGGCACCACAGGGTGACCCGCGCCATGGCAGGCCTGCCACAGGTCCCCAGCAAGCTCAGGGCGGTCACTGCCTCCCACTGGCACACTTGGACCTGCTCTTTCTGCCGCCCCTAACCCTGCCCCCAAAGTGCCCATGGCCTGGCCACACAGAGCACCGGCCCTCTCCTCTCCAGCCAGGAGCCCCATGGCACGGACACACACCATTCAGTGCAGCCTCCGGCCCCCTGCTGCTGCTCCGGTGCCACTCTGCGGAGACCCCCCCGAGCCACTGCTCCCAGAGAGCAGAGACGGCTGACCGGCCCGCCTCTTGCTTCCCTACCTTCCCTTTTACCCACAGGGCCTGGGAGGGGCTCTTCCCACAGCAGTTAGCTTAATGCATACAGCGGGGGTCTGTCTGGGCCCAGGGCACCCCGCCCTGCTCCCCAGGACGGGATGGAGGTACACCTACCCCGCTGTCACACTCCTCCATAGCCTCGCCCTCCCCCGCCGTGCTGCTGAAGCTGCTGGTGCTGGAGGAGGAGCGGGAGATGTTGGCTCGGCCGTTCTCCTTCAACTTTATGAAGGGCCTGTGGGAACAGGAGTGGGGCAGGCCCCGGTCACTCAGCGAGACCCCCTTCACCGGCAGGGCAGACCTGGCAGAGACTGAGCTGGCCCGCCAGTGCCTCCCCATGCCCCTGCCTGTTGCCTTTCACGTTTCCAGAGAAGTCTCAAGGCAAAAATGCTGGCTGTCAGCAGAGAGCATATTCCAGGGCTCCGAGTGGCTAAAGTCAGCCCTTCCCCCACCCTCACTCTCTTACTTCTCCTTGTTGGGGCAGATTTCCGGAGAGCTGGGATTGGATGAGGCCTCAGACTTTATCTCTTGAGAAGAGTGTGCACCATCCGGGGTCTTGGGGTTGCTGGATGCACTGTCACTAAGGAAACAGGAATGAAGAGGGGTGAGGCCATGGGACTGGCCCCTAAGCCTCCACCCCACCCCCAGGCCTAGGACAGCCAACAGGCTCTCAGCCCCATGGGCCTGAGGAGTCACAGCACGCCTACCAGCGCACAGCCACCACTTCCCTGAGCCCCACTCAGACAGCAACGGAGAGTGGGGTTTTCTGCTGCATCAGGCTATTCTAGGCTCTTGGATGAGCCAAGCTCTATCAAGCAAGAGAACTCGCTGATGCTCCTGAGCCCAAGTCCACTCCCCACTTTTGCTGGCCATCTCACCTGGGCAGAGCTCTAAGTCAAGAACAGGCCACAGGCGGGATGGAGTGAGGTCTACAACATCCACTCCCACAGCAGGCAAATAACCCAGTGCATGTGGACTCCTTGGCAGTGTGGGCAGGGTCACCGTGCATAAGTCCAGGGGACACCCTTCACACAGACCACAATATGAGCTCCCTGGATCCGTGTGACAAGGTGGCCTTTTATGCTGGGAATGGCACCTTGGTAAACGGGCTACTCTCGGCCAAGGGCCCGAGGGCTTCCTTCTCCTGTAGTTTAACAAAGACCATGTACTGACACCCACGATTTCTACTGCGCCCCCTGTTGGGGACAAGCTGGCCTCGTCCTCAATGCACTTTTATTTTTACAGCAACCTTACTGAGATACCATCCACGTACAATACACCCACTTAAAGTGTGTAATTCAGTGGTTTTTAGCATATTCACAGAGTTGTACAACCATCACCACGATCTAAGTTTAGAACATTTGAGACCCCCATAAAGCAACTCCAGACCCACTCCTAATCACTCCCCATCCCCCCCTCCCCCCAGCCCCTGGCGACCAACTAATCTACTTTCTGTTTCTATGGATTTGCCTCTTCCAGACGTGTCATAGAGACAGAATCACACAACGTGTTGTGTTTTGTGACTGGCTTCTTTCCCTTAGCATAGTCTTTTCGAGGTTAACTAAGTTGTAGCACGTATCAGTGGTTCAACTCCTTTTCATTGAAAAAAAAAGTATCCCATTGATGGATATACCACATTTTATTTATCCACCTTGAGCTATTACGAACAGCCAGGAACATCTGTGTGCTGGTTTTTATGTCGATATGTGTATTCTTTCTCTGGAGTCTCTACCTAGGAGTGGAATGGCCGAGTCAGATGATAACCTCAAGTTTAACTCTCTGAAGAACTGCCAAGCTATTTTACAAAGCAGGTGCATTAGTTTACACCCCTACCAGCAATGCCTGGGATTCTAGTTTCTCCATATCCTCTCCAATACTTCTTATTATGTGTCTCTTTGATTATAGCCGCCCAAGAAGCATGAATGTCTCAATGCCCTTTTAATGAGGTTGCTAATGACCTCCTAATTGTCTACCCAAGCAAGGGTTTGGGTCACAGTGCAGGGCTTCTCTGCACATTGACACTGTGGACTCTCCCTCCTGGAATCCCTCCCCTCTGGGCTTTCTCTCCCTCATCTTCCCTCCCTTTCTCCCCTTGCCCTTAAATGCTGGTGTCCCCCAGGCATTCTATACACCCCCCTGAGTGGCCATATTCATTGATCCATCTTTGACTCCCTTCTGCGGTCAAGGCCTCTCTCCTAAGCTTAAGACTTTCATCCTGACCACTCAGAATTCTGCACTTCTCTGCTGGGCAGGCCACAAGGACTCTCACATGTACTGGTTCCAAACAGGGTTTTTCATCCCCCTCTGTAAACCCACCCCTCATCCTGCATGCCCAGGCTCGGGTCCTGGGGTCACCATTCGGGGTGACAGGCAGACAACCTAAATCCCTCCTTTTCCCTCACAAGACTGTAAGCTTCTGGAAGGCAGGTTTGTGCCTCCTGTAGCTCTTGCTGGAGCACTGACCCCAGCATGTAGCAAGCACTCAAGACATGTTACTTGCTGAATTAAAGGGCAAATGGTCTCACCATTAAAGGATCAGAAAGACAATGAGCAAGAACAGGTTAATACCATGCAGTATAAGAGCTGCTTTTAAAAAGACAGAAAACATTCTAGAAGCCTAAGGAAAGTTAATTAACTGTCTTGGCAGGGAAGCCTTCCATAAGAGGGAACATTTGAGTGAGCTTTGGAAAAGGAGGCAAAGAAAGAATCCAAGCAACATTTCTAGTTTGGGTCCAAATGCGACATGGACAATTCTGGAAGGGCCCACACAGAGACTGGCCAAATCTGCCTCAGTGGACACAGCAGAGTGAGACAGGTGCCTGAAGTGGGGACCAAGGTTAGAAGGAAGCCGTCTCCCGAAGCAGCGCAAAGCCCTCCCTGAGGTTGGCCATCTGGCAGCTGCAGCGGTGGAAGGACCCACAAACCCCTCACTGGACAGTTACCATCGTGTCCGGCCATCGCCTTGGCCTTCAGCGCCCGTGTGTAGACGGGGGAAGAGTCCCGACCGCCGCTTGATGGGGCTCCGCGACTGGTTTTTCACGGCTGCTGCCGCCGCCACTGGAGGCTGCCGATGAAACCACCAAAATGAGTGTTCATGGCCCACCCCAGACCCCAGTCTCCTTCCCTTCACCCCCCACCCATCTCTGGTCTACAAATAGCTTGTGCAACCCCCAACCAGTCTGGAGGGGATCCCACAAAACAGCAAGACAGCTGGGAAAGCGAGGATCTATGTAACAGGAGCTGAGACCCCAAGACTCAAGCCATTTGCAGCCCATTTTCCTGTGTTCTTAAGCCAGACCTTGTGGCCCCAGGTAATAATCACCAAAGACCACAATTCTTGGAGGAACAAGGGGTCGGGGCCATGATAAGGAGAGCCCAGCACATTGAGAAGGTCAGGATGATTCATGGGGTCACAGACTGAGAACCAGGAAGCTGAGAGAGCCCGGGGAATGACCTGGTCCAACCGCTAGCTTTACCAGTGAGGAAGCTGAGGAGCCTAGGGGTGAGGGGACTGGGCTAGGGTCACACAGCAAATCACCATAAGGACAAGGACAAGAACCCACGGCTCTGACTCTCCATCCATTCCTCACAGTAACGGGGTCCAAGCTGAGTGTCTCAGTAACAAGACAGAATGAGAGCGGCAGAACCAGATCCACAGGCACCCACGGGCCAAGGGAACCGCCGAGAATGTGACTCTGCTTCAGCTACATGCAGGGGGGAGGAGCAAGGGGTGGGAGACTGAGGAGCAGGGACTGCAGTCATCCTTTAGAGCCCTCCAGACCTCTAATCCAGGCCCCGACTTCTGCCATTTGTGTCCTATGCAACGTTGGGTGAGTAGCCAAACTCTCTGGGCCCCAGTCTCCTCGCCCACAGAATGGGGATAATTGTCCTGCCCTGCTCATTTCACAGACCTTCTGGGTGGGACAAGACAATAGTATGAAATATTTGGTAAGTTAAATGAATTATGTAAGACCACTTACAATACTAGTCCTTAGTATCATGGTGGGTAACTATCTGGGGGAAAAAAAAAAAACAGAAAAAGAAAAGGAAAGAAAAGAAAACCCTACTCTATCCCTTTGCTTTTTAAAAGGACCAACTATGTGGTTCTTTCGCCCGGCCAGTCCCTGGTGCAAACAGACCAGACCCAAACCCACAGACACACCAGGCTCTTTCCTTGGGAACTGCATACACAGTGATTAACAGTCAAGACTTTGGATCAGGGAGACACGCATTCAAACCCCAGCTTTTCAGCTTAACTAGGTGACCTGTGGCAGGTGACTAAACCCCTCTGGGCCTCCCTTCCTCAAATTCGAAATGGAGAACACATCAATTTCTACCTCTAAGAGCTGTTAGAGGGATCAGATAAGGTCTATGAATCAGTTAGTTCAGTCCCTGGTGCACAGCAAGCCAAGGGTGACTACCGTCGTCATTAATAACAAAGCAAGGACACCCCTCCTGGGTCCCCAGCCTCTGGGCAGAGAAAAGTGCCCCAAAACTGAAACTGAAATGGAGGCTCCATTTCACAGGCAGGGCCTAGGGTCACCCCCAAACAGCCTCAATCTGCCCCGTCCCTGCTCAGGCCACCTGGCCCAAGCCTGGGTGAACACATCATCCTTCACAGGCCTGGGGTGGGGGACCCTCCCCAGGAACCGCATGCTGCCCCAGGGGCCTGTGGCGCTCACCGAGAAGGTGGTCTTGGTGACATCCATGCTGTTGTGGGAGATGCCCCCACTGAGGCTGCCGGGGATGCCCCCACTGTGCTGCTTCTTCTGGCTGCTCACCATGGTCTCCATGGAGTGGCTACGCACACGGATGGCTCTCTATGGGGAGAAGAGACAGGGACCTGAGAGTTGGAGCCCAGCCCACCGGGTGCCCCTGCCCTCCTGGTGGGGTCTGTGGACAGAGCCCTCAGCTTTTGCACACTTGTGCACACTCAGGCCACTCAGGGCCACCAAAGAGCAAAGGGCACATTGGCAAACAGTGAAGGGTCCAGGAGGGGACACCCAGGATGATCAGGGGCTTGTCACAGCGTGGCACAGACAGGAACAGGTAAAATCAAGGCCGTTAAGCCTTTGACAGGGACGGGCCTGGGAGGTGACAATGCTCCCTCAGACCACTCGGCAGGTCTATGCTGTTCTGGAACCAGAACCAAGAGAAGTGGCCATAGTGAGGACAGCTAGTTAACACAGAGGGAGCACTCCCACAGGCCCTGGGTCTTTTAGTGTTGCCCTAATTTTAGGAACACGTCTTGTTTCCCTAGCCGACTTGGACACTTCTTAGAGGCAGAGGTCAGGTCTGACACTTCTCTGACTCCTCTCTTGTAATTCTCCTGGTTCTGGCACAGGGACGGGCACACAGAAAGCAAACAAACAGAAGAGTTGCCATGTTTATTGGGGACTTATGACGCGCCAGGTTCTCTAAGAGCTTTAGATGTATCCTCCCGACAAGCCCACCGTGTGGATGCCCTCCATTCCATTTCACAGGTAAGGCTCAGAGAGGCTCAGTGACCCAACCAGGAGCACCAGCTAATAGGTAGTAGGACAGAGGGCCTCGATATAAACCCCGACATACGCCAAGATACACAAATGGAGATATGATGAGTTATGCACATAAAAATGCCATCCCTGGCATATTCCTCAGTGCAGAGCCACTGTCTGGTCCAACTTCCCCTCTTCCTCCACGGGACAGGGCGTATCATGATCAGTCTAAGGTGGTCACATAACCTATCCCCTTGCCAGTGGGGCATGAGGGGTGTCTGATGGGAGCTGTGGGGAAAGGTCTCCTCAAGGACTCCCAGCGGCGCCTGGGCGGCTCCATCGGTTAAGCGTCGGACTTCGGCTCAGGTCATGATCTCACAGTTTGTGAGTCCAAGCCCCGCGTCTGTGCTGACAGCCCAGAGACTGGAGCCTGCTTTGAATCCTGTGTCTCCCTCTCTCTCTGCCCCTCCCCTGCTCGTGCTCTGCGTTTCTCTGTCTCTCAAAAATAAATAAACATTGGAAAAAAAATTTTTTTAAAGGATTTCCAAAAGAGATGTGACATTCTGCACCTGAAACTGCCATAGCCACCTTGGGGCCATGAGAGACCAAGCCTGCGGGACGAAGCCAACAAGCCGGGATAACAGATGCCAAGGACCACACTGAGCCATGAGTCCCCGCAAGAGCCCTTGCTAAGTGGGCTCATGGGTTTTCCTTACTGTGAGAGCAGGCTGAGGTCCTCAGAAACTTAGCTTCAGAAAACTGACTTAGAAGGACAAAGGCATGGATGCAGGAAGCCGATTCAGGAAAGACAGCCATTGGCAAACACGAATGCTCTGGAGACGAACCATTTCTGCAAATGAGGCACACAGCCCACCAGACTCTTACCCCTGATGTCATCTAGCCTCTCCTGTGTGAGTCAAAGACACTGCCTGAGGGACATCACCTCTCTCTCCCTTTCTAGACCACAGAACAGAATCGCCTAGCAACTGTTTCCAGCCAGTACATTCTATTCATTCCATCGCCCAAAGACAACATTAAGTCACACGCCCTCTGGAAAACCGAGGCCAGGAATGGTGTGGCACCACACTGAGGTGTCTCTGGATAAACAGCAAACCTCCCTAAGTGAGTCAAGTGCTCCATAAATCTCAGCATCATGACATCCCGCTGGGGCCCCTATGGGTCTGCCGCCACCGCCACCGTCATCAACGACGATGTGTCAGCTGATCGTGTATGTTCTGATGCCCTCCTCACGGGTCTCTTTCCAAGAAAGATTTGATGTGGTTTGATGGGATCTGGTCTACTGGCCTTCGTGTACATGAACTCGCTGGATCCCTACAACTCTGAGATGCAGACAGGACAGGCACTGATAGGAAAGGTCCCAAAAGGCAAACGATCACCCAAGGTCACTGCAGGTGGGAGATGGAGTGGGGACCCAAATCCAGGACCCTGGGCTCCAGATGAAAGGGTCCCGGTCTCCCAAAGAGCTGTCCAGATTGAACATATAACGGAACTGGTTGATAGACTAACGGTGATCAGAAACCAAGGGCTTTTGACTCTCTTCAAAAAAAGTCTCCAAGGTCGATGTCAGGAAAGATGTTTTCTCCTCAAATGCCCTTGGTGCCGCTGTCTGAGTCCACAAGATAAATCTGAGGAGACAATGGGCTGACAGGGAACCCCAGGGATGTGCAGGGTGGCCATCTGCTGCTTGAAGCTAACAGAAAGAGGTCTGAATCCTGGTCTTCCCAACACAGTGTATGAACCTCTCTGACACATGGCCTCCTCGTCCGCACAACGTGGGGACGGTCCTGCGTGGGGAGGACGTGAGACCGTGGGTGCCCAATACCCGGTGTGCAACCTGCTCTCTCAGGCCCAGCTCTCCTTCCCCGCTCTTGGGGACGGAAGGTCAGAGACATGACGGTTGCCCCAAAGCCTTAAAACAAAGCTGGATTTGGACAAAATCATCCAGTGACGTGGTCTGAAGTGTTTTACATTTCAATCTGATGTGGAGCTGGAAGCACAGCCTTCTCAAACCGGGGAGGAAGGAGAGCGAGGAAAGGGTAGAGAAGAGAAAAGACAGTCTCCCCCTCCGCCTGCATCCTCCCAGGGACAGGATGCTCACTGCTTTCCAAGGGACAGCCCGACCCTTGGAAAGGCCTTCTGTGAACCGAGCTGGCATCTTACTTGTTCTTCAATCTCAGACCAGTCTGTTCCATATTTCACACAACCGTCCCTCAACTGTCTGAGGACACGAGTGCCCTCAGAGAGTGCTCTCCTCCCAGCTAACCACTGCCGGTTCCAGGGTCCCCCCTCACGGTCTCCCAGCCCTCAGCTCACCTCACGGCTTACTTTTGGACAAGCTCTCCCTTCGTGGGGGCAGGGAGGTGGTGGCACTTTCTCTCTATCTGCTTATGTCACTTCATTTAGGCAGGGGACTGAGCTACCAGTTAGTGTTATACATGGAGCAGGTCTCTTCTGGGCCAACCACAAGCCTTGCTTCCTTAGGGGTTTGTGCTTCCTCATGATTCTAAGTGGGATTTGCGAGTTGCTTCGGTTCAACAAACTTAGGGGACACGAGGCAGAGCCATGAGCGCTAAGGCGGACGTGCCTAGCTGCACAAGGCAAGCAAGAAAGGGAGGGGTGCTTGGAGAGAAAGATGCTAACCGCTTGCCTCCTGAGACACTCCTCATCAGGAGGTACACTGAGGACTGGAATGGGGTGTTCTGTCCTTCTAGCAGGGCAAATAAAGGATGCAGGTTGACAAGAGAAGGAAATACCCCTCCCCCCTCCATAGACCGGAGCTCCAATCCACAAACACCACAAACACAAAGCAGGCTGCCCCTGCTTGCGGGTACTCTGCCTGGGAAATTGCAGCCTCCTGCCCTTCTCCTGCCACTAGGGGTCATACGTATCACACCAGTGCATTAACTATCAGCACCTCTCAAAGGCTGGAGAAAGCAGCTGTCCCTGCTTGGGTGGTCCCCATTCTGCCACTGGACCCTCTCCTCTCTGGTCCTCCATTCTCCCTTCTGCACGACAAGGTTAATGGGTGGTTGGGCCAGCTCAATGTTTCTCAAAGTGTGGCTTACGTGTATTTTGTGTACACATCACGTAGCTACATCAAGGAGTGCTACTTTTTCTTTTCTTTTTTTAAGTTTTATTTATTTTGAGAGGGGCACAGAGGGCCCCCAGGCGGGGCTCGCTCTCACGAACCGCGACACCGTGACCCGAGCCAAAATCAAGAGTTGGATGCTTAACCAACTGAGCCACCCAGGTGCCTCCGAGGAGCGTTACTTTTTCTTTTCATTTCATTACAGACCAATAATAGCTTCATCAATAGCTGGCAGTGGCTGAGAATGGCATTTGGAAACAATGGTCCAGAGATCAATATTTTTGGAAGCTGAGTAATGTACAGCTCTTTCATTTTTATTCATTTTTAATGCTACTCTTTTTTTTTAAGTTTATTTATTTTGAGAGAGAGAGCGCGCACGCATGAGCTGGGAGGAGCAGAGAGAGAGGGAGAGAGAGAATCCGAAGCAGGGTCTGCATGGTCAGCACAGAGCCTAACATGGGGCTTGATCTAAGGAACCATGAGATCATGACCCGAGCCGAAATCAAGAATTGGACACTTAACCCCCAGGCGTCCCACAGCTCTTTTATAAAGAAAAATATTCTTGCAAGACCCAGAATACATCCACAGACCCCCACAGCAGTGGTTCCGCGGACCGCATATACAATATGCTTTCTTATTCCACAGAAATGTCTTTTAATTGAGAGTTTCGCTGCAAAAGTTTGGTCTCTATAATTGGAAATATGTATATTTTTAGGTTATCATCTAAGTGAAAATGCAAAATTTTTAAGTGTTTGTAGAACTGGCAGGTTCCTGAGACTATCTCCCAGCACTCAGTTTGAGAAGCAGGTCTGGACATCCATAAACCAACTGTTCTGTTTCTCATGGAAGAAAAGCCTGAAGTACAGCCAGTGGGACCGAGGTAAGAAGAGAGAACTATTCTACGTGGTGTGAGGTGCCAGGCAGCATGACCTAGGGCACCGATGGGTCTGCTTCCCTGCAGAGGGACAGAGGGCCACTGCTCTGTAGGGGGGTGGAAGGGAGAATGGTCCCGAGAGGCAAGGGGATGGATGGTTGAGATTGCTTTTAGCCCTGAGAATTCTCAACTGTCTCCACACGAGATGAGACCTTTGACCAGAAGGAGATAAAACACACAACTTTTCTTTCTGGGATCATTTTGTGCACCACTTCTTTCCAGAGGTGCAGGTGAGGAACTCCATGAGGAATGCCAATAATTCTGATGCCACAGCACCACCCCAGGAGTGCGTGAAGAAACAGCACAATGGCGAGAGGCGGTTTCCCGAGCTGGGTCAGACCGTGGGCCTGGCCCAGACATCACAAACCTCCAGGCCGCTGGGCTCCGTGCTGCTCCTGGCTGGCGCCCAGCTCCAGCCTCCACAGCCTGGGAGATAAGAGGATAATGGTGGCAGGAACAGAGTAAAAGAGCTCCTGTTCCCAACTCAGGGTTTAAAAAAAGTTCATCATAATGGTCAGAGCTCTGAAGGCTCACTCTGTGTGACCGATCGTGACAACCCCTCCCATACCCCATAAGCGCTGCCTCCGGGACAGGCGTGGAAGCAGAATGCACAAGCAGATGTCTCCAGCCCACAGGTGGAAGGATTAAGGGTTGAAAAGAAAAAGATCCTGGACTACTGGATCAAAGATGAGTAGTTGTTAAAATCTTGAAGCCTCCTCTCTGTGGGAAACCTCTTCAGTCAGCCCCACTAGAGTCGAACACAAATCAACTGCTACTCCTCCAGAGGCAGGTGACTGGGCAAGAGGCCTGGAGCCACCCTCCTTTAGACCCACAACCTGCATGTAGCTGCTGGACCATTTTATCCAAAGGCACCGTGGGCAGTGTGCACAGTCTACGAGCTTTTCCAGGTTATAAAAACAGTTGAAACTTGAAAAACCCGACTATGAGCTTCAAAATACAGAAAGAAACTTGCAAAACAAACGCTTCATTAAAATCGACAAAATATCACATTATGTTAGCTAGTCACCTGCAGCTTAAGCCATACACAAATTACATTTTACTGCGGGATGTGGGAGCATTGTGATGTGCTCGATATGATGAAGGGGCAGTGCTACAAAAGTTTTCCTATTTCCTGGGTTTCACATTCCCCCTTCTCTTGCCGGGCTAGCCGACCTAGCTCCCTCTTTCCTCCCCTGCCCCCTTTCTCCCTCATGCCCCTTTGCTCTTGATCTCCAATTTCTCCTATTTCACCCTGGCTGCTGCTGTCCATCAGGCCTGAAACAGATGCCCCAGGAATCTCCCACCAGCCTGGACAAGCAGCTCGGCTCCCACCCCCCCCCCCCCCCGCCCCCACCCCTGGGAGGAATCTCGGCAGCTGCCTCGACTAGGGCCAGCGGAGCCATGCCCTGCTCTCTGCGGTCCCGCCGGGCCGCCAGGGACAGACCCCAGGCTTGCCCAGGCCAGGCTGGCGTGGGTGGAATCCTAACCGAGTCTGGAACCAGAGGCAGCATTCATGTAGAACACGGGCTCTGCGATCCAGCAGACTCAACTCAACACTCAGATTTGAATTACTTTGTCTCTTTGAGCCTTAATTTCCTCACACGAAAAATTACACCCACAATTAATAAAACTGGAAATGAGTTATTATCCCCATCATAACAGCCTTCCTCACAGGGCACAGAGGGCACTTGTGAGGCTTTAGATGGGTTGGCGCACAGTAAGTTTTCACCTTACGCAGCAATAATAGCTAACGCTTTCACCAAGCATTTACCGTGTTCCAGGCAACGCGCACTCTCCACGTATTATTTCAGTGAATTCCTCCAGCAACTCCAGAGGTCCGATTGATCATCCGTGTGTCGTTGAGAACACTGCAGCTCAGAGACTTTAAAGACTGTGCCCACGATCACACCGAGCTGGGATTCTAACGCAGGCAGGGCTCACCCTGACCCCACACATACTGCCCCCAAAACGGCAGCTCGACAAGTCATTCTGCAACGGGCAATCCGGCAGAATGTTAACCTAAGAACCAGAAAGGCTGAGTTTGTTTCTCTACCTCTAAGTAGGTGTAAGGTTTTGAGCAGTCCTGCGGCCCCTCTCGCCTGTGCCCTCACTGGTGAGTAGGAATAACAAGACTCGTTCTGTTGACTACACACGAATACAGCCAGGGTCAAGCTAGATGCTGGACGTAAGAGCTGTGTGGACCAAAAACGCTCAGTAAACGTGATGATAAGCCTCCTGTATCTCACACTAGCTCAGTGGCTGCCCGAGCTCTACTTGAATACTTCCAGGGACAGCGAGCTCACTACTTCTTTTAGCAGCTCGTTCTCGTTAGAAAGTTCTTCCTTTTGCAAAGTCCACAGAGATTTACTTGCCTGTAACTCCGTCCCACCGGCCCTGGCTGGGTCCTCCAACGCCCTGCCAGGTGGACCATCGCAGTACCACACACTGGCTGTTACAGACCCCTAAGGCTTGTCCTGGCTCTTATCATCCTGTCCTGGACTCCTCATCCCGCCACAGAAGGAGAAAGTTGAAGGCAGTAACGTTCCTGGTTTGTGCTGGCTCCTCTCCTGCTGCCTGCTGACAACTCTTTCCCCGTCCCTGTTTCTCAGACTCCTGGGCCAGGAGGAGACAAAATCCGAATCAAGGAAGGATGCAGAAGACGCCAGAGACACTGCTGGCTGCTCTGCCCGCTCACACTTCCTGATGCCCCTGCCCTCTACCAACACTGCAATCCTGGCACTTGGGCTCTGGGGTCAGGACCCCAAAGACCTTGGACCCCTTCCTTTGTTTGCCCCACCCTCACCTCCACCATACACAATCCCCAGCCACTCCTGTGCCTGTACCTTAAAAGACTCCAAGAATCCCCCATGGCCCCCATTCTCAAACTTGTCCTCTTCTGGGCCCAGTCCCAGCATGGCCTGTGTGTGGGTGTGAAGCTCATCATGAAGGTTGTCCAGAAGGGCGGCCCTCGTCCGGTCCTAGAAGAAAAGAGGGTGGGGACGATGGAGCTGGCACCGAGGACAGAGATGCGCCCTCTCCCCAGGGCTCCAGACACCTGACCGCCAGCATCCCAGTTAACAGTGTGGACCTCGGGCCTGGCTAGGCTCCGTGCTCACAAGTACTGCAGTCAATACCAAAGCTCTGTGGCTGGCCTCTGCTCTCTTCCCCTGCCCCTTCTCCTCGAGCCATCCCACAGCTCTACCCTGCTGAGTCCCAGCTCAGATCTCTGCCCCCAGCTCCACAGCCGCGTACCCAACTGCCCTTCTCCATCAGGACGGCGCACCAGGGCCATGGATACAACCTCCAGGGGGCGCCGTGCACGCATACCAGGACTAGCCCTTGCAGCAACCCTTGCAGGCACTTCCAGGTCAGCAGGTCCTAAAAGACCTCATTCCCAATGATCCCCAGGTAGGTGAAGAGCCCAGGCCAAAGGCCCAAGAGCCGCCCTGGAATTCCACTTCGTCCCACCCAAATACAGGACTCCATCAAGTCCTCCCAACCCTGCCCCCAAACCATTTCCTCCTGTGGCCAGTGCAAGCAAGCTGTCACCATGTGTCCTGGACTCCTGTAATAGCTGACTTGCCACCCTTCCTGCCCTCCTCCCTGGCAACCTGCCCTTCTTGTCACATCAGGGTCATCGTCTAATATGCAAAGCAAACCATCACTCTCCTAAGTATTGTATCACCTCTAAAGTGCAAAAGCCCTTCCTGACCTGACCCAACCAACCTCTCCAGCTGAGTATCCAACCCCACACGAGTCCTTCTCTCAGGCCATGTCAAACCCTCTGGGGCTCCCTCAAAAGTCATGCTCTGATCTGCCCGGCCTTTGCTCATGCTATTTCCCATGCCTAGAATAACCCTCCTCAAACTTTCCTCCTGGCAGAAGCCTTGTCAGATACCCAGATTCAGCAGGTCAAGGGCCACCTCCTCCAAGAAGCCTTCCCTGAACACGTCCCCGTTCTGCATGGGCAGAAGCAGTCACAGCCCCTGTGCTGGCCTCCATCACAGCCCAGTGTGGACACTATATCATACCTGTCTCTTAAGCAATGGCCCCTTCCCACCAGCCCAAAAGCTCCGTAAGGCAGAAACTATGTCTCACCCCGGTATCACGGGGAATAGAACAGAGCCTGCCACACAGTAGGTGCTCAATAAATGACTGGTGCATGGTTGGTTAGACCTGAAGTTCGCATGAAGTTTCCACAAGAGGAAATAGTTCCTAAATCAACGCAGGACTGAAGGCTTAGAGGACCAAACACAGTGCCCCGCACCTTGAGCAGCCCCCAGGAGAAGACCCCCGGGACGGGCCGGCTGAAAGCAGCCAGGAAGGCAGGAGGAAGACTTCCAGAAACAGTGCTCTCACCTCCAGCTTTGCAAACTTGTCCGACTTGCAGCAAGCGTTCTCTGCGTTGGTGAGCTTGGTGAGCAGAAACTCCCTGAACTCCGGGCCCTGGAACAGACAAGAAGCTCTGGGATTCTCTCAGCCTCAGCTGTTGCTGAAAGGGCTTTCAGCCACAGCAACAGGTAAGCAGAACAGAGGGTCCAAGGAGAGTCCCTAAAAGGCCTCCTTCTGACATTCGGTCATTTTCTAGCCCAGGCCAGGCCCACCTAAGATGCCAATGTGGAAACCGGCTCTCCTGGTCCCAGGAAATCAACCCCTTGCCCCAGCGTTTCCATGACTGAAAGCAATTCTTGTCCAAGGCTTCTGGGACTGAGGCATAGGTACAAAAATGTTTCTTCTAGCAGAAAAGCAAAGCCAGCGTCAAACACTGTGAGAAGAGGCACTGTACTAGGCCAGGCTGGCGGCACCAGGAGAGGAGGGGAGAGAGCCCAAATAAGGAGTTTCTCCCAAGCCTGCCTAAGGTGCTTCTAACGTCCCCAGCCCAGATCCGGCCCCACTCCAGCCACGGCCACTCAGATGCTGAAACCTAGAGCCTGAGATAAGAGAAGAGCAGAAAGGGGTTTCTTACCTTCTGGAAAACAGGAGGGCTGGGCAGAGGTGGGCCAAAGGCGGGCACATCTTCCCGTGCAGTGACTGACACCTGAAACAGAGTCTCGGTGTGGGCCAGGAGGGAAGAGATCCAAGCTGAGGAGGATAATGCATTCCAAGCCCTGGCCCTAGGAAAGCCCACGACCCAGAGCAGTCCTCTGCCCTCCCCTCCCCAGAACTCAAATCCAACACTCCCATGAGCCATCACCAGCATGGCCCAAGTCGTTGTTCCTAGAAGTGGGGCCGGCTGCACAGCCATCCACATGCTCTCATCTACATTCCTGGAGGCCAGAAACAAGTTTGGCAAGATGACCAGACAGGACTGAGGAGTAGCCTGGGACTCCGCTTCTAACGCAGTACAAGTGCCCAGGAGGACTTATCTCGTTGCCTCATTTGAATGGATATTAATCCCACGGAGAAGACAAAGTGAGAACCGTTAACCCTGTCTTACTGATGGGGACACAGATGCCCAGAGACTGGGAGCCATCTCCCCTCAGGCACACAGGTGATTAGCCACAGAGATGACCAGGGAATCCAGACCTCCTGGTCCTGCTCTGTGGTCCTTTTCCCACAACACTGACTCCCAAACCTGAATCACTTCAAGTGTTTAAAAAATAAATACCGATTGCACGGGCTCCACCCCAAACTTACTGAATCACAAGCAGTGGGGCGGAGCCAGGAATCCGCAACTGTTAAACACTCCACAAAGCTTTCGTGCGGTTGGTGGACTAGTGTTTGGGAGCCCTGGCCCCACCACAGGGTTAGACAGTCTGTCTGGGTGAGCCCTGAACCAACAGAGCGCCAGGGCCCAGGCTGGGAATTGTGGGTAGGGGGACATCACGGTGCTCTTGCACAGGGGGCCCCAGGCTCTGGGTGTGGTGTCCACTTCCGGCCAGCCTGGGGAGGCAGGAACTAGGAGTGAGAGCACCCAGGCGCTCTGCCTAGGGGTGTCCCAGCCTCGGGACAGGCCCAGCACATCCAGATGCCCTCCCTGCGTGGACGTGCCCTGGTTTCACCTGCTCTCAGCCCGAAGGCTGCAGGCCTCTCTAGAGACTCTGCCCTCTCCCTTTCCCAGACTGCCGCTGGCGTGAGCCTGGCCCTGGCGTGCTGCCAGCCTCCCTGGCCTATGAAGCAGGCCAGATGCAGAGAGTCTGCCAGACCGGGTGAGCAGGCAGCTCAGAGCCAGGCCAAGGGAAGGCCCTGCCAGGGTCTGGAAGGAAACAGCGGGAGAGAGCTGGTCAGTACTGCTTTCTCTCCCCAAGCTCAAGGCTGTCTGCATGCCCAGAATTAGGAAATGGTGTGTGTTCAGCTGACATGATCTCTGGCTGGTTCCAGCTGCCAAACACAGTCCCCCACCACCACCCACTGTGCACAGGAACTGAGGTGGGGGGGGGGGCAGGCCAGAGGTCAGGCCCTCCGCCCTCTTCCCACCCCTATGGCCCTCCTTCTCAGGCTTGCTCTAGAGTGGTCTGTGCTGACTGGGTAAGGCGCTTCAGACATGCTCTTCAACCTGCCGAGTCTCTTGGTCAGATAAGCCCACCACAGCAGCCATGTCAGAAAAGCAGGGGACAGGATCCTTCCGGGTGATGCATCTTCTATCCCCACTGTGTTCCCTCTCCTGACCCCTTTTCCAACAAAGTGCCCAGGGCTTTGCTGTTCCCTCCTCTTGAGGACAGGTGGGTAGCTGGGCCCAAAGCAGAAGCTGCCAGAACACGGCCCCACCTTCTCAGTTTCTAAATTCAGTGTGGGCCTCCCAGCAGGGGGCAGGGCAGGGCTGAGAAAGAGGTGCAGGTACTGTGGGGAAGAGAATTTTCGAGGCTGGAAAGAGAAGGAGGCTTGGAGCATGTGAGTTCAAGGATACACCAGGGAGGCGGGGAGCCTCCAAGGGCTCCCACCTTGACATGCACGGCCAAGTGTGGCCTGGAAGCCTTGGGGAACCGTGGAAGGCTGCCCAGGCACCAGATCGGCAGTGAGGGGAAGGGGGTACACAGGCAGCACCCCTCCCCAGTGGGGTGCTTCCCATAGGATTCCTGAGACCTCTGCCGGGCTTCAGGAGTCAGGGGCAGGGTGACCTGAGACAGGAAGAGGAGGGAGTTCTAGTAACGGTTCAGTTGGAGTTCCCTTCCATCCGGGCAGGACAGGGACAAAATTCCCGTCTGAAAAATCATCTGACATCACCTTTCATGCACCCGAGTTTTGGAGCCAAGTTCCCACCTGCTCTGACGGCTCAGTGGTGAAGACCACTGGCAGACCTGGACACACTCCAGCTCCCCACCTCCGGGCTCTGTGGCCTCTAGCCTTAAGTGGCTTAGGCTCTCAGCCTCAATTTCCTTCCTGTAAAATAGGGCTAACAAGAGACCCTGCCTGACCAGGGGCTCGTGAAGGTTCAAGGAGGCTGTGCTTCTAAGGGCCTAGCACAGTGCCTGGTGCAGAGCAAGCACCCAGTATGGGGTAACCTGTTACCTGGGGCTTTGTTTTTTTACTTCCCCTGCTGACCTGCACCTAAGAAAGGACACTTGAAATACTAGAGAGTTCCCCTCAACCATTTCCTTCTCCCTCCCTCTCTCTCTCTCTCTCTCTCTCTCACACACACACACACACACACACACACACACCCCTCTTCCTCAACTCCCCCGACCCTTGACTCCGCTTCCCCTCCCGCAGCATGTCAGGGCTGGAAGAAACCCAGAGCTGGTCTAGTCCAACTTCCTCATTTCACACAGATGGAAGCTGAGGTCCAGAGAGGGAAGGAACTGGCTCAAGGTCATGCAGCAGTCAGAGGCAGGGCCGGGACCAGAACCGTCAGCTCCTGAGCCTCTCGGTCTGGGGGGCTTTCCTGCACCTTCCCACCCCTGTCCTTCCGTCTATTTCCTTTTCTTTCCTGTTCATCCTCCCCAGTGGAGGCCTCCTGGGACACTGTTCAGCCCCTGGGGATATCTCACCCTCCTTTGCCATAGCCCCTAAGTCTGCAGAGGTCAGTGAAAGTCCCATTTCACCCTGGACCCTCTGAGGAATCTGACCAGGTCCTCCCGGGTCTTCTCATCACCTGGGGTGCTGCTGGGAATATGAATGGACAGAGCTCTGGGGAGCATGTTGGAAGGCTGGCCTCCCTCCCCCCGCCCTGCATCCCCAGCCCCATTCACAGGTCTGCCTTCCAGCCTGGATGTTTGCCCGGCAGGTGGACCACACAGTCCCAAAGCCTGGGGACAGAGCACGGCTCTCCCTGTGGGTCCTGCTTCTCTGCTTATTGCCACCCTCTCTGAGGACAGTGCTTCTTCCTGGACGGTGGGCTCTGGCTGAGAAGCCTTGGTAAAGACTTCAGGCATCAAAGCTGGAGGTGGGGGGGAGGGGAGTGGTGTTTTTTTGGATCTCTGCATTTTCCCACCCCACTAAGCTCTTGAGAAAGTGGAGAAGCCAGTTAGCTGAGTTCCATTTCCTATCAGGAGCTAAAAACAAATACTAAACCTCCACGAGAGGCCTCTTCTGCCAGCAGAGGCCCAGCAGACAAGCCACACGTTCGCACATGACTGCCTGGCAGCGTCTGGGAGCCCTCCTACCACACAGCTTTACCTCGAGGATCCTACCCAGCGGCTCTCTGCCTCCACTGGCTGTGAAGAGAGTCAGTTGGCTGTCTGAGTGGCCCGGTGGCTGAACTGCACTCACTGGCCCTCTCCCCCTTCCCTGTAGGTCACTTCCACGTGTCCCACCCCCAGCACACAGGGGGCACTGAATGAATAAACTTGCTTCCATCAACAAATCAAACAGCTGTTTGAAGGGAATGCCCATTTTGGTGTAAGAAGGTGATCCTCCAAGGAAATGCCCAAAACACGGCTTCTGCAACTTTTCAGCTGAAAAGCTGAAAGTGCTCAATGACGGAGGAGCATGGACATCAACATGAACATGGGGACAGAAGAGTCAGCTTTCCTCGTAGGAGAGAGTGTGGGGTTTTGTTTGTAGTCTCATATCTGCTTTTAAAGCTGATGTGCATTTTGCACTCAAATATGTGGGTTTCTATTGATGTAATAATTATACGACATCATTTTCCTTTCCAAAATCTTCAAGCAAAGTTGATACTTCATGAAGATGGCCATGAAACACTTGGGCTTTGTAAGCCCTAGGAACCAGCACTGGCCTAAGCTATTTATTACACAGTTACTCCATTTTCAGATCATTCCAAGTTCCCATTGGCAACGACAGGCTCATTTCCCTCTCCCTTAGAACCGTGGTTCCTAACACTTCTGGGGAACAGGGAGCCCTCTGAGAATCTCACCTTTAGTCTCTCTCCCCGTAATATGCAAAGAAGCACATGAACACAACATCTTGCACATAAGCATTCTGCGTATATCCACAAGAGGTTCAAAGACTAACATCCACCTTAAAGACTCTGCCTCAGTCTATCTCCCTTGGAGCCCACAGTCCCCAGCACCGGTGAGATAGAAACTGTTGCCCAAGAGGTTAGAATTGTTTCTCACGGAGAAGGGGAGGGGAGCGGAGGGCTGGCGGCACAGCCATCGGGAACGGGCAGGGTGAGGGCTGCCAGGGCCTCCCTGCATCGGGGAGGACACTGAGCCAACCTGGAAGACCACTTATCGATCTGGAGGCTTAGATTCAGACTTAGACTCAGGTGCTTGCAACCCCCCCTCCCTGGGAGTCTTCAAATTAAGACCAATGGTTTATTCTAGAGCAGCTAAACAAGAAGAGCCCAGGGGCGCCTGGGTGGCTCAGTCGGTTAAGCGGCTGACTTCGGCTCAGGTCATGATCTCGCGGTCCGTGAGTTCGGGCCCCGCGTCGGGCTCTGTGCTGACAGCTTGGAGCCTGAAGCCTGTTTCAGATTCTGTGTCTCCCTCTCTCTGACCCTCCCCCGTTCATGCTCTGTCTCTCTCTGTCTCAAAAACAAATAAACGTTAAAAAAAAAAAAATTAAAAAAAAAAACAAAACAAAACAAGAAGAGCCCACCCCATGGCCAGGGTCTGCTGGACCCCCTGTTCTCCACCGCTGTCACCATAAACATTTCTCCTTTCCTTTCTTCCCCTTGTTACCACACCTCTTCCCTTCCCTTTCCTGATAGTCCTCCCCACCCTCCTCTCTTTTGTTCCTCTCCCCTGGCTCTGCCTTAGTCCAGCCAATGGCATTACCAGATTCCAAACAGAGGCACTGGGGGCTTCTCAACCCTTGAGTTGGATGCTATTGAACCTGGAAGCAGCCAGATGGAGGATATGACATCATAAGGAAGGCCTCTTGGCTCCCAAATCACAGAAACCTAGGATTTCTAGAAAACTGATCATACCAACACTAGGAGTACCATTTTGGAGAATGACCCGAGGAGCCAGTGAGAACTAGTGGTCCTTGATTTAACTAAATCCATAAGATGTGGTGAAGTACCTGGGCCCACCACTTCCTCCAACGTTCTCCTCACCTTGTAGGATGGGGTCTCTGTGCCTGGATTCTCGACCTGCACAACAATGTAGGCATGTAAGAAGTTGGAGGCAATCATATCTGGGACAAACGGTGTGTTTTCTTCTTGGAAGATGATGGCCACAATGTCATTCCCAATGTGTCTCTTTCTCTGGAGCTAAACAGAAAAGTGTTCCATTGTTATAAGCCAGCAAGGAATATCCTGAAAACAGGATAGACCTATACAGGAAATTCCTCATTATTCTATCTTTATATATAAATCCTGAAACTCTGAGACCTACCTCTCCAGGGGCTTTTTTTTTCAATCTTTAGAAGCCACCAAAAAGAAAAACTGGGGGAGACACCTAAGATATTAGGTAGAGGCTAGCAAGCATATCTTACTGAGCTCCAAAGCATGCAGAGCCCTGACTTGGGGCTCGTGGAGGATGGTTAAAAGGTGAGGGACAACTCCCCCTAAGGTCAGGAACAAGGCAGGGATGTCTACTCTCGCCACTGTTATTCAGCATGTTATTGGAAGTCTTAGCCTCTGCAATCAGACAACACAAAGAAATAAAAGGCATCCAAATCGGCCAGGAGGAGGTCAAACTTTCACTCTTCACAGATGACATGATAGTCTACATGGAAAACCCAAAAGATTCCACCAAAAAACTGCTGGAACTGATTCATAAATTCAGGAAAGTTGCAGGATATAAAATCAGTGCACAGAAATCGGCTGCATTTCTATACACCAACAATGAAGCGACAGAAAGAGAAATCAAGGAATCGATCCCATTTACAGTTGCACCAAAAACCATAAAATACCTAGGAATAAATCTAACCAAAGAGGGAAAAAATCTATACACTGAAAACTATAGAAAGCTGATGAAAGAAACTGAAGAAGATACAAAGAAATGGAAGAAGATTCCATGCTCCTGGATAGGAAGAACAAATATTACTAAAATGTCGATACTACCCAAAGCAATCTACATATTCAATGCGATCCTATCAAAGTAACACCAGCATTCTTCATAGAGCTAGAACAAATAATCCTAAAATTTGTATGGAACCAGAAAAGCCCCCGAATAGCCAAAGAAATCTTGAAAAAGAAAACCAAAGCAGGAGGCATCACAATCCCAGACTTCAAGCTATACTACAAAGCTGTAATCATCAAGACAGTATGGTACTGGCACAAAAACAGATACTCAGATCAGTGGAACAGAATAGAGAACCCAGAAATGGACCCACAAACATATGGCCAACTGATCTTTGACAAAGCAGGAAAGAATATCCAATGGAATAAAGACAGTCTCTTCAGCAAGTGGTGCTGGGAAAACTGGACAGCGACATGCAGAAGAATGAACCTGGACCACTTTCTTACACCATACACAAAAATAAACTCAAAGTGGATGAAAGACCTCAATGTAAGACAGGAAGCCATCAAAATCCTCGAGGAGAAAGCAGGCAAAAACCTCTTTGATCTTGTCTGCAGCAATTTCTTACTCAACACGTCTCCAGAGACAAGGGAAACAAAAGCAAAAATGAACTACTGGGACCTCATCAAAATAAAAAGCTTCTGCACAGCGAAGGAAACAATCAGCAAAACTAAAAGACAACCGATAGAATGGGAGAAGATATTTGCAAATGACATATCAGATAAAGGGTTATATCCAAAATCTACAAAGAACTTATCAAACTCAACAGCCAAAAAAACAAATAATCCAGTGAAGAAATGGGCAAAGGACATGAATTAGACACTTCTCCAAAGAAGACATCCAGATGGCCAACCGACACATGAAAAAATGCTCAACATCACTCATCATCAGGGAAATACAAATCAACACAATAAGATACCACCTTACACCTGTCAGAATGGCTCACATTAACAACTTAGGCAACAACAGATGTTGGCGAGGATGTGGAGAAAGGGCAATACTTTTGCATTGTTGGTGGGAATGCGAACTGGTGCAGCCACTCTGGAAAACAGTTTGGAGGTTCCTCAAAAAATTAAACATAGAACTACCCTAGACCCAGCAATTGCACTACTAGGTATGTATCAAAGGGATACAGGTGTGCTGTTTTGAAGGGACACATGCACTCCCATGTTTATAGCAGCACTATTAACAATAGCCAAAGTATGGAAAGAGCCCAAATGTCCATCGATGGATGAATGGATAAAGAAAATGTGGTATACACACACACACACACACACACACACACACACACACACACACACAATGGAGTATTACTCAGCAATCAAAAAGAATGAAATCTTGCCATTTGCAACTACATGGATGGAACTGGAGGGTATTATGCTCAGTAAAATTAGTCAGAGAAAGACAAAAATCATATGACTTCACTCATATGAGGACTTTAAGAGACAAAACAAATGAACACAAAACAAATGAACACAAGGGAAGGGAAACAAAAATAATATAAAAACAGGGAGAGGGACAAAACAAAAGAGACTCATAAATATGGAGAACAAACTGAGGGTTGCTGGAGGGGTTGGGGGAGGGGGGATGGACTAAATGGGTAAGGGGCATTAAGGAATCTACTGAAATCATTGCTTCACTATATACTAATTTGGATATAAATTTTAAAAAATAAAAAATAAATCAAAAAGAAAAAAAAAGGTGAGGGACGAGTTTTGCTGGTAAAGCCTGTAACTGATCCAGAAGACACACAAACTCAGATGAAGCTACCTGAGAACAGTAACAAAGGCACCAGCCAGCATGTGCTAAATCAGCTGCCACACACAAAGTGTCCAACATTATGGAGGCAGAGAGGAGAATAAAATCAGACGCCTTATGCTAATCTGAGAAGGCTTCCTGGAAGAGGAGGTGGGGGGAAGACAGTGCTTGACAGAAATGTGGATGAGCAGGGATGAGTGGACGGATCATTCTATAGCAGAGGGAAGGAGAGCCATGCTCAGAGAAGGAGGGCAACCTGGCTCGGCAGAGGTCATGGGCAAACAACCCTGATTCAGAGTCCCAAACTGTGCCAGGTGCTTTCACAGGTGATCTCAATCACTGAGCACCTGTGTGTGAGGACCCATGCTGGGCTGTTCACACACGATTTCAACAGTTAGGGCCCTCCTGTACGCTAAGTTCTGGCTAGGCGCTTACCTACACATTTGTTCCTTTATTAAGCACTTACTGAATGCAGGCCCTATGTTCCACATTGAATTTCTCATTTACTATAAACTGAACCCGTGCTGGGTACTTTTACACAAATTGCCTCACGTATTCCACCCACTGCCTCCCATTTCTTGGGAAGAGAAAATTAATACTTATTTAGTCCTTGCAGAAGGCTCTGTGTACTTCCCACTGAATACAGGTGAGACTGAAAGAGAGCCCCAGGCTGGGGCAGGGCGTGAGGAGGCCATGAGGGAACAGAGACTAAGGTAAAAATGTGGAGAGAAAACCTACTTTGGATTCAAAAGGAATCCTGCTCCCATTTGTTTCTGGAACATTCAGTGGTTATTTTAGAGCCAAATCACAGTCTCGTTTGCCAATTTCCCTTTTTCCTAAGAAGCCAGGCACTATGTTTACAGTATTACATCTGTGCTCCCTCCTCAGCTCCCTGCTCAGAAAGGAATGGGTCAGAGTCTGGTGAAGAGCCTACCTCCCTTTCTGATTTTCCTGGAGACTGAAAAGGCATAAAGAGTGGAAAGGGGCAGATGGTGCAACGGCCAGGCCTCGGCTGCTGGTCTCAGGGCCCATCAGAAGCCACAAATGAGAGAGAAGACGGGAAGACACTGGAGGCAGAAGTATCACCCCGGTTCAGGTAAAGGCCGAATTCCTGCCCACAGGCAGGAGACGAGGCCGTGAGACTAGAAAGGCTGGAAGGCGGGGGGGTGTCTCAGGCAATGAGCACCTTGCCATCCATCACTGGGGCAGGAAGAAGGACAAACAGCCCAGTGGCCTGCAGACTGGACAGCTGTCAGGAAGGTAGCCTGCCACAAGCCAGGCAGCATACGAAGCGCTACGCTCCGAACCTTCTGTGATGCCCGCAACAAGCCCCTGATTTAGGTGGCATCATCCCCGTTTTACAGCTGAGGACCACGAGGTCACCAGGTTACCCAGCTTGCCTGGAATCACACACCCCTAAGTGGCAGGGCTGGCGTGAAGCTGCTATCTGCAAACTCCATCGGGTACTGTTCACAAGCACCCTACGCGAGCAGGGCACTTGGGCTCTGCTCCCAGCTCCGCCCCTCATCAAGCAGGACATGGTCTTTTAACCACGCGGAGCTGCAGGTGCCCCACCGGTCAAAGTGGAACAACCAGGGGCCCTGTCCTCCCACAAGGCCTTCGGGAGATAACACGATGGAACAGACTTCCATGAGAACGGCTAAACAAGCCTCTGGATTAAGAAAATGGGGAGGGGACCACAGTCCCTCAAGTATCTAAGACCAGAAGCAGGCTTTCACCTCACATGCCCCATGCTCCCGAAGCCCTCTGGAACCAGGTTACCTGCTGGGCGTCTCCCTCAGTAAACGGCAGCTTTGTGGAGACGTGAAACATGATCTCCCTGTCCCGGAATATCGTGTATACCGATTCCACCCCCGTCTGTCCGTGGGTCACATCCAGGCCGCCTCGGAAACTGTCAGGAAAACAGGGCAAGAGCACAGGGTGAGGACAAGTGGGCTTCTTGGTACAACCTCCCCTGAGGATATGGGGGGTAGGAGAATGAATGAGAAGACATGTGAGAGTGAGGGCACAGAGAGAATGATATGGGCATTGCAGGGAGCTCTGTGCTTCTGGGCAGACGAGTCCTAAAGTTTTAACCGTAAATCAGTCTATTATTGAAAACAAAGGCAGAACATCCATATGGTCACATAGGAAGGGAGGCTGCCCATCCACAATCCCAAGACAAATGTCATCCAGGTGCCAGTGGCCCTCAAGGCTGTGCATAAGCCTTTCTTCCCTGCAAGCCATGTCCAAAGTCTTCAGCACAGAGCCAGGGCAACCAGCCATCCTATTGGAAGCATCCAGAGTGAGCCTGAAGAGATGACAGATGCTGGATTCCTACCCAGCCAGCCCCTGATGTGGGGACCCAGAAAAGCAGCACCCAACCTAGAGGTGTCCGAGGAGCCCCTCTCTGCTTATCTCCTCAAAGGCAGGAATGAAAAATACTAAGGAACTTATATCACCATATATTGTATGATTCCATTTATATAACAGCTTCCAGGAACTGCCCCCTTCTTCCTTTACAGACATGTGGCTTCTAGCCATGGATCATATTCTTCAGCAAGGAGAGGAAGATGTAGGTTCCTTTAAGAAAATGAAATAAAACAGACCCTAGATGTCAGTCCCCACAAGCGCTGTAATACAAACCAGAAAATGTGCTCAGCCTGGCATGGAGGAAAGCTCACCAGGCCAGGAGTCCGGCTCTCCAGGTTCTAAACCTTCTTCGGCCACCAAGTCAGCACATGATCTTGGGCACACCACTTAATCTGTCTAGGTCTCAGTTTCCTTTCTCTATACAATAAGGGGACAGAAGTACATGATCTCTAGGGTCCCTCCTGGCTTTAATACACTTTATTTCATCTATTCTAAAATATTTTTGTAATGCTTGTTTATTTTTGAGACAGAGTGAGACAGAGCATGAGCGGGGGAGGGGCAGAGACAGAGAGGGAGACACGGAATGCAAAGCAGGCTCCAGGCTCCAAGCTGTTAGCGCAGAGCCCGACGCGGGGCTTGAACCCACAAAGCACAGGATCATGACCTGAGCCGAAGTCGGACGCTTAATCAACTGAACCACCCAGGCACCCCTATTTCATCTATTCTAAAGCACACATTTTTTCATATTTTAACATCTCTGAAAATCAGGATGCATCTTGCAATGATGGCATCTCAGAGTCAATGGAAGGTGGCATAAAAAGTGCTTCACATGCTGTTATCTATTCTAATCCCTTAACAACCTGTTGGGGTCAGTACTATCTTTATCTCCCTTTTACAGATGAGGAAACCGAGGTTTCTGGAGGTTATTAGCTTATTCAAAGTCACAGAGCCAATAAGTGGTGGAGGTGGGATTTTAACTCATGTGTGATTGACTCCAGATGGCAGTGATGACCTTGCAGGGGGAGTAAGACAGAGGAAGAGGGGCGAAAAGAAGATGGAAGAGGAGGAGAGAAGGGGGCGGAGGAAAAAAGTGATTACTGAACACCTACTACACACCGGGCCCAGAACTGGGTGCTTTCACACATGTTAGAGGAGATCCTGTTAATTTGGCTGCTGATGTGGGGAATTCTTGGGGCTCAGCCATGTGCCAGCCACGAAGCATAGAACAGGAGGGCCAGGCCTGAAGGCCCTTCTCAAACGTTGCCTTTGTCAAGGAAAATCAAGGGCCAGAGTTTTCCGAGCAATAGCCCCAGTATTCTTTCTGTCCACTTGCAGAACCAGAGACGGTTGCATGGAGTCTTGCCAGGGAGATTACCGTATTTCTACCAACTCTTAATTATCCAACCTTTTTAAACATTATCTGAAATGGGCCACTTCTCCCCAAATTACACAGGGCCCTCTTTCCTGAGGCTCATCAGGCCTCCAGAAGACCTGGCAGGTGAGTGACAGGGTAGGTAGATTCATTTCCCTCTTGGTCAGAGCCAAATGTAATTAGGAGGACAAATCTGAGGCTGGAGCTGTTTCATCATTTATCAGAAGGCCAATGTCAGTGCCTCTCAGACAACATGCCTTTCTGGATTACCCCCCACATCACCCGTTTCCTCAGGAATGCAGATGAGCGTTGATCACTCGCTGAAAAATAATCCCACGTTTCTAGTGTATGTTTTTACCTCTCACATACCCTCTGAGACTCAGCGGTCTCCCCTCTCCCTTCCTCTAAGGTGTCATCAGTGGAGGCAGAGCCATCACTTGGCCGAAACCCACCCTTTGAAGTCCTGCAGTGTGATCGTGTCCCCCAGCAGGTCCAAGAACTCCTTGAAAGCTGGGCTCTCCTCATTGTTCCCAAATAGCTCCTCCTCCAAGGTCTGAAAGAGAAACAGAATCAGCTGTAAGAGTTTAGAAAAGGCCTTCTTGATACCTCTGATGCTTCTTGATGCCAAAGGACAGAATGTGGCTGTCCAGCTACCTGGTCCTTTTCTTCCTTCCTCCCCATCCCCCCACATTCGCCAACAAGTGGGTCTGCTTGACTGGAGGAAGGACAAATGAAGGCTCAATCAACAGAGCTGGATTCTCAGGGCTGGTGGTTGACGTCTCTCTATTTCAACAAATGCTGCTGGTCAGTATAAAAGGCCACGCTGAAGCAAAGAATTCTTAGAGTTGATACCAAAAGCCAATCCGTAAGTTAAAAATTAATGGTTGGACTTCTAACAAAGGACTAGTATCTAGAATATACAAAGAACTCTCAAAACTCAGCAGTAATCAAAGTTATAGTGGGATACCACTTCACACCCACTGGATGGCTCTCATCAAAAAGAAAGACAAGAAATGTTGGCGAGGATATAGAAAAATCGGAAGCCTCATACACTGCTGGTGGGAATGTAACATGGTGCTGTCTCTCTGGAAAACAGTCAGGCAGTTCTTCAAAAAGCTAAGCATAGAGTTACCATATGGCCCAGCAATTCTACTCCTAAGAATACATCCAAGAAAAATGAAAACATAAGTCCACACAAAAACTTGTACATGGATGTTAATAGCAGCATTCTTCGTAATAGCCCAAAAGTGGGAACAACCAAAATGTCCATCGGCGGACAAACGGATATAGGAAATGTGGTATGTCCATACAACAACACATAATTCTGTCAAAGGAGTGCAGTACTGGATGCAAAACCTGGATGAACTCTGAAAACATGTTAAGCAAAAGAAACTAGACATAAAAGGCCTCATGTTATGATTCCATTTACATGAAGTGTCCAGAACAGGCAAATCCCTCGAGGCAGAAAGGAGCTTCGTAGTGAGAGGAGCTGGAGAGAATGGGGAAGAGTGACTGCTAATGGGCATGGAGTTTCTCTGGGGATTAACGAAAATTTTCTGGAGTTAGATAGTGGTGATGGTTTCACAAGCATGTGAATATACTCGAAACCACTTTATTGAGAATTAATTCTCAAACCACCGTGAACGGTATTGTAAGTTATACCTCAGTAAAGCTGTTATAAAAAGTTTTTGAACAGTAAAATAATTAATAATAATAATCACAATAATAATCCAATCAGGAAATGGTCAAAAGAGGGATGCCTAGCTGGCTCAGTTGGTAGAGCATGAGACTCTTGATCTCAGGGTTGTGAGTTTGAGTCCCATGTTAGGTGTAAAGATTACTCAAAAATAAAACCTTTATAGGGGCGCTTGGGTGGCTCAGTCAGTTAAGCCTCCAACTTCGGCTCAGGACACGATCTTGTGGTTCGTGGGTTCAAGCCCTGCGTTGGGCTCTGTGCCGACAGCTCAGAGCCTGGAACCTGCTTCGGATTCTGTGTCTCCCTCTCTCTCTGCTCTTCCCTCGCATGTGCTCTCTCTCTCTCTCAAAAATAAACATTAAAAAAAATTTTTTAAATAAAACCTTTATGAAAAAAAAAGAAGAAAAAGAAAATGGTGAAAAGACGTAAACAGTCATTTCGCCCAAAGAGATATACACACAGATGGCAAATAAGCACATGAAAAGATGTTCAACACCATTAGCCGCCATTAGGGAAATGCAAATTAAAACCATTATGAGATATCACTACACATCTATCAGAATGGCTAAAATTAAAAAATAGTAACAACACCAAATGCTGGTAAGGAGGTAGAGGAAAGGGATGACTCATACATTGCTGGTAGGAATGCAGACTGGAACCACCACTCTAGAAAACAGTTTGGCAGCTTCTTACAAAACTGAATGTGTAATCACCATATAACCCAGCATATGCTCCTAAGCATTACCCCAGAGAAATGAAAAATTTATGTTCACACAAAAACCTGTATACAAATGTTCATAGCAGCTTTATCCATAATAGCCTCAAACTGGAAAGCACCCAGCTATCCCTCAAAGGGTGAACAGTTAAACAGACTGTGGTATATTTATACCATGGAATACTATTCGGCCATGAAAAGAAATAAACACTATTGATACACTTAAGGATTTGGATGAATCTCACTGAGAGAAAAAAAGCCAATCCCCAAAGGTTATATATTATATGATTCCATTTATATAACATTTGTGAAATGACAAAGTTTTAGAAATTGGAGAATAGATTAGTGGTTGCCAGGGGTTGAGGACTGGAGGTTGGAAGGGATCATGGAGGCGAAAGGGGGGCTGGCAGGGTTATGAAGGGGTCACACAGGAATCCTGTGTTGGTGGACTTCTCCTGTACCTTGACCGTGAAGCCTACACACATGATAAAAATTATATACAACAGGGGCGCCTGGGTGGCTCAGGTGGTTAAGCATTCAACTTGGGCTCAGGTCATGATCTCACCTTCTGTGAGTTTGAATCCCGTGCCGGGCTCTATGCTGACAACTCAGAGCCTGGAGCCTGCTTCAGATTCTGTGTCTCCCTCTCTCTGCCCCTTCCCCACTTGCATGGTCTCTCTCTCTCTCTCTCTCTCTCTCAAAAATAAATAAACATTAAAAAAATTATATACAACAAAACACACACACACACACACACACACACACACCCAACAGATGGTCACACGTAAAACTGTGGAAGTCTAGACAAGGTCTGAGGACTGTATCAATGTCAGTATCCTGGCTGTAATATTACACTACAGTTTTATGAGACATTACCTTTGGGGAAAACTGAGCAGAGATACACAAGGGCTCTCTGTATTATTTCGTAGAACTGCATGTCAATCTACATACAGCTAGAAATTAAAAGTTTAATGATTTTTAAAAAATAGAAAGCAAAGCTACAAACAGTAGTAAAGCCCTGTACTTATGACAGGCATAAGACACCACATGGCCCTGCCTGACCGACAGGCTCTGCCCACCGTGGTGGGATCGGCAAACAGCTGACGTTCTGCAAACGTCCACAGACAGCAATGAACAGCTGCAGAGGATACGAGGAAACTCTAGTACACACAACCACTTCAAGGAGAAAGTCTCTAATAGGTGATCCTTCCGCACCTCCTCAACACCTGCTTTATAACAAAAAAGAGCAGACCTCAGGTTCTATGCCCTCAATAAGCAACAGAATCTAGCTAGATTTTAATAACTCTGTTTTAACAATTCTGTATTTCTTTTTAGAACTACCTTCATTTCATGCAAGGGATACCGATTTTCTAATTAGAGTAGTGGCACATTTCCTTTAAACAAGAAAGACATTTAAGGTGAAAAAAAAACTTTTTAAAGAAAATGTTAAGTAGTTAATAGTATAGGCGTGAAAAAAGGATAATCGAGGCATACGGTAGACAATACGATCTTGAATGTCATTTATGAATGTCTGAAGCTGGGGAAATACCGCTCTCTAGCAGGGGTCAGCAAACTATGGCCTCTGGGCCATGTCCAGCTTGCTGCCTGTTTTTATAAATAAAGTTTTACTGGAACACAGCCAGGACAATTCATTTAGTTTTGTCGATGGTTGCTTTTGCACTACAAAGGCAGGACTGGGTAGTTGCAACAGAGATAGTATGGCTCATGAAGTCTAAAACATTAACTATCCGGCCCTTTACAGAAAGTGTGCTGACCCCTGATCTATATAGCACGCGGCCAAGGCATCAAACTCTGACTCCGCATGCTGTTTACCCCGCATCCTGAGGCCAGAATGTAGAAGAGCCGTTTCCAGGCAATAGACATCTCGTACTGGAAAACAATCCAGCTTATGTACTTGGGGGATGCACCTCTCTCTAGGATTTACAGGTAGCCTGGTATTAGCATTGTCTTCATTTTTACCCTGGCTGTGAGTTTGACCATGCACTCAGGGAGGGGGTGTTAGTCATCACCGTATCCCGCAATGCACTTAGCACAGTGCCAGACAGACGGGAGAATCAGATGGGACTTACTTATATCCTAAGAACAGCACAGAGCTATCGCGCAACAAATGTTTGTACTAACTGCCCTGCAAATATAGGTTTGCAAAACAACTTTTTAAAAAGTCTTAAAAAAAAAAAAGACTTTTATCTCCCCACATGCCTCCACCTTGGCTCAGCAGCATCAGGTAAATAAACAATATACAGACTCCTTCTCAGAGGTGGATGGTTAATGTTCAGTAATTATAATTTTGCTGGAACACTGGATTGTAATCACCCGATGAGATCTGCTATGGTAAATTTCACAAGTGAAGAACTTTAATTGGGGGGGGGGTGTATTAGCAGAGCTGTACAAAATAAATATGCAATATGGAAAAATAATTAGAGCAGCTACCTGAATAATCTCCTTCCAATTATAAGATTCATCTGTGTTGGCCTTTCGGCTCCTAAACTCTTTACTTAATTAGAATGTTTTTAAGCAAACACATGTCTCTCGTGGTCTAATATCCTCACACAAGGAAGTCAGCTATCATCTAGGCAAGAAAGACATCATCTCACACACACACACACACACACACACACACACACACACAACAAAAAAAACCCACAGATAATACTGAAAGATACAATCAATGTACCATAAGAGCATCAAAACTTTTGTCCATTATTTCACACAGCAAAAAAGTTATGAGTATTTCTATAAAATCACCATGCTAGGCCCTTACATGATACCAAGATGAACCTTGGAACCTGTGGAACCTTCTTTCATACAACCTAGGTGAGGAAACACGGGTGTGTTCAAAGACCACTGCTCAGGATGTTAATAAATGTTCACGGTAGACAAGATGGGAAGTTTGTGGTCTTGTGGTCAGATAAGTATGGGAAACACTGAGTTCAACAAATTTATAAAAGCTCTTCACCTTGGGGGTTCTTAGAGCCTGTAAAATGTTCCCACACAACTGCCCCACCCCCACGAGTCATTTGTTCACAGAGTACCTCACCAGGCTAGTGTCTCACGGAACATACTTTGAGAATCGCTCTGATCAACTAACCCCAAGGCAGCATATAAGTGCTACAAGAGACCGAGGGGCATGAGCAGTGGTGTACTGATATATTTTTCAATCACCACTTTTCCAGCGAGGGAAAACGGAAGCCCTGGTTTGCCGATTTCCACGGCGTAAATACTTCCACTGCGGTTGATCTCCAGCAACCAGCCTGACATGGCTGAACTCAGAGTGGGAAGAGAGGCACGCCATGCCCCAGCAATCTAAGGAAGTTCCGGGAGAAAAAGCTAACTCCCAGCTGGGAGAAGGACAAGCAAGGAGAAAGCAGCTTGTGTTGATCCGTGCCCCACCCCCCCCACCCAGTCTGATTTTTCTTGTGACAACACAGCCCCCAGTTGAGAGGAGCCGCCAGGAAGAAGTCAAATTTACTGTATGGAAAACTATATTACCGTTTAAAGGATCTGCAGGCCTCCTTGTGAGAAGCAGCCCGCCTTGGCGATTCTGTCACCTCCAGCCTAATTCCTATGTGAAAGGTGGCTGCTGTATCCGGCACGTGTAAGACCCTGCCGCAGGGCTCCTGTGCTTGGGGGAAGGCGAAGCGTCCCCAGGGAGAATCGAAGCCATATGGCGACCAGTACAGACGTGTGGTGCTTACCTGCCTGGCTTTTTGATAAATGACCCCAAATTTGAATGTGTTGTTGACATCGTGCTCATCATAGGACACAATCATTTGGGAGGCCTGGGAAAATGTGGGGAGAAAAAAATCAGATTGTTTATTAACTTGGAAGCAAACAGATGGGGAAGCACCCATTTTGGTGGAGAATACGCCCCCCCAGTGTGAGACATCCGTGAATATGGAGGGAGACAAAGGGTGAAGCCAGAAGTTACACCTAGTTCCCAGACCCAGGCTTCCCCCAGCGCGGCCAAACTTCTGGATCACCATTCCATTCCCATCCAGATCTGCAGGCCAAGATCTGAGCACACGGGGAACCCAGCAGGACTCAAGGAACAGGACTTACTCCAGTGCCTTAGCTGTGGTGTAAAAAGTGAAGCCAGGACCCCAAAAGTGGTCAGTGAGGAAGATGCTGGCTCTAATTACACCTCTGATCAGCAGTATGATTTTGAGCAAGGCACTGCTTATGCCTAGACTTCAATCCCTCTTACCCATCAAATGAAAGGCCTCTAAGGAGGAACATACAGCCCTATTACAATATGCAAAGAGGGGGGAAAAATTTTTAAAAAAGAACCCCAAGCATTGGTTCTATCTAATTTTCTGTTTTGCTTCAGAGCTGGTATCCAGGGCTCAGAAGCACGAAACTCTAGATCTTGAACCCGCTGCTTTTACCTGCATAGCCCTGAGCATGCCACTTTACTTCTCTGGGCCTCAGTTTCCTCATCCATTAAATGGAGACGTGTGGTTGTTAAGATTCAATCAGACCAAGCACATAAAGTGCTGAGCACAGAGCAGCTATCATCATCACCATCAACGTAATCCTCCAGAAAGATTAGAGCTGAACCAGCTTCTTAGGAAAGGGGAGATCTGGGTGTTACTGGGATAGTTACTGGGATAGTCCCTGCAGTAAAAAGGAGGGAACTGACCGTGTGTTATACAACAGGAAGAACAAGGCGTGACTGTCGGCTAGCATACGTGAGCCACTGAGGCTCTCAGCTGCCTGAGGAAATGGACACTTCACAGCTCCCCGTGGAACAGCACTGCTGCCCAAGCCCAGAGGGGGACCCCACTCCCGCACGGAATGAGTCAAAGGTGAAGAGCAGCTGTCCTGCCAGGGAAGAGGCATCCAGCCATGGAGACCTTCCAAGGAACATTCTCAACCCTGTGGATTTTAAAACCTTGCACACATCTCGGCCAGATGAACACCGCAGCTGGACCAAGCAGCGCTTCAAATATAGAAAACACGAAAATACAGCGGCTCTTCCATGATCACCAGAGCTCGAGGCTTTCCAAGTTACAGAGAGACCCGTGCACATGAGCGTCGCTGGGTTCTCTCAGTGGATAGGATTCGACGACAAAAATTGCCAAACTTGTGGTTAAGCTAGGCCTTTAGGATGGGGCTTTAATGTGTGGTTAAACCTCACTAATTCAGCTTTAATTACAAGAGGGAGGGCACTCAGAGCGACAGAGTTCAGTGGAGGGCACTGGTAAGTGCCTGCAGATGCTCAGGCTAACAAGAGGTGTCTGAGAGAAGGGCTCTGGCACATTCTCTGGGCAGGAGAGGACCCTGTCATTAACTCAGCCACTGCGCAGGGATAAATGGTGTCAAGCCCAACCGTGAACATTCAAGGAGTTTGTTCCAGGGCGTTCTGGAGGTCTCAGCCAGGACAGGGCCTCTCTTCCCCGCCAAACATCTCACCTCATGGTCCCTAGCTATCAGAAGTGGGACTCGGGGAATGGACTGAACCAGCCTCAGCAAGCCTCAGCTGCCCCAGTGTCAGCACTCACTGCACAGCTCTGTTTCCACTCCCGGGCCCTGCAGGCTCGTGAGGAGGCGCTCAGTATCTCTTCCTGTGGCCAATTTAAAGCAATTCACTGTGCGTGAGTGATTTAAGTCCTGTCATGCCATAATTGTTCTTGAGTGGATTTGTTGGTTTGTTAAGTTATTATTGCTCCTCTGCCCACTCCCACCCCCACATCATAACTGGGGTCAAGATCGGGCCAATCCTAAGGAAACTGATAACAGAGAACCAGCCAGTCTATTAATTAGGGCCGGGCAGGGGCTTGTAAGGCCTCAGAGCTGCAGTAACACTGGCAATGGGGAGCCATGATCTGGCCTTTTATTTCTCAGTGGGGTTCTGCCATCTGCCACCCTCAACCTCCATGATGGCAGACCAGACCTGTGCTAGCCCTCTAGCTATAGGCAGAATCACTCCCCACCTCAGTACTGGTCCCAAGGAAATAGGACCAGAGTAATGTGGAGAGGTCTACCACTCCACGATAGACAGGGACCAATTCAGGTGGGTCTTTACCCGGGCATGTCTAAGGACTGGTTCCCAGTGGACCAGTTTGCAAAGGAGTGAGCAGGGAGAGAGGGAGACATGGAGGTTTATTGGAAAACCCCCAACAAAACCCCACCAACACGCAGAGAACATCCCACAGAGCCACAGGTGTGAAAGTCTGTTCCAAGCTCTAGAGCCCTGGGTAGGGGGAGGAGGTGAAGATCCTCACCTTGGGGTACAGGACAGCGTTGAATTTCAGCCCCACTGCGTCATCACAGAAAGCCTAAGCAGGAAGAGAGAGACACACAGTTCAGGGGCCGCTTCCACTGAAAACATGTGGGTTCCTCCGCCCACCAAGAGGAAGGGCACAAGAGGGCAGGACCTGCAGGGTCAGAAGGCCTGGAGTTGAGTCCTGGTTCTGCTCCCTAACGTGTGGCCAGGAAACTTGACTAGCCTTCCTGAGATTTCCTGGTGAAGTGAGGCCACAGAAGGCATTTGGCACAATTCTGCCTGGCATTCCCACTCTCATCGGGTGGGTCCAACCCAACCCAACCCAACCCAACTGACCGTCCTTCTCACTCCACTTCGCTGACTCAGTTTTCAAGTTCCCAGTATTCCAGAATAGTGACATGGGCCCCACCACCAGCTGATTTAACAGCTCCTTCCTTGAGGGGGTCCTCTATCTGGACCAATAGCCTGGCTATCCTCCAGCCCATCTCTCCTCTTCTGGGAAGGCTACCTGGCCACTCCACCCCTTCCTCCTCTCAAGTCCTACAGCACTCTCCATAGCCAGTCCTGTCTTCCCATTTCTCTGGTCCCCTGAACTGGCTGTGAACTTGGGGGCAGAGACCATGAGCAGCATCAGCTGTGAGGATGAGATGGGGAGGTTGCAGGGAAGATGAGGGCATCTGCCAACAGCCTTCCCCACGCCATCCATGCAGTCAAGGGCCAAAGAGTGTAGTGGCCTTCCCCTCTCTAAGGGCAGAGCCCTCTCAGGACAAGCCTGCACCCCCACCCCAGCCCTGGGCTAAAAGAGGAAGCCACCTTCTCACAGGGGTTGGTTTTTACCTTTGCAATCTGAGGGACGCTGGGCAACTTGCTCAGGCCAGCCAAGGGGATCCGCTCATGCACAGTCTTCACTTTGGACCTGCACATGTGAATGAGGGTGAGAAAAATGTGTCCACAAGAAAGGGAGTCCATTAGGAAAGGGGCTTGAGAGGGTGCCTGAGATCACACCAGGCCACAAGGTACACTCGCTCGGTGTCTCCCTACAGTCAGACCTGCTGCATTTCACCCAACCCACGAGTTGGGTGCTACACCCAAATGGTGGGAAAATGGAATCTTGACATTATCCTGGAGGAGGAGGACACTTAAAGAACCTGCCTGAGATACGGGAAATGCAAATAGTCGCCTTCAAATTCACCATGATTTTGGGGGTTGTTGTGGGGCTTGTGTTCTCCCAAAGAACCGGGCACAGCTTCTGGATACACGTGTGCTCTCACATGTGATAAAGCCTCTTATGAAAAGAAAATCTAAGATTTGAAAATCTGGATTTACTCAAAATATAAATGGGATGAAAGTTGCTTTATAAAGGGATTTACCGTAAGACTCTAAATTTAGCCTGTTCCCTGATTCATTTAGCACATTAAGAAAGTGTTGAATTTTACTGAATGCTTTTCTGCATCTGCTGAGACAGTCATATGGTTTTTAATCTGTTAACCCGGTAGATTATATTTCTGTTGAGCCATCTTTTCCTTCCATGGGTAAAACTCACTTGCTTCTGATGCATTGTTTTTTTCATATCCTGCTGACTTTAATTTGCTAATATTTTATTGGGAGTTTCACATCAATAGCAACACCGGTTTTTGGTTTTTTTGTTTTTTTTACTTCCCTTCTCAGGTTTTGATATCAAGGGGTTATCCCAGCCTCATAAATTGCTGAGGAGTTTCTGATCCTTTGAAATAGTTTGTATACCATAGGGATTTTCTGTTCCTTAAAGTTTTGCTAAAACTCATCTGTGAAATCTCTGGGCTTGCTGGGTTTTGGTAGGAGGATACTTTTGGCTACCAATTCCGTTATTTAACAGTGAATATTTAGGTTTTCCACTCCTGATTGAGTCGATTTTGACAATTTGTGTTTTTCTATATAATTACCCATCCAATATGGGGTACTGGGTGACTCAGTTGGTTAAGCATCCAACTTCGGCTCAGGTCATGATCTTGTGGTTCGTGAGCTCAAGCCCCACATCAGGCTCTCTGCTGTCAGTGCAGAACCTGCTTCGGATCCTCAGCCCCTCTCCCTCGCTCTCCCTCTCTCTCTCTCTCTGTGCCCCTCCCCTTGCCCATGCTCTCTTCAAAATAAACACTTAAAAAATAAATTATCCATCCAATGCATTGATATACAGGGGGTTTTGGCATTCTCTTATAACTTTACCTGTACCTAAAACTGCATCCCTTCCTTCACTGCCATAACATTGTTTGTATCTTTTCACCCTTAATCAGTCCTTGATTGGGTATACCGATTTTATTAATCTTTTCAAAGAGACAACTTTGGGTTTTGTTGTCTCTATTCCTTTTTATTGTTGCTTTCTACTTCGCTGAACTTGTTCTTGTCTTTTCTTATTTTCTGCCTCCTATTTTCTTGGGGTTTTTTCCCTACTATTCTTTTTCTAACTTCCTTATTTGCATGCCTACAGTTAATCTTTCTTCTTTTTTCACAAATGCAGTTAAAACTATACATCTTTCTCTAAGTACCACTTGAACTGCATCCCGCACATTGATAGGTAGTATTTTCATTGTCATTCAGTTCTAAATATTTTGTCAGTTCTGTTGTGATTTCCTCTTTAGCCCATGAGTTATTTAAAGGATTTTCTTCTTTTTTTTTTAACTTTCTAAATGTATGATATTTTCCTTCAGTATTTTAATTGTTGATTTCTAACTTAATTTTCTTATATTCACGGAACATAATCTGTACGTTATTTTAAATTCATTAACTTGAGGGGCGCCTGGGTGGCGCAGTCGGTTAAGCGTCCGACTTCAGCCAGGTCACGATCTTGCGGTCCGTGAGTTCGAGCCCCGCGTCAGGCTCTGGGCTGATGGCTCAGAGCCTGGAGCCTGTTTCCGATTCTGTGTCTCCCTCTCTCTCTGCCCCTCCCCCGTTCATGCTCTATCTCTCTCTGTCCCAAAAATAAATAAACGTTGAAAAAAAAATTAAAAAAAAAAATAAATTCATTAACTTGATACACAGACATTTTTCAGGTTCTATGTTGGGCTTAAAAACAGTGTTGTTTTTGCTGTTTTGGTTGAATTAGGGAATGTATGTTACCAAATCAGATTTGTTAACTGCATTGTTCAAATCTTCTATATCCTTACAATTATTGTCTGCTTGGTCCATGGAAGTGTGGAAGATGTTACTGAAATTTCCCACTAGAGCTGAGCATTTGTTGATTCCTTATATTCCCATCAGTTTTTGCCTTTCTAAATTCAAGACTATATTGCTAAGTACAACTTCATGACTGTTAGATCTTCTGGGTGGACTGTTCTCTTTATCATCATGGGAGCTGAGCCCTCCGTGGGTCCAGGAACAGGCATATTTCTCTGCCCAGGTAATGAACAGATTCAGAAACAAAAAAATTAAGGGTAAGGCAGCTGGAAGTCAAAATAACTCCTTTGTTACTGATAAAGGCCACCCGGCTTAGTGTAAAGATGAAATGAGTCTCCTAAATGACCCCCAGGATTATCCACCAGGTCACAGGCAGTGCTGGGCAAGAGGCAAGCCTCCTGTGTAGGCGCCTGCCCAGGTGGGCCTTTCAGCACAGAGGGGCAGAGGGAGCACCCTGAGGGCAACTAGCTCTGAGCAGGAGAAAAAGGAAAAACCAGGGCTACATACTTCAAGTTCTTGTTCCCAAACTCATCTATCAGAGAAGGCAGAGAGAGCCAGGGATGTTACACAGAAATGTTCCCTCCACACAGCAGGAAACATCAGGACAAGTTACAAAGGAGTACACTCTCTTTATCCCTACCAATGCTTTTTTTTCTGAAACCCTATTTTGTCTGATTTTAATGCTGCTACATCACTTTTCTTGGTTAGTATTTTTCCAGCATATCTTTTTCCATTTCTTTATTTTAAATCTTTCAATATTGCTTTTCTTTAGGTATGTCTCTTATAAGAAAAATATAGCCTGGGGCACCTGGGTGGCTCAGTTGGTTAAGCGCTCAACTCTTGGTATTGGCGCAGATCATGAATTCACAGTTTGTGAGGGTGACCCCATTTCCAGCTCTGCGATGACAGCACAGAGCCTGCTTCGGACTCTCTCTCTCTCCCTCTCACTTTACCCCTTCCCCATTTGCACATACTCTCTCCCTCTCCCTCAAAAATAAATAAATAAACTTTAAAAAAAAAGGGGGGGTGCACTTGGATGGCTCAGCTGGTTGGCAACCAACTCTTGATTTTGGCTTAGGTCATGATCTCACCATCGTGAGACTGAGCCCCATGTCAGGCTCCATACCTGGCGTGGAGCCTCCTTAAGATTCTCTCTCTCTCCCTCCCTCTGCCCTCCCCCACTCTCTCTCCCTCTAAAAACAATAATAACAAAAAAATTTTAAAGGAAAATATACCCACTACCCTACAATCCAGTAATCAATTGCATTACTGGGTATTTACCAAAAAAATACAAAAACGCTAATTCAAAGGGATGCACCCTTATTTTACTGCAGCATTATTTACAACAGCCAAATTATGGAAGCAGCCCAAGTGTCCATCCATAGATGAATGGATAAAGAAGATGTGGTGCACGCGCGCACACACACACACACACACACACACACACACACACAGGAATATTATTCAACTATAAAAAAAATGGATTCTTGCCATTTGCAGTTAACATGGATGGAGCTGGAGAGTATAATGCTAAGTGAAATAAGTCAGGGGAAGACAAATACCATAGGATTTCACTCACATGTGGAATTTAAGAAATAAAACAATTGAGCAAAGAGGAAAAGAGAGAGCGCGAGAGAGAAACCAAGAAAGAGACTCTTAACTATAGACAACAAACTGATGATTACCAGAGGGAAGGTGGGTACAGGGATGAGTGAAATAAGTGATGGGGATTAAAAGTACATTTATCATGATGAGTACCGAGTAATGTATAGCATTGTTGAATCACTGCATCATACACCTGAAACTAATAGAACACTGTATGTTAACAGTATTGGAATTACAATTAAAAACTGAATTTAAAAAAAGATGGCAAAGAGGAAAAAAAGAAATATAGCTGTATTTTTCATCCAATCTGATAGTCTAGTACATTCATATGCTAATTTAGTCTATTTATATTTATTGTGATCACTAGTGTACTTGGAATGATTTCTATTATTTTGTGTTTTCTATTACTCTGTGCTTTCTTTCCTTTTTAAAATTCCTCCTTTCCTGCCTTGAGTTTAATTTAAAAAATTTTAATTCTCTTTTTATCCCTCTGCTAATTTGAGCTATAGATTGTATTTCTATAACTTCCAATACAGACATGTATACATTTTCCCAACAAACTCTGCACTTCCTCACTATCTCTCTCCTGAGGAGGGAAAAGGAAACAGCAACTATTGAACTCTTCCCTCCCCATCATCTTTCCTACTTTTGTTTATTAATTTAGTTCAAGCCTCTTTTTTCCCCATCGGTAATTAAATGTATCAACACAGTTTACCTATTTCTTGCCACTTTTTAGTTGCATCTTTTCTTTCAGTTTCTCTTTTCTTCTGGCTGAAGGACATCCTTTAGTCATTCTTTCGGGGGAATCTGAAAACAGTTTTATTTTGTCTTTGCAGATAGCTCCTCTCGATATAGAACTTTAGATTAAAGGATTCTTTCTTTCTTTCTTTCCTTTCTTTCTTTCCTCCAACGTTTTAAAGATACTGTCCTAGAGTCCCATAACTGATAGGAAGTCTGCTCACAACCTGGTTGTCACTACTTCATAGATGAGTGTCTTTATCCTTAGGCAGCTTAAAATTTTTTTCTTTCTCTCTGATGTCCCAATGTTCCACTTCAATGTGTCCAGTATTACTGTTTTGTTTTAAAATCATACTCAGCACCACAGTGTGTGCTTTCTTCAATTCTGAAATATTCTCAGCCATTATTTCTTTGGATATCTCTTCTCCACTGGCTTCTCTATTCTTTCCTCTGAAACTCTAAGACAAATGCTGGGACCTATCAGTCTATCATCCACATAGCTTCCTTCTTTTTTATATATTCTATCTTAGAGCTGTGCTGCGCTCTGGACGAATTCTTCAAGACTATCTTCCAATTCATGGATTCACTCTTTGATTCTGAATACATTATATTAGACCAGATTTTATCCCATGTGTTGAGTTTTTTGTTTTAGGGGCTTACTTTTTGTTTGTTTCTCAGGGTTCATTTTGAGAGGGGGGGGAGGGAACATGAGAGCGAGCAGGGGAGGGGCAGAGAGAGGGAGAGAGAGAATCCCAAGCTGTTAGCACAGAACCTGACACAGGGCTCAATCTCACAAATTGCGAGATCATGAACTGAGCCAAAACCAAGAGTCAGGTGCTGGGGCGCCTGGGTGGCTCAGTTGGTTGAGCGTCCGACTTCAGCTCAGGTCATGATCTCACGGTCTGTGAGTTCAAGCCCCACATCAGACTCTGTGCTGACAGCTCAGAGCCTGGAACCTGCTTCGGATTCTGTGTCCCCCTCTCTCTCTCTGCCCTTCCCCCACTCATGCTCTGTCTCTCTCTGTCTCCGAAATAAATAAACATTAAAAAAAAAGGGGTGCCTGGGTGGCGCAGTCCGTTAAGCGTCCGACTTCAGCCAGGTCACGATCTCGCGGTCCGGGAGTTCGAGCCCCGCGTCAGGTTCTGGGCTGATGGCTCAGAGCCTGGAGCCTGTTTCCGATTCTGTGTGTCCCTCTCTCTCTGCCCCTCCCCCGTTCATGCTCTGTCTCTCTCTGTCCCAAAAATAAAATAAAAAATAAAACATTGAAAAAAAGAAAAAAAAAAAAAGAGTCAGATGCTTAACCAACTTAGCCACCCAGGCTCTCCTGTATTGAGTTTTTTTATTTCAACTATTTTTTTCCAATAATTCCACTTGTTTCCTTTTTGTACCCATGTGTATCCACTCATGGACTGTATCATAATTTATTATCCTGTTTATAGATGCTATTCATTCTTTACCTTTTTCAGATATAAGTCATTTTGAAAGTGTACCATTACTTGCATTTCATCAGCAGTAAATCCAGCTTTCATTTGTTGATGTGTTCAGCTGTCTTTCTTAATGTCAATTTCTCTGGGTGTTTTGGAACTTTCCACCCGTTTTCCTCTATCCTCAGTGCAAGTCACCCTGGTGCAGCTCCATCAGGTTGTTGGTTTGCACAGTACTGGAGGCAGCATTCACATTCTGCAACCAGGTGGCCTGTAGTCACATGATAATCACCTGACTCATCACAGCACCCTCTTGGTTCATCTTCCTGCTTCTAGCCTTGCCTTCCCTCCAAGACATTCCCCTTAATCTAGCCAGTGACCACTCTACAATGCACATCATATCATGATACTCTCCTTTCAGGAGCTCTCCTTTGGCTCACAGAATAAAATCTAAGTTCCTAGACATAGTCCATACATGATTTAGCTTTTTCTTACCTCTCTAGCATGAGCCCTCAACCTTACACACCCTCACACACATATATACATTCAGACACACACTCCACATTCAAGCTCTTATAAACTTTTTTCAGTTCTGCCATACCATCTATCTTTGGATCTAAAACAATCCAGGTCCATAAGAAGATGAGTGAGAATAAAAACAAGAATAAGAATACCTAACATGTAGTGAATGTTTTCTGTAGCCAGGTAATAAGAGATGAGCTTATTCCTTACATTAGCCCTACCCCTGGAGAATGTCTGGCACATATTAAGCCTTGATTAAACAAGGCTTTATTTTTTATGAATAGGCAATAGCCCTTTTCGTCATACTGACTGCTTTTTTGCCTCAAATTCTACTTTTTCATATTAATATTGCAACTCTACCCTTCTGTATTTGTTATAACTTTTTCTCAACACTTTTCTTTTTAAATATACTGAATTACTTTCTTTAATAAAATAAAGATACATAGATTGATCCATTAGTGGGGGTGGGGGGCGGTGGAGGCATGACTCACACTGAGAATCTTTGTTGTTTAATAGTGAAATTTAACTCATTTATATTTATTATATATTACATGTATTCAGACTTCTATTATATTTATTCATGTTCCTTTATGTTCTATCTTTTGCTAGATGTTAATGTTTTATCTTCCTTTATTTTGGAATGTTTTCACTCTAACAGTGATTTTATATCCATGGAATATTACATTTTCATCAAAATATGTCCAGCTATTAGTTCCTTTCATTGACTTCATCTGATATTGGGTGAGCCATTTTAATCTGCAGATTTAAATCTTCAATTAGCTTAAGAACATCAATTATCCACAAACTTAATTCCTGCTCACTATATAAATAATCATTTATTATATAAATAATATATTATATATATTAATAATATATAATATAAATAATGTATTATATAATATATATAATATTATATATATTATATATATAATATTATATATATAATATATATAATATTATATATATTATATATAAATATATATAAATATATTATATATTATATATTTATATATATAATATATATATTTATATATAACATATATATTATATATAAATATATTATATATATAAGTGTATATAATATATATAATATATATATTATAATATAATATAATATATAATAAATAATATATTATATAAATAATATATTATATAAATAATATATAATATAATATATAAATAATATAATAAATAAATAATCATTTATTATAATTTGCTCATCATTTTAGAGTTTCTGTGTTTTCCTCTGAATTATGTGAAAGCTTGCTCTCATTATTAGTAACTGGGTTTTCCACAAAGTAGATTCTTCTCTTTACTGCTTCTAATATCATTTAAAATTCTTTTTAATTTTTGTTAAGTTTATTTATTTTGAGAGAGAGAAAGAGAGACAGAGCAAGCGGGATAGGGAGGAGAGAGAGAGAGAAAGAGAGAGAGAATCCCAAGCAGGCTCTGCACTGTCAGTGCAGAGCCCAATGCAGGGCTTGAACTTATGAACCATGAGATCATGACCTGAGCTGAAGTCAGATGCTCAACCAGCTGAGCCACCCAGGTGCCCCTCATTTAAAATTCTTTTTGGCAGGGGTGCCTGGGTGGCTCAGTCAGTTAAGCATCCAACTTTGGCTCAGGTCATGATTTCACGGTTTGTGAGTTCAAGCCCCACGTCAGGCTCTGTGCTGACAGCTCAGAGCCTGGAGCCTGCTTTGGATTCTGTGTCTCCTTCTCTCTCTGCCCCTCCCCCACTTATGCTCTATCTCTCTCTATCAAAAATAAACAAATGTAGAAAATAAATTTAAAAAATTTTTGGCCATTTTTAGTTTTCTTATGTTCTTTCTTTAATTTACCAGCAACTTTTTCATCTCATTCTGTCACCTTACTTTATCTTTTGTATTTTTTTTCATATGGTTTATTTTTTATGGAAGTTTGCTGAAAATACAAAGTTAATAGGTATATAAATCTGGTTGGCTTTCTGTAGTAAATAATCCTTTCTAAAATTTAGTTAGTCCCTACCTTCTAAATGCTAGGGTATGCCTTTTTAGATGCAGAATCTTTCCTTTCACCAACCTGTGAGGCGTTTTTTTCCTCCCCTACTTCTTTACATCCAAACTTAAAAAAGAAGAAATCGACTCAGACTTGTTATTCATTTCCAATTGTGGATAGATTCTTCTTGGCTACCTTCATAGCACATACAGAAGCTGTCAGAATACACTTCTCAGATTTTAGGCTGGAGAGCTAGTTGTTTTAAGACATCAATTAAATAATCCAGAATCCTACAAAGAATGAGGAAGAAGCTGGGACAGGAGTCACTGCCAGCAGGGGAATGTCACCTCTGCATAATTTCTTCTTTGTGTCTGGTAAAGCTTCTAAAGCTGTAGGGCCAATTTTCTTATGTCTGGTTTTCAATTTGGCCTGGCCATCACTCCAAGTGAGATTAATGATTGTCCAACTTCCTAGCTGGTGTATGGCTTCTCCCTGCCACCCCAGGGTTTTCTATTTGGGAAAGCCACATTTGAGATTGCTCATGGGCTCCCCAGGGGATTGATTTCAAATGCTGCTGACCTACAACAACAAAAGTGGTTCCATGTGGAAAGACCCCTGACTGTTCCAAGGCTCCTGCTCACTTCTAAAGAGTATAGGACTCGGGATGCCTGGGTAGCTCAGGTGGTTAAGCGCCTGACTCTTGATTTCACCTCAGGTCATGATCACAGTTTGTGGGATTGAGCCCTGAGTCAGGCCCTGCACTGACAGCACAGAGCCTACTTGGGATTCTCTCTCTCTCTCCCTCTGCCCTCCCTCTGCTCATACTCTCTCTCTTGCTCTCAAAATCAATAAATAAACATTTAAAGAGTACAGGGCTCCCCCAGAATTCCTAATTTCATATATCCCAATGCTACACTGCTCTGTAAGGAAGGTGAGCTGGGGCTCAACTCTCAATACCATCCACATTCTAGTCCTAACTGCCCCATAGATTATTTTAAAAATAGTCAATATTAAAAAAAATATTCAGGGGCGCCTGGGTGGCGCAGTCGGTTAAGCGTCCGACTTCAGCCAGGTCACGATCTCGCGGTCCGTGAGTTCGAGCCCCACGTCGGGCTCTGGGCTGATGGCTCGGAGCCTGGAGCCTGTTTCCGATTCTGTGTCTCCCTCTCTCTCTGCCCCTCGCCTGTTCATGCTCTGTCTCTCTCTCTGTCCCCAAAATAAATAAACGTTGAAAAAAAATTAAAAAAAAAATATTCAATGTGTGTGGTGTGTTCCTGACATCTTTCTCATGTTTCAGTTCTGAAGCAACATTTCAAATAAGATACAGTATTGGAGTATTGGAAAAAGGGTGTTAGATCCTTGTGTTCAATTGTCATCTTACTCAGAAATCCTACCCAGTTTAGGTCTGATTTCTATTTTTTTTATTAAAATTTTTTTAACATTTATTTATTATTGACAGACAGAGCATGAGCAGGGGAGGGGCAGAGAGAGGAGGAGACACAGAATCCGAAGCAGGCTCCAGGCTCCAGGCTCCAAGCTGTCAGCACAGAGCCTGACGGCTCAAACTCACAAACCACGAGATCACGACTTGAGCTGAAGTCGGACACTTAAGCAACTGAGCCAGGCAGCCACCCCAAGGTCTGATTTTTATTAAGAAAGAAAATAATTTTCTTTTATAGAGAGTCACCTAGTTCAAAATCCTATTTGGAGTTGGTGATCCACATATTACTCCCTCAAAAAATTTGCTCTAGCAATTTAGTTAACTTCTCCCTGCCTTGCAAATATGATTTCTAGCCAAGTGAACCTCCGTAAAGAAAACTGCTTCCTTCCTTCATAAAAAAACCAAGACCGGATGGGTGCTGACAACTCCCTTGTACCACCCCCACACACACCCCTCCCCACAGCACGACTGTGTGCCCCTGCTCCCTCCCATATTTATCTCAAAATTTGGGCAGAAAAAAAAATGTTACTGCTTCTTTCAAATGCCATCAAGGACTTCCAATTAGATTCAACGAATATGGACTGGGAGCTTGACAGGTTCACAGCACTCTGCTAAGCACTAACACTTGGCCTTCTAGGCTTCTCCACCAGCCCACCAGGGGCAGAGATAAATAAGATACAGACTCTCTGTGCTCCCACAGCATCCTGTGCATAATACCTGTGACACATAGTAAAATCCTCTGCTTTTTTCTACTAGACCATAAGCCTTCAGAAAACAGACCACAACTCAGCCATCATTGCATCCCGGCACCTATCACACTCCCCGGTACACAGGGGGTTTTACAAAACATGTTAGTTGAACAAAACAGAAACCAGTCCCAGATCCTGCCCCTGAGGAGAGAGGTACCATGGCTTAGCTGTAAATCAGTGCTCCCGCTGTGACCACTTTCCATCTCAGGGAACCCTGCACACACACACAGATGCTTTGGGATCTATCTTCCCGACTGGATGCACGCCACAAGCAGTGCTCTGGCAAACCCTCTCCCAGGGCGATTTGGAGTTGTATCTCAGCAGAAAGAGCCATCTCTATTTTCCCTTCCAAAATTCTTCAGAGCCACGGTCCCAGCCAGACAGAAAGGCAGGCGGGGGTATGGTCTAGGTGACCTTGAGACTAGGATACCACTCTGACTCCCACAGTTGGCCGGCTGGCATAAACACCTGGTCTCCTTGCTTAGCAACTCAACAGAGCCCCAGGATTCCAGCCAGTCGGTTCCCCACCCCCCCACACACACACACCCAGACCAGACTGGTCAGACTGGTATTTCTGGGTCCCTGCCACTAGAGGCGTGGCCTCCAATGGTGCAGCAGCCCCACCTGAGAATGATCCGAAGGTACTCAATGCCCTCTGCCTCCTCATACTTGACGGACAGGAGCAAGTTCCCCAAGCTGCTGCCAGTACAGTAAAAGTTTAGGTGATCCTAGAAAGAGAAATCAGGTATTAACAGAGTAGGAGACCTTCCAGACACGGCTCCCCCAAATCACCTTTTTTGCCCACAGCAATGAGGAAGAAAGGCAAGGATGTTGTGGCTGCCGTTGATGAGGAGGAGGAGGGGGAGGAGGAGGGGGAGAAGGAGGAGGAGGAGGAGAAAGAGAAAGATCACAGGAGGGGATTCCAACTGTGCAGTCATCGGGATGTGCCAGGCACTAGACTAAGTACTTAACACCCACTGACTCCTTACATCCTGACCACAACCTTATGGGAAGATGACATCATCATGCCCATTTCATAGATATGTAAACCGGTGTCCAGAGAGGCTAAGTAACTGCCCAGGGTCACACAACCAGTAAGGGACAGATCCAGTGTTCAAGCCCACCTTGAACGCTGGAGCTCAAGTTCCCCTCCACAGGACCCCACATCCACTTTCTTGATCCCAGGAGGCAGCTCTTGCTGATTCCGACTATTTGTGGGAATAAAACTAGGAGGAACTCTGGCTCCTCCGCCCATGGGAAGCTGGGAGCTGCTCTGGACAGTGGGCCTCTCTCAGGCTTGGGGAGCCCACCCTAGATCTGCCATATCAGGGTGGGGCCCTGGAATCTGCATTTGAACAAGTTAGGATGGGGGTTCTGATGCAGCTCCCTCCTCCCCGTGAAACTCTGCAAAACTGCCTTAGACTGGAAACTTCCGGAATCTGCCCTTGGGACTTCCGAACCAAGCAAGTCTGAAGAGCAGAATATATTTAAAGAAATGTAACTTTGTCACTTTTAAACAATCAGAGGCTCACAGCACATCACCCTGGGGACCTGCTGGAGTGAGGACACGAGAGATTTGTACTACGTACACGGAAACAAAGACTTCCAAGGTGTGAGAACATACTTTCTCCTTCACCCCCAAACGCTCCCCATCCGGTCACCTCCGTGAACATTTGGTGGGGGTGGTGCCCCCAAGGACCCATCACACTGAGCCTTCCTGACTTCTGCACACCCCCTGTACCCTCGTCCAGGAGCAGAGCCAGTCGGACCTCCCCAGCCAGGACAGCAGGACAGTGGCAGGCCCTAGGAAGGGGGCAGGCCCAGGAAGGAGAAGAGACAGGGAGAAAGGGGCACTGGACGAGGCTGGTCTAGGTGCATTTCCCTGCCTGCACCAGCAGCTATTTCCACCCAGGGGCCCTCAGCCTCACCTTCCCTAGGAAGTGCCTGCGGTAGGCCCTGGCTTCGCCCTTGCACTCGAGCTTATAGCCAAATGTGCTGGGGCTGAGACTGTCCTCTTCCTCCTCCTCACAGATGCTGCTGCCAAGGGAGGTCGGTGTCCCCACGTTCTCCGGGTCTTCGATCCAGTAGCCCCCAAACTGGGGCAGGACAATCAGGGGGTACGGGCCTCCCTTCTCCACAACCTGGAAGCAGAGAGAAAGTCTTGCACTGTGGCCTGCCCTGGCTCTACAGGGGGAGTGAAGGAGTGGGGTGCCAGTGGTGGCACCCCCCCACCTCTGAACTGTTCCACGGTGGAGACCCCTGTATTTGAGGCCTGTGTTTACAGTAACACAAACCCCAAATTTAAGCCCAACAACCTCTCAGCTTCGCCAACCCTGGAGCACCGAAGTTGCAAGGCTGTGATCCGCACCCCAGTCTCAACGTGGCAAAACGGAGGTCACAAAGGTGAAGTTCCAGGCTTGAGGTTCTCTCCCACGTGGGACGGAGCAGGGGCCATCAGCACCCCCCTCCCACCACCAGTCCCATCCCAGAGCTGAGACCCAGCGCAGGCTGCAGTGTGGCCAGGGGGCTCCTACCTCATCAATGCTGGGATATGGGATATAGTCATCCTGCAAGACAAACCAGACAAGGCGCCCGTTAGCCCCAGCAGTGCCCATGAAGTGTGATGGCTGTTTCCATTCCCCTCTCCCGGGTCAGGGGGTGGGGGTTGCCTGGCAGGCTGCACGAGAGCTTTAAGAGCATCAAAGGGAACACCAGATGCAGAACGGCAGAGAGGGAGCTCTGGGAATCCGGCTTCCCTTGAGTGCTTCCCCAAAGTGACAGAACCTGAACGCAAACCTGGCTAGCTGAAGGTGCACTGCACAAAGGCTCTGAACTTCGCGCCTTCCACCCCTTAGGAATGAGGGCAAAAACAGGAGGATGGCTCCTGATTTCACCCAGCCCCGCCTTCAGGCAAGGGAGCTGACTTCCAAGTGACGAGCTTCCCTGGGCCTTGGGAAAGGAAACTGCAGCGGAGGAGCAGAGCCTGGAGCCCAGAGCCTGATACCCCTAAATGCCATGTGCGGTTCTTTTGCAGGAGCAGGTACAGAAGATCAAGGCTGAGCCACAAGCCGTAGGTCTCTCTGAAGGCCTCCATCCCCACCCCCTAAAGCTGCCCTATAGGCATCAAGCTAAGGCCCCCTTACTATCCACCGTGCCCAGTCAACACAGGCGCAGCCACTTAAGTAGCTCTTGGTGGAAGTCAGGTGGACGATGGCAGACCCCAGCACGCCAGCTGTTCCCTCATCGGGCCCACAGGGCTGCCGCCTCATCCACACAGCCCACCTTGTTCTTCTGGGGTCCCGGCTTCTGCTCTTCAAGCTTGATCCCCTATGGCAACACGGAAAAGAGGATTCATGAAAAAGCAAAGGTCACATAAAAGGGGCCAAATGGAGGGTTCGCTTGAGATTCGCAAGCCCCTGCCTTGATGGGGTTGGTAATAATAGCTACAGCTGATTGTGCCCGGTCCTTACACATCACACACCTTGTCACACTCAGTCCCCACAGCAGCTCCAAGTAAGGCAGTAGGGCAGGCAACTAAGAGCACAGGCTCGAGCTAGATCACCAGGGTTCAAATCCCAACACTGCCACTTAGGACCTTGGGCAAGTCACAAAACCTCTGTGGCACAGTGCTCCCTTCTGTAGAACCCAAACGGTAATAGCAGCTACCAGTGTGGTAAAGGTTAAATGTTGATGATGTTGGTTAAGCCCTTGAAAGAGTGACTGGTTTGGCTACAGATAATTATTACCATCATTCCCAGGGAGCAATATCATGCCGGCACTGAAATCTCTCTGCCAGGCTCTTAGGACCAGTAGGTACGGGGCAAGGACGGGAACCCACGTCCGAATGGTGTCAAAGCCAGCACTCTGGACCTGGTGCCCCCACAGCTGCCCTCCCTCCTTGGGGGGCAGACCCACAGGTGACAGGCAGGGGGCCTGGCGCTCATTCATTTCTGGGAAGCAGTGCCTTGTCCTGTGGTCCTATGGTCCAGATCTGACTTCACTGGGTTTTTTCAAGACAGGAGCACATAGTTAAATTAGACTGTTTGAATAAATTGAGTAAGGGAATGAGAAGGTGGGATAACCAGGACAAACAGATCCCCTCTGGAGAGAAGACCATCCTAATCAGAACATAATGCATGGGGATTTTAAGCTTCCTCAGCGCGCCCTCCCACAGTTGTCTCCTTTGAAGCCCTCAGCATCTTTATACCAAAGGGAAACTGAGGCACAGAGAGGCGGCTGCTTCTGCTGCTGCACAGCTACTGAGTGGCAAGGCCTGGATTTGAAGCCAGGCTGTCTGTCTAAGTGCACAATCATATCCCATAGGCCTTGGAGCCCAGGGCTCCCGCTCACTGGCTGGATTTAGACTTCGGCTTCTCCGGACTTCTCTGGGCTGAGTCACCCTGCAGCATTGCTCAGGAGGGTGTGGGAGGACCCCTCCCACCGGACAGGTGCTCCTCTCCCCACACAGGGAGAAAACCACCTGGGTGGCCCTGCAGACCCTGTCCAGGGAGGCAAACTGGGCAGATGGGGAGGGGGGTGATGTCAGAAGTTTGTTTTGTTTGTCCTGCATTAGTCACCCCTACCTGGGAACAGCCCCTGGGCAGGAAAGCAAACCTCCTCCCCACTCCTCCCCTCCCCGATGACACAGAGCCATCACCCAGCTCTGGGCCCTCTCCTCTCCTTTCCACGGATCTGTCTTTGCAATCAGTATTATCATTAACCCCCCTTTTTCCTCACCATGAAGAAATCAAGGATCAGACAGGTAGAGTGACTTGACCAAGGACACTCAGCTACACAGTGCCAGGGTTAAAACTTGAACCCAGGACAAAATGGACCTCAGTCTCGGTTGCTTCATAGGGATTGTGCCCTTCTTCCAATTCCTCCACTGTCGGGGGATGGCGGGGGATGGAGGGGAGGTCAGGAGTCCCAGATCTGAGTTCCAGCTCTCCATGACTCGCAGAGTGCCCTGGGCACTGACTGCTCTGAAAGTCAGTCTCCACAACCACAGCGTGAGAAGAGGTGGCCCACGCCCAAGGACAGGATCTGGCCACACCACACCACCTGCTTCGCTCCCACTATTTCCCCATATATGAGTTTTGTACATACAGAAGAGCTGGAAAGTGTGGGCCCCTTGGAGGCCGGGGCCCAGTGGGCAGGGACCTAAACCCCAGGCAGTTGGATTTCAGCCCCTGGCCGTCTCAACGGAGATGGAACAGGCAAGCCCTCGGGTGTCTGCTGCCACAAACGTACAGAGCATAAAAACCAAACCCCTGCCCTCAGGAGGGTCCCAATCTAGTTGAGAAGTCAAGCCCAGCAGCCTGGACACAGAGAAGGCAGACCAGCAGGAGGCCAGTTAAGTAGGGCTGAATTATGTACTGGGAGAGCCCTTTGCAGGGGAGGCGGGGGTCTCCAGCTGGGGGTAAGGGATGGATGGGTGGATTGTGGGATCAAACGAAGAGAAGGCAGGGGGAGCTGCAAATCCCCTGCCAGCTTCCCAGAGTGTCAGGATCTCATGGGCTCTGGTGAAAATCCCAGCTTTATGCCAGGCAGCAGAGCACATAGCTATACACGGTCTCCCACCCCTCGCTGCCAAGGCACACGCCACCCCTGTTTCCACAACCCGACTGTAAGTCCCTAAATGTATGTAAAATCGGTCTGCAGTCCACACACTGCTGGAGGATCTTAGTAACTTCTGGGTGATAATGACACAACCACTACAATACTTCTCCCTCAAACGGTCCCTCCCCTTCCCCATCATTAGGGAGACCTGGCTTTCCTGTGAGCACCTCAGTGTCTCCACCTGCATCGCAGGACCGCAGTGGCACCCTAACTGCCTCTCCTCCAGAGCTTCCACACCATTACCATGGAATCTTTCCCTGAACCTGTAGCATCTACTCAGGGTAGAAAGCATCATAACATAATGGCTAAGCCTTCTGACTCTGAAGCTACTTACTACCCACAACCCTTGAGTGCTTTAAGTAAGATCTCTGTGCCTCAGTTTTCCCACCTGTGAAAAGAAGATAATGATAATAATACAGCTGCTTCCTGCAGACTTTTCAGGAAGAAATGAGCTAAGACTTGTTACTGTCTGAGCCGAGAAAAGTGCTTAAAACACATGTGCTACCGGGGCGCTTGGGTGGCTCAGTTGGTTAAGCATCTGACTGCGGCTCAGGTCATGATCTCATGGCTCGTTTGTGAGTTCTAAGCCCCACATCGGACGCTTTGCTGTCAGCACAGAGCCCTCTTTGGATTCTCTGTTGCCCTCCCTGCCCCTCCCCCACTAGTGCTGGCTCTCAAAAATAAATTTTTTTTAACTTTAGGGGTCCCAGAGTGACTCAGTCGGTTAAGCGACCTACTTAGGCTCAGGTCATGATCTTGTGGTTCGTGGGTTCGAGCCCCACATCGGGCTCTGTGCTAATAGCTCAGAGCCTGGATCCTGTTTCTGATTCTGTGTCTCCCTCTCTCTCTGCCCCTTCCCTGTTCATGCTCTGTTCATGCTCTCTCTGTCTCTCAAAAATAAACATTAAAAAAAAATTTTTTTTAATTTTTAAATACATGTGCTATTGTCAGCGTCTTCTTCCCACCCATATCAGTTAAGCCTTCTGGACGTCCCCCCAAATTCCCCAGGGCACCAGTTCTTACCTGTGAGCCCTGGCCCCTTGGTGAGGAATAATTATAAAGTGCCCCCCCAAATCCATTTTGAACACTGATTTTTATGCAATGCTTATCAAGTATTTACATACATTATTTCATTTCATCCCAACAACCGTGTGAGTGGGTATTTCTGTTATTATTTATAAGGGCTGTGGCATGATTTATAACAACAAACATTCTGGTCTTCACCCATTCCTGGCACAGAACTCCTACAGCCTGTTGAATCTCGTAAGTGACGGGAGCAATGGGAGCATTCAGGAGCATCTTTTGCTACAATATTTGGTCTTTTGTCCTTGGTTCCTGAAACAGCTCCAGAGCCATAAAGGTGAAAGCAAGAAGGTTATTTATAAGTTTGTTAATGAGGTTGACTTTTGGGACACCCCTAAGGATGGAGCTGGTTGCCAGGGGAACCAACCACCACTAGAGGCTCCAAACCTTCAGTCCCACCTCCCCAACCTCGCAGGAGGGAAGAGGGGCTGGAGGCTGAATCAATCTCCAGTGGCCAATGGTTTAATCGATCATGCCTAAGTAATAAAGCCTCTATAAAAAACCCAAATGATGGGTTCGGGGAGCTTCCGGGTTGGTGAGTACATGGCCGCGCTGGGAGAGTGATACATCCAGAGGACACAGAAGCTCTTCCCGGCCTTCCCGCATACCTTGCCCTCCACAACTCTTCCATCGGGCTGTTCCTGAGTTATATCCCTTTATAATCAATTGATAATCTAGTAAGTAAACTGTTCTGAGTTCTCTGAGCCACTCTAGCAAATGAATAGAACCTGAGCAGGGAATCATGGGACCATCAAATTCATAGCCTGTTGGTCAGAAGCACAGGTGACAACAGACTCGTGGCCGGCATCTGAAGCGGGCAGGCGGCAGGCTTGCGGGGCAGAGCCCATACCCTGTGGGATCTGACGCTCTCTCTGGGAGACAGTGTCAGAATGGAGCTGAACTGCAGGACACCAAGCTGGTGTCACAGAATTGTTCGGTGGGGGGAAAACAACCACACATTTGGTGTCAGAGGGAGGTGAAAACAGTGCTGTGAACAGATAGAAAACAGGAGCCGGAAGGCTCAGAAAAAGGAAGGAACTTGTGCTAGCAAGTGTTAGGTGCAGGGTTTGACCTCGGGTGGGTCTCTCACCCGAAGCTCTGCCTCCCAGACTCAAGATGCGCCCCTAGGAAAGGGTTTTCTTTTTCCGACTTTCTTCCCAACCCATCCCAGGAACAACGGACCCTTTCAAGCCCTCTCCACATCTGTGAGGTTGTGTATTGCATCTGTTCTACCGGAGGAGATTTTTCTGGTTTTTTCCTTCAGGCAGGAGCTTCCCAGAATCCTCCTGCTGCTTAGCATGAAAATGGCCTTAGGTAGTTCAGGCTATGAGTTCTCTCTTCTCTTCCCTTCCCTCCAAGGCTCCCAAGTTCTGCCTGGTGTCGTATCCCCCAAGGTCACTACAGCACGCCCGCCACCCATGGCTCAGCTACCCCACTTTGGCGAGGCTCACCTGCATTTTCTCCAGCATCTCAAAGAACTCCGCAGACTGAAAGACACAAAGAAGATACATCAGTCAGGAGGTCTGCTGAGAAAGCCTCCTTACCAACTGTCTGCAAACTTAGCCCAGGGCTTCCCGGGGGATGAGAGTCATTTGGATCAAGAGAGAAGGTAATTTGATTTTGCCTTTGCAGGGCTGGAGGGCCAGAATGCCCCATACAACAAAAGATAAAACGAAACATGCGCAGGCTGGCGAATGGCCCTGGGGAGAGCCGCTGCTCAGTCTCTGTCAAGAGAGAGGAGTCTATAGGGCCCCTGGGAAAAGCCAAGTTCCCTAAAGCACCTGTCAGCCCCAGGATGAAGCCTCCAGAAGGAGTCATGTTTGGAGTATTTTCAACCCAACAGTGAGGCCAAGGAGTCCAATACAAGTAGCTTTCCAACTTTAGTAGCAACACAGCCCTCCAGGGACCCTGGCCAGGGCAGCCATGGGGGCCTGAGCTCCAAATGTGCCTGCCCCTGTCCCCTGCCCCCAGAGCACCTCTTTGGGACCCTGGAGCTTGTGAGCAAAGCCTGAAAACGACCAAACTGCAGCCTCCAGGGACCTGGAGAGATTTTTTTTTTAAATCTCGAACTATGTAAATCCAAATCTTTAACCCACTTTGGTGCCAGCCTTTGTAAATTCTAGGTAAAGGCAAAAAGGAGAAACAGGAAGTGGAAAAGGGGGGGGGGGGTGGTGAGTGGCTAAAAGCTCTGCCCTAACAAAATGCATGCAGAGAGCTCTCAGCAGCTTCCCCTCCATAGAAACAGCTACACTGTCTGGTCACAACATCACTGCCCACATCGGGGCACTGGCAAGCCGTGAGTTAATGAGCACCCAGAACATAGTCCTCAGATGAACGGGAAAGAAAAGAAAAAAAGAGAAGAGAAGACAAAACGAAAAGAAAAGAAAACAAAAGAAAACAAAAGAAAAGAAAAGCAGTGATAATGAAAAACGAGGATATCTTGTCACTCCTTTACGCAGAGGTAAGGCATCCCTCCCTTCCTCCACAGGCACCAATGGGCCAGAATCACCAGGAGCCCCCCGGCCCTCAGAATTCCCAGAGAGAACCACCGTGGGAAGAACGCTTGGGGAGTCACCTGGCTTCAAATGACCTGTCCCAGACCAAAGCTGGCCTATCAGAGGCAAGAGTCTCTGACCCACCAGCAGTTGGGGCTTAAGGGTCTGGAAACCCCACCTGTGAATATACAGAGTGGATGACAAGTTTCAGCACATCAGCACCCCTGACCAGAAGGAGCTGTCAAACACACAACTCCCAAATCTATCCTCCCCATTGATTCTGTGCATCCTTCTTAGCTCCAACCTCCAGGAGACCAAGATTCCTGGACAGAAAGAATTTATATAAATCAACAAGGGGAGAAAGATGAGCAGGAAGAGGACGAAAGGGCAAAAACCATCAACATTTGCACGCACAGACTTCTGACCCAGCAATTCCTCTTCTAAGAATCTGGGCTGTGAACACGCTTCCATGGGAACACGAGGATGAATGTTCACCGCACCACTGTTTGGGTTACGATGAACTACGTTCAAATACCACAAATAGGTGTCGATACGTTAAATAACTTGGATGAAATGGACAATTCCAAGCAATACACAAACTACTGAAACTGACTCAAAGAAACGGCAAATATATATATATATATATATATATATATATATATTTCATAAAGAAATTGAATTAGTAATCAAAAAGCTACACAAAGAAAAGCCCAGGTCCAGATGGCTTCAGCTGTAAATCCAGCCATTAGAGAAGAAGTAATACTAATTCCTCAGCAACTCTTAAAATAGGAGAGGGAACACTTCCCAACTTATTCTAGAAGACTAGCATTACCCCGACACCAAAACCAAAGTCATCACAAGAAAACTACAGACCAATATAGTTCATGGATATAGACACAAAATTCTCAAAAATATTAGCAAACTGAATCCGGCACCTTCTAAAAAGAATTATACACCATGACTGGGTGGGACTTATTACAGTCATGCAAAGTTGGTTTAACATCCAAAAATCAATGAATATAAAAACCAGAGGAATAAAAACAAAAACCGTATTATCAACTCAAAGACTAAAGAAAGCATTTGACAAAATTCAAAACCCTTTCTTGAGTAAAATTAAACACACACACACACACACACACACACACACACACACACCCTAAACTAGATAGAAGGGAAATTCCTCGACATGATAAAGGGCGTTTACAAAAAAAAAAAAAAAAATCACAGGTAATAATATTCTTAATAATGGGAAACTAGATACTTTGTCCATAAAAGAAGGTATAAGACCAGAATATCCACTGTCATCATTTCTGTTTATCATTGTGTTAGATATTCTAGCCCGAACAGTTGAGCAAAAGAAAAAAAAAAAAAAAAAACACAAAAAAACTATATAAAAGGCATCTGAACTGGAAAGGAAGAACTGAAACTCTCTCTATTCACATAATCTTATACAGAGAAATAAGGAATTCACTAAGCAAAACTTACTAAAAATAATACAATAAATGAGTTCAGGACGCAAGACACAAGATCAACCTACAAAAAAAATTGTTTTGCTATATACTATCGACGGACAATGAAAATAAAATTAAGAATTCCAATTTTAATAGCATCAAAGAGAATAAAATACTTACATGTAGATTTAACAAAATAAATGAAAAACGTATACTCTGAAAAGCACAAGACATTGATGACAGAAATTAAAGAAGTTATAAACAAATGGAGATAAATCCCATGATCACAACTAGAAGGGTTGGTATGATTAGGAGATCTACACCCTCCAAACTGATCTACAGATCCAACGCAATCTCTATCAAAATCCTAGCTGAATCCTTTGTAGAAATTAAAAAGTAATCCTAAAATTGACACTGAAATTCAAGGGGCCCAGAACGGCCAAAAGAACAAAGTTGGAGGACTCATACTTCCCAATTTCAAACTTACTGCAAAGCAAAACAATCAAGACAGTGTGGTAGTGACACAGGATAGGCCTATAGGTCCATGGAATGAAAGTTACAGTTCAGAAACAAATCCATAGATCTATGGCAATCGGTCTTCAACAAGGGTGCCAAGACTATTCAACGGGGTCTTTTCAACAAATCGTGTTGGGAAAACTAGATAGCCATGTGCAAAAGAATGAGGTTGGACCCTTAGATCACACCATCTACTGAAATGAACTGAAAATGAATCAACAACCTAGATATAAGAGCTAAAATTATAAAACTCTTAGAAGAAAGAACATATGGGTTGGCTCAGTCAGTTGAGTGTCTAACTTTGGCTCATGTCACGATCTCACGGTGCATGAGTTCAAGCCCCGCGTCTGGCTCTGTGCTAACAGCTCAGAGCCTGGAGCCTGCTTCAGATTCTGTGTCTCCCTCTCTCTCTCTGCCCCTCCCCCACTCATGCTCTCTGTCTCTCTCTGTCTCAAAAGTAAACATTTAAAAAAATGTGTAAATAAAATAAATAAAACTCTTAGAAGAAGAACACATAGGAGTAAGTCTTTGTGACACTGCACATGAAATGGATTCTTAGATATGACACCCAAAGCATAAGCAGCAAAAACAAAAAACAGTAATTTAGATTTAATTTCACCGAAATTAAAAACTTTTGTACTTCAACAGACACTCTCAAGTGAAAAGACAACCTCACAAAATAGGAGAAATATTTGCAAATCATATATCTGCCCCTCTCCCCCACTCGCAGTCTCCAAAATAAAAAAAAAAATTTTAATAAAAGATTCAAGATGCACTGCTAAGTGAGACAAATGGAATTTAGGTGATCCCATTTTTTTTCAATTAGATATAAAAAACCTATTTGTGTGTGTGTATCCCCTATATGATATACACATAAAGATATCAATATACAGGTATAAAATACATAGATATGCATAGGTATGTAGGTATCGATACAGATAGATAGGTCTGACGTGCATACACACATCGCTCATCCAGACAAAAAATACTAACTTGAAGGATAAATGTCAAAATAAGTTATAGGTTAAGGATATTTTTTTTCCTTTTTTCTTTTCAGTATTTTTTAAATTATCTGTAACAACTATAAATCATTTTTGGAGTAACTTGTTACCCAGCAATAGTTTTTAAGGCTTCGACACACAGCAGAAGCTCTGGCATTCCTTTCTTTGCTTCCCTCAGCCCCTGCCCCAGGCCCTTCTCTCGTCTTCATTACCGGGTATCCAGGGACACAAGTACACTGCCTTTGGTGTCCACAGAAAGCCCCTGGATTCGGGCCAATTCATTCCCGGCTCTGACCGTGGCTCTGTGGATTACAGACTGAGGCTCTCCCAAATGACCCTCCTATCCAGTTTACTCTCTGTTATCCATGAAAAGTGGCAATCAAAAGATCTTTTGTGGGGGAAAGATACGTATTTGTGTGTTCTTAGACAATGCCCTTGTATTGTCTGATCTGTTAACCCCAAATGATTAAGCACCTGCAAGGCACGGACTAGATACTGCAAGTGCCAGGGGAGGACTCCAGGGTATTTCATCTCAATTATTAGACAAAGCTGCTCAGCATTGTTACAGATGACCAGTGTCACAGTGGTTCAGAGGAGGCATGAAGCACTTCTGGCTGGAAGGTCAAGTGTATGAGTTCTCTACTCCTGTGTGACAAATGACTCCAAAACTTAGTGACTCTAAATTTCTTTGGCTCAGTAATGCAGCAGTGGTTTCATTGCACGGTTCCAGCTCGGAGTTCCTCAGGTGGCTACAGTCAGGACATGAACGGGGGCTGCATCACCTGAAGACCTGGTTGGGGCTGAGGGATCTGCTCACAAAGCTGCTGCCAGGAGGCCCCATCCTCCATCACACACACCTCTCCAGAGGCTGCTTGAATGTCCTCAAAATACTGCAGCTGACTCCCCCCAGAGTGAGTGATCTGAGAGGCAAAGCTACAGCACCTCTTACGACCTCGTCTGTGAAACTGCGCACCATCCCTTCCCCCTTATCCTATTCATTGGATGCGAGTGCCCACAACCACACAACCAGCTCACACTCAGGGGTGGGGGGGGGGAATTAGCTTCCACCTCTTGAGGAGGGAAGTATCAAAAAATGTGTGGACACATTTTAACACCACCCGATCAAGGAAGGCTTCTGGCGAGAAGTGGGATCCCACTAGACCTTAAAGGATAAACAGAAATCACTTTGAAATCACTTTGCTAGGGAGGGGGAAGAGGCCATTACAGGCAGTGGTTACTGTGTGGACAGAGGTGGATAGATGAAGAAGCATGATGTGTGCTCAACGAACAGTGAGTCGATCAACAAGGCAGACAGGCCTTTCAAGGCTCACGTGAGGGCGAAGTGAGAACGTGGACAGGAAGTACCAGACGGGGCCTGGTCCAAGGCGAGCACGCAGTTCCTGCTGGTAGTTGCTATTTACTACTTAGAAAGCTTGCTCTGGGGGGGCGCCTGCTGGCTCAATCGGTTAAGCCTTGTTTAAGCATCCAACTTCAGCCCAGGTCATGATTTCACGGTTTGTAGGTTCAAGCCCCACATCGGGCTCTGTGCTGACAGCTCAGAGCCTGGAGCCTGCTTCGGATTCTGTGTCTCCCTCTCTCTCTCTACCCTCCCCCACTCACAGTCTCTCTGTGTCTCTCAAAAATAAACAAACATAGAAAAAAAGTTAAAAAGAAAGCTTGCTCTGGAAGTGAGCTGTGTCCTTTTGAGAGATGGTCTGGAAGCTTTAGGACAGTTCCGGATTTAGAACACAGCTTTATCAGTCTTCCCAGAGGCAGTGTGTTTAGATTACTGTTAAAAACGGGTTTGCGTTTCCCAAGTGAGGATGCTGGGGCTGGCACAGATGGGAGGCTGAGGGCTGAGACCCGGCCTCAGGCCTGAGTAATGCACTGGGCAGCGACTCCTGCGTGGACAGCGCCCAAGAGCAGAGAACAGTGGCAACTTGGCCTCAGCTGTGCCGGCCCCACTTCTCGGTGACTCATTGAACTTTCCTATGGGACAGTCCAGCCATGGCAAAGAGCAAGTCTCTTTTTCCACCCAGAAGCAGGGTGACTCAGGCCAGCCCGGAACAGCAGCTCCGGCCACTCACACCTACCGCCGTCCACACCCCCGAGATTGCATCACACAGCCAAGAGCACACAGAACGCACTCAATATATGCTTACTGACTCATTAGCACTGTCCCGTAGGCCCTTCAATACAGAATGAAGTCCCGCCGAGGCATCCTCAGGAAGGGAATTCCCCCTCCATCAGGAAGCCAGCATTGGATTGTCACAAAGAAATGTAATTCAGCCTCCTCATCAATAGCATCCGCTCAGCTGTCCCATTTATTATTAGCAACAACGGTTGCCACCCAAATCCCAGCCACAGCCAGCGTGTCCCCTTGGGCTCCCCTTTAACAGCCAGTCAAGTAAGCCATGAGATAATCACAGAGAGCCAGCGCTCAACCAAGGAAGTCACAGATTGGGCCCCAGGCTTTTGTTTGGATTCCACCCCTGTCCTCTCCACCTCCCAAAATAGAAAACATCAGGCCTTCCTCTAGAAGGGCAAAGCGAGTCCTTGGGGGTGAACGCAGGAGGAGGTCTAAGGCAGCAGGAGCAGAAGAGAACAGAACCTGCAAGGTCAGCCTCAAGAAATCCTTCAGACGCCCCTCCTTGTTCACTTGGGTGTCAGCCCCTGCCCAGGCAACGGAGAAGCAGCCATGAAGGAGCACAGTGTAGGAGGCCACAGACCTCCATCTCGCCGCCCTGCGCCCTACCTCCATCTGGTCCACAGCAGCCCTACATCTGGATGCGGCCTTTCCCTGCAGACAAGCAGCCACCTGTTCTTTCCTTCTTGCTATATCTCAGCTGGGGAGGTCTCCACCAGCACTGCCCCCTCTCCCTCATCCTCCCCCCGACCCTACTTGGAGAAGGGACACTCACTGCCACCCACCTGCTGCCCATAGGGTCCCTGCTAGGCAACCTGCCCTAGCTCTGAGCTCCTTTCTTCCCCTCCTAGAGACAGGATGTGTTTACATGTGAACGGCCTTTCTACAACCCCTGCCCAGGAGGTACCACAGGCCCGCTGCTCACAGCACAGGACGGTGTCGTCTGAGCACCTGTGCCTGGGAGTGGGGCTGCGGTGGGGTAACGTGAGCCAGTCTGCAGAGCCTGGCAGAGCACCCAACACAGCATGCTCGTGCATGGTAGCAACTGTCTCCTTGTCCCTGCCTATCTGAATCTAGGACACACCAAAGAGGCAAAGGTGTGTCGACGGCAACAAGAGACATGGAAACAAGACAAGGATGGAGGAGAAGGTGCTCCCAGGAAAATGGGATGGAGAGACATGGGCTGGATGGTGCTGGGGGAAGAGGGAAACAGAGCAAGCTTCTTGTCCCCATAGGCAAGGAAGACACTGCAAAAGAAAAGGATTTCTGGAGAGTTTTGTAAAGAGATTTTTGGAAGGTTGGGAGAGCTAAGGAACACAGAGCACACCCCCCATGGGGAGCCAGACAGGATATGTGCCATGGCTGCCTAGCCAGAGCGCAAGTCTCACTGCTCTAACTCTGCTGCTGGCCTACAGGTCCCCCTCCACAGCGCGGGCAGAGTGAGGGGGCCAGCTGGCCACCAGCCTAGCTGCCAAAGCCTGCGGAAAACGCTGGTGATGTTCCCCACAAGAAGACAAAGGGTAGGTTCGCTAGAATAGGAGATCCTCATAGGCAGGCCCTTGATTTCGTTCACTGCTATGTCCTTGGGCCTAGAATTGCCTGGCACATAGGAGATGCTCCAGGAACACGTGCTGAATGAGAGACTGATTACTCTGCCAAGCAAGCCAAGAACGAAGCAGGCGGTGGAGGCTGAGTCTTCGGCTTAGGAGTCTGGGCTAAACAGGCCAGTGCTGATGCCAGTAAGTACTGTCTGCTCCTTGGCCACAGACTGTACCCCTCATCCTGGACAGCCAACCCTACCCCCAACTGGCACCTCCAGTAAGTTGCATCCAGGCACAGGGAGTGCTCCATGCAAGCCTCCCTCCCCTTCTCTCTTATCCTACCTTCTTGCTCCTCTTTCCCTTCTTTGGGCTCCAATCCCACCAATTCACATTGAGCACAGCTCCTCGGCTGCTGGCGCCTGGAGACACTACTTCAGCTGTGTCATCTTGGGCCAGGAGCCTTCAGGGGTCTTTATTTACTATGACAACCGTGATGCAACAGAATTGCCTGAAGGGCTTGTTGAAAAACAGGTTTCGAGCCACCTCCCCCCACAAGCTTCTAATTCCTGGCCAGAAAAGCTCCATTTATAACAAGTTGCCAGGTGATACTGATACTCCTGGTCTAGAGACCACACTGAGAACCACTAACTTGTGGAATTCATTGTACTTAATGAAGGTGATGTGTGACAGGGACCAACCTGGCCAGAGCAGAGGTGGAACAGCATCAGGAAGAATGGGAAGATGGCTGAGTTCTTATGGAACATCTTAAAAATTAGGCAGAATTCTATTTAAATCTCCAAGGATTCGAAAATGCAAATGACTACAGGTACCAAGCAAGTAGCCTAAGAGTGAAGGGCTAAGTGAAAAGATTGATTCAATAATCAAAAAACTTCCCAAAAAGAAAAGTCCAGGATCAGATGGCAACATGGCAAATTCTAACAAACATTTCAAGAAGAATTACCACCTGGGCTCCATGCTGGGCTTAGAGCCTACTTAAAAAAAAAAAAAAAAAAGGAGGGGGAGGGGGAGGATGGGGGAGAAGAAGTGGGGAGGAAGGGGAGGAGGAGGAAGTAGAAGAATTACCACCAATCCTTCATAAACTCTTCCAGAATATGTAAGAGGAGGGAACACTTCCTAACTCATTATCAAAACCATACAAAGAAACTACAAGGGTAGGAAACTACAGACCAGTATCCCTGCTGGATACAGACGCAAAAATCCTCAACAAAACAGTAGCAAACCAAATTGAACAGCGTGCCATATGCCATGACCACATGGGATTTATCCCAGGAATGCAAGGTTGGTCCAACATAAGAAAATCAATGTAATACATCATATTAATAGAATGGGGGGAGGGGGGGAGGGACACATGATCATCTCAACTAATACAGAAAGAGCACTTGACAAAACCCAATAATAAAAATACTCAGAAAACTAAAAATAGAAAGAAACTTCCTCAATATGATAAAGGACTTTTTTTTTTATAAACCCAAGTCATGCTCAATGACACTGAAAGCATACTGAAAACTTATCCATAAGACCAGGAACCAAATAAGGATACCCACTCTCACCACTACTATTCAGTGTACTAAAAATTCTAGCCAAAGCAATTAGGTAAGAGAAAGAAATAAAAGGCATCCAAATTGGAAAGGAAGAAATAAAACAATCTCCATTTATAGATGACATGAACCAATATGGAAAAATCCAAAGAATAGACACACACACACACACACACACACACATGCACACGTTACTAAAGCTAATAAAGGACACTTAAAACCGTTTGTTACAAGCTCAACAAACAAAATTCAGTTGTTTTTATATATGAGCATTGAGAAATCTGAAAAGAAAATTAAGAAAACCATTCCATTTACAATAGCATTTTTAAAAATCTACTATAGGGACGCCTGGGTGGCTCAGTCGGTTAAGCATCCGACTTCGGCTCAGGTCATGATGTCGCGGTTCGTGAGTTCGAGCTCCGTGTCAGGCTCTGGGCTGACAGCTCAGAGCCTGGAGCCTGTTTCCGATTCTGGGTCTCCCTCTCTCTCTGCCCCTCCCCCGTTCGTGCTCTGTCTCTCTCTGTCTCAAAAATAAATAAACGTTTAAAAAAAAAATCTACTGTAATTTTACCAAGGGGGGTGAAATATTTGTACCCTGAAAACTACAAAACAGTGATGAAAGAAATTTAAAAAGACATAAATAAATGGTACGACATCCCTTGCTCATGGGTTGGAAGATAATATTCTTAAAATAGCAATACTACCCAAAGCAATCTAGAATGCAACCTCTATGAGAATCCCACTTGGATTCTTTGTAGAAATTGAAAAGCTGATCCTACAGCTGATCTGGAAACTCAAGGGAAAACATTCTGCCAAAACATTTTTTTTTGTAGTACAATTGAGTTACATTAGTTTCAGGTGTACCACAGTGATTTGACTAGTTTGCACATTTTGCTATGTTCACCAACAAGAGTAGCTACCACCTGTCCTGATACCTCACTATTACTACAATGTCACTGACTGTATTCTTTATGCTGTTGTCCTTTATCCCCATGAGTTACTCGTTCCACAACTAGAAGCCTGTATCTCCCACTCCCCTTCACCCATTTTGCCCAATCCTCCAAACCCCTCCCAAAACTGATGGCAACCATTAGTTTGCTCTATGTATTCATTAGTCTGATGCTGCCCTTTGTTTACTCATTTGGGATTTTTCAGATTCCACTTATGAGTAAAATCATCTGTATTTGTCTTTCTCAGTCTGACATTTCACTTAGCACAATACCCTCTAGGTCCATCCATGTTGTCTCAAATGGCACAATCTCATCCTTATGGCTGCATGATATTCCACTGAATACATATATACCACATCTTCCTTATCCATTTGTTAACAGACATGCCGTTTTCACATCTTGGCTATATTGTAACTAATGTGGCAATAAACACAGGGGTGCATGTATCTTTTCAAATTAGTGTTTTCGTATTCTTCTTCATAGTGGATTTACTGGATCATGTGGTAATTCTATTTTTAATTTTTTGAGGAACTTCCACTGTTTTCCACAGTGGCCTCACCAATTTACATTCACACTACCAGTATATGAGGATTCATCTTTCCCCACATCCTTGCCAACACTTATTATTTCTAGCCATTCTGGCATGTGTAAAGTGACATCTCATTGTGGTTTTAATTTGCATCTTCCTGATGATGAGTGAAGTTGAGCATCTTTTCATGTGTCTGCTGACCATCTGTATATGTTCTCTGGAGAAATATCTGTTCAGGTTCTCTGCCTGTTTTTTAACCAGACTGTTGGATATGAGTGGTTTGTTTGTTTGTCTGTTTGTTTTTTTATTTGAGAGGCTGGGGTGGGGGAAGCATGACTAGGGGAGAGGGACAGGGAGAGAGAATCCCGAGCAAGCTCCACGCTCAGCACAGGCCAGACATGGGGTTCGATCCCACAACCCTGGGATCATGACCTGAACTGAAATCAAGAGCCAGACACTCAACTGACTGAACCACTGGGTGGGTTTTTTTAATTTTTGGTGTTGAGTTGTGTAAGTTCTTTTGGATATTAACCCCTTATCAGATATATCATTTGAAAATTATCTTCTCTCATTCACTAAATTGTCTTTCTGTTTTGTTGATGGTTTCCTTTGCTCTGCAAAAGATTTTTTATTTTGATGTCATCCCAATAGCTTATTTTTGCTTTTGTTTCCCTTGCCATAGGAGACATGTCTAGAAAAATGTTGCTATGGTCAACATCAGAGAAATTACTGCCCGTGTACTCTTCTAGGCTTTTTATGGTTGCAGGTCTCACAGTAGGTCTTTAATCCATTTTGAGTTTATTTTTGTGTATTCTGTAAGAAAGTGGTCCAGTTTCATTCTTTTACATATAGCTGTCCAATTTTCCCAACACTATTAAAGAGACAGTCTTTTCTCCATTGTGTATTCTTGCCTCCTTTATCATAGATTAATTGACCATGTAAGTATGGGTTTATTTCTGGACTCTCTTCTGTTCCATTGATCTATGTGTCTATTTTTTGTGCCAGTACCATACTGTTTTGATTACTACAGCTCTGTAGTATATCTTGAAATCTGGAATTGTGATACCTCTAGTTATGTTCTTCTTTTTCAAGATTGCTTTGGCTATTTGGAGTCTTTTGTGGTTGCATACAAATTTTAGAATTATTTGTTCTAGCTTTGTGAAGAATGTCGTTGGTATTTTGGTAGGGATTGAATTTAATCTGCAGATTCCTTTGGGTAATAAGGACATCTTAACAATATTAATTCTTCCAATCCATAAGCATGGAATATCTTTCCATTTGTTTGTGTCATCTTTAATTTCTTTCACCAATGTTTTATAGTTTTTGGAGGACTTTCACCTCCTTGGTTAAGTTTATTCCTAGGTATTTCATTCTTTTGGTTCAATTGTAAATGGGATTCTTAAATTCTCTGCTACTTTGTTATTAGACTATAGAAACACTATCAATTTCTGGGTATTAATTTTGTATCCTGTGACTTTAGTGAATTCATTTATTACTTCTAGTAGTTTTTTGGTGGAGTCTTTAGAATTTTCTTTGTATGTCATCTGCAAATAGTGACAATTTAACTTCTTTACCACTTTGTATACTTTTTTTTTGTCTGATTGCTATGGCTAGAACGTCCAGTACTATGTCAAATAAAAGTGTCAAGATAGGACATCCTTGTCTTATTCCTGATTGTAAAGGAAAACCTCTCAGTTTTCCACTACTGAGCATGATGTCAGCTGTGGGTTTTCATATTTCTCTATTATGTTGAGGGATTTTTATCCTTCTTTTTGTTGATGTGGTTTATCACACTGACTGATTTGCGATTACTGAACTATCCTTGCATCTCCAGAAGAAATCCCACTTGATTGCGGCAAATGATCTTTTTAATGTATTGCTCTATGCAGTTTGCTAATATTTTGCTGAGGATTTTTGAATCTATGTTTACCGGGGGTACTGGCCTATGGATTTCTTGTGGTGTCTCTCGCTGGTTTTGGCATCAGGATAATGCTGGCCTTGTACAATGTATTTGGAAGCTTTCCTTCCTCTTCTACTTTTTGGAATAGTTTGAGGAATACAGGTATTAACTCTGATTTGGCCAAATCAGCCCACAAGACATAAGTTCCAAGCTCTGCCCTGTACAATGGGAAGCCAATAGGAATGTCCCTGAGCTGGAAAATGGGATGATGTAGGCAAAATTTTAGCAACCCAAGGTGTCCTCTGTTGGGCACCCATGATGCACCAGGCACTGAACCAAGCATTTCACAAATGCCACGACAGAAGCCTCACAAGTGCCCAGGGAGTGGGTGAGAGGGTGGGAGGGTCAGAGCAGTTAAGCGACCTGCCCAGAGTAAACACCCAGTAAAGGCAGAACCCAGATTCAAGTCCAGATCTTTCTGGGTTTGCCAACGCCACATCTCACGCACATGTCCGATGGGCATCTCAGACTTCACAAGCCCCAACGGAACTCCTGTTAATGTTCTTCCTCGAAAGCCTTCCTCCACCCATCCTAAAGCTCAGGACAAATCTCCAGGGTCATCACTGGATTCTTTATCCCTCATCCCTCACCCCCAATCTGACTGTAAGTCCACTGTCAAAATACATCCCAAGTCTGAGCACTTCTCCGCATCCACCCTGCCTCCACCAGGTCTCACTGTCCCTCAGCAGGACCATGCAGCGGCCTCCACACCAGAGCCTCCCTAATCAGCTCCCCATGTGATAGCCACATGGTCTTTCTGAAAGATAAAGCAGACGACACTGGTCCCCAGCTTAAAACCCTCCAATAGGGGTGCCTGGGTGGCTCAGTCAATTGTCAACTCTTGGTTTGGGCTCAGGTCATGATCTCACAGTTCATGAGACCAAGCCCCACATTCCGCTCTGTGCTGACAGAGTGAAGCCTGCTTGGGATTCTCTCTCTCTCTCTCTCTCTCTCAAAATAAATAAGTAAACTTAAAAACTCCAACATACCACTCCACACCCCTGCCAAGGTGCAGGGGGTTCAAGCCATTTCTGTTTAGTAACAGGGTCACCAGGCTCACCCCCTGTCCTGGAGCTAGCAGTGGCACGGCCTCAGACTTGGGGGATGCCTTAGCCCTACCCCCAAACAAGCGTCCTGTCACTGCCCACACTCATCCCTAAACTGTCACCCTCAGCTCTCCTAGAGAAAGGAGGGTAACATGGCCCACTCCAGCCCACAGCAGACAGATCTGTGAGTGAGGAAGAGCCCAGCAGTCCTGCTCTCACCCAGTCAATCTAGGACCCCCATGTTCCCTAGGACGGTACAAAGGTCCTGGCACAGCAGAAACAAGGGATCCACGGAGCCTTCAAGGACAATCTGGCTTTGGCAGGAGAGGACCTTGACTCCTCACGCCAGCCAGGAACATTGCACACACGCCACTACCTTGTGCACACTGACTGCACGGCTCAGGGGCTCCGTGACAGGACGCAGAGCCCCTGCCAGGGCCATCCGGGGCGCCACAGCACGAAGGGGAGAGGGGGCTGGACCTACAAGGCAGGCCTGGCCAGCTCCGAGTGTGCACAGCCAGGCAGAAGCCCAGCAAGAGAGTCCCTCCTCCCTCCCTCACCTGGGCACCCCACCTGTAGCTGGCCGTGGGGCCCCTCAGGCTCCGGCACAGCGCCTACAAGCCTTGTCAGACTTGCACAGAGATGAGTCCCGCCCGGTCCCCTGCCGGGACCCCATCTCAGATCTCCAGGCCAGGGAGGAAAGGCTCTTGTCCCCAGCTCTGTCCCGCGGCCTCCCACAAGCCCCTCCACACACATAGTCCCCACTGTCCCTGATCTTTGTCCCTCCTTCCCCTGAGTGACAGGTGGCTTCCATGCCCCATGGTAGGCCAAGAGCCACCAGGGGCTCCCTGCCAGGCAAAAGGAGAAGGGGGTCTGGCTGCTCGGGCAGCAGGGCCTGGCCAGGCACTCCTCCACAGCCTGGGACACTCACCAAAAGATTCTTCAAGAAATCCATCATCTTCTACCCGTGCCTTCCCCTGCAAGTTGGAAGGGCCCTGTCTGTCTGCCTGAGCACCCACTGTAGCTGTTGCTGCCACAACCCCAGCAGCTGGGCTGCTGACGTTGGACAACTTCCTTAAGATCAAACAAGGAACTGCAGGATTTGGGTGTCCGCCCGGAGCTGTTATTCCACATTGACTAGCCCTGACCTTTGACCCCTCCTCTGCCAGTGCCGTTTTCCTGGGAACCCAGGGCTGGTGGTCATGTGTCATAAGAGCAAGGGGTGCCTCCCAAGGGATGCATCCTGCCAGCAGGTTGTAAGAGGAGGCCCACTTGGGGGCCTGGGGGATGGAAGGTAGGACTCCCCCATGCACGGGGCCTCAATGTTCTCGTCTGTGAACTGGGAAGACCTATATATAAGGAGAGTAAGAACAAAGTAAAAGAAAGACAGCAGGTGTCTGCAACTTTAAAGGCATTCTCGTGAACCCCACAGACCCTGAAACGTCGTCCTACTCAAAGGTTTGAAGCCACACCTGAAAAAGTAAGTGGCTCCTTTCCAGATGGGGCTTGTACGAGGAGGGCAGAGGCACAGCAAACTGCTTTCTTTCAAAAAGAGCCTGAGGGGTTGGTTTGTTTTTGTTTTTTTTTTTTTTTTTAGAATCATTACATGCATTTCTTCGGTTAAAAAACAAAAATTTTAATGTGCTTTCAAAAAGAGAGCAGTCCTCATGACCTACGGTTATCCCATAAGAAAAATTAAAAACAAATAAAGCAAATGGCTTGGACAGATACACTTGGCCTCCACAGCTCAGGGCCCAGAGGCGCCAGAGTGCTGTGCCATTAATAAGAACGCAAGTGTGGGGAGCGAGGAGCCAGGCCCCGGAGCTCTGCCCAGGGCTCACCTGGGTCTCAGAGTCTCTTTCTAATACTAATAAACATATTACATTTAATATCCACCCACAACCCCCGGTCCCATTCCAGCTTTGGGCAGAAAGCAATGTCCCTGGCTCAGAAGGAGAAGAATGAATTTTTTTAATCCCTCCAAAAAAGGCGGTGTGGTGTGGGGTAGCTCCGGACTTGGTGTGTGGCAGACAAGGTCCTAACTCATGGTTCTGCTGCTATAAGCTGTCACTCACCTTCTGAGCCTTAGTGTCCATATCTGTAAAATGGACAGATCTGACCCACTTGGCAAGGTGTTTTAGAAAAGGATTGGGGTGTATATACTGTGTCCCATGGAGGACGAAACACAAAGACCTTCAGCCTTTTAGTTGATAGCATGAAAAGTACCCCAGCACCTGCTCAGCCCCACCCAAGAAGCTGATCTGGTCCCTGCCTTCCCTCCCCTGACCCAGCCCACCACCAGGCACAAGACCCATCTCCTTTCCCCAGCGCAGCCCCACCATGCTCCTGCTTGAGCTTCAGGAAATGTCCCCAGGGCTGGAGGAGGGCACAGCTCAGTTGCGGTCAGAGAAGGCCTTGGCATGGGTCCATCCCTGGGGGCTTCAAGTGACACTGGAAGTCATAAGGGGTGGGGGATGAAGGGCAGAGTTCTAGGATGTGCACACAGTTGTAGGAGGCATGAGCTAGGGAGAGCCCTGGCTGCAGAGAAGACTGCCAATGTCCCTTCCAACTCTTAAGACTGATAGATAACCAGTCTCCCTGCCCCTGGGGAAAGGTACCCAGAGTAAGGCTCCTGCCTCTTCAACATCCTCCCTGCTCCCTCCTGTACCTGCTTCCGGCTCATCTGCATTCCTGCTCGGAGCCAATGAGTCATTTAGCTGAGCCCTCACCCCGCCCTGCCACACCCACTCCTGCAGGCCAGCTCCCCAGGACACCCTCCCCAGAATACTTCTGCAACCCCCCTGCCACTGCACCCCAGCGCCCAGGGAGCCTCATGGTCCAATCCCCTGCCTCTGCACAGGAATGCATTCAGAGGCAGCAGCAGTGAGGAAGGAGACAGGAAACTAACTGGTCCCCTCTGAGCCAAGCACTGGCTTCAGGCAGGGCACCCAGTGAAGATCAGCCTCAGTCCCTTCTCTTACCTGCTCCCCTCTATTTGGTTGACTCCTACTTGCCCTTGAAGCCTTAGCTTGCAAATCACCTCTTCTAGGAAGCTTTCCTGGCTTCTACCCCTCCCCCAGATGGTACACCCACAGCATCCTGCATATGCCCTATGGAATCACTTCTTGCTCTGTATTTTAATTTGTTTGTCGCCATCACCCCCCCACCCACCGAATTCATCTGTAATCTCAGCACCTGGCACACAGGTGCTCAACAAATACTTGCTGAATGAATAATCAAATAAAAGAACTGAGTTCCATCTAGTGACTAAGAGAATCACCTAAGTAAATAATCACAACCCAATAAAAGAGGGGCAGTAATGGGGATAAGCCAATGCCTGCATGGATGCACAGAGGAGTGGGCAACAGCTATGCTACAAAGGAAGGACTTTCCAGAAAGGAGTTACTCTCCCCATTTCGCAGTAAGACCACAGCGATACAAGAAAATCAAGTCCTGAACCTAAGGATGCACAGTGGTAGAGCAGGAGTCAAGATCCAGGCCTAGGATTCGTTCCCACTACCTCCCATTTGATAATCTAACCTTACAATAATCTAGTTGGGGAGGAGGTGGAAAATGAAGCTCAGAGAGGTTAACTGACCTGCTTAGGGTCACACAGCCTGTGAGGAGCAGAGCCAAGTGTACCAGGTGAAAGAGGGGATAAGGTGGGAGAGAATGGAGAGGAAGAAGGGGAAAGGGTGGGGGGAAAGGTGTCTGCCTTTGCTAAACTCGAGAGGGCAGGAAAGAGGCTGTGGGCAAGGAGGCCCACAGCGCCTGGCAGGATCATGAGCAGCGGTGGCGACAGGACCACACCCTGGTGGCCTCTCCAGAGGGACAGGCAGGGCCGAGACAATGAGTCCTGAGGACAGCAAAGCACAGAAGAAGGAACGAGGGCCAGGGAGACAAACAGCCATGCTGGTGGAACAAAACTACCCACTGACCACAGGAAGGTGGGCGGGGGGGGGGGGGGGGGGGGCCGGGGGGGGGGGGGTGGAGATTAAGGTCTGAGCAAAACTCCCCTCTGTCATATTAGCCTCCTGTATCTTTGAAATGGGACCTCTCTTCCTTCTACACCAGAAAATCCACTATTAAGGATGCCCAACGGGGGCACCTAGGTGGCTCAGTCAGTTAAGCTTCCAACTTCAGTTCAGGTCATGATCTCATGGTTCGTGGGTTCAAGCCCACATCGGGCTCTGTGCTGAAAGCTCAGAGCCTGGAGCCTGCTTCAGATTCTTTGTCTCCCCCTCTCTCTGTGCAACTCCCCCACTCATTCTCTCTGTCTCTCTGTCTCTCTGTCTCTCTCTCTCTCTCTCAAAATAAATAAACACTTTAAAAAAATTTTTAAAGGATGTCCAATGGTAATAATTTGATTACAAAATATCCTGCTTGTAGCAAGTTCACCTGGACCAGCAGTTTCCTTCCCTACCTGGAATTTTTCAATAGCAGCTGTGGTCCCAGAGAAAGAGCACCAGAGTGGGAGTCAGACAGACCAGCATCCAAATCCTAGCGTAGCCACTGGGCAGCTATGTGACCTTGAGCCCCATTTTCTTCATTTGTAAAACTGGAATGATGATCCCCACCTTCCCGGGTGCTTCTGATGAAATGAGATGACAAACGTACATGTGCCTAACACAAGGACAGCAACTGATCAACAACATCTGCCAACTCTGAATCTGTCGAGTTTATAGACTACCTTCGTGATGGGAGCAGTTGACATTTACGGGGCTCTTGTTTTATGTGCCAGGTCCTGGACTCCAATCCTCGTGACCACCTCGGAGGCCGTCGCTATTATTATCCCCACTCTACATGTGTGGAAACTGAGGCTGAGAGAAGAAATAACTAGGTCAACAGCCAGCATCGGCGAGACAAACACAGTCAGCCTCCAGAGTCCAAGTTCTGAACCAGCACTCTAACAGGGCCCGGGGGCATTGTTGGGATCAGCTGGTGGGTATACACGCAGCAGAAGGCTCGGGGTCCAAATCCCACCTGTCCTTCCCTAAAATCTTTCTGAAAGCCCTCAGCCAGAATTCCCATAGCACTTGACTTGAGTACATACCATATCCTGTTTCCTCCTAATGGCTAGGTGACTGGCTGATCTTTCCTCTCAATTAAAAACTCCTGGCAGGCAGAAGCTATGTCTATATACACCAGATTTCATCAAACCCAAAAATGACCTCCATTATAAGATACACATTATTTTATGTATCACTAACAAAGCAAAAACACCACCGGCCACAAACTCTGGCATGCGTTGGTAGTGAGATGCAGCCTGGCTTCACAGACGTGAAATGGGGGTTTTGTGGGGGAGTGTATCTTAGAAGCAATGAAATACAGTAGTAGCTGCACAGTAATTATTTGTACTCAGTAATTATTTCTTGGGGTAGCAGAAAGAATACTAAACTTGAAATCACAAGCCTCAAGTTAGTGTCTTACCAGCTGGCTAAGGGGAGTGCTACATGTACCTCTCTAAAACTCAATTTTCTCATCTATGAAGTCGGGGAAAGAATTCTTCCCTTCCGGGGTAGTTGTGAGAACCAGAAGCATTCAAGAAAATGCTTCATAAACTGTAAAGCACTGTCCCAGCTAAAGTATAAGCAGGATGTACAGTGGATGATGAACACCATCAGTGGTTACAACCAAGGCGGGGAGGCCCTGTGGGTGTTTGCAAGGGGCACTGCCTTGGGGCAATCCAGGCCCATTTCCAGGAAACAACTGAGGCTCCTGCTTCCGAGATGTCCCTACCTTGGAACAAGGGCATGGCACTTGTTCCCAGGCCTGCACTGGTTAAGGAATTGTGAAGTCTACACAGTAGAGGCTCTCCAAGCCAGCCTTTGGGGTGCCGGTCTAGTCTGCGGCCTGAAACTCTGAGGCTTCCGAACAAAGGTGGGCTCAGGTTCAGGTCCAAGGCTCCCAGTGGGGGGCTGGACAAACAGCTGTGTAAATCTCACCGGGTTATCAAGTTATAGGCCTGCAAAGGGTGAGCCGGGCTGTCAGGCAGCAGCCTACACGCAGGAAAGTGAGGGAGTCAGCCTGGCTGTGGTCTCATCTGTGGCCACACTGTGGCCCTCTGTTTCTGTCTATCCTGAGGAATAGGAAATATAGCAGCCTTGAGGCTGAGAGGGTGGGAGCAAAGGGCAGCACTGGCCTCCAGGAAAACCTCTGCTTCCCCCCAAGTCTTCTTGTCCCTGAAATGCAAAGTGTCCTGAGCTCCGTGGCATTTCTCTCTCCTAATTGCCACTGGTGGGTGGGTGTCTGGCTGGGTGTCAGAGACGTGGCTCCCCCCCCCCCCCCCCATCACTCTTTGGTGGTCTTTGTTCCCCAGGCAAGGTACCTGCACAAACCAGGGCACCTTCCAGCTCACCCTCTCCCAGTACGCTTCCTTCCCCTCTCCCTCTCTCCCCTCTCCCTCTCTCCCCTCTCCCTCCTGCCCACTTTCCTGCTGGCTCTCTGAGAGCAGAAACTGCAGCCGTGCTGTCCAGCACACCTGGACCCTGGGTTTGTAGAGAGGACGGCAGAAGCCTTCTGTACCCTGCATCTCCCCCTCGCCCTCCACTAAGTTTTAAGAACCAGGCACTCCTGACCCGGTGCCAACGGGCAGCCTCCCCCGGTCCTGGCCTTGACCTGTACCTGCGAGAAAGGAGAGGCTGCAGAGGCTGCCACTGGGCTCACCCATTCAGAGAGAAGCCAGCCCAGCCCCGACACGGGACCTGCGCCCTCCCCAGCAGACCCTGCTCCCCTTCGCTTATCTCAGGAGCTGTCCCCTGCCCTCCCATGAGAGTGTCCCTGCCCTCCTGGAAGGCTAGCACTACCTCGGGGAACCATGAACACACCCAGCTACCACCAGGGAGAGTGTCCTCATCCTGCCGGTCTCTTGGCTGTGACCAGAGCTCAGCTCACTTATCTCCAAAATAAAGACTCCTCCTGGTCTCACTCCCTAAGTCACTCTGAAGCTTGAGGCAAGACCGAGTTGAGGGACACCAACTTCACACCATTTCTAAAGTAGGAGGCACCGTCCACCACGACATATACCACACACCAACCAGCCTTCTCAACAGGCCTCTCCTAGCTCTGTGCCTCAGTTTCCACTCTCACTCAGAGTATACAGGAGCCGCCCTCCCTGCCACTGGGGCCAAGTGGTCACCCCAGAGGGACCTGGCTGCTCCCAGAGCCCTCGTCCCTGGGAGGTGCTTCCAGCTGCTGTACAACCGCTACTCTGAGACCAAGAAGAAAAAAGAAGCTCTCCACCCCCCATGCCCACACCAGCACTGTTACTAAGTGGCAAGAGCGAGGTTTAGAGATTATCTAAATCAGAATTGCAATTATCCAGGCTCTTCCTGTTAACACTGCCCTCCATCCAGGGCAACAGATCCCTGGGATTTGGCTGAAGTCAGTCCCTTGCCTAGCACAGAGCAGGTTCTCATCAGATGCACTGGACTGAAAACGGAATAAATCAATACATGTGTTTGTGCCGCTGGGTTTGGCTAAGCGAAGGGCAGTATCAGAAAAGAAGTCACAGGAGATGGGTAACTTTGGGGGCTCGTGCTCCCAGTATGCCTGAGAGATGCCATCTGAGTCATCCCACCTCAGCCCTGGTGGCCCCTAAAAGGCCCAACTGTCTCCTCCCCGGAGGGAGAAGGCAGAAGGAAGTCTGGGGGGCTCCACCCCGCTCCTTGCTGAGGGTTTCGTTTCAGGCTAACCTGCAGGAAGGGGACATCTGCAAATTGCATGTTCTTTCCCTTCCCCGTCTTCCAATTAATGATTACCTAAATAAATGCTTCGGTCCCGAGCGACTCGAACAGCCCCCGAGCTCCAACAGCCTAATTATACACACACAGCCACGTGGGGACGTTGACACTGAACAGCTCTTTCCCATAAACCATATGTCAAGTTACACGATTGTCCCGCCTGCTTTTGCCAGCTGAGGCTGATGAACGGGTACTAGGGCAAATGCAGGCCCTTGTAAGATCGGGGCGGGGCCGTTGGGCTGCCCACCTCAGGCCCAGCTGTCCCGGCTGAGGGGCAGCAGCGGGCTACAAAGACACCACACCCACATGGGGTCCTGCAGCATCCACCTCCCACACAGACACCCCAAACAAAGGAACTACAACAAAGAACAACCCAAATGTTCACATCCGCCATACACCCACCCCCCAACACACACACACACACACACACACACACACACACACACACACGGTACACACTCACTCATGCAAACACACACAGGCTTGGTCCTCTGGGGTTTGTGGGCCCCCAAGGTGAGGACCATTAGCCAGCTGCACACGCCCTCCTGCAATAAACAGTTGTATCTGTTGCTGTTTCTAATTTGCCTGCCCAGTGGTCCCCTCCTCAAAAGCAGACAACAAAGGAGGCACGCAGAGTGAAGGAGGACCAAGTCGAAGACCTCAGCCTTCTTCTCACAATCCAATTCCTTTTCTACCAAAAGATCTGTGTATCCAGTGGATACGCTGGAAGCAGTGTGGGCGCCTGGCTCAGAGGGCTAGTGCCACCTTCCAGACCTCACACTGAGGCTGCACGCAGGGCAGGACTGACACAGCAGATGAGCGGGCCACGCAGGGAACGTGGGACGCGGTAGCAGATGCACCCATTCTGACTGAGGAGGCCGCCGCCGTCCCCACTTAGGCACGGTCTCCCTAAGGATGTCTCCAGGAGCACCTGAGTTGGGGAGGTAGGCAGTGGACACGGTGGTGGGGCCCTAGCGCCTGGCAGCCTGACCCCCTGGGTCTGCCCAGCTGATTTTGCAGCCAGTGGCTTGTCACTGCTCCCCAGCCCCCAGTAGCCCCAGCCCCAGGCCACTCGCTAGTGTTGATGGTACTGGCCACAAGGGGGCCTGGTGAGCCATATGGGGAGTCCAGACCCACAGCTGGGCTCCAAGTCACTCCCTGTGATGAAGGGGATGAAGTGGAGACAGGTGATGCCAGAGGTCTATCTAAAGAGAGGGCTGATCTTTTACAGACTCGGACACACTTCCAGGACCTCTTCAGGTCCCCAACGCGCAGGTGATGTGCCCTAGCCCCAAGGCACAGCCCCACTTTCACTAAATTGGGAGTTCCTTTTGGCCACGAGGCTTGGGCTGGAAGGCTTGCACTCACCCATATGACCTCTCCTAGCACCACCAGGCAGCCTGGATTTGTCCCGCCCTGGGAAACAGTGTGCCCTGAATGCAAAAGGAGCCCACTGCCTTCTCAGGGCAGGGCAGTCATGGGGTCTTAGCTACCAGGATAGTCTGGCCATGCATAAGAGACCCCACCTCCAGCTCAGCTATGCTTGGCCAATCTGGTCCGTTCTGGGGAATTCTGTACACCTTAGGTGACACAATCTTCCTGTCCCCATGGCTAATCAATCTGGCCCCATAGCTCCCCTGAAACTGCTCTTTTCAAGGTCACCAATGACCCCCATGTTGCCAAATCCAAGAACCTTTGCCCTTATCATCATCTCTCAGCACCACTCCCGCTTCCAAATTAGCATTTCCAAATACATATTTGTTTTCCCACTTCGTTGCCTCATGAATATCCAAACACAGAACCTCCAAAATTGGGCCCCTGATATTCCCCCCAGAACCTTTCCAAGCCTTTCCATCTCAAAAAAATGGGTCCAAAACACCCATCGCTCAAGTCCCATCTAGGACAACTAGACATCTAGCTCCCGCCCCCGTCCAGCCCAACAGCACCCCTCTTCACTCAACCTCTTCAATATAAGTCAAATCCATCCATTTCTCCTCATCTGCACCACGAACCCACCCCCAGTCTCAAGCCCCCTCCAACTTTTTGCCCAGACTAAAGCAGCAGACCCCAATCTGATCTCCCTCCTTCCACTTTTGCTGATCTACAGTCCATGGGGCCCATGCCCACCACAGAGCTCTCTGTGAAGTTGAAGGCACAATCTGGACGCACAGCCCCAGAGCCCCTGAACCAGGCCGGGCGACCAGCTCCTGCCCTCGAAGCCCCATCCAGCTGAGGAGTCCAGGCTAGCCCCAGGGTCTCTCAAGAGTCTAGCCCAGGTGACCGGGTGATCGTCCTCCTGGGGCTGAGGCCGAAAGTCCCCCGCCCCCTCCGTGTCCCTGACAACAGCTGATAGCCAATTCCCAGAAGAGACCATCTGGGTCTTGGTGCACAGCACCCCCCACGCTCGTGCATCAAGGAGATTTAGAGATTATCAGCGAGCTGGAAGGCCCTGCCGGGGTGTTTGCACGCCCTGTGATATTGCGTTTTAAACATGTGTGTCTGTTTACTCTCCCTGCCAGGGCTTTGCTGTCCGCCCCGTAGCCAGGCAACACTATCTGACCTGGGGGACCGTGAGGGGGACTTTCTGTGCCAGGCAGGTCACCTGGGGAGGGTTATCTAAGTGCAGCCAGTCTCAGCATAATGAAGCTCCTGTCTCCGCTCCCACACCTTGCCTTCCTCACCCTCAGATGATCCCGGGCCACAGGCCCACAGGTCCACAGCAGACCACTCTGATGAGAAGAAGTAAAGTAAATGGGAGGAAGAGGACAGTGTGTGGTAAGAGGCCAGGCAACGGCACCTCTTTTCAAGAAAAGATTGGACAGCTCCAAATCAGGGCTGAGTGAAGCTCACATAAGTCACTTTTCTGCCCTCAAGGCAGGGTAATATATTTCCACCTGGATGGGGGAATCAGCAAATTGCTGACCCGAGGTAACAGAATTGAGGTCACATCTCAGCTCTCAACAGTATGAGTGCTGTGTGGCCTTTGCTCTGTGGAAAAGCTTAGGGACAAATGACGTGCTTACCCTCAAAACCCAAGAGTGAGGAAGGACATTTGAACTCATATAACTGGTCATGGGCTCACAAAGCAATGAAGTCAGGCAGACAGACAATCAGCCACCGAGCATGGAACCCCAAAAGAGGAAGACCTACTGTGTGTTGGCTTCTCGGATTTCCTTAGAAAGTAGGGAAAAGTCCTCCATCTTACAGATGAGAAGCTCAAGTCTAACAAAGCCCAGTGTCTCCCACTGAATCGTGGAGGTGGCCTGACCTTGCCACAGCTGAATAATAAGACCCTCCAAAAGATGCTCTTGTCCTGACCCTCAGAACCTGTGAATATATGAGGCGAATATAAGGGGAATTGGGTTACGGATGGAATTAAGGCTGCTAAGTCGGCTGATCCTAAGATGTTTAGAGGTCCTAGACCATACAGGTGTGTGCCCGATGTAATCAAGAGTCCTGATAATCAGGAGGCCAGACGGAGAGAAGCAGGGAGACGGCAAAATGGGAGGACTTAGCCCAACGTAGCTGCTCCGAATGGAAGGGAGGAGCCCCGTCAACACCTTGTTTAGCTCAGTGAGACCCACCTCAGACTTCTCACCTCCAAACATGATGAAAAACCTGTGTTATCTTAAGCTGCTAAGTTTGTGGTCGTTAGTTTCAGCAGCCACAAGAAGCCAGTACTGACCTCTTGACAGGAACCATCCAAGAAGATTTTATGGAAGGGAGGAGCACCATGCCTCTCACTGGGTAACCTCTCCTCGCTCCTCAAAACTGAAATGCTCTGCGGCCTGGGGTGAACTTTTACTTTGGTATTTTGATATCCGCCTTGAAGCCCTTTGCCGACCTTCCAAGAAACCAGGTGTGGACTCCTGACCGCCACTGGGCCTGGGACTCATGCAGCAAGAAGAAAGGCTGCCCGAGCAGGTGGCAGAGAACCCAGACATGTGAAGAAGACTTGGGGCCCTGCCTGTCCACGGCAACTCAGGCTGGTCCGATGAGCCGGGATGCCTGGGCCTCCTGGATCCCACCTGTGCTGCCAGCACTAACCTCGGGGGCCTTGGGCTCTGGGTCCTGGCATCAGCCCTGCTCTCTAGGCGACCTGGCCCAACCCTGACACTTACTAGACCCTTCCAGCGCTGGAAGACCCACCTTCCTGCTCCCCAGACCTGACCGTGGTTCCTAAGCTACTTTCTGCTTTACTATTCTGGTGTTTGAAGGATTTGCTCGGGGGCTCCCAGACCCCCAGGATCCATCCCCTCATGGGGAAGTTACAGAGAGAGCATCATGCAAGGATTTCCTGCCTTTGTGAGTTTACCCAGGCTGCCCTTGTCTTCACACCCAAGCAGGGACCACTGGACCCCTTAGTGGAGGTCATGTCTCATCTTGGGTCACTCTCAGGGGTAGTTTCTGGGGCTTTTGCCTCCTTGCAGCCATCACACCCTCAAAGACTAGAGATCGTATCTTCCTAGTTCAACAAAAGGTCACCAAGTATGAGGAGACAGAGAAAAATAAGTCACAGCTCCTGCTTCCTGCTTCACATGGCCTGACTCTCCTGACCACAGAATGACCACCCCAAAAGGACACTCAGATGCTGTCCCAAACTCTATCTGGACATCCAAGGGGAGGTTAGGAGGGGGGCAGGGAGTGGTGGGGATCCAACTGGATTCTCAGAATCATCCTGATCCCCAATACATCTCTGGGGTGAGATGCAATTCGGGTCTCCTGAGCCCGGGCCACCCACCAGGACTAGCCCCTGAGAGGGAGAACCCTAGAAAAAGCAGGTGAACATCTGGCAGAGGTCTTAAACCCAGCCACTTTCAGGAGCTGGGGAGGATATGAAGAGCATGTCCCTCCCAATAATACTGAAAGGAATCTTTCAACATCATGTTGGTCAAAGGAAGCCTATGTGAGGACTAACTGGGTGGGGCCAAGCCCACCAGCCCTCCACCTCACCTCTCCCACCCCCTTCCACCCTTCCTCCCACTTTCTCACCCTCCATCCCCTCCTTGCCTCTTCTCCCCTCCCCACCCCCTTTCCCTTCTCGCCAGTCTCCCTTTCCTCTTCTGCTGCACATGACACCACCCGGTCATCCACCCCTCACTCCTGGCTTTCCATTTAGAGCTAACCAGCCATCATATTAACATCTGACATTTCAGAAACTTCTCTATCCTGCTGCCAAATCAAATCAGCTCAGGGGCACCTGGGTAGCTCAGTCGGTTGGGCGTCCGACTTCAGCTCAGGTCATGATCTCACTGCTCGTGGGTTTGAGCCCGCGTCGGGCTCTGTGCTGACAGCTCCGAGCCTGGAGCCTGCTTCAGATTCTGTGTCTCCCCCTCTTCTCTGCCCCTCCCATGCCCATGCTCTGTCTCTCTCTGTCTCTCAATAATGAATAAATGTTAAAAAAAAAAATTGAAAAAAAAATCAAATCAGCTCAGCCTACATCATTTGCTAACAAACCCAATTCACTCCCAAAACGGGCTCCATTTCTGCGTGTAACTAAGCCAGGGGGGCTCCAAGGGCTCCCTCCACAGACACCCTGCCAGGCCAGCCTCCTGCTCCTTAGCAGGGCTGCTCCCATCCAAAAGAGTGTGTCATGCCCGCTGAGGGGCCAAGTTCACAGACTTGAGTCGCCTCCTTCCCTCCAAAGAGCCAACCTCTATGTTATAAAGTTGAAATAATTTAGCAAAATAATACTAATGTCTCTACCCACAAAGATCTGTCATTGTTTGTTTGCTTGTTTGTTTTAATCTTTTATTTCATCTTTAGAGGACTCTTCCAGAAATTAGGATCTCCTACAGAGAGGAAACATTTACCTAAACTTCAGCAAATCCTTCTGAGCTGCTTCTGTTTTTTTCCTCAGTGGTTAAATGCAAATAAAATCAAATTTAACTCTTTTTATTACAAAGGAGCACAAATGGTGAGATCCCATTTATTTATGCCTCTGTCTGGGTGTACAATGCCGAGATGTCTGTACCCTTAGCAAATGGTAGGAAGGAACATGTCTGGATGGTAGGATTATTATTAGGACTTTTTTCCTACTTTCTTTGTACTTTACAATCGCTCAATTTTTTAAATAAGAGACATGTATCATTTTATTAAAAATAGTTTGGTTTTTGTTGGGTTTTTCACTTGCAAAAAAGTCTTATGAAAATTCTCCTCCAAGAAAATACTAAGCTTTTTTGTTCAATGCCACATTCTTAAGGCTGGATCGGTCAATGAAGACTCATAACTATCTGTTATGAATATTTTTTTAATTTTTTTAATGTTTATTTATTCTTGAGAGAGAGAGACAGAGAGACAGAGCATGAGCCAGGGTGGGGCAGAGAGAGGGAGACACAGAATCTGAAGCGCATTCCAGGCTCCGGGCTATCAGCACAGAGCCCAACACGGGGCTCAAACCCACCAACCGCAAGATCATGACCTGGGCCAGAGTCAGATGCTCTTGCCTGTCATGTAGCCCCAGGCCGAAGGAACGTGTGGAACTACCAGAAACTGGAAAAAGCAAGCAAGGATTCTCCTCCCCTAGCGCCTCTGGAGGGAGCACAATCCTACCGACGCCTTGGTTTCAGACTCCTGGCCTCCAGAACTGCGAAAGAATAAATTTCTGTCATTTTAAGCCACCAAGTTTGTGGCTTTTTGTTACAGCAGCCCCAGGTAAGGAATATATACTCCAAGACCTGAAACTCCATTTCCACACTCATCTAGGAGCAGAGAATCTGCCAGGGGCCGGGGTGGGGGAGCCAATGGGAGAGACACACACAGGAGGTACTTACTTGGGCTCATAACTGTGGGAGTGCTACCTCTTCAGGAACAAAAAAAGAACCCACCATCCACTGACTCCCAAAGTACCAGACACACTAGGCAAGTGTCAGGTAAATGACACACATGCATGGGAGTGGGGGAGAAAGGCAAGGCATGGAATCTGGGAGGGCCCCCTCCCAAGCCACTCTCTTTGAGGAAGTGTCTATGGCAGCTGGAAGAGAAGAAGAGTGGGATCATCAATGAAACCACCCCACAAGCATTCAGCTCACTGCCCACAATAATAACCACTGGCATCTATTACATACCAACACGTAACACGAGCATGTGCTTTGCGAAGCCCTCATTCACCCACTGCCTTCTGTAATCCTCGCAGCAACCCTGTGGGGTGGGCTCAGTCTACAAATGAAGGGACTGAGATTCATGGATCACTGAACTGCACGATGTCACATACTTACTAAATTCCAGGCCCAAGGCTCGGTCCCACACATTCATCACAGGAGGCAGGACCCAAAATAAGCAGGGATGTCAGAGTTGGGTTGAGGACAGCTGGTCAAGCCTTCAAAGGCAGGTGGCATGACTAGGGCTGGAGCAGTGAAGGAAGCATCCCTTGGGAGACTCCCAAAATGCCAACTGCTCTATTAGGGCACAAGACCTGTCTAGAAGCATAGACTCGTTTTAGTATTAGCCGCAGGCAATAGGAATTAGGAAGGACACTCCTAACGGGGATAAACAGATCGTGAAATGCATTCCAAGGCCAACCATGGACTCTCCAAGGCCCTGAACTGCCCGGGTCTACACTCAGTCCAATCCCAAAATCCTTTATGCAGATGCTGGCCTTGCAGGTCCTTTCTGTCACCATGGGGACCAGCCTCGCCTGTAACCCCTGACTGGCTCTGGGCAGCCCAACCAGAAGGGATGGAAACATGATCCAGAGAATAATCCCTCCCCGAAGACCCCTTCCCCAAGTCTGAGTTTGCTGGGCAGGACCCTTTGTTTGGGTCTTTTTCCAAGACCCTCACTGTCACCCACATTTATCAGGAAGGGTTTGGGGTCTAATACACAGGGCTCAGATGGGGCCAATCACACAAAATGCAATTTCAGTTTTGTTCATTGGACAGGGAGAGGCACCTCAACCATGCTCGCCAGGTAGAGCAAGAAATCAGGAGAAACTGAGAAGAAACTATATTAACAGAAAAATCAGTATACTTCCTTCTAGACTTTCCCTCTAAGCATTGCTGTTCTCTGGAGGAATCATAATGACTAACATTTCTGGAGAACATGCTAAGTGCCTCTGTTCTAAGTGATAAGCATACATCATGTCAATTCATCTCCACCACAACCACACGAAGCAGGTTCTCTTATGTCTCTATTCTACCAATGAGGAAACTGAGGCACAGAGAAGTTACACAGCTAGGAAGTGGTAAAACCCTAAGCCCAGGCAGACTGGCTCCAGAAACTCTGTTCTTAACTACTACTCAATATTGCTTCACATCTTTGAGAAAGAACCTCAAAGGGGCCCAAGTCCAGGTCAAAGGAATGAGATTAGCCTTCACGGTGGGGGAGACCATGCGGCCTGTCAGAAGGAAAGGGGGATGGGCTAAAGACTCAAAGGACAGGGGAAGAGGGTTCCCAGAGAAAGGATTCTGGAAGACTAGCCATTCCCCCCACATAAGGGAGAGAAGGAACAAGGCCCAAGTGGCCCACGTGGCTAGTCCAAGTCCTGTGGTCTAGACTACAATTAGCAATGTCTAGGAAGCAGGGTTCCTCTCTGATGCCTCCAGTTCAAAGGCCAGGATCCCAAGGCTACAGGGGAACAGGCCACGGACTCTCATGTGCTGGTGGCCCCCAGTTCCCTAGAGAGAAGCCCTGACTATATGTTTCTCAAGGGCAAGAACCACATCATTGCCATCGTAGTTGTTATCATCATCACCATCACCATCACCATCATCAGTGCCTGACTGGCTCAGTTCATGGAGCATATGACTCTTCATCTCAGGGTTGTGGGTTCAAGCCCCATGGTGAGTATAGAAATTACTGAAAATCTTTTTTAAAATTACCATCATTATCATCACAACCAATTATTGACCATCTACTATGTGTTAGGCACTCTACTAGCTACCTCATGGATTACCTCATTACTTCTCACACCCTCTCCTCCAGGTCAGATGGCCATTGTCCCTCCACTACAGGGGAAGAAATTACAGGTTAGGGAGATTAAGTAACACACTCAAATGATTCACACAAAGGAGTCTGGAATAGCATTTAAGACAGCACTGGCTCCAGAGTCACACAGACAGACCTGAGTCCATATCCTGGCTCTGCACTCACCAGCTATGGGACCTTGAGCAAATAACTTAACCTCCTCTGACAATTTCAATCAGAGATGCCAGAAGTAATTCATCTCAAATGTCAACTCCAATGACTTGTGGCAGCTGCCTGCAGTGCTTTGATGGAGAGGATTCTGAGACGGCATCCAAACTCATGGGAAAGAGTACTGTGATCTATTACTAACATCCACTGTGGGCCAGGAGGGTGGAGTGACAGCACCAGTGTCAGGGATTTGCCATTCCACGTCTAGAGAAGCACCACGGCTTGGAGAAACAACCATACAAATACACTTATATGACCAGCAGACCTTTGACTAAAGCACCAGAGCAACTGAAAAGTCTTTCCACATATATATGGGAATACATGGACCTAGACTCCATATCATGCCATACACAATTACATTGCGATGGGTCTGAGACCTACAGCTAAAACCATAAAGCTTCTAGAAGGAATCTTTGTGATATGCACTGAGCATGCACTTCTTAGGACACTGAAAGCAACAGATATAAAATGAAAAATCAGATATCACCAAAATTAAAACTTCTGCTCATCAAAGGCACTGTTAAGAACAGGTACGAACTAGGGCGCGTGCCTGGCTCAGTAAATGGAGTGTGTTGACTCCTGATCTCAGCATTGTGAGTTTGAGACCCATACTGGGTGTAGAGATTACTTAAAAACAAAATCTTTAAAAAAAAAAAAGTAATGAACTTGTATCCATACTAAGTAAAGAATGGCTACAAGAAGACAACCCGACTTTAAGGGGGAACACAGGGCAAAAGGAAATATGAGACAGTCCACAACCATGTGAAAAAATGTTCAGCATCACTAGCCATCAGGAAAACGCAAACTAAAACCACAATGAGATGCCCCTATATGCCCACTCAAGTGGCTAAAATTAAATAGACTGACAATGGCAAATGTTGGCGAGGATGTGGAGCAATCGAAATTCTCATAACGTCGCCAGTGGGAATGTAAAACGGTACAACCATTTGGCAATTGGCAGGCACGTATAAGGTTAACCATTCACCTACCTGTTGACCCAGCAATTTCACTCTAGATATTTACCTGAGAGAAATGAAAACACAGCTCCGAAAAACAAAAACAACAAAACAAAACAAAGCAAATCAGAATGTGCATAGCATTTGGCTATTCATTACTGCCAAAACTTAGAAATAACCCAAATGTCCCTCAACAGGAGAATGAACAAATTGTGGCACATTCATACAACAGCAATAAAAAGGAACAAACTACCAACACACTGGCAGCTCGAGCAGACCTCACAGACCTTAGGCGGAGCTGAACACAAAGGAATACATAATACAGGATTCCTTTCAAATGAGCTATAGAACAGGCAAAATAAACTGATAGTGGAAAAAATCAGAGCCCTGGTTGCTTCTGCGGCAGGGGCAAGTCGCGGGGTGGGGAGGAAGATGACTAGAAAGGGACACAGTAGAACATTCTGGGGACACAGAAATTTCCTATCTCTGAATCTGGTATAGGTCACATGAACATATTAATAAAAGTGTAAAGTTAAGATTTATGCATTTCAACGTAAGTAAATTTTTTAAAAAGCAGTTACACCTAAAGTGATGTGCAAGAAGTGTAAGTTAGTTGGCCTTAAAGCATGAACAAAAGCAGGACAACATGCGTGTGTGCACATATGCACGCATGAGGCATGGCTCTCTGCAGGTGGTGCACACAGAGACACCTCCACGTTCTTAAAGCCTCCGAGGTGCATCCCCGCAGACACAGATGCAGGCAAGCCCTTTCTCATGGCCACACTGTCCTTGGGCTCCTGGGAAGTAGCTCCCAAGGGGATGATATCTGAACAGGTGACATAAACGGGGTCTGTGTGGGGACCAGAGACAGCCCTCCCAGGGCCCAGAGCATCACCGAGAACCTCTGCCGCAGTAGTAATGAGAGAACAAATATGTCTCCTAATTCTCACATGCCCCTCCAGGGCTTGAAAGGGAGAAACCAAACCTTCCTGCTATGTCCTTGAGCCCTTGTGCCCCAAGAAGGTCCCCAATATCCTTCCCACAAATGCTTCTGTACCTCATCCATACAAAATTGGTAGATCTCAGCGGGGGGCTGACACCCCCTCACCCAACCTTAATGGAGGTGGGGAGCAGTCTCCCTTCCAAGCATGGACAGAAGAGAGGAGGCAGGAACCAGGAACAAACTAAAGGGCTGGCGTTGGGCCTGGGGCCTGGGACCAGCTACGAGCCAGCTACAAGTCCAAGAGGAAAGCTCAGCCCTGCCCCCGTGGGGAGTGAATGGCTGATGGGAGCCTTTGTGCCAGTCTGAGGGCAGTCCCTCTCACACCTTCTCCAGCCCCCTTTGTGCCAGTCTGAGGGCAGTCCCTCTCACACCTTAAAGCATGAGCCTGGGAGGGTGTGAGGAGGAACCTGCACAGCTCTGCCCAAAGGGAATGAAGAGGGTACAGAGAAGAAGGCTCCTAGGACTCCATTTTCTTCCCTGGCATCTGGAAACTAATACCCTCCTGACCTACCCTTGAGGGTTTTGAGAGCATTAATAAGTCATAGAGAGCAGAGTACCACAGGAGCAATGTAGGAACGAGACTTCCTGTTCATCTCCACAGGAGGAACCCCAGGCCCCCATTGTCATCTCCTAGAAGAGACAAGGTCTGAGAGGGACTGCCCTCAGACTGGCACAAAGGGGGCTGGAGAAGGTGTGAGGGAGGTGGGGGGCTGCCCTGATATTCGCACAAAGGGGGCTGGAGAAGGTGGGGAAGGGGCTGCCCTCAGACTCACTCAAGGGAGGATGGAGGAGACTGAGCAAAGGTCACCTCCCAGCTTCCCAGGCCACTCCAGGCCTAGTGGAGACCCAGAGACAAGTACAACAGTTCAGATCAAGGTCAGAAGAAGTCCCAGCAATGTCACCTTCAACGAAACGCCCAGCACATTTACTGTGAGCTGGGAGAGAATCAGGAGGGTCAACCCCAACCCTTCACTTCACGAAGCCCAGAAAGGTTGTCGTCTCCGGTCAGTCCCAGGGGGTTAGCCCAACCCCACACTTGCCATCAGGGCCCTTCCGCCTCCCCCACCCCGCCTCCCCAAGAAGCCACCCTCACTCCTCTCCACCCCACTGAGGAGCCACATGACACATTTGAGCTTGTCACATGCTGAGCCATATGGTTTCTTCTGCTCAGTTAAGGCCCCCTGTAGACAGCAGGTTCTTTGAGGGGTGAGGACTGTGGCCTTGGTTTGACCCCACAGAGCCCAGCGTAGCGCTGGGCACACACAGTGGGCCGTCTCCAAATGCCTATTGATCCATTGGGCACGGAAATCAGATCAAAAAACTGTGGACCTGGAAGCAATCCACAGCATTCCCAGGGAGACAGCCCCAAACCCCTCTCCCAGCCCACCCTGCACCATCCACAGTGTGAGTTTGGGCTGGAACTGGGCTCTCGTTCAGCCCATCTGCTTAGCATCTCTTTGGTTGCTTTTTCTCAGTTTCATATTAGAAAAAAAAAGAAAAAGAAAAAAAAAACCCTGAAAAACACAAACAGCAAAGGGGCGGGGGAGGGGGAGTGAAGACCAGTTGCATCAGGCACCCAGCGGGGGCAGAGGCCTGGCCTAGGGAGGCTGGAGGCTTCCTCTGTCCCGGAAGTCCCCTCCTGGTGGGAGGACAGACCAGACCAGCGGCTGTCCTGGCTGTGAGGAGCCGGACGCGGGGAGCGCTTTCCCAAAACTGGTTTGGGTCCTGGAATTTGGACCACAGGATAAACACAACTATCTTCAGGGGGAGTCTAATTTCCCACCCAATTTACCTACAAAAGAAATGAATCATCATCCATCCCTGACATTCTGTGACTCCCAAGCTAATCCACCAAAAGGGGGTGCCTGCCACCCCTGCCCCAGGCCTGTGGGGCCAAGGAAACCAGGGGAGACCCGCCCCCGCTGCCCAGATGCCGGGAGTGGGGCAGGGGCAGTGCCGCAGAGCCCCCAGGGCTGGAGACCCTGGAGAGAATCCGGCCCCACCCTGAATGTCTCAGAGCTCAGTGTGCAATAAATAACCTAGGGATGTCGGAAGGTATCAGCAAAGCGGAGGCCCGATCCCCCCCTGGACATGGACATCACAAGCACCAACCCAATCCGTGCAGGTGAGACCCCATCTAAGACTGACGAAGAAGGAGGGAGCCTCGGGCCGCATCTTTAAGAACACATGTGCAAGGGCTTAATTTAGAAAAGCATTACCTAGAGACAAAGAGTCTGCTGGGATGTAACATTCAAGCGAAACCAGAGAAGCAGCAGATGAAACACAGGCTCTTCCGACCTGGATGTCCCGTACAGCCCACAAGCATAAACATCCACCAGGCACCACCCCAGCCAGGGGACTCAGAGAACAGGGCGGTCGCAGCCCTCAAGGAGTTCCATGCAGGGAGGTGTCAGGATGACCAGCAACATGACTCGGTAAGTGCAGTCACAAAAGGGACGCTCCCTTCGCAATGAGCAGGCTGGCGTGAGGCTTGTGGTTGTGACCACATGAGTCAGTCTGCTTTGCCAAAAGACAAAAAATATCCTTGCCACAGCCAGCCTCCTACCCGCGGCCACAGGCTAAGTCCTTGCCACAGAATAAATCCAAGTAACAGTCATAAAGAGACCTTTAAGTCCAGGTACACCACACACACACACACACAAACACACACACACACACACACACACACTGACACCAGCCACAGAAGGGCCTTGACACCACTGTGAGTCCTCGGGGTGACCCCCGACATCTTCCTCTGAGTCCTCAGCTCTAACCTTGGCCTTGGGGCTTTGGACAGTACAGTCGCCCCATAGGTTGCTGCTCTGCTCTGAGGCTGTCCGAGGTCCCGATCAGGCCAGCCCTCCTTTACTCCCTGCCAGCCTGCTGGGCCCTGTGCTGGCCAGAACAGAGCAGGGTCAGGTACCCAGAGTACAGTCACAAGTAATTTTCTGAATGAATCACTACGTTCACTAATAAACTCTTCCTTGTGCTCCAGATTCGTGATCAGCCCCTTCCCTCCTATATCCACGCGTCCTCCTGGTTCCCCTCTTTCAACATTTCCACTCACTCCTCAACACACCCCTGCCTGCTGTCCAGTCCTCCCTCCCCGGGACTGTTCTGAGTTACAGCAGCAATGCCACCAGGCCACTGCACGCTCCACATCATGCCTGGCCTCTGCAGCAGCTCACACAGCTGCCCATTCCTCCTTTGTTAAATGCTCCTCCCACCCGGTCTCCAGCCTCCTCCACAACAGCCTTTGCCTGGGGGAGCCCCTCAAGGGGCCGCCCCAGGAATCTCTCCTCTTCTCACCGCACCCTCTCCCTGGAGCGCCCACTGCCCCTTGCCTGACCTTCCACCCCAACTTTTAACTCCCACCTCTAGAAGAATGGGTCTAGATTCCTGCCTCCAATCCAGACCCTTCTTCTGAGTCTGGCCTCCAAATACTCAGCGGCTCACTGACACCCCCATTTGTGTCTCAAGCATGTGCAACACAGCACTTAGAACTTAAGCCCTCACCCTCCCTCTTGAGTCCACCATCTCAAAGAATGGCTGTACCATGCATCAGTTGTTCCCAACCTGGGGCCGCCCTTGCCGCCTACCCGTCCGCAAATCCTCCTGTCTCATCAATCTACCTCCTAGGAAATCGAAGATCTGATCACTTCCAAATAACTCCACAGACCCCTCAGAGACAGGCCACCGCCATTCCCTAACCCCCTCTGCACTGGACTCCTTTGGTGGCCTCCCAACCCTACCCCACTTTCCACTCTGCTCCTCCTACAAATTCTCCACCCAAGAGCCAGGGTGATTTTCCAGACGTTGCATCATCTAGGTAGTGCTCTAACTAAAATCTTCAATGACATCAGTGCCCTTAGTTAGGATAAAGCCCAAAATCTCTAACGAAACTTCTAAGGGTTGAGGTGGGCAGGATGGGCAGACCGAGTGAAGGGGATAGAAGATACAAGCTCCCAGTTATAGAATAAATAAATACGGGGATAAAAGGCACAGCATAGGAGCGCCTCAGTGGCTCAGTCAGTTAAGCATCTGACTTTGGCTCAGGTTGTGACCTTGAGGTTCATGAGTTCAAGCCCCACAACAGGCTCTGTGCTCTCAGCCTGAAGCCTGCTTCAGATCCTCTGTCTCTCTCTCTCTCTCTCTTTCTCTACCCCTCCCACACTCTCTCTTTCTCTCAAAAATAAACATTAAAAAAAAGAAAGGCACAGTATAGGGAAGATAGTCAATGGTGCTGTAACAGCGTGTGGTGACAGGCGGCAGCTACGCTCGTGGGGGGCACCGCGTGACACGGAGACTTGTCAAATTGCTATGCTGTACACCTGAAACTCGTGTAACACTGTGTGTCGACTATACTTCAACATACAAAAATGTTCTCAGACCAAATTAAAAAAATAATAATAAAATAAACAAAACTTGCAAGGGTCTGCCTCTCCATCCCTAACTGGATGCTCTGACCATTCTGCCCTCCCACCTGCCTCAGGCCCCGTCCCTCCCACCTCAGGCCCCGTCCCTCCTGTCCCAGGGCCTACAGAGCGGGCAGCAGTGCTTATGCGTAACAGTCTGGAATGCTGATTCTGAGAGTCTGCACTCCTAAGGAGCTCCCAAATGATGTGGGCCTTGCCGGTCCCTTGGCCTCACTTTGAGTAACAAGCATCTGGAACACTCTCCTCCACTCTGACTGCATCTTTGTCTGACAAAGTCCTACTCAACTCCCAGGGCTCAACTTCAACATCCTTTCCTAGGAAGTCCTCCCTGACCCTCTCCAAGGTTAGGTTGGATTCCCTCACACACGTCCCTTGTATTGTCCCCAAGCTATGCTGGGCTTCTCCTTTGGAACACTGATCACACCCAACAGTCCATCCTGCATCTTAAAGTTAGTTTTTCAACTTTCGTCTCCCTAGCTAGACTACAAGCTCCAGGAGGGCGGGCACTTCGATGCCTCGTTCGCCACCAGGTCCCCAGCACTCAGCAATGGGCCTTGCTGGCACATGGTCAGCACTTGCGGTAGAAAGCTGTTTGGTCTTGCCTTCCCTGCATCCACCTCCCCATCTTCTCCTCATGACACCCTAATTTTTCTTTGAGGAACCACCCTTCCTCCACTCTCAGTTCTTTGGGCTTAGAGAGTGGGCCTGCGACCTGGGTCTGGCCAATCAGAGCCTCCGTCATTCTGGCCGCAATGATTGGTTCAGAGACAGACAGGTGACCTAAGCCAGGCCCTCAAGCTTCCTCCCTGAGACTTTTGCTGGAACTGCTGGGGGAAAGATACTCTTCTTTCTACTGAAGTTACTTAGCAGGTAGGAGCTACTGTCACCATCCTGCCACCACAGAGACAGAGCTTGACAAAGAATGAAACCAACAGAGAAGAGAGATGGAAAGACAGATCTCAGATGCAGCCATGCCTGGAGTCTATAGTTGCCATTAGAAAGCAAGAAATTCCCTTTCATGCTTAAGCCAAAGTGAGTTTATGTTTCTGTCACTGGTACCCAAGAGTCCTGACTAATACAACATTTGAGCAAATACTGGGTGCTGAATGAATTAAATAAGCATGTGAGTAAGTAAAGCCTGCCAAGAGAACTCAGGGATTCCTCCTCGGAGACTTTCAGGGTTCTCCCCACAAACTCCTACCACCCATGAGCACAGTGACAAGCATCCCACATCCAAACTTGCAGACCAAGGGGCTGACACTCAGAACGCTTCTCGGCATTACTCCGTGCAAACTGGCTGACAGAGGCTGTCTGGCTGTCAATGCCCCTGAGTACTCCTCCAGGTGGAAAGCAGGGGTGTCCTCACTCAGCCCTGTGCCCCACCTACTCCAACCAGGGCAGGCTCTGGCTGTCATCCCAGGATATTCCCCCTTGTTGCACACCCTACAGCTCTCCACGCGGTGGGCATTCTGTATGGGATGATAATGGAGCAGTGGCTCTCATCCACTTCTTGGCGGGGCGGGGGGGGGGGGCGGTGGCGGGTAATCACTGTGCAACAGATCGGTCAGGGGAGAGGGGGGACAGCAGAAAGCAACAGGGGAGAGATGCTTAATCATTTCCTTGTGAGTCATTTCACAGCAGAGCCCCCTGGACAGAGATAGAGGCTGGCATAGATGTCCCTTCAGATGACGCAGGAGGCAGGTGACCTCTTCAGAGCTAGTCCTCACCTGGCAAACTGTGGGAGGGAGGGAGGGAGGGAAGAAAGGAGGTGCATTGCTGCCTAGGCAGGAATACTGGCTGAGCCTAAGTCCTCCCTGAGAGCCAGCTCAGCCCTGTAACCATTCTGGGGGGGCGGGAGGGGGGGAGCTGAAAGATGAAGGGGGAAGGGCATGGTGGGGGAAGGGTACGGTTGCCTCAGGCCCTCTCCAGGAATGAGTAGTCATGGCCTGGGGTTCTGGGAGACAGTCTCCCAGGAAAGAGACTTGTGAATGAAGTGCGAATAGGAAAAGAATTACTGACCCCAAGAAGCTCCAGGGCAACTCTCCCACATGGGGATGACAGGGCCAGCCCAGGAGGGCCAGTCAGAGGCAGGTAGACCAGCATGCAAGTGCCATTCAAGTCCCAGGAGGGTCCCACCCCACAGGACCCCCGCCTCCCCCAGCCCCAGAGCAAGGCAGCCCTCCTGGGAAGTGGTCCCTTAAGGCACCAGGCTGCATTCCAAGTCTCCTCGCTTACGCCTGCCTGAGTCCCTTGTGCTGGACCCCACAGCTCCCCAAGGCCTCTCGCAACCCCATTCAGCCCCAGTCTATTTCCTCACTGCCCCTGACACCCCCAAGTCTCAGTCACACTTTCCTCCCACACTGGTGAGCTCAAGTGGACACTGCCTCCTGAGGTGTCAGGGCACTCTCTGGCTCCCACTGGATGGAAGTAGCCGGGCCTGGGACTGAAGGAACAGCCACCTCCCCTTCCCACTCACCAACTCTAAGCCTCTTACCTTCATGGTGGGAGGCGCAGTGAGAGGAGGGGACAGCGGCCGGTCTGGGAAGGTCACATCCGAGCTGTTGGCCAGCTCCTGCTTCCTGTGAAGAGGCCACAGAACACAGAAGACATGAGTCAGGGCCTGAACCATTCCCTCTCTGCCAAGAGCAGCTGGGCATGGGGACCCGGTCTAACACACACTGTGTGAAACCAGAGTGGAATGCATCCTCTGCTGGGATGTCCTAAACCCTCCAGTGGGGCTATTCCACGTGTGGTTCCTGCACCAGCCACATGGGCATCACCTGGGAACTTGTTAGAAATGTAAATGCCCAGGTGCATGCCAGAGTCTCCAGCGACGGGGCTAGGAAGCTGGGTCTTACAATCCCTCCAGGCGACTATGATGTCCACTGATGTACCGGGGCCACCACTCTTAAGACATACGGGACCCACCACACCTAAGGGCCTCCAAGGCACCAACAAATCCTTCAAGGCATCAAAATAAACTAACTGTTTTACCACAACAGCAAAGTTTGACACAGTGGAAAATAACTAACTAGGCCCTGAAACTGTAGCAATTACCGTTTATCTTCAAGTTTTTTCATTTGTCAAAATTATAGGGGTTAGCAAAATACTCTTCATGTATACGTTTAGTAGATGTATTTCAAAATACATTTTAATTAAGGACCAGCAAAAAGACAGAGACAGAAGAGGAGCATAAACATTTGTGATTCATCCTTCCTGGGTACCCTTTGCCCCCTTCCCCCTGCCCCCCCCCCCCACCACACACACACCCCGCGGCCAGAGAGCTGACCTCGGGAGGATGGGGCTGCCTGCTGTGTAAGCTGCAGGTAGAACTTATTTTAGTTCACGTGGGCTAGGACCATGGAGAAGCAGCTAAACAGAGTTATGTCACCATGACAACATGACTGTGACAAGTTCACTGCTCTCACACACTCCCCACTTGCCATCTGGCCCTTGTCGGTGACCAGGGAGTGCTAGTTCGCAGTCTCATCACCAGGCACGATGTTTGCAGTGAGATAAGTCTCCGGAGCAATGATTGATTATGCAACAGGGCCAGCTGGGCAGAACCTGGGGGAGCCCCAGACGAGGGACTATGGTGTCCTGGACGTGCCCTGGCTATCTCCCGGGACAGCAGTGAGAGGTGAGGATATGACAAGCCCAAGAAGACCAGGCTGAGCCATCAAAGCTCCCAACTCTGCTGCCGTCTCCTTCTCCAGAGCTCCACCCTGAAGCAGCCAAGAGAGTCAGCCTGACACCTGGGTCACACTTAAATGACCAAAGGACCCCCACTGCCACCTTGACAGAATGCTTCTTGTACTTTGCAGCCCACATCTCGCCAACGGGGATGACAGCCCCAACCCCAAGCCTCCTTCATGAGAGAGGCCCGGCCTCCCCACAGAGCCTGGCCTACCTGCCTTTCCAGAGGCAGCCCTTGCCCTGAGACCCACACACCACCCCAGCCTGGCTCCCCTCAGCCCACAGGGCAGGCCCAACCTAAAGGAAGACAGGCTAGGTGCCACGGGGCCCTGTCTCCCCGGCACGACCCCTGCCTGCCCCCGCAGCTGGCCATGCCTCATTCTCACCTAGGCAACCAGGGAAGGAGACCGCGTGAACGTCTTGGCAGAGGATCCATATGACCCCATCGACCTCAGCCTGCCAATCCCCCTTTCTGATCCTCCGTCTGCCTTGCCCCTCCTGTCTTCCTGAACCCAGTCTCACTCTGAGGGCAGGAAAGGTGGGGGACCCCCTCCCTCCGAGTCCAGACTATAACCGGCCCAAGAACCAGCAGGGCCACGACTCAGCACGTGTGCGTGTGTGCATGCACAAGCGCACACACACACACATGAGGAATGCATGAGGCTCCTTCCACCTCTCAGAGCCACCACCTCCCTGTTATGGCCTGGAACCAGTGTGGGGTCCAGCCCAGCTGCTCTGGCCCTCACCTGCCTGGGGACCCCACAGAGCTGCGTCCCAGCACAGACTCACCCCCTCCGGTCACTCTGCCTTTTCCCCTGCAGCCTCTGCTCATCCTCAATGGGCCCAGCCTCTGAGAGCCACAGTGGGGGAAAGGGAATGGCGGGGGGGAGATGATCAAGGATGGGGGCACCACCCTCGGGTCCCCTCAGGTGAGAATGGACAAGGGCTGCTCCCCTTTGGGGCTGGCAGCCAAGGAGTTAGAAGCATGCAGAGAGGGCAGAGGAGGCAAGCCCCCTACCCAAAGTCTACAGGGCTGTGTGGAGGTTAGCTGAGGACCTCTGGACTAGTCCCCTGGAGGGACTGACAGCAGTCCTGGCTCTCCAAGCACACTAATCCCAGAGGAGGGCAACGCTGGCAGGTCAGCTGCTCAAAGGACGCTCAGATACACAGTCACACTGTCTGCTTCTCTCCCTAAGGTATGCAATGTCCCCTCCCATGGGACCAGAGCAGATGTGATTATTACTCAAGCTCCCTGAGTCTCAGGCAAAGGACCACTGCCCCCAACGCTCCCTGGGCTGAGCCCCCCTTCCCTGCACCAGCCAGTTTTCCCTGGATGCTGGAATAAGCCCCTGGGACCAGTTTCCAGGGAGTGGTGAGGACAATTTGTGGGGAACACAGGGCATCTTCCAGCCAGAAGGATTTACTGAATGATGTCTGGAGCCTGGAAAGTGCTGGAGCAGGAATGGGCACCAGGGGCTAGCAGCTTCGCACCAGTTCTGGGCTCTTCCGAGATACCAGATGCAATGCCTGGGTAGGTAGAAGGCAAGACTGCTGCTCTCAGAAAGATCCGAACTCAGAGTACACCCAGGACCTTGGCTGCAAATCGACCCTTCACTGATTGGTATATATAGGCGGCTCAAGTGGCCTATGGGAGGGGAGGGGACATGTGTCCCCTCCCCCACACTCAACTCTGAGGAGCCAAAGGTACTTAATCAAGAGCCAACCGCCTCTTATGGGTTGAATCACGTCCCCCCCAAACAATATGCTGAAGTCCTAACCTCCAGGCCCCATGAATGTGTCCCTATTTGGAGATGTAATCAAGAGATCATCAGGGCCGTCCCTTAATTCAATCTGGCTGGTGTCCTTACGAGAGGAGAAGGCGGCCATGTGAAGACACAGACACAGGGAGAACACCACATGACAATAGAGGCAGAGACTAGAAAGAGGCGGCGGCAACACCGAGGGTTGCCAGCCACCGCCAGAAGCTGTAGGAGGCAAGGAAGGAGTCTACCCCAGAGGCTGCAGAAGGAGCAGGCCCCTCTGACACCTTGATTTTGGACCTCTAGCCTCCAGAATAGAGACAACAAAGGTTTGTTGTCTTAAGGTGCAGGTCCATGGCACTTGGTTACAGCAGCCCCGGGAGACAAATGTGCTACCCAAGTCCCAGGTGCTAGCCTCGGCCTTGTAACTGGAGGACCAAAAACAAAGACGATGAAATCCCTGCTTCAGCGTCATCACCCCGGCCATGGTCAGCTGGGCTCAACCTCGTCCTGCCCCCGCCCTCACAACCAAGGACATTCGTTTGGGAGCCACCCTCCCAGGGACAGCCAGGCCCAGCCCAGTCACCAGCTGGTACTGAGATAAGACGAGTGAGAACTTCGGTGCTCAGCGCCATTCCAGCCGAGAGAACTGGCAAACAAATCATACATAAGCCGGTGAAAGTGACACGATTACACCAAGAGATAACCTTCAGTCTGCTCTCATTTATTAGAAGCATAAGGCAAATTATTAGCAGAGGTGGTATCCTTACTATTACTTACACCAACTTTCTTGTGACCCACGGTTATCCTGACATTATCACGGCACTGAGTCTGAAACTGCCTCACTGGCCAAGCCAGCTGAATGCTCATACACAGCTCTGATGACATGGCACCCACAGGGCGGGGGGGGGGGGGGGGGGGGGTGGCGCCGGGGAGAACAGAGAGGTGGCAGACAAGGGAGGAAGATGATCATACAGACAGCTAAAAGAGAAAGGTGGTAAAACACGCATGAATGGGAGGGTCAGGGGCCTCCTCCAGCCCCCGGGGGTCCTGGAGGTGCTACCCACTCAGCATCCCTCTGCCCCAAAACCATCTGCCACTGAGGGTCTCGGCTCTGGGATTCCTTCCCCAGAAGCATGGGCGATCCTGGGGCAGCTGGGAGAGGGCCTGGCTGGCTTTAGCCAAATGCAAACCTCTGGAGGAAGTGATCAGAGAGCCTTTGGGAGAAGCTGAGAAAGCCAGGAGATGGATCACCAGATGGGACTGTTCACAGGGCACTGGACACACCCCAGGTGGGGGCCCTACTTACAGTACCCTGGCCTCCAGCTCCTCCCTATCCAGCTTCGATTTCTCTACCCTAGACCATTTGAGGCCACCGCAGCCACCATGTCCCCCACACTTCTATGAAAGTGCCCTATACTAGGGATCAAGGGACTCCCAGGTTCCAGTCTGGCTCCACCCACCACCCCACTGCATGACCTTGGGTAGGTTACCTCACTTCTCCACATCTGCAAAGATGGGGGTGATGATGTTCTGAGGAATTAAATGTAATGGCCGTGAAATAAAACATAAAATCCTATACAAACGTAGACTATTGTTATTTTCATCATATTTGTTGTTACTATAACCCAGAAAATGGTGATCTGGTCTCCGAGTAGAGAGAGAGAAGTGAGGGTCCAGGACTGTTTAATGTCTCTGAAAACATTTCTGGCATCTCAAATAAGCACCCATGTTAGCCCCAGGGAACTACTCTCAGGACCATAACTACTGGTTAATAATAAACAACAGGAAAACCTTTCACCTATCAGCAGATGGCTCTGGGGCCAGGTTTAAGCCTTCCTCTGGAAGAGAGTTCTCCCAAACCCACAAACCCCCTCTGCATCTCTCACCCCACCAGGTCCCCAGCCACCCAGCCATGCTTGGCTGGGTTTTCTCCCGTTTTCCAAATAGCCAAGCTAGAGGAATGCAGACAGTTGGCCACTATAAGAAGCTTCCCGGGAAAACGCAACCAAAAAGGAATGAGGCATACCATTCACAACAGCCAAAAGGTGGAAAGAACCCAGAGTCCGCACGCAATGAATGAATAAACAAAATGTGGTCTGTGGATGGAGTATTATTCAGCCATAAAAAGGAACAAAGTACTGACCTATGCCACAGCGTGGATGAACTTCGGAAACATTACGCTACGTGAAAAGACGCCAGACACAAGAGGCCACATGTTATATGATTCCATTTACGTGAAATGTCCAAAACAGTCACATCCAGAGACAGAAAGTAGACTAGCAGTCACCAGGGGCAGACAGAGAATGGAGGGGAATGGGGAGTTTCTTTCCAAAGTGATAAATATGTTCTGGAACTACATGGTGGCGATAGTGGGACATCTTTGTCAATACATTAAAAAGCATTGGGTATAAAAGGGTGAATGTTATGGCATGTAAATTAAAACTGAATTTTTAAAAACAAACAGGAGAGAAGGGGCTAACTGGACTCTAGTTCTGTCACTTCTGCTTACTCTCCTCTCTGGCTGCCCTTTGGTGCCCGCAGGGCCCCGGGCTGTGCAAGCTCTGGCTGTGCGGCAATGCTTCAGACACTGACTGGGATCCCAGCCACGCCCTTCGTCCCCACTCCCAGCCCTCAGGAGTACCTGCACTGTCACTGATTTGGAGAGATCTTCTGAGTTCTAGCTGATCCCATTTCCCCATTCTATACAACCAACTAAACCATAAACAATAGGAAATAACATAATATAAAAAATTCATGAGAAATCATCGTAAGAATCAGACACAATGAGAGGAAAGAAGAATTAGAAGCCTGACGAGCTGAACCTCAAAGTCTCAGTCTCTCTGCTTTCTCATCTGCAGAATGGGCGGGCTAACTCCCAACGCCCGTTCCCTGAACAGGACTCAGAAAATTGTGTTCAACTCCTCGAGGGCTAGTGTCTTGACAGTTTTTATGATGGCAGATACTTATGTGGTCCCTGGGTAAGGTGGGCCAGGGGGACGGATGAGCAGGGGACACCAGGCTGGGTGCAGGCTGAGGGTCCATACCCAGAGGAGTCTGCCTTGCCGGCTACAGAGACCCCAGACCCAGCACACAATCACATAACGCTCATTCTAGCAGCAAGCAGTGCTGGGGCATCCCCATGGTTGGAAGCACCTTGAGAGGCTCCGTGCAGGCATGGCCGGTCAGCCAGGCAGCAGGCTGGATGGAGTAGAGAGAACCAGGCTCTGACCTCAAGCAAGGCAGGTGGGCAGTGTGTACAGTAAGATCAAAAGCACCGGCTTTATGGCCCAACAAGCCTGGATTTGAATTCCAGCCCTACCGATTAGCTATGTGACCCTGGTCAGGTCACTTCATCTCCATGCCCCTCAGTTTCCACATCTGTAAAATGGTGTAACTATACCCACCTCACCAGTGGCCTGAATAAGCCTGTAAAGCACTTAGCACAGTGCCTGGTACACAGCAAAAACATGATACCTGGCCACTGTCGTTGTTGCCAAGGTGGCCATCAAATGAGAGGGGAGGGAGTTGGCGCAGGGGAGGGGGGTCAAGGCAGAAAGTGAATCCGAGCACAGAGAGGAGGCAGGGACAGCTTCAAACCTGGGGGAACTCAGATGCCCACGTACTTTGGACCCTAAGCTTGGGAGGCAGGGACAGGAGAGCCCAGCCACTGTGTGGGGGCCACCAGGCTCTTGGCACATACACAAGGCTTGATTCCAAGCCCCAAAGGGACAGACGGAGAGGTGAGGGGGTTAATGTCTGTCCTGTGCTGGGGCCGATGTGGAAGGGGAGAACAGAGCCCCACGGGGCTGGCGGGGAGGCGAGGGGCCACAAGGGGGCACAGGATTCGGGAGTGAGAGGTGCCAGCAGGCGAAGGGAGTGAGTCCCAGTGCCCCACCGGTTCCCCTTGAGAAGAGCAGGCACTGCTCACCTGGAAGCATCTGGCATGGTTGACTCTGGTGTCATGTCCCATCCCCGTGCACACTCTAATTGGTTCCTGGAGATTCGGACCCCAACTCTGGACCTTTGATGACTCAAAATTCCCCAAGGATGCAAAATGGCAAGCCCCCGCCCCCGCCATGCACACCCAATCCTGGGGTTCATGGACACAGACCAGCAGCCCTGGGAGAAACCATTAGAAATCATTCAACAGCCTAATCACACAGACAAGGACATTGAGGCCTGGAGAGGCAAGGGGAGGTGCCCAAATCCCACAGGCAGCCTCTCTCCTATTCTCCAGAGAGCGCAGTTCCCAAATCACCTCAGCACGAGTGTGCAAAAAGTGAGCAGGTCACGTCTCAGGAAGAACCTATCAGGAGGCACAGCTGGTTTAGAGACACATATTTATAAAGCATGAATGTCGGGGTGCCTGGCTGGCTCAGTTGGTAGGGCATGCAACTCTTTTTATTTTTTTAAGATATTTAAAACAAATCTCCACAGCCAACGTGGGGCTTGAACTCATGACCCCAAGACCCCAAGACCAAGAGTTGCACGGTCTACCAACTGGGCCAGCCAGGTGTCCCAGAGCATGCGACTCTTGATCTCGGAGTCATGAGTTCAAACCCCATGTTGGGCATAGAGCTTATTTAAAAAAAAAAAAAAAAAAAAAAAAAGGCATGAGCATCAGGGGTCCATCCACGGGGTCTGTGGGTCCCCCCTAAGGAATGCACTGACAGCAGAACCCAGGGCAGCACAGGAGGTGAATAGGCCATACCCTGGGCAATGAAAGGGGGCTACACATGGGACCAAGGGGAGTTCTGGGTGATACTGGGTGCCTGTAGCTTCAAAGAACACACTGGCTTCTCTCCAGATGTGTTGGGTGAGGATGGCACAGAGGGCCCTGAATCCCTCCACTGGGCCAGGAGTAAGAGAAAGGACAGGCACCAGGAGAAACAGGACAGGAGGGTGACCCCACCCTGGAGACCTGGCTATGGCCCCTGGTTAGGGACAAGTGAGCCTCCTGTATTACATCTCAGAGCTGATGGACCAGCCTACACACACAAGCACATCTCCACACTCCTAGGAAAAGCCTTACCCAACAGACAACTTTTAGGACTGACTGATGCCGTACGGCTCACACATTTAGAGTAAGCGCAGACCCTGAGGGGTGTGGTGTGGGCCCAAGAGTCACGGAGTCAGAAATTTGGGTGTTGGGGGACACCTGGGTGGCTCAGTCAGTTAAGCTTCTGACTTCAGCTCAGGTCATGATTTCACGGTTTGTGAATTCGAGCCCCACATTGGGCTGTCTGATGTCAGCACAGATCCTCAGCCCCCCTCTCTTTTTGCCCCTCCCCCCATGCTCGCTCGCTCGCTCTCTCTCTCAAAAATAAACTTTAAAAAAAAAAAGGTCACTTAGTGATACAGTAGGAAGAAGAGAAGCTAAAAGGCTGGGTGTCAGAAAACCAAGTGATGGGTGCTTCGAACATGACACACCTGAGGAGAAGAACTAGGTTTGCAAAAGGCAGATGATAAAGCGTTCATTCTGGACACACCGCAAGTCAGGGGGTCCTGGGAAACCCAGGAGGGATCAGGAAAGTACAGAAGCCTTAGCAGAGAGTCAGGAGTGAGGAGAAGAGAGGTGCGGGTACGCGTGTCATCCAGCCTAAACGCGCCGTATCACCTGGAAACAGCTTCCCTCACGTGCTCAGCCTCAGCGCTCAGCCACTCTGCTTGGCACCGTCTGGCCTCAGTTGAAGGAGCCACATCATGCTCAGGGCAAAGATGGCCAGCTCACAGGGTCATGGCCTCAGATAGCTTCAGAACCACAATCACAAACCATGGAGCCACAAAAGCACAGAATATCAGCATTTTCCCAGCCTGTTAGTATTTCATGACCTGGATGCCAAGGACGTGGGTGCTTACTGCATAATTCAGTTTAGATGTATGGCATGCATCACAACAAAAAATATTTTTTTTAATGTTTGTTTATTCTTGAAAGACACAGAGAGACAGAGCGTGAGCAGGGGAGGCGCAGAGAGACAGAGGGAGATACATAATTTGAAGCAGGCTCCAGGCTCTGAGCTGTCAGCACAGAGCCTGACACAGGGCTCGAACCCATGAATCATGAGATCATGACCTGAGCCAAAGTTGGATGCTTAACTGACTGAGCCACCCAGGCACCCTAACAAAAAATAATTTTTAAGTAGTTCTCTCTCACTTCTTTTAGGAGAGATAGATATGGATATGGATACGAACACAGAAGTAGAGACAGACTATATCTGTCTCTGTTGAAACTTCCATGATGAGGGGCGCCTGGGTGGCGCAGTCGGTTAAGCGTCCAACTTCAGCCAGGTCACGGTCTCGCGGTCCGTGAGTTCGAGCCCCGCGTCAGGCTCTGGGCTGATGGCTCGGAGCCTGGAGCCTGTTTCCGATTCTGTGTCTCCCTCTCTCTCTGCCCCTCCCCTGTTCATGCTCTGTCTCTCTCTGTCCCAAAAATAAATAAAACGTTGAAAAAAAAAATTTAAAAAAAAAATTAAAAAAAAAAAAATAAGAAACTTCCATGATGAACATATCAGACTGATTACCTGCATTTATTTTGCTTCTTCTGAAGCCCCTTAAAATAACAGGTTTTTTTTTTTAAGTGTGAAATGACAAGAGCAAATGTAACAGAAGAGGAAAATCCAGCCTACAAAAGATGGCTTGTGCCTGGAAGATGGGCTGGAATCACCCCAGCAGAGTGTTTGATACTTAAGACACGGAGCCTTTGGACAGCCTCCCAACCTGTCACTTCCTCAGCAGCCAGATGACCTTCCCAACCCTCACCACCATAAGAAACTGAGCAACAATCCCTGAGAAAAGACATCTGGACTCCAATGGAAAGGGCAGTTTGCTACCTAATCATCACCCTGCATGGAAGCTCCCAGGTGGCACGCCAGCCCAAGCACACAGTTCCCAATCCACTTCCTAGTGCTTCACTCTTGGGTACAGAGAGACAGCCAAGGATGGCCAGACATTTGAGGAAAGACTCCAGCATCAGGGAGAGATGTCAAAATAATCAAGAGGAACCCGAAGGTAACAGACAATGCAAGGAACCAATGGGGACCCCAAAACACTACTATAAAGTAATATCCCCAGAGAGATAAGACAAGATTTTGTATCCATGACACAAGGAGAGAATGCTATAAAAAAATGGAATGATCAGGAGAGAAAGAGATCTTAGAAAATAAAAACATGATGTGAAGACTAAGTCAAAGTTCCCAAAAAAGAACAAGAAGACAAAGATGTGAAAAATGAAAAAGAAAAGATAAAGACAAAAACATGAGAGGATCCAATACCTGACCAAAAATGGTTCCAGGAAGAAGTAACAGATAAGAAAGAGAGTTGTGGTAGCTAGTCTCCAAAGTTGGCTTCCTGATGAGCGTATCTCTTGATGCGGATGCCCGTGTACCTCCCCTTGCCTTGAACCTGTGCTGGCCCTGTAACTCAGTTTGGACCAACAGAATGGGACAGAAATAACATTACTTAACTTCTTCCAAGGCTGAGTCACAGGAACCCTTGAAGCTTCCACCTCAATCTCTAGGAACATTTACTCTAGGGAAAACAGCCAGCATGTAAGAAGTCCAACTATCCTGAGACTATCGTCCTATGGCCAGCCATATGGAGATACAGATACCAACCAAATTCCAGATGTTCCAGACATCCAGTCCACACCACATACGTGAAGAAACCATTTTGGACATTTCAGCCGCAGCAGATGCGACAAGAGAAACCTAGGAACCAAGCCAGAACTGAGGCCCCAGACGTATGGCCCCAGCTGAGCATCCCAGCCATCTCCAGCCATCTGAGCCATCCAGGATGAGGTCTCAGGCATTGTGAAGCAGAGATGAGCCATCCACCTTTGATGTGCCCTACCTGAAATTCTAACCTACAGATTTTGTGCCTAATAAAATGGCTATCCTTTTACCATAACAGTAGCAGTAGGGGATAGAGGGCTCTGGAAGTGAAGCCTCCTGATGAAAAGAACGGAACTGACAGGATATCTAATAGGTGCAAATTCTTGGTAGAAAAAAAAAAAGACTATTCAAGGAATTATGACAATAAATAAAAATAGTAAAACACAAAAACAAAAATAAGTACACAGAAAACTATGCTAATGGGAGGAAACGCATTAATCACTAACTCCGGGAAAAATAAAAGCTTCTACAAGAAAGGAAACATAATTATAGTGCCCTCCTTGGCTCAACAGTAAGTGATTCTTACACAATCATAGTAAGTAAAGTTCGACTATTGAACCAAAAAATGAGGCTAACATAAGGATACACTGCTTACTACGTGGTCCCAAGTCATGGCAGAATTCCTAGTAGACCCCAGGAGAGAAAAAGCCCCACATCCTCATGCCCAGCATAGGTGTGTGTTAAACCATCCATATTAAGGAACCACCCAACTATCTTCTGGACTTGGGCTCACCTCGCTAAGCTATCACTCCACCACACTCCCAGACTCTGCCTCTTAACTCTTAACTCTTCTGAATATGTTATTACTCAGGAACATGCCAGTTATAGAGTTTCATCACTGGCTCAAACAACTGAGTCTCGGTGGAGACAGACCATAGAATTTCAGGGTAAATATGTAGTCGTTTCAATTAATAATGCTATTCCCGATCTCAGAAAGCTTCGTTCATTCGAAAGACAAATGCTTAGAGCCGTTTTCCAATACTGAGACAGAGCACGTAGCCCCTTTTCATTCTCGCCCTTTCCTGTGTGTGACCATGGTACATCACTGGGAGATGAATGGCCAGGGCAAGGGGTCCACCTGCAGCCAAGCAACCAAGCATAGCTGACTCAGCCCAGGGGGTCAGGGCTGCGACCTCACCTTACCAACATGCTCCAATCCAACCTCCAGAACCTAATGCCGATGAACCAAACCTGTGATATCAGCCCTCTTGCCTCCTCCTAGCATTAGCTTCTTTCCCCGGGACATTAGGAAAGGAAGGACAAGATAACTATGCATGCCTCCAGGAACACACTGGAAAACAGGCATGACCCTTGCAATGTGGTATGACTGGAAGGTTCAGAAAAAGAACTTGGCAACCCAGAGCACACTGGATAACCAAGATCTCCAAGTAATGAACAGAAACTCACTCCCCTGGCCAGGCTCACCTCCTGACTCAGTGAGAACAGAGGGCCTTGATGGGCTGCCTCTGTCCAGGCCGCTTCCCTGGTCTCTGACATGAACCCTGCCTGCCAGGCCAGCCCCCAGCATAGTGACCGGTACTGAATGAACTAAAAGGTGGATAAACAAAATGAGGAGCTCACAGACCCTCAGAGCTGGAGGGCTAAAAGAGCAGCATGGGACAGGCCAGTGTTACCTCCACTGCAATTTGGCTGAGTAGGCCAGATTGTTACTTTGACCTCAACTTCCTGCTCAAGAGGCAGAGGCAGAGTAAACCCATTCCCCGCTAGTTTGGTCTAAGCTCATGGCACTCCCTTGATCTTGCATTACTCCTCTGGACATGGATGGTAAAGATAATAAAAATATCCGTATTTCCTCATCCTCATCATAATCCTAGCTAATATTCAGGTAGTACAATGTAAAGCTCTTGACAAGCATTATTTCATTTAATCTTTTCTACAACCCTATGAGGGAGGTACAGAACCACGCTCCCATTTTACACATAAAAAAACTGAGGCTTAGAGAGGTTAAGTGGAAGGTCCTACAGCAAGTAAGTGGCAAAGCTAGGATTCTAAGGGACCCTGGGTGGCAAGTTCTAAATGGCTCCCCACCGCAGTAGCCCTGGTCTCTGAGAGCGGGCGGCTCAGACACTGGAATCATTGGCTAAACTCTGTTGGGAAAAGGGTAGTTCAAGAGCCTTGAGGGTTTCCTCCTAGACCAACGTGATGCCCAAAAGATATGCTGCTTGGGAAGAGAGCCTGACATGAGTTATTTTGGTTCTTGGGTTTTTTTCAAGAGAAAGCTGCTTTTCATTTGCTAACTCCCTACAGAAATATCTTTTAAATACAAATAACCTATCCTGGATTATTTCAAAGGACATTACTGAGGGGCACCTGGGCGGCTCAGTCAGTTGAGCATCTAACTTCAGCTCGGGTTAAGATCCTGCAGTTCGTGGGTTCGAGCCCCGCATCAGGCTCACTGCTGTCAGCATGAAGCCGCCTTCAGATCCTCTGTCCCCCTCTCTCTGCCCCTTCCCCACTTGTGCTCTCTCAAAAATAAATATTTTTTTTAAAAAGGACATCACTGCGTGAGAGGCCATCACTCTATTTCTGAATTGTACATTTTTATTATAAATATCATTACATACTCATTGGGGGAAAAAAATTCAAAGAATCCAGAGGCATCTAATGAAGGAGTCTGGGTGTGGGGAAGGGCCTTGCCACATCTGCTTCCTGCAACCCATCAAGTCAGAGCACGCGAGGCCTCAGGGAGCAGGCCCAGCACCTGCCACAGGGAATCGGGGCTGAGGAGAGGCTGCTGCTTTGGCCCCCCTGCTGCATCATTTCCAGCTGCCCTGGTCACTTAAGTGACAAGCTGATGCATCAACGTCAGTAACACTGGAAGGGTCTGTCCACGGAAATGGCATTATTCTCCCCAGGAGGCACGAGGTCGGCCTCCACAGGCAGCTGGGGCCACTGAGAATTAAAGGCCCCTGCCCAGGGACTCTGTCACCCCCTCCCAGATCTACTCTCTGCCCCAGCTGGCCAGATCAAAGAGTGACAGGAAGAGGCCACACCTAGGCCAGCCACAAAAATCATCCAGCCAATGAGCGCCGCTGAAGCCCGTGGACTCAGAGCCTGAGAGCGTGTGGCAGGATGTAGAGGACACAGAGCCTCCTTCTGCTGGAGGAGCCGGGCACAGCTTCAAGACTTGGGGGGCACCCAGGCCCTTTGCTGGCCTCCAGCGTGCGCCTAAACATTGCCTGGCTCCCGTGGCCACTCAGTCACTATTTGTTGAATGAATTGAAGAGCTTGAGGGCCATGCTGGGCCAGTGCCCCATGAGAAAACATGGTAAGAACCTTCCAGCCAGATCCTCCATGAAATGTGTCTAGTTGCAGGCCGGCATGGCTGGCTATATGCGCTCTGAAGGCAGGGGCCACGCCGTCAGCCCGCCCACGCCCACAGGGCCCAGGGCCACATTCCTTCACTGCAGGCCCTCAAAAACTAAGACCTTACATTTGCATAATAATTACACTGATGAGGTTTCTTATCACCTTCTCTGCCAAGCACAATTCTGTGAGGATGATCAGGACAAGGAGATGTTTTCATCTACATAAATGAGTCAGCTGAGGCTTGGGAAACACAGCCAGTTCTTGGAGGGAACCCAGAACTCTAAACTCAAGAAGTCTGACTCCACAATCTGCGGTCCGAGCTATCCCGTTCATGCACCGAGTGAATGAACAGGCCACCGAAGCAAAGAATAAAAGCGAAGACAGCTGCAGCCCCTCTGCACCACCACCACCCCCTGCCCCCTCCGCCTTTGGGCAGCAAAGCATGGACTGGCTGAACTTCACCTTCTCTGTTCCATCAGGGTCCAGCCCTGTGAGCAGGGTTCTCACTTGCAGTGCAAACTCCAAGCTCCTGAGGAGGGCACCTAGTGTGCTCCTTGCATCCCCCCACACCTCCCACGGTGCTGAACAATAAATTCCCTCAGCAGAGCAAAGGACATGGCCAAGGACATGGCCGTGTGCTTGTTAGGGTAGCACCTGCTGCTGCTGCAAGGTTCACCTGGGTAGCTGGGAACACAATGAGCCATCATTGGGCGGAGGTGCCCCCCCGCCCCACAGCAAATCTGACCTCCAGTCCCCACGCTCTCCCTGGAGAGAGGAGAGCAGGCAGAGGTCCAGTCAGCCAAGAAGCCCACAGGCCAGGGGTGACTGCAGCAGCCCGTCTGGCTTTGCCACCGCTCAAAGGTTACAGGTCTCCCCCCCTGCCTGTCCTTTCTCGGTCCCTCTCTGGACCGGAAGGTGAGCAGAGGGCCACCCACCCACGTATCTGGGTCAGAGCCTCTGAGGCCTGACAAGGCCCCGGGCCACACGGCAGTGCCCTGGTATTCTCCTCCAGTTGTCCCAAGCCACATAAACAGAGCTAATGCCCAAAGCTCAAAAGCCAGCTCCCAAGGGAGGCAGAGGCTTTATCCTGCTTGGAGCTGCACACGGAACAGATGAATGGGATTTTTTTTAAGGTGTTTGTTTTACAGATTTACAGAAGGGGGTTGGGGGCAGGGGAACCCAGCAGAGGGGCAGAGGATGAAAAGGGAGAGAGAAAAGAGAGAAAAGGGAGGAGAGAGGAGAAAGAAAAGGGAAGCTGCTGCAAGCTTTTAGATCGAAAGACACTTCCCTCCCTATCTAGGCCAAAATCCATCATTAAAAGGCTGCAGAGCTAGAGAAACCCCAGTAGGTCAGGTACACCCAGAGGCGGGGCCTATGGCAAGAACGTCAATGAGAACTGCACAAAGGGCTGGGCCAGGTCTTTCTGGGTCCTCCGGAACCCTGACGGAAGCGTCAAGAATGGAGGAAACCTGTGAGCTCTCCCTGGGTGTCCCTGGAGGAGCAGCGGGGAATTTCACGTGGCGTGACCTATACACAGGAAGTGCTTTTACCCTGAGGCTGGGGACCCCAGAAAAGGCTCCACGTCCTCAGAGCTGCCAGTCCAGTCCTGGACTGGTCCCCACAGGTTCACACCCTCCCCCAAAAAGCCATTCTCTCCAGCTCCCCAGCCCCACCCACGTGGTCTCCTGGAGACCTGGAAATGAAGAGGGATGGAGGTGATCCAGATCAGGGGGCTCCGTAACCCTGCGCCTCCCTCAGAAGAGGGGCTACCTGAGACCTCTCTTCACCCTCCCCTCCAAGCCCGAGGATTATATCAGGCACAGCCATGGGAAGGGCCATCCGTAAGAGCACAAAGAGCTCCAAAGGTCCCATTTCTCCTCCTCGGGAATCTAGTGTTCAGTGAGTATTTATAAAGCACCCATCATGTGCTGGCGCAGAGCTAGCCTGCAGGGATATGATGTGAATAAGTCACGCCTGACCCCCTCTTCCCCACCCAAGGCCTCAGTGCATCTCACTAAGTCCTCACCACCTCCCAAATTGGTCTCTTCTCTCCACCCCACTGTCACCTGGTCACCTATCAATCTCTCACCTGGACAACGGCCACCCCATCCTAACCCATCTCCATCCACTGCACCCCTCAATCTATGCTCCAGACACAAGGATCTTTCTAAAGTGAAAAGCTGATCACACCCACCAGGATAACCATAATTTTAAAAAATAATAATAAATAACAAGTGTTGGCAAGGACGTGAAAAAACTGGAACCCTGTACAATGCCGGTGGGAATGTGTAACCGCGCAGCCTCTTTGGGAAACAACGGGCAGCGTATCCTCCGAGAGTTAAACACGGAGTCAGCACACGAGCCAGCAATTCCACTCCTAGGAACATACCCCGAAGAAGTGAAAACACAGGTTCAAACAAAAACTTGTGCACAAATGTTCCCAGTAACACTACTCACAATAGCCAAAATGTGCAGATGACCCAAACGACCAACCACAGATGAATGGATAAATAAAATACGCTGTGTCCTTTAAAAGGACATTAGTATAATAAGCCTTTAAAAGGAATGATGTACTGGGGCGCCTGGGTGCCTCACTTGGTTAAGCGTCCAATTCTTGATGTCAGCTCAGGTCGTGATCTCATGGTCGTGAGATAGAGCCCCACTTTGGGGTCTGCACTGACCGTGCACGGCCTGCTTGGGATTCTTTCTCTCCCTCTCTCTCTGCCTCTCCCCCGCTCACATGCACACTCTCTCTCTCTCTCAAAATGAATAAACTTAAAAAAAAATGTTTTTAAAGGAACAATGTACTAACATAGGCTAAAAGAGAGAGAAAACACGATGCCAGGTGAGAGAAGCCCATCACAGAAGACCACATATTATAGGATTCCATCTAAGTGAAATGTCCAGAATAAGCAAATCTGGAGACAGAGGGCAGATCGGTGGGTGGTTAGGGGTATAGAGGGGAAAGGGAGAGACTGCTACTGGGGACAGACTTTCTGTTTGGTGATAAAAAATAATGCCACCGAACTGTACACATCAAAATGGCTAAAATGTAAGTTTTATGTGTATCCACCACAATGAACAGAAATGAAAGTGGAAAATTAGTGCAAAGTAAATGGCGGCACCCTCCTTTCAATGGCTCCCCTCCACCATTAGGACCAAACCCGACTCTTTAACATGCCCTCAAGAGCCCCTTGTCTTGGACCCACCCAACCTCATCTCATCCCTCTCACGTCCCCTCCTCACCTGCCCCCCAGCCCACAAAACCTGTCCGTTCCTCTACTGAGCCACCTGTCACTCCCACCACAGCCCTCCGTCCAGACCTTTCTCCTTGCCCACACCCCGTCTCCAGACTTGCCAGAATGTCCCTTCCTGGAGATGGCATGCCCACCCTGGGTCAGGCCCCCTGTGCTGTCTGCTGCCACAGCACAGCCTCCCGTGTCACAGCACCCAGCCCCTCCACCGCAACCACCCGCTGGATCCCTGTCTTCCCCACCCGACTGAGCGCTCCGTAAGGGGAGGGATCAGGCCTGCCTCATCCCCACTGGGTCCTCAGCACCTACCCAGCCTCAAGGACCAAAGTGCAATGGGGGACATGGATGAACAGATGGACAACACCCCCAGGGGGTTTACAGCCAGGCTCAGAATGGAAAAGTGAATGGATGAGAGACCGGCTTGAACGTATGGGCACCAGTGGGGGTGTGATTCAGAGCAAGAGAGATCATGGGGACTGATCTAAATGGCAGGAGAGGGCTCAAGCCAAGGAAAGGGCTGGAGGAGGAAGCAGGACCATGAACGTGAGAAGTGTTTGGAAGTGGGGCCAAGCCAGGCGCATGCAGGGGAGTGGGGAGGGAGGGAGTGGGCAAGTCCAGTGCCCATCCTGACTGTGCACACCCTCTGGAGCGAACTATTACAACTCTATAGCCTCTGGGTTCGGCATGTTATACACAACATCTCACTGACCCTCACAACCACGGCTATTATTACCCCATCATGCAGGTCCAGAGAGGTGCAGTGCCTTGCTCCAGTTCGCCTGGCTAAGTGGGATCTGAGACTAGGTTCGCCGAAGTCCACGCTGGGGGTCCAAGGCAGCAGAACCCCCAAATGTTCCAGGACAGGCCCATCAGGACAGCTGCACCAAAACTGGAGGATGCCCTGCCTTCTTGAGAACCAGAGCTGTCTGGCTTCCTCCATGTGCGCTGGACTGGCCACTGCCTTCAGGAAAAAGGCTCCTGCACATTTTCTTTGTGATGCTATTAAACCCCCAAGGTCAGGACAGTATTGAGTGAGCCTAGTGAAGAAAAACATCTGCCCCACATCCAATCAGGTATCTTAACCCAATGCCCTTGCCTTGGCAATCCATCTTTCATGGCAATAATACAACTTCCAGAGAGTAGGGGTCCCCACAGCCCTGACCACCTTCAATGCACCCTCTCCCTACTCAGTCTCACCCACACTGGGGCTGCGTTTGCTGTCCCTATGAGGACCCCCAATTGTCCATCTCCTGCTCAGGCCTCTCCTGTCAGCTACAGACCCCACTGCCAACTGAACATCTACACTTGGGATATCACAGCACCTCAAAATCAACATGCCCAGAAGTGACCCTATTTCCCCCAACCTGTTCCTCCTCCCAAGTTCTGTCTCCCAAATAAAGGCACTGAGCACCCTGACTCTTCCTCCTGCCTTATGCCTGACATCCAACCCCTACTACTCAAGCTGTGTCGTGGACCAGCAGCAGGATGTCCCCTGGAAGCTGGTCTAAATGCAGTTTCTCAGGCCTACCCCAGACCTGCCAATGGGAATCTGCAATTTGACAAGATGCCCAGGTGACGTGCACAGACAGTAAAGTTTGAGAAGCGCAGCTCCAACAATCAATGATCCCTTCATTCTACCTGCTACATTTTTCCCGGGTCCGTCGATGTCCTTCCATCCCCCTCCACCAGCATCCCGAAGCCACTGATATCTTCCTAACCAATCTCCACAATCCCACTCTTGTCCCACTCCAATAATTTCTCCCCAGGAGCTCCAGCGACCCTTCAAAATGTAAATCTGATCATATGAACCACATAAAGCCTTGAAATGTCATCCTATTACCCTCCCTATGAAAACCAAATGTGATTCGTTCATTCCTGCTGAGCATCTTCTATGTGCCAGGCACCGTTCCAGGCCACGGAGAGAGAACAGTGAACAAAACAGACAAAAACCTCTGCCCTCTTGGAGCTCATATTCTAGTGGAGGAAAGAGATAATCAACACCTAATAACATAAAAAGTTTAAATATGAGGTATATCAAGTGATGGCAAATGCCACGAAGAAAAATAAAGCAGAGAACAGTTTGCAAATTTAAACAGGGTCATCAGAGAAGACCTCGATGAGAAGATGACATCTGAGAGAAGACCTGAAGGGAGTGAGGAAGCAAATGGTGAGGGTGTCTGGGGAAAAGCATTCCATGTAGACAGAACAGCAAGGGCAACGGTCCTTAAGTAGAAGCATACCTTAATTAGTCAAGAAGTCACAAAGAGGCCAGTGTGGCCAGTGCAGACAGAGCCCAGAATAAAGAACAGGGGCTGAGGGCAGAGAAATCATGGGGAGAAGAAAGAAAGAAAGAAAGAAAGAAAGAAAGAAAGAAAGAAAGAAAGAAAGAAAGAAGGAAAAGGAAGGAAGGAAGGAAGGAAGGAAGGAAGGAAGGAAGGAAGGGGAAGGAAGGAAGGAAGGAAGGAAGGAAGGAAGGAAGGAAGGAAGAAAGAAAGAAATCACAGGGAACAGATCATGTAGGGCCCGTGGCCATGGTAAGAACTTTGGCTTCTACTATGAGGAAACGGGAAGCCATAGAAGGCACAGTTGTAAGCAGAACAGATGTGATCTGACAGATTCAAAGGATCATTCAGACTGCAGTTTTGAAGAACCGTAAGGGGGCAAAGAGTGGCAGGGAGCAGGGAGGCCAGTGAAAAAGTCACCTTGAGGCATCTGGGTGGCTCAGTCAGTTAAGCATCTGACTCTTGATTTCGGCTCAGGTCATGATCTCACGGTTCGTGAGTTTGGGCCCCACATCGGGCTCTGTGCTGGCAGCATGGAGTCTGCCTGGGATTCTCTCTCTCTCTCTCTCTCTCTCTCTCTCTCTCTGCCCCCTCCCCTGCTTACATTCTCGCTCTCTCTCTCTCTCTCTCTCTCTCTCGCAAAATAAGTAAATAAACTGTAAAAATAAATAAATACAAATCAAAAAATACAAAGTCACCTCAGTAACCCAGGGCAAGATTGAATGTGGGCAATAAGAATACAGAGAAGTCAAGGGTGAGTCCAAGAATTTGGGCTAAACAAGTGAGATGGTGAAGGCTACCTAAGGGATGAGTAGGGGGCTAGAGAGAGCACAGGAATTTCACTGTGGACCTGCTACATCTGGAATGACTTTCAGACACCCAGGTGAACACCAGGAGGGAGACAGAGAATTCCACAATGCATTGGAAGTCAGGGAAGGAGGAGGCGGTGAACTTGCCGGGAGACAGAGGGGAAGCGGGAGCGGGAGCGGGAGCTTTCACCAGCAAAACAGAGAAAGCATTCTAAGGAGGGACCACTGAGCTGTGTCAAATGACTCTGAGCTGAGGGCAGAAAGGCAGCCATGTGGCGTCGTGGGGAGCAAAGCCAGAGGTGGTCTTCTGGAAGTTCTGCTGTAAAGGAGAGCGGAGAGAGCAATAGCTAGAGGCAGATAAGGGGCTGAGGGAGGTTGGGGCTCATTTGTCTGCAATGACTGCCTCATTTTCTCCAGCTTCAAACCTTCCCGCTTGGACCTCTCAGCTAGCTCAGGCTCCGTCCATCTCAGGTCTGAACTTCGGCTGTCCTTTCTCCCTTCTCCTGGCTCACCCCCTTTCCACGGGCAGGTCATTTGTTCTCCAGCTTCCAGCTCAACCACCTGGGGGCCAAAGGGGGAGGCCAAGGTGAAAGTTAAACTCTCCCTGGAAAATGATAAGAACTCATTGTCCCCAGAAAGGAGCTATAAATTTTTCTGAAATTCCGACCATTCCTCCCTTTGAGTCTAGGATGTTTTCAGTCTTCAAGAGTCTTCATTAAAATGCAAAGGTCCCACCTAGCGAGAGGGGAGGTGGTAAGGCTCCTGTGGCCATCCTCCTTTCCTGCAGAGCTAAACTCACAGGGAGGCCCATGTTTCCTGGGCACCACACTTCATCCCAACCTCTCATTCACCCTCAGAATACAGATTCTTTTATTATCCACACTTCACAAATGACTATCCTGAATCTCTGAGAAATTAAACAATTTATGCACAGTCTCAGGGCTACAAAATCGCAAAGGCAGGATTTGAACCCAGGCCACTTGACTTCAGAGCTCACATTCCATGGAGTTTTTCTGGTTGGTTATTTTTCTGGTTTTTCCACTTTTTTTTCGGTCTGCTGACTTTTTTTCACTCCTAAAATGGTGGTAAAACATACACAAAATTTACTATTTTGACCATTTTAAAGAATACAGTTCAGGGGCGCCTGGGCAGCTCAGTCGGTTAAGCGTCCGACTTAGGCTCAGATCATGATCTCACAGTTCATGGGTTCAAGCCCCACATCAGGTTCTGTGGTGATAGCTCAGAGCCTGGAGCTTGTTTTGGATTCTGTGTCTCCCTCTCTCTCTTCCCCTCCCCCACTTGCACTCTCTCTCTCTGACTCTCTCTCTCTCTCTCTCTCTCAAAGAAATAAATAAACACCAAAAAAAAAATTTTTTTAAACACTACAATTCAGCAGCTTTAGGTACATTTGCACTGTGTGCAACAGACACTGACACAGGATTTCTGATTCCCAAACTTGTTGATCACTCCAAAAGGAAATGATCTGTTGATTTTTTAATAATACATTAATGTAGTTCAAAAGCCAAATGTATTAGAAGGTATACGGTGAGGGGCGCCTGGGTGGCTTGGTTGGTTAAGCATCAGATTCTTGATTTCAGCTCAGGCCATGATCTCACAGTTTGTGAGTTCAAGCCCCACCATCAGGCTCTGCGCTGACAGTGTGGAGCCTGTTTGGGATTCTGTGTGTGTGTGTGTGTGTGTGTGTGTGTGTGTGTGTGTCTGACCCTCCCCTGCTCACTATCTCTCTCTCTCAAAATAAATAAACAGCTGGGGCGCCTGGGTGGCGCAGTCGGTTGGGCGTCCGACTTCAGCCAGGTCACGATCTCGCGGTCCGTGGGTTCGAGCCCCGCGTCAGGCTCTGGGCTGATGGCTCGGAGCCTGGAGCCTGTTTCCAATTCTGTGTCTCCCTCTCTCTCTGCCCCTCCCCCGTTCATGCTCTGTCTCTCTCTGTCCTAAAAATAAATAAAAACGTTGAAAAAAAAATTAAAAAAATAAATAAATAAATAAATAAATAAATAAATAAACAGTTAAAATGTTTATATATACATATATATATATATACATACACACACGTATATATATACATATACATATGGTGAAAGGCATTGTCTTATCCTTGTCCCCGTGCAGCCCCCCAGCCACCTCATGGAATGGTTTCTACATATCCTTCTGCAGTTTCTTTATGCAAACATAAGCCAACACAAAGATGGAGTCCTATTTTCACCCTTTTTTATACAAAAAAAAAAAAAAACAGCATATATTGTACACTCCATCCTGCACCTTGCTTTTCTTTACTCAGAATATCTTGGGAGAACTTTACATTGGACCCTAGAAAGCTTCCCTATTCCTTTTTAAGTCACATGGCATTCCAGGGCATGAATCCAGGTGCCCAGTTCTCTACTGATAGGCATTTGCTTGTTTCCAGCGTTTTGCTGTTTCAAACAATATTGCAGTGAATGACCTTGTACTATATCATTCCACGCATGTGCAAATATAGATGCGGGATAAATTCTCAAAGGGGGTCCCCTGGGTCGAAGGGACTATACATATGCGTAATGGTGATGGGTGTGGCCAAACTGTACTGCTCATGGGATGCTATCAATTGATCTTTCATTAAATGGGTATGTGAATGAGGGCCCACGTGCCCACTCAAAACACTGTGCTACCCCCCCCCCCCCCCCCCCCCCCGCCGCTCCCGGCCCAGGGCTGGAACCAATGCCAAAGCAACTTTTGTCTATGGTTTCTGCCTGGCCCAAGTCACTTTTACCCCTTCATCTGATAATGAAACTCCCCACCTTTACTTTAGGGATCTGCTCTTCTCCCAATGGAAAGGACTCTTATGCTCACAATACCCACACCAGCCACAGGGATGAGCCCTGACTCAGACTGGGCCAAGCATAAATCCCCACCCAACCCCCATGTAGAGATTAATGCACAGATGGGCGTGTGATCCAAACCAATTGGAACTCCTTGGGGTTTGTCTAAATGGAGCTGGTGGAAAGGAGATTTTTTTTCCCCTCTCTGGAGGAAAAAGCATTAAAATGTTAAACCCACAGTGGTCTGTAACCATGGTTTCAACATCAGAGGTAGAGATGGCCCAAGAGAATGAAGCCAACACAAAAAAGAGACACAGACACAAGAGACAGAGAGGAAGAGAGATTGCTCAAGGTCCTGGATCCAGCTGTCCCTGAGGCCCAGCCCTTTCTACAAATGGGTTATGACAGCCAATACATCCCCCTACTTTGTTTAATTCAACCTGGGCTTCTGACATTTGCCCCCAAGAGTCCTAATACAGTATATCTAAAGTATAATCCCTAGTTTGTTATAATATATAGAAACAGATGTAGATGCAGATGTAAATACACTGTGTGGGAGGGTATGTGTTTAGAGGGAAAAAAGACCAGAAAAAAATATATTAAATGTTAATAGTGGTTATCTCTGCAATCCCCCATCTGGGATTGCAGATGATTTTTATTTTAGTCTGTACTTTTCTGTGTTTTCCAAATTTTCTGCAAGGAACATGGATTTTAAAAATATAATAAACATTTCTTTTAAAAAAATCAGATTGGCAAGAAGCAGCCCAGAAAACACTCAGAAGAAGGTTCTAAGCCTGTGTGGTGGTCAGGAACAGCAGAGATGTCCACCCTGAAGCCTGCTCTCCATGGACAGCACCCCCTGGAATGGCTGCTGCCCAGCTCGCGTCTGGCTGGCAGTCACCGAAGGCATCCATGTTGTGGGCCCAAACCAAACCTTCTGTCGTGTGGCCACAGGCTCTGATCTGTGCCCAGAGGTCAGCTCAGAGTCAATACTCTTCTCTCTACACTCCTACCGGAATCCATGCTGAGCCCCCAGAAGTCCCCACCCACCCACTACCAGTCCCCTTGGCCTCCAAGGAGAACCCCACAAGACACTGACAAATGCCTGTCCAGGAGTCCACAGCTACAGGAAAGGAAAATGCTGGGATAAAAAGAGAGCTCACACAAGGTGGCCCAGTCTCTCCACAGCCTTCTCCCTGAGCTGACCTTCCCATCAACACATGACCATTGGAGGAGGGGGATGGGCTTGGACAAGAGAGAGGCCTTGGGGACCGTCAACTTCAGAACCTGTAGAGAAGGGTGGGCTGTGGCTTCCCCAAGGCACTCTGGCCCCAAATGTATTTCAGTGCTCATGGAGACAGTACTAGAGCTCCCCCAACCTGGTCACCCCATCTTCAACCAGACAAACACTCTCTTTTATCTTTTTTTTACATATGAGGGTCTGAATAAGATGTTTGTTCTCTTACCCCTCTAGCCATTTTCAAGTGTGCAATCCAGAGGCTTTCAGTATTATGCAAGCATCACAGCTGTCCATTTCCAGAATCTTTTCCATCATCCCAAACAGAAATTCTGATCCACTGAACAATAACTCTTCCCCACCACCACCCCAAACCCTGTTAACTCTATTCTACTTTCTGGCTCTCTGCTTTTACCTATTCTCAGTACCTCACATAAGTGAGATCAAGCAAATTTCTGTCCTTCTGTGTGTCTGGCTTAGTGACTTAGCATAATGTGTTCAGGTTCATCCACGTTGTATCGGAATTCCATTCCATTTTATGACTGAATAATATCTTGTATGGATATACCACATTTTGTTTATCTAGTCACCTGCTGAAGGACACCTGAGTTGCTTCCACTTTTGGCTGTTCTGAATAATATTGCTATGAACATGGGTGTGCAGATATCCGTTTGAGTCCCTGCTTTCAGTTCTTTTGGGCATATGTACCTAGAAGTGGAATTGCTGAATAAGAGCTTTGCTTACACAAATAATTCCAGTTACAGAACAAGTAAAAATCAGTCATTCATTAGAACTAGTCCCATTTCACAGATAGGGAAACTGAGGGCCACTGTTTGAACACCATGTACATTCAGGATCACACATGGTGCTACTTTCCCTGGGTTTTTCTGTGGGGCTTCAGGCTGCCCCTCTGCCCTGCTACAGTTACTTCCTTGCTGTCTAGGGGTCCCCACCTCTCATACCCCTGAGATCTCCGCTGGGCCTGAGCTTCCCACAGGGGGATGGATCATACAGAGCCTGCCCCACTCTCAGACAGGACCTTGTGACCAAGAGCATCCATGGCTAGATGATCAGAGGAAGGAGCAATCTAAACGAAAGGAATCCAGACTTTCTGGGTGGAGAGGCAAATAAGCCCCACAGAGCACCAGCAAAAGAGGATGGGGAAATATCACTGAACCCCAGAGTTGAGGGCCGACCCCAAGCAAGGTCTGACACAGTCACGCACTGGACTGTCCCAATGTCCAGGATAGACTCTGGGAAGGGGGTGCCCAAGGAGCGTGCTTAGTAAGGCTGGGGGTCCAATATGCTGCATCAGGGAAGAAGAGAGAACACCTCACCCAGCAGAGGCAGAAGGGGGCATCCCTGCATGTGGGAGAGTACCAGCCTCTGCAGCCACCAGCAAAGTAGACAAGACTGAACAGAGACCAACACCAACTAAACCACCGGGGCCAGGAGAGCAGACAGCTGCCGTTTTCTCCTGTCCAGCTTCCATTCCCTGGTCTACTGACAGCAACATACCAAATTTCCTTAGGTGACCCACCCTCCTATTTTCTCAGTCCAGGTGACTCCACCCCTAGAACCAGGAGGGGGCACCTAGACTTGGATCATCAGCATAGCTCATCCCTCTGGCCAAAGTTCAGAGGTGGGCACGTGACCCACCGTGTCCAGTATGAGTGGTCCCTGGGACTCCCTCGAAAATTATCAGAAAACAGACTTGCTCTTCCTGTTGGTTGGTATTGCTACACTGGCAGAATGTAAGCCTGGAATAGCTATCATCTTTCTTTGTGGACAACCTGAGGATGCAGCCAACCCAAAAGAAAGCGTAGCTTAGACACGGGGAGAGAGAACCAGTGTCCAGAATACTATTCTAGCCCTGGATCAGGCCATACCTGAATCTGTCCCCCCTGAATTTTCCAATTACCTAAACCAATACATTTCTCTTTCCCTTTAAGTTCATTAGAATTGGGGTCTGTCACCTGCAACCAAAAGATTCCTGAGTCACTTAGCTAAACTGCCAATCAAGAGTCATTTGGGAGGTACCACCTACCACTCCTCAATATGAAGACCCTCTAGCCCCAAACCCCAATAAATAGCATTACAATAAAACAAAGGTTACAGAGCTCCATTTCAACTGTATTACTAATTATGTTTCTGAGCTAACTAGGGCACCAAACTGCCATGTGAGTTTGGGGGAGGCAGGGAACAGAGAAGCCTAACCTGCCCTTCACTCCTTGGCATTTAACACCAACAAAAATGGCCTGAGGTGACCCTGACAGCCTCATTTCCCACTACTGCCCAATGTGAAATCCACACCACAGTCCAACTGAGTTCTGAACGTGTCCGCCGCTCTCCTTACCTCCATTCCTTTGTGTACCCTGTCCCATTTAACTAGAATGTACTTCCCTACTCCATCTCTCCCTTCAGAAATTGTGTCCAGTCTCCCTGGCCCACCTCAAACGCCACCAACTCCATGAAGCCTTCCTTGGGGTGGTCCCTCCTTCTTTTGACCTCCAGGATGGAGGCCACCATCTCCTCCAGCACCCACCATCTTCTGTATGGGGTTCACACTACACGTCTGGTCTCTACTTGGAGCACAGGCAGCTTAAGGCAAGGACAGTATCTTATTCTCCTCCAGGATCCTGTTGTCCCATGCCTGGCACACACCTGGCCTTCCACAAACATTGATGGAAGTGACTTGAAACAGCACAAATGAATGCTTGGAACACAATCCATTTATAATCAGGACTGCTGCCTGTGTGTGTACTCATGGAGGAGAAAGACAGGGTGAATGCTGCAGAGGCGGGGGAGGTGGGGGCACTTTCCAGAAAAGGGGAAGGAAGGTCAGAGGAACTGCAATGTGGAAGCCAGGTGTCCCTGCTCCCATCACTTGCACCACGGGCTGTGTCCTGCCTCTCCACGGTCATGCCCTTGAGGGACCTTCTCAGCTATCAGTAACTGGCCTTTGTTGATGTCACACTCAAAAGCTCTTCCTGGCACCTTTGAAGATCTAGTTTTCAGACAGCCTGTTTTGGTTACCTCTTGATTTACACGCTGTTTCTGTTTCCATCTTTGCATCTCAAGATTAAATCCTATTAAAATAAATGTCCTATTAAAATACAGATGGAACAGGTAACCCGGGCTCCAGCCCAGACCTTCCCGTTCTCATAGAGAAGCAGAAATCTCTGTTCTAATTAGTGGGGACAGCAGCCAGGAGCCCTTTCAGCTTATGTGAAGCCTGGTAAATCAGTTCCCCCCTTCTAGGCTCCACTGCCCCCTCCCTTGCCCCAGCTCAGGCCCAGTATTCAAAAGGCGCCCAGCTGCCCAAGAGACCAATCCAGTCTCTTCCTTAAAAACTAATGAGAATGTGTGAAGGTGCTACAGTTCTTCACGTTTTGAAGCATTTTCATACACCTGGAATGCATTTCGTGTACCTGAGCTGCATCACCGTCCACTTCATACACCGCGAAAGTCAAGGGCGGAGGGGTCAAGTAACTCAGCCACGGTCACCGTGAAACTGGTGACAGGAGAAGAGGCATAGAATTTGGCATCAGGCAGTTCTGGACTGGAATCCCAGCTCTGCTGTACAAGCTGAGTGACACTGGAAATGTCACCCCTTTGGAACCTCAGCTTTCTTCTCTATGAAAAACGGAGATGATGATAGTAAGGGTGCTGCAGAGAATGAAATGCGACAAGTGGGCCCACAGTGCCAGCCTAGTGCCATGCCCAGAGCAGAGGCAACATGAGCTCCCGGCCCAGTCCCTTCTCTTAGGATTCCTGAGTTTTTACACTGTAATACATAGCCTCCCATAATTGCTGTCACTTTATTTGGGGGTAATTAGGGAGGGAAAGGTGGGGAGGAACATTTAAGACAATGAACAGTGGCCTTTCTGCAGCCCATCTCCTGCAGGGACCCTCATTTCCAGTCACACTGGACCTGCCCAAAACCAAAGGAAGCCCAAAGGGCATGCAGGGCTGGGACGTGGCCCCCAGCCGCCCCCCACCCCTGAGCCTCCTGCCTCCCCCACTCTACATCCAATCCCTCAGCTGTGGAGGAGGTAGCACAGGTGTGGCCAGGGATGGGTACAAAGGTGAGCAGAAAGGGACCAGCCCTATACTGAGCAGGCTGCTGCCAGTTTAGCTGTGATGCAGGAAGGCAGGCCCACCAATGTTGCCAAAGCTTCTGATTTCTCCAGGGAAGACTGAAAAAAAAAAAAAATGTGCAACATGGAACCTTCCAATTTTAAAATATCAGCTTCAAAGGGAAAAACACATGTGGGCCTAACAGAGCCCCTGGAGAATGGGCGGGGCTTTGCACCCGCGCTGTGCCCTGCTGTATCCCCAGCATCGAGAACAGTGTCTGGCACACAGTAGAGGCTTCAAGAGGATTCAAGGAATCTGCAGGGGCCATTTCCAACCTCTACCTCAGGCACCTGGCAAGCTTCCAGGCGTCAGGGTGGAGTCCCGCTATCTGTAGACAAGACAGTGTGGTTTTAGAGCACGTGACGGTGAGAAATGAAGGGAGGTCCTGACTCCACCCCTCGGAGGGATCTGTCCTGTAAACCAGGTGAGAGTCGTACCTTGTGTGGGGGCCGTTTCAAGTCGTCATACCCTGAGAGTAAACACTTATGACAACAGCCAGCCCCCCGACTCCACCACACTCATTCAGTGTGGCTGGTCAAGATCCTCACAGTAAAGAAAGAGAAAAGCAGGGGAGGGGGGCTCTAATCAACAGAGGGGCTCCCTTCTGCCTTTGGAGAAGTGGACTGACCCTGAGGCCTGGCAGGGTCAGCACCGCCCCCACCCCCCCACCGGAGGGCTCCGGGAAGGACTTGGCTAGAGTTCCAGCCTTCATGAAAGAGTGTGTTCATAACTGATAAGCTTAAAAGCAAGTGACAATTTTTCAACCCACCCTTGCTCCAAGGGCAGTGAATAAACACAGCATCGGCTCCAGGTTCCCACTGAGTGTGTCTAGAAGGGGAGGAGAAGGTGAAACCAAGCTTACTCATCCCTAGAAATCAGAGTGGATTCTCTGACACCTTCTTCTTCGGGGCTGAACTAGGACGCCCCACTTAGAAATCCCAACTCAGGAAATCCTAAATATGCTCTTCCCTTTATTCTGGGTGTCCAGGCTACCCAGGTACCCCACATACAAGGCAATGGACCTGACTCCACATTAATTATAAGCGGACTGTGGGGACGCAAGAAGGAGCCTGCTGGGGTGCAGGAAAGTTCGGCGACCTCACGTGGGTGGTATCTCTACAGGTGAATACATATGTGGAAATTAACTGAGCCGTGCCCTGAGATCTGTACACTCACTGTGTGTATGTTACACTTGCATGCATTCACAGTAACAGCCGTGGCAGTGCGTGTTAGGCACCTCTCCGAAGCCAGGCACTGCGGTACTGCTCATCCCGGGTTCCAAATAACACAGCAGTGAAGACCACCGCCTCTGGACCTCAACAGACCAGGGTTAAAATCCCTGTTCCTCCACCTCTGATTCTGGCCCCAGCATGCTCCTCAAACTCTGAGCCTCTGTCCCTCTACCGGAAAATAAAGAGAATAACTCGTAGAATTAAGACAGGTAGGTAAGCCTAGCCTACAGTAAGCCTCAAAAGATGTTGGCTTGCTACAACCATTCAACCTTCAACCACCCCAGGACCCTGGTGTTTTGGGCCCACTTGAACATTTGAGAAATGTGCCCACTTCCTTCCAACAGCGCTCCCTAAACGGCAGGCATTTCCACAGCATCTTCTCAATTTTCTCCCAGATCCATGTACCACCTGACTGTTACTTTTCTTAACACTTTTCTTCAAATTGATCGCAATTTTTTACTTAAACAAATTTACTTTTTAAAAATGTTATGTAACCATCATACATGGAAAACCAGTATCACTTGCCAGAACTCACTTTTTTAAAAAATAGCAATTAAAATAAAAAGCATTTGTCCACCTGAGATCATCTTGCTTACCTCATTTACTTTTTATGGACTCAAGAGGGAAGGAAACTCAGTTTGTGGGGCGGACGTGGGGTAGGGAGGGCAAGAGGGCCTCATCTGCTTAAAACGACTGAGACATTTCCTGAGCCCTTCAGCAGCCCCCGTCTGCACAGAAGTGATTTTCGTTGGTGTAACCAAACGGGCTTGGCAGGCCCTGTATTTGGCAACATCCTGGTAACCAGCCATCTGTGTACCACACGGGCTCCAAAGAGATAAAGCTGCATTTAGAAAAAATATATATTCACTAATGGCGGGTGTTCACTAATTCAGACACCCACTGGCCCCTCTCTGGCATGAATGAAGGGAGCCCTCCTCTGCCTACCACACAGCAGCTCCAGCACCCGAGATCTAGGAACTCAGTGTCAGGACAGGCCCGGGGCCCGGCCCCAGCTTCAGGACTGAGCCTGGACCCTCGCATCTGTGGGTCCCCAAACCACGCAGGGGCAGGAAAAGAGAAGAGTAATAACAACACTCCTCCTGTGCACATAATCTGTTACCTTTATGTTCAAACGCTCTTCCCAAGGGAAATGAAGGAGAGGGAAGAGGACATTCCCCAATCTCAGCCAAGAGAAGGCATCTTGAAATCTGTGTCAGAGGGCACACTGCAGTCCTACGAGGACCCCGGGGAATAGGCAATGGGCATATTTCTTCTGGGGAGTCAGTGAGTCTCGTAAGAACCCATTCATTCATACAGCAAATACTTACTAAGCACCTCCGATTGGGGCAATGGGGGCCCCGGGGTGAAAAAGGCAAAGTCCCTGCTGTTAGAGAGCTCATATTCTAGGAGTGGGAATAGTCAATAAATTGTTTATTACATAATGTCAGTTAATGATAAGTGCCATGGAGGAAATAAATCAGAGTAAAGCAATAATGGCTGGAGTAAGCTGCTTAGATTGGAAGGTCAGGGGAGTCCTTTTAGAAGAGATGACATTTGGGGCACCTGGGTGGCTCAGTCAGTTGAGCATCCAACTTTGGCTCAGATCATGATCTCACGGTTCGTGAGTTCAAGCCCCACATTGGGCTCGCTGCTGACAGCACAGAGCCCACTTTGGATCCTCTGTCCCCCTCTTTCTGCCCCTCCCCCACTTGTGCTCTCCCAAAAATAAATATTAAAAAAGAGAGATGACATTTGAGCTGACACCCAACAATGAGGAAGCACCACTCAATTAAGTCACCATAAACAGCATGTGTAAAGGGCCTGGGGTAGGAACAAGCATGGCATGTTCCAGAAACAGAAAGGCCTTTGCAGCAGAAATACAGTGACCGCCGTGAGTGAGAGGGAAACTGGCAGTGAGATCAGAGAACCAGGCAGGGGATGCAGGCCCAGCTTCAGAGTTTGGACTTCATTTAAATTATAATCAGAAGCCTATGAAGAGATTTCTACTTTGGAGAGACTTGATTTTACTTGAAGTTTTAAAACTCCACTCTGGCCACCATAAGAATGGATAAGGAGGACAAGAAGCAGGGACACCAAATGGGAGATCAAAACAGTGGCTCCAAAGGAATTAAAAACCTTGGGACGTCTGGATGGCTCAAACAGTTGAGCATCCAAATTCGACTCAGGTCATGATCTCACCGTTCCTGAGTTTGAGCCCCATGTTGGGCTTTGCACTGACAGCCTGTTTCAGATTCTCTGTCTCCCTCTCTCTGCCCCTCCCATGCTTGCTCTCTCTCTCAAAATTAAACATTAAAAAAAAACACCTCATTTCTGCCTCAAATTCTCTCCCTTAACTCTACGAGTCTAACTTCTCACACACTCAGTGAGTCTTAAAATGGGAAGCTGGTAAAGGGAGATGTTTGTTCTTTAAAGCAATAACAGCCAACCAAGTGGCATTCAAACATCAGACAAGAGAGGGCAAGTAACAGGCCCTTCCACAAAGGGCAGAACCCAGCCACCTCCTGAGAAGAGAACAAGCAGCCATCTGTTCTGGGGCCAGGGAGCAGATCGGCTCCCGCCTGTGCCCCTTCCAGCCCTGGGACTTTGGGACTCCAAGGCCAGGACTCCTGCACACTCCACAGGCTCAGACCCCAAATCCAGCCAGCTCGTGGGTCTGTCACATGCTCTCCCATGGCAGACACAGTATCCTCCACACCAGCCTTCAAACTCCAAGGACAAAATCAATTAACAGCTGCCAACGTCACTAAAACAGACAATTAGACAAACTCCAAAGTGCGGTCTTGCCCAAAAAACAAACAAACAAACAAATGTGATAGAACCTCTAAAACTCAATATCGACTTACGGTATCATAGGGAACAGCAGAACATGTTAAATGACACCAGGAGATACCGTCCACGAAATCCTGACTCCCCAAAATAATTAAGTTTCTCCAATAAAGAAATTATAAAGATGTGGTGCCTGGGTGGCTCAGTTGGTTAAGGGTCCAATTTCAGCTCAGGTCATGATCTCACGGTTCAAGAGTTAGAGCCCCGCATCAGGCTCTGCACTGACCACTTGGAGCCCACTTCGGATCCTCTGTCTCTCTCTCTCTCTCTGGTTTCTTTCTCTCTCTCTCTCAAAAATAAAAATAAATATATTTTTTAAACCCCCCAAAAAAAGAAATTATAAAGAAAAGAAAGTTGGAAGAGAAAACTTATAAAGTGATATATCACCAATTACACTGGATTTTTTCAATCCTGACTCAAAAAATTTTTGAAAAACTTTTATGAGACAAATAGGGGAATCTGAGCACTAATTCAATATGATACTAAGGAATCACTGTTGGATGGGGCATCTGGGTGGCTCAGTTGGTTAAGCATCTGACTTCAGCTCAGGTCATGATCTGGCCAGTGTATGGGTTCAAGCCCCACGTAGGGCTCCATGCTGACAGCTCAGAGCCTGGAGCCTGCTTCGGATTCTGTGTCTCCCTCTCTCTCTGCCCCTCCCCACTTGCATGCACGCCCTCTCTTTCTCAAAAATAAACATTAAAAAAAATTTTAAAGAAATTACTGTTAACTTAGGGAATACAATAATAGTAGTGTTTGTTTTCTTGCGAGAATTTTTAATTTTTTTAATGTTTATTTATTTTTTGAGAGAGAGAGCATGAGCAGGGGAGAGGCAGAGAGAGAGAGAGAGAGACAAAGAATCTGAAGCAGGCTCCAGGCTCCTAGCTGTCAGCACAGAGACCAACACGGGGCTCGAACTCACAGACCACGAGATCATGACCTGAGCCAAAGTCAGACGCTCAACCGACTGAGCCACCCAGGCACCCCTATTTCCTTACAAGAATTCTTATCTTTAAGATGTATACTGAAATAATTAAGAATGAAATGATACCATGACGGGATTTATTTCAAAATAATCTTGTGCGGGGTTGGGGGGGGACACATAAACGAAACAAGATTGGCCATGAGTTCATGATGGCTCAAAATGGGTGTCGTATTACTTTTCTCTCTACTTTTGTGCATGCATGAAAATTCCCACAATAAAAAGTTAAAAAAAAAAAAAAAGCTAGGGATGAACTTCTTGTGCGGAGGCCATGCTAATCTTCTCTGTATCGGTCCAGTTTTAGTACATGTGGTACCAAAGCAAGCTCGGGAAGAACTTTTTCTCTAATAACCTAAGCAGGAATAACCCACTAGACATTACACCCCACAACAGAGGGATCAAATTCATTAGGTTCCCTGTTATGCCTCCCAGAGCCTGCCATGAGTGGTCTGCTGAATAATGAGGGAATTCCTGTTTTCCTCCTCACAAACCCCATGGTGGGAGTTGTCTCAAAATAACTACCCCCCCATCAGAAGTAGATGCCTTTTCATTTATGCTAACTGACCTCTCTCCAGTTCAGAATATCACTCCCAAGTCCACACAACTTTATCCATACCATTTGGAACATATATATTTTGATTCTATTTTTCTACCTTAGTCCTTCCCATCAGAGATACCTGTTTTCCCCCTCAGAGGAAAGCATTCCCCCCGCCCATCCACTTCTATGACCAAGGCAGTGCTCTGGACCTTACCCTGATCTGCCACAACCACAAGAAAGCAGGATCTGAAAATCAAAGCACAAAGGTGCTCTCCACTACAGTGATCTCCAAAAACGCCATCTGCAAGAAAGGCTTCATTCAGGCGCCTCGTTGGAACCATGCTCAAATCAGTCCCCCTCGAAAACACACCATTGCCTTTGCAGGATCCCAGGGGATGGAGTCCCTGGAAGATGGTCAGAAAGGCAGAACCCCCAGGTTATCCCACAACCCCCACAGAGAGTTGTCAAGTCAAGGTTGATGAGCACCACAGCCACTTCTCCAGGAGGCAAACTGAGGCTGGGCTTTCAACATAGTTCTCGGGACCTACCAAGAGTAACCTGGAGTCTCCTGGTTCTGGGCCCATTTGGGATACCTGTGTCATTACCCTCTTCCCTGGTGCACCTGCTGCCCCCAATATGCAATACATTTCCAGGTAGCCTGCAGAGGGCAGGAAGATGACAAAGACGATGGGGCCATCACTGCAAGGCCACACAGCACCACTCTACCCCTTAAGGCCAACAGCCAGGAGTGTTATCTGCATGAGTCTGTCAATTAAAGGTGCTAGGAAGATCGATGGATGGATGGATCAAGCCTTCTGGGAAGGATGAAGAAGGGGTCTTAGATGAGAGCAGAGAGGAATCAGGGACTCAGCAATTAAACACCCAGCCTGGAGTCTGGGGAGCACATAAGAGGTTGGCAGCTGCAGCCTGTTCCAGCGCACCCCCTGTCCACCCCACCCCCACCCCCACCCCCACCCCCACCCCCATGGCTGGTGCCCACAGAGCAAGGTTCAATAGCGAGCACTGCACTGATTTCAGATGCTTAAAGACAAAGAAACTCCAGATTACAGCAAGGGGAACAAAGGTCATTTAGCACCAACACGAAATCAATCCCTCTCTCTCCTTGGGTAAGTTAAGTCTGTGGCCAAAGCAATCAGGATGACAGAAGCAACAGCAGAACAGGACGAAGGCGAGGGCTGGGAGGGCCTCAACGTCTGCTGCATTGCAGGGAAGGGCACAGTGCATCCAAGAGGAAGGACAAGATACCATGAGCCTAAGGCATCCTCACCCCTGGCCAGTCCTTCCCTGTGCCTCACTGCACCTGGCTGCCCCCCGCCCCCCCGGGCCCATGCATGGATGGCCTTGACTACTGGTGGGGCTGTCACCACCAGACATCTTACCTTGGTTTCCAGGAGCACAAGCCCAGAGAGAAGCGAATGGGAACGGTTCTGCTCAAACCCCTTCATCCTCATGGAGCACTTCATACCTTTGAGATGCACCTTCACCCACATTATCTCACTTAAGCCTTTTGCATGGACACAGAAACAGGCTCAGGGAGATTACATCTATACTATCACGTCACAGTCAGTGGATAAGCGGGGACCGTGCAGTCACTTTTCCACCCTACCACATGCTCTATACTCAGAAATAGGAACTGGCCTGATGGTCTGATGCAGCTGCCTGTCTATCAAGCACATCATCCTTCTCATTCCTCCAAACAGACTCCCTGTCTCAGAACAGCCATCCCTCTGACTTTAGAAGGCTGGCTTATTCATCCCCCCGTTACATATAAAATGCTGAAAGACAGGGAATGGAAGAGAACCAAAGTAGGGGGAAATGGGGCCCAGACCTAGAGCACTGGGCTCCAGAGTCCCACTGGTAGCTTTTTCTGCTAGACAGGTTTATCCCAGACACCAGCCATTCCCTACATCGCCTGCAGGATTTCTGCCACATTCTATACCCTTTGTACTATAGCTGTTTCTATTAAACGGACTCGTTCTTATGACTTAATACATTTAATTTAAAGTGATGCCTTGTATCACCACCACAAAGAAGAAAATCAGTACCACTGACCATAACTGGGAGCGAAGCCTAAAAATAAATAGCACAGAAACAACCTAAATTGTAGGCAGGCACTGTTCCCCACTTAGAGGCCCAGAGCCAGAGGTCTGCTTTCCCTTTGTTATGAAACAGAGATTAGCAAGTGTTAAAAAGGTGTTAAAGCCAGACTAGCACCAACCTGAAAGTTTCCCCTTAAAGAAATCACACGGATTAGTAGAGAACTGAAAAGGGAAGATCCTTCTCACTAGGTGACTCAATGTTATCTCATGCCTGCCCACCTATAGTCATCTCACTGGAGAGCTACCTTATCCTGTGGGAAACATCCAATTAGACTGAATCGTAGGAAGGGGGGCAAGAGGGACAGGAGTCAACCACATCACGGGGGCAACCAATGCCAGCTCCTGGGAGTGCTCCAATCCATTGCCCCCCCCACCACCACCCCAAGGCACACCCGGCTTCTGGGCAAGCCCAAGGGTCACCTGTCACCACCCAGGTGTCTCTGGCTCCACTGCCCTTGTCTCACCCCTTGGCTAACGGCAGAGCACAGCACTAACCCCTCCAAACTCCTCCGCAAATCCAGATCCAGCAGAGCCACTGGAGCCACCCCAAATTCTCACAACACTTCTATGGACAGTCAGTTCTGATGACCCCCAGTTGCTGGGAAGCTTTGGACAGTGGAGGGAGTCTGTGCCAGACTGTGTAAGCACTTCCCTGAGGTCTTGCGGGCATCAAGCCTGCAGCAAGGGACTGGAGCCCAGGAAGCTGCCCCAGAAGCTCCTTTGCCCCAAACGCCACCTCTTAACCCATAGGTCATCCAGAGTATCTCTGAAATAGCTCGAGAGAACTATTTTCAACATCCAGGAGCAAACAATTAGTAAACTCAAGAAAGGTGAAGAGTCAAAGAGAAAAATCCAAAGAAGGGGGGAGGAGGCTGTCAAGCAACCTCCAAACTTGCTCCTGGCCTGCCGGCACTGTGCGCAAAAGGCAAGCAGATCCTGGCCTGGCGGGCACCTCGTGGGCTCAGCCAAGTTGCAAGAGAACCAAATGGCACGGTGAGATACTTGGGCTCAGCCAGGGGCTGTCGCCCGGGTCGGATCAATGCTACTCACTGCAGGCTTCCGGAAGGGCGCCCAATGCCGGGAATGGGGACGAAATACTGGGTGCCCCTCTGTGGATGATGGAGCCCGAAGGGCCCTCCCAGACGCCCTCCGACCCAGCCAATGTCCTGCTTGGGCTTTCCCCCAACAGCCAGTGTCCAGGGCGACGCTCCTGAGTCGCTCCCCCGACGGCGCACGGAGCAGAGGTCTTTCCCAACCAACTCAGGGCCAAAAGCCCTTTTGTAAAAGTCCACCCCAAAGAAAACGGGGATTTAGCATGAGAGTGGAGGAAAGGGGAGGCGGCACTGCCAGGCTTTACCTTTTCTCTTTATTCTGTTTTCTGGATTTGTGCAGGAGTCCGATGAGCACCACGGCGGCGCGGATCCCTGCCTTTCGGCAATGCATCCTCCCCGCAGGCTGGGACATGGCGAGGCCGCCGGCGGTGCCCGGCCGCGCCCTCGCCCGCCCGCCGCGCGCCCCCGTCGGCCCGGCTCCGCGCGCTCCGCGCCGCCCGCTCCCAGCCCCTGCGCCCGCGCCCCGGCCCCCGGCCGCCCGCCTCTCATGGGCCCCGCCCCGCCTAGGTGCGCCCCGGGGGTCAGGTGACCGGGCGCTCACTTCCCGGCGACCTTCAGCGTCTCCTCGGAGCCCGCCGGGCAGCCGGCACCCGCTCCCCCAGCGCAGGCATTTCCAAGGCTCGCTCCGGGCGCGGCCCGGACGGGCGGCTCCGGGGCTCCGGCTCCGGCTCCGGCTCCGGCTCCGGCTCCGACGCGCCGCCCGCGCCGGGACCCCGCCCCGGTCCCGCCTCCGGTGCCCCGGCCCGGGCGCCCGGGCTGCGGGTGGTTCAGGCGGCCCGCTCGCGCTCAGCGCCCCCGGGGGCTCGGCGCCGCGATCGCCCTCCGCTCCGCGCCCCGGCTCTCTCCCCTCCCCTCCGGGCGGGCAGCCGGGCCCCCCGCCCTTCTCTCGCCGCTCCCTCTCCGTCCCCTCCTCTGCGCTCCCCCGTCCCCGCCCCCGCTGGCGGGGCCCCGGGCTCCCTCCCCAGGCAAAGGCGGCTGACGCGCTCTCCCAGCCCGGCCCGCCGGGATACTTCTCCAATGCTGTCACTGTCTTTAAAACACAGGGAGAAAAAACATGCACCGAGACCAAACGCGCGTCCTCAGTCCGATCGAAACCGCCTCCGTACGCGGGGACCGCCGCGGGCCTCCCCCGGCCCAGGACCGGTTAGAGAGGGCATCCCGCACCCCGTGCCCGCCCTCCCGGCCTGAGAGAGGCCCCCGGGCGGTCTGACCCAGCGGGATGCTACCTCCTGCCTTTCCCCAAGTCCGGGAAAGGACTGTCGCGGGAGGCTGGAGGGGGCTATCCAGCATCGGCGCCTACCTGGGCTGGGGTCTGTCCCTCGGTTAACCTTTGTTTCCCCGGCCCTGGAAGTTTGACACAAAACGGGGTCAATGATCAATGTCAAAGCCGCTACACTCTGCCTCGCGTCCCAGGTTGCCAGGGGCGCCCACACCCCACCAGCACCTGCCCCCCCCCCCCCCCCCGCACACCCCGCGACAGTTCTTCCCTGTCTCCTGCACACCCCATGCAAGCTTCATCTTCGCTTCCCAACCGAAAGACAGAAGGTCACTGGCCAGCCGCAGGGAAGGGGCCGTGGCCGAGTCCCTTATATGGGCAGGCCGGAGCCGCTCCAAAGCCCCACTCACTCACTTCCAAGCACTGCCTGGAAGCCTAGCCCCTTCTCACTTCGGGCAGAGGACTGGAGGGAATTAAAATAAGCCATTAGTCCTTCTTGGGACACAGCCCTGTTGGGGCCAGAAAGGTCCCTGAGGCAAGTTGCCTTGTTGAGGGTTTTGTTGTTTTGTTTTTATTTTTAATATAGTCTGGTGTTCACGCAAGCACAGAGAATCAGGCAGGGAAGGGGACTTGGCTGGAGAGAGACAGGGCTACAAATGAATTCCTGGGCCTGAGGCCTCAACCCTGCCTCTCCAGTGGGCACAGTATCTTGCTGGCATTGGAGTTGGAGTGGACAGGAAGAAGCACCAGGGTGGTGCCAAAATGTGCCTGTTTTATTTATGAAGCATCCATTAGCGATGGCCTCGGCCCTCCTGGGCCTGCCTGGCTGGTGGGGCATCACAGAGATAGCCCTGGACATCTATTTATAGCCAGAGAGTGAGTGACCCAGGCCCCACCCCTGGGACCGAAGCTAGGCCTGCTGCTAGGAGAACACCAGTGGGGACCTGAGAATCAGTCTGGAAGAATGGGGGAATGAGTGTCCTCAGTGGGGAAGAGGGCAGAGCACAAGCACACGCAGCTCAGGGCTTCGGCTCTGGCAGAACACCAAGCTGACACGTGAGCTGATGGACTATTTCAGCTAGAGGGCACTGCAGGCGCTGGGGGCACCAGCCATAGGTCCAGCCCAGCATAGGGTGTGTGCTCTATCCACCCACACACAGAAGAAAGCTGCATCTCAGTGCAAGGCCTGACCCCTTCCCAGGCAGGTGAGTATGGGTGGCTCCGGCCCATCCGCCACTGCCTGGGAGCTATTTCAGGTCAAGTGCATCAGTGGGCAACAGGGCCACTGGGATGCGATGAAGGCAAAAAATCTTTGCACCAAGTTGTCCCTCTTGTTCTAGGGTTCCAGGCATTCTCAGGTCCTCTGCAACCACAATGTTTCCAGCCCCGATGTGGCTGAAAACGCAAGGTTGTCCCTAAAAGACCAAACCTTGATCTGATTTCTGAGGCCCTAGAGGCAGAAGTTCCCCGAGGGTGAGGGAGCCCTTCCTTCGGCCCATACCCCACACCAAAACAGCAAAGCATAAGGAAACCCATCCATGGCAGACAATGCAGTGGCCATTTATGCTAGACTTCCCCATTCCACCAACATTCATTAAATACTTTGTGCAGAGAGACTGGGGTAAGTGAGAAATAGAAGACCATCCTTGCCCAAAACAAACAGGGCTAACACACATGAAACCACAGATTAGGCCATTCACATACCACCTTCACAATTTTTTTGACTCAATATCATACATATACCCTGCTATTTAGTTATTATTTTGCTTTAATTAGATCAACTCGCTTTTTTACCTGATCAATTTTAAAAGAAAACATTACCACCCTAAATGAAAATCTATTATCACTTGTCATTCATGCCATGAAAATAAATACAAACTTATTAAATTCTAGCTCAATACCATTGCCTGACAAAGGCTCTGAGCTTGAAGCACCTTCGTTAAAAGAGAAAAGTAGGCAAGTGTCACGTGTTGGCCACATGCTTGCTCCGAACAAAGATGTGGTCCTTAAAGAAATCACAAAGTTTCAAAGAGAATCGAAAGGAAACAATCTTCACATTAGTGACTCAGAGGTCTTCTAAGGCCACATCCTTGGGGCACTCTGGGGTGAGCAGAGGAGGATGGACACCCAGATCGCAGCACTGGAAGTCAGGGCAGAGAAGGAGCCTCCCCAGTCTCCACCACTCAGCAGTTTATTCCCAGCAGTGTCCCAGCTCACAGGACCTCAAAGGTCTGTTCCAGCCCACCCCCACCTCACCCCCAAGCCTGCAGCCCCTGGGAACAAAGTGCCAGGCAGCTGCCAACCTGGGTCTCTGCCCCAATCTGGGGAAACCCAAAGGCTGAGGAGGCCTGGGTGGGAGTAGGGGGAGGACACGACAGAGAAGTTAATCATGAACAGAGGGCAGACAGCTGCACAGCCCGTTCCTAAGGGGCCAGTGGGGTGAGACAGACAGACACGCATGCTTGGTCCTGAAGAAAAGGGCCTTCTGTGCCTGGGAACCCGCTCCAGGAGACACATCCGTGTGAACCTGGGAATCAGCCCCACTGATCAGCCAGTGCCACACTCCACCTCCGGCTCTGGTGCCTCCAGGGCTCTGCAAAATGACTGCAACCTTTCTTGGCTAGAACCGGGAGCAGATAGGCGGCTTTGGAGCCAGCAGGGTGAGGCCTTTCATGAAAACCAGACTTGTTTCAGATGACTTGCCCCTCCCCTTCTGCAGGGGACAGCGTCCCCCTCCTCCCTACGGATCACACAACCTTAGACCTCCTCAGCACAGGCCAGCACCCCCACTCTCTTATGCCTTTGGGGCGCACCCATATATACAGCAGCTTGGAGACATCGCTCCGAAGCCCCTCTCAAGTCTCACTTCTGCAGAGAGAGCACTCACACCTGTGCTCTTTAGGCAAAGGGATGCCATTCATCCTTAGCAGGTACACCAGCGCCCCCTGCTGGGCCTTGTTACAGTTGCGTCTCTGGGATACCACCACAGGACAAAAACAGAAGAGGAAAGGGGATTTGGGGGGCGGGGCAAGAGGGAAAGCGACAGAGGGAAAGAGAGAGGAAGGGGAGGAGGGAAAGACTGGGAAGGTCATTTGAGGTGTGGAAGCCATTTCTACTTGGAAAAGAGATGCAATAGGGGTCTTGGCCAACACCTAACACACACTCTCCTCCCAACTACTAACATCCCTTCTCAGAGCCCACTAGCAGCCCCTTAAAAGGGCCCATGTCACCCCTACAGGGTCCTTCAGTGACAGCAACAGGTAATCCTCTGGCCAGGCTGGGAGGCCTCAAAGACCAGCCTTGGAGGCCCTGGCGCAGCCACACTTTCCTGGAGCCACACGTTTCATACAAAACAGAGGATCTGCCTAGAAACTGGCTCAGATTTTGGAAACGGATCTTGGTGACTTGTGTGGCATTTCCGAGCTTCGGGGAAAGGAAACCATGCCTGAGGAAACCCACAGATCCCACTCAGTGGCGGGGATCCAGCCCTCAGGCTGCACATCATTTGGTACCTAGAGCCTGCCACGCGTGATGTCAATCAGACCTTTGCTGATTTTTTTGTTCAGGGGTTACAGAAAGGGGGGTAAAAGGCAGGTAGAAGGATGGGGAAAGTTCTTTGTTCTTTGGGTTACCGACGGTATTTAAAGTACTTCTTTTGGGTTCATTTATGGAATTTGAACCCATGAACCGAAGTGGCATGACGGTAATTTTTCCCACAGTAGAAACATTCAAAGGATTCTTCTGTGTGTGATACTTCTGATGAACATGAAGAAGCAAATTTTTCATGGAGGCTGCCCAAGGGTCACTCCAGAGAATCAGGAGCGGACGAGGCCGAGGAGTGGGTAGCCTGCGGCACACTCCCCTCACACCCGGGGTCCCCTGGTCCCCACCTCACCGATTACCAAGCCTCCCCAGCTGTGGCCACCACTGAAGCCACTTCCGCTCTAGGGTTTTCTGGGGCTGAGTGGAAAAGAAGGAGGAAAGCTGTCCTTCCATAATATTAGCAACACTGCTTAGCAACATCTTTCCAAGCAAGAACCGGCAGACGCTCCAAAAACCTATTCTGTTTGAATCCACAAAGAACAGAGTGGTTTCTTATACATGTATTATTTATATACTATTTTATATACCCAGTCACGCCTTCTGTCTCTGGCTTCCTTGGGAAATGACGTATTACACCTAACTGAGACTTCCAGACAACTATAGCTTTGAGTAGCAAAACTTGTTGTTTGCTGGTTTGCTTTTATTGTAATAACCTTGACCGGAAATTTCTCTAAAAGTCTTAAGACTTTTGTCCTTTTTAAAAACAGGTTTAATATAACCTTTTCTTGGTGACTCAGAGCCATTATTATCAATAGTAACCACTGTATTGTGCTAAAACCCAGTTTTGAACAGCCCACTAAGGTGAGGGCTCATCTGTCCCTATAATTAATGACCCCAAACAGCTGTGGCACAAAGATACCACAGTGCAGGAATAAAAACTCAAAGTCCTCGTAGTCAGAAAAATCTACACCTTTTATTATCTGTGTGGCCGTGGGCCAGAAATTTAACCTGAGCCTCAGTTCTGTCATCTGTAAAATGGGAATAACAACAGTGCCACCCTCTTAGGGTTCCTGCAAGAATTAAAGAGCATACATAGTTCACACAAAGACCTGTATGAAAATGTTCATAGTAGCTTTATTCAAAATGGACAGTCCGGGGGCGCCTGGGTGGCTCAGTCGGTTAGGCGGCCGACTTCAGCTCAGGTCACGATCTCGCGGTCCGTGAGTTCGAGCCCCGCGTCGGGCTCTGGGCTGATGGCTCAGAGCCTGGAGCCTGCTTCGGATTCTGTGTCTCCCTCTCTCTCTGCCCCTCCCCCGTTCATGCTCTGTTTCTCTCTGTCTCAAAAATAAATAAACGTTGAAAAAAAAATTTTTTTTAAAAACAAAAAACAAAAACAAAATGGACAGTCCGGGGTGCCTGGCTGGCTCAATCTGAAGAGCATGCGACTCTTGATCTCTGGGTTGTGAGTTCGAGCCCTACCTTGGGTGTAGAGATTACTTAGAAGTAAATACATAAACTTCAGGGTGCCTGGGTGACTCAATCGGTTGAGCATCTGACTTCCACTCAGGTCATGATCTCACAGTTCGTGGGTTCCAGCCCCATATCAGGCTGGCGGCACAGAGCCTGCTTCAGATTCTCTGTCTCCCTCTCTCTCTACCTGCCTCCCTCCCTTTCTCTCTCTCTCTCTCTGTCTCTCTCTCTCTCTCTCTCTCAAAAATAAATAAACACTGGTGTGCCTGGGTGGCTCAGTCAGTTAAGCGTCCGACTCTTGGTTTCAGCTCAGGTCATGATCTCACGGTTTCGTGAGTCTGAGTCCCGAGTTCGGCTCTGTGCTGGCAGCACAGAGCCTGCTTGGGATTCTCTCTCTCTCCCTCTCTCGCTGCCCCTCCCCAACTTGTGTTGTCTCTGTCTCTCTCAAAATAAATGAATAAACTTTTAAAAGTTGTTTTTAGGGGCACCTGGGTGGCTCAGTCGGTTGAGCGTCTGACTTCGGCTCAGGTCATGATCTCACGGTCCGTGGGTCCGAGCCCCGTGTCAGGCTCTGTGCTGACAGCATTGAGCCTGGAGCCTGCTTCAAATTCTGTGTCTCCCTCTCTCTCTGCACCTCCCCCGCTCATGCTCTGTCTCTCTCTCTCCTTCAAAAAATAAATTTTTAAAAAAAGCATTAAAAGTTTTTTTTTTTAAAGATAAAGACATAAACTTCAAAACGGACAGTCCATCTACAAACTGAAATATTCACACCATGGAATACCACTTAGTAATAAAAAGGAACAGAATACCAATACATACAACAACATGGATGAATTTCTAAAACATTATGCTGAGTTTAAAAAGCTAGATACCAAAAAAAATGTATGATTCCATTTATATGAAGCTCTAAAACAATCTAAGGTGCCAAATTTAGGACAGTAGTTGCCTCTGGGGGTAAGAGATTTTCTGGAGACAGAAATGTTCTATATCAGGATAGGGTGGTGGAATCCATTTGTCCAAAATGTATAATTGAAATTTGTGCATTTCAACATGTGTAAATTTTACCCCCCAAAAACCTGAAATTAATAGTAACAGCAATAGGGGCGCCTGGGTGGCTCAGTCAGTTAAGGGTCTGACTCCATTTCAGCTCAGGTCATGATCTCATGGTTTGGGGGCTTGAGCCCCGTGTTGGGCTCTGCGCTGGCAGCATGGATGGAGTCTGCTTGGGATTCTCTGTCTCCCTCTGTCTTTGCTTTTCCCCCTGTGTCCACGAGCACGCACATGCTCTCACTCTCTCTCAAAAATAAATATTAAAAAAAAATAGTAACAGCAATAATAATAGAGTGGTAAAATACAGAGAGAACAGCAAAAATATAGAGAGGTCTCAATGACCAAGAAGAGGGCAAAATGTTGATAACTGCTGGGGGTACTATTCTATTTACTTTGTATGTGGCTTGACATTGTCCGTAACAAAACAGTAAAAGAAAATGTTCATAGTGGGCGGGAAATAAAGATTAATTGATTTTCTCTGGGAGTATGATGGGGTTTTTTTAATGTTTATTTATTGAGTGCAGGGGGGGCAGGAGAGGGAGGGAGAGAGAGAATCTCAAGCAGGCTCCACATCACTAGCACAGAGCCTGAGGCAGAGTTCAATCTCATGAACCATGAGGTCATGACCTGAGCCAAAATCAAGAGTCGGACACTTAACCAACTGAGCCACTCAAGCGCCCCAGTATGATGGTTTTTATTATTGTCTTTGTATTTTTCTATTTACAAATTTATAAGGACTACACATTAATTTTATTTTTTTATTTTTTCTTTTTTTGAGAGAGAGAGTACATGTGAGTGTGGGAAGGGCAGAGAGAGAGTGGGACAGAGGATCCAAAGCTGGCTTGGTGCTGACAACAGACAGCCACATGTGGGGCTTGAACTCACAAACCGTGAGATCATGACCTGAGCTCAAGTCAGATGCTTAACCAACAGGGCCACCTAGGTGCCCCAATTTTTTATTTTATTTTCAAGAGAGAAAGAGAGCTTGTAAGTGGGGGAGAGAGGCAGGGGAGAGAGAGACAGAGACAGAGAGAAAGGGAGAATCAATCTTAAGCAGGTTCCATGCTCAGTACCGAGCCCGACATGGGGCTCAATCCCACACCTCTGGGATCATGACCTGAGCCAAAACCGAAAGTCTGACGCTCAACCAACAGAGCTACCCCGGTGCCCTGCACTGTACTGCTTTGAGTCCTCACTTGGAGACTGTTCACAGGGAAAGCAAATAACTAAGCTTGACAAAAATTAGGATGAGTGTGAGTGTGAGAAGTAAGGGAGATGATTCATTCTGAGAAATAGCAAATAAAAGCTGTGCTGTCTAATTAACAATAGGTTTACAACCTATTGGAAATAGGTACAAATCACCCCCCGACACACACACAATGGAGTCCCAAACCCTTAGACACTTCCTTTCTGGTTCTTCTTCCCCTTTCCGCTTCAAGGACATATTTTTGCAGGCTTATTTTTGCGGCTTTGCAATGAGCATGCACCAAAGAACAAAGGAAGGAGGGACTGAAAGTCTCTGCATCACCTCAGGAAATGTACCTTTGTTCCAATCAGACTACTTTTTGCCTGACGTGGGCATAGTACTCAGTCAATGAAGAACCGGGGGAGGGATTTGCATGCTGGGAGATAAACTGTCTGCTGTAACTGCCCTGAGTGTGCCTGTCCATCAGATATCCGCTTCTGCAAGAACGTTGATTAAAGCCTCACTTCACTGTGCTCCGAGTCTCTGCGCCCCTCCTTTGATTGGTCCATGGGCTTATTTCTAACAGCGAGCACCTGAGGAGTGCTTCTGACCCTTACTTTAATTTTTTTTTTAATGTTTACTTATTTTTGAGAGAGAAGGGGAGAGAGACAGAGAACGAACAGGGGAGAGGAGGAGAGAGAGGGAGACACAGAATCCAAAGCAGGCTCTGGGCTCTGAGCTGTCAGCACAGAGCCCAACACAGAGCTCCAACTCATGACTGTGAGATCAAGACCGGAGCTGAAGTCAGACACTTAACCGACTGAGCCACCCAGGCGCCCCATTTTTTTTTTTAATTTTTTTTTTAATGTTTTGACACTTACTCTAGAACCTCTCTTTGGCTCCCTTTTTGCTTCTGACTTGCACTCATTTGCCAGATGCAAGAGTCTTTAAGAAGACCGAGGCACTGCTATGTACAAGCAGGCAACTGTTTAACTGATACACACACAGACACCCTCGGTTTATGCTAGAATTTAGGTGCCCACGCAGTCTGCATTCCCTGCACGCTCCACCAGGGTGTGTGTGTGTGTGCACGTGTGCGTGTACAGGGATGACATCCCAAGCACAGTGTGCAAGCTGGTACCAGACCAGGCAGGGGCACCAACTTCACCTCTGGGTCAACAATAGGAGGATCCCTGTGCAGACTGCAGACAGCTCACGCGCCCGGTCAACCAGAAAATTCATAGGTTATGGCCCCGTCTACATGATTCCTGATAAATCTTCATTTTTTGTTTCTGTTGTCTGAACTAATCTCTTGCTTCTCTGGGATGGATACTCCTTTCTAGAGGAAATTGCCCCCATTGGTGGGTATAATCAAAGCTTTTCTGCTCAGCTGAAAGGCGGCTCCCTCACAATGCACCCAGGACTGGAACTCACTGACGTGTGAACAGCTCTTTCCCACTCTGACATTAAGTCCTCTTAGCCTCAAAGACAAACATGAAGCTGATCTTCCTTGTTGAAACAGATTCCCTGAGCTTCGCCCCCACTCCCCACTGGGGCCCAGCCCTGAGGGTCCCGCTGAGCAGCTGTGTCTGCACTTGGCACACTTTCTACCAGGCCAGCTTTCTGGGGCCCTTCCACTCTTTCCGTTGGGAAAGTCCTTCCAGCTGTCTAGCCTGTGTTACTCCTGTTGTCATCTAAGCTCTTTTGATACTCAACACCCCTTCACCCTTAGGGAGAACCTCACTTAGTTCCAACCCTCTTCACCCTCACCCCCCCAAGTCCCAGAGAAGCTTTCAAAACAGGGCACCGGCCGTGTTCCTTTTACCCGAGGCTCTAAATTCTTTGCTTCCATCCATTCCCCCCTCCCCCCCCGCCCCAGCCCCCTTCACTCAGTCAGTCACAAGGCAGGATCAGAGGCTGCATGGGTCACAAATGATGGGTTGCAGCTAATAACTGAAGGACCAAGGTTTCCCAATTATTCCCTTCTTCTTAATAGATTAGAGCAGTTTCAAGGTTATGGGGACCCGAGCTCAAGAGCCAGCTTTGTGTGAACACCATCCGTCAAGCCTGTCATGGCAGGGAACATGTAGGGAAGCATGTCCTAGGACAGTCTTCAGGCAAAGCCGTCAGCGACCTTCGTGTGGCCCCATGTCAGATACGAGAATGACTCCCTTCATGACGCTGGGAGAACAGGGGTCTGGAGCAGAAACACTTGCAACCCACTCGGCCCCCGCAAGGCAGGGAGATGCACCACAGTAGGTGCAGGCAGGACAATTAATTGAGAGTGTAATGTAACCGAAGGATCCAATGGGGAAATTAACAGAGCTGCTTTCTCAGCTGCTGATCTGCCCCAAAAGAATGCCCCCTCCCCAGAGAGGCCGTCCTTGAGCACTCACCTAGAGCACATCCCTCGGTTACTGTGATTCTGGCTGGGTTTTGTTTTTTTTTAATTGATTTGTCTGTTTACTTGTGTTTTGGTCTTTTCGCCCCAGCGGCATGTAAACCCTGGAGAGGCAGACACTGTGTATGTCTCAGACATCGCCACCATTTCCCCTCACCCCACCCTGCACCCAGATTGGCATCTGACACACTCTAACGCTCAGGAAACATTATTGGAACAGAGGAAGGAGGGGAGGAAGGGGAAAAGAAGGGGGTTAAGAAGGAAGTAAGGAAGGGTACCCCGCCAGGAGGATCCTGCATCCTGGAGTCTGAGCTTCCTTGGCCCCAGAAGACCTTTATTTAGGCTTTTGACTTGACAAAGCTGGTTTGGCTATAGGGGAAGGCAGAGCCCTGAGGTCCCAGGGATGGAAACCCACCCTTCCCCCCCTCACAAACTCAGATGAGGTGCAAAAACTCAGGAGGGGTGGCTAAAAGGATGTCTCCTTAGGGCCCTGCCCCAACTTAGCACTGCCTTGTGAGTCTAGCAACTGCAAGGCAGTGGCTCCAACTCCAAGGTCTCTTTCACAGCACCTGAAAGCCACCCCAGCTTTTAGACAACCCTAGGGAGGGGAGGGCTCCAAAAATACTGTATTTCCTGCCAACCCCAGAGGGATTTTTTTTTAAGTATTTTTAGAAAAATAAGCGTGTAACTTCTTTCACACCCAAGCGTGGGAAGTCAAATCCCTACCTGTTACCCAAACGTGGGCCCCAAATTCAGACTGAGTTTGTTCAGTGTTGGCCCTGACCAGCTGCCGACCTAGACAGGTCCCTCCCCCAACTGTGAAAACGGGAAGGATACGAATACCACCACCACCCCACCCAGTTGTGGAGTGAATGTTCACAGCAGGGCCTTCCTGACCTCAGGCTGGGGAGAGGTTTGACTGTCACACCTGTTCAGAGCCCAACTGTACAGGGTGCTGCCACAGGCCCCCCGCCCCTCCCCCAAGTCTCTGGGGGCTTTAAGAAATGTGGTGGGGGCAAGAGGGCCAGGAGAGAAGGGAGACGGGAAAGGTCGCGCCCCAAGGAGTCACCGTGCCCATGCCCTGGGGAAGCTGTAGCTCTTCCGGGCTGGGGCTGGGACTTCTCAGAAGTCACATCTGTCACTGCCCATGAATATACACCTGCTTCCAGTTCTGTCTTAAGGAGACTTTGGGAACAGATGAGGAGGTCTGTGTATCTTACCAGACCATACTCTCAATATCTTCCTACCTCCAGAGTTTCTCTAACATCATTCAAGGATGGCTCTTCTGATTTTGGAAACGTTCACATACCTCTCATTACTTTTATCTACTTAATACTTTTCTTGAAACCAACTTACTTTTTAAATTAGTATTTGTAAAAGACTTTATGCTAATACCATAATTGGATATAACTGTTTCCCAGAAGCAGAAGTAACTATAAAGGACATATAATACCCTACTCCTTAGGTGTGAGCTGTGCATAGTGACTTCCTTCCAAAAAGTACACTGTGGATGGGGGCGGGGAGGGTAAAGAGTGACTTTACAGAGGAGAACCTTGACAAATACTACTTCTGCCAGGTGATCATGGCCAGCATCAACAGTGATAAGTAATGTTAACTGACAACACAAACAAATAGAAAGGTATTCCATGCTCAAGGATTGGAGAACAAAAATTGTTAAAATGTCCCAACGACTCAAAGCAATCTACAGATTTTAATGCAATCCCTATCAAAAATACTAACAGCAAGGGTGCCTGGGTGACTCAGTGGGTTAAGCGTCCGACTTCAGATCATGATCTCACCCTTGGTGAGTTCGAGCCCCACGTAGGGACCTGTGCTGACAGCTCAGAGCCTGGAGCCTGCTTCAGATTCTCCCTCTCTCTCTCTGCCCCTCCCCCGCTCATGCTTGCTCACTCTCTCTCTCTCTCTCAAAAAGTAAAAACATTAAAAAAACTCGAGATCGTGACCTGAGCCGAAGTCAGATGCTTCACGAACTGTGCCACCCAGACACCCCCCAAAATCTTTTTAAATACCAATAGCATTTTTCATAGAACTAGAAAAAGGAATCCTAAAATTTCTATGGAACCACAAACGACCCCAAATAGCCAAAGCAATCTTGAAAAAGAAGAGCAAAACCGGAAGTATCACAATCCCAGATTTCAAGATATACTACAAAGCAGTAGTCATCAAAACAGTATGGTACTGGCACAAAAATAAACACAGATCAATGGAACAGACAGCCCAAAAATAAGCCCATGATTATATGGTCAATTAATCTTCAATAAAGGAGGCAAGAATATGCAATGGCAAAAGACAGTCTCTTCTACAAATGGTGTTGGGAAACTGGACAGCAACATGCAAAAGAATGAAACTGGACTCTTACACCATACACAAAAATACATTCAAAATGGATTAAAGACCTAAATGTGGGACAAGAAACTATAACAATCCTAGAAGAGAACACAGGCAATAATTTCTCTGACATAGGCCACAGCAACACTTTTCTAGATCTATCTCCTAAGGCAAGTGAAACAAAAGCAAAAATAAACTATTGGGACCATGTCAAAATTAAAAGCTTCTACACAGCAGGGCGCCTGGGTGGCTCAGTCAGTTAAGCATCTGACTTCAGCTCAGGTCATGATCTCATGGCTCGTGGGCTGGAGCCCCATGTCAGGCTCTGTGCTGACAGCTCAGAGCCTGGAGCCTGCTTCGGATTCTGTGTCTCCCTCGTTCTTTGCCCCTCCCCTGCTCATGCTCTGTCTCTCTCTCTCTCTCTCTCTCTCTCTCTCTCAAAAATAAAATAAACATTAAAGAAAAATTTTTTAAAAAGCTTCTACACAGCAAAGAAAGCCATCAACAAAATAAAAAGATAACCTACGGAAAGGGAAAAGGTAGTACAAATGACATACTCAATTAGGGGTTAGTATCCAAAACATTTAAAGAACTTATACAACTCAACACCATAAAGACAAATAATCCAATTAGGAAATAGGCAGAAGACATGAACAGACATTTCTCCAAAGAAGACATCCAGATAGCCAATAGACACACAAAAAGATGCTCAACATCAACCATCATCAGGGAAATGAAAATCAAAACCACAATGAGATACCACCTCACACCTGTCAGAACAGAACAGCTAAAACCAAAAAACACAAGAAACCACAAGTGTTGGTGAGGATGTGGAGAAAAAGGAATCCTCATGCACTATTGGTGGGACTCCAAACTGGTGCAGCCACTGTGGAAAAAGAGTATGGAGGTTCCTCAAAAAATTCAAAATAGGGGCGCCTGGGTGGCTCAGTCGGTTAAGCGTCCGACTTCAGCTCAGGTCACGATCTCACGTTCCGTGAGTTCGAGCCCCGCATCGGGCTCTGGGCTGATGGCTCAGAGCCTGGAGCCTGCTTCCGGTTCTGTGTCTCCCTCTCTCTCTGCCCCTCCCCCATTCATGCTCTGTCTCTCTCTGTCTCAGAATAAATAAACGTTAAAAAAAAATTTTTTTTTTAATTCAAAATAGAATTATCATACGATCCAGTAATTCTACTACTGGGTATTTACCCAAATAGTATGAAAACACTAATTCAAAGGGATATATGCACCCCTGTGTTTACTGCAGCATTACCTACAACAGCCAAGATATGGAAGCTACCTAAGTGTCCACAGAGAGATGAATGGATAAAAAAGATGTGGTAGATACAATGGAATAACATTCAGCCATAAAAAAGAATGAAATCTTGCCATTTGCAACAACACGGGTCGATCTAGAGGATAAAATGCTAAGTGAAATAAATCAGAGAAAGACAAATCCATATGATTTCACTCATAAATGGAATTTAAGAAACAAAACAAATGAGAAAAAGAGACGGAGAGAGAAACCAAGAAACAGACTCCTAATTATACAGAACAAATTGGTTACCAGAGGGGAGGTGGGCAAGGAGCTGAGTGAAGTAGATAAAGGGGATTAAGAGTACACTTATCATGATGAGCACTGAGTAACATATAGAACTGTTGAATCACTATATTGTATACCTGAAACTAATATAACACTGTATGTTGATTATACCGGAATTAAAATTTTTAAAAAAGAAAAACAGTGATAAATCACGTTGACAGCATGTGTCTTTGATATGACGTGATGAAAATGGCAGTCTACCTCCCCAAAACTTGTAACCACAGTTTAATCGTGAGAAAAACATCCAGCAAATCCCAATTTTTTTTCCTAGGGACACCCTAGAATCTACCCAACTTGTATTCCTGAAAACTCTCAAAAATCAAGCAAAGTCTGAGAAACTACTATAACCAAGAGGAACCTAAGGAGACATGACGACTAAATGTAATATAGTATCTGGAAGGGATGCTAGAACAGGAAAAAGGACATTAGGGAAAACTAAGATAAATCTGAATAACCTATGGACTTTAGTTAATAATAATATATAGGGGCACCTGAGTGGCTCAGTGGGTTGAGGTCCGAATCTTGATTTCAGCTCAGGTCATGATCCCAGGGTCGTGGGAGGGAGTCCCACTTCAGACTCCACACTGAGCAAAGAGTCTGCTTAAGATTCTCTCTCTCACTCTCTCTCTCTCTCTCTCTCTCTCTGCCCCTCCCCCCAACACGCTGTCTCTTTATCTCTCTCAAATTTTAAATTAATAATATATCAATATTGGTTCATTAATTATAACAAATGTACCACACTAACCCAAGATATTAATAATAGGGGAAATGGTGTTACGGGGTAAATGAGAACTCTCAATTTTCTGGTAAATCGGAAACTGTCCCAAAGTCTATTTTTAAAAAAGTAAATACGATGGTTTTTGGCTTTCAGCGCAGAGGTGGCGAAGGTGCAAGTGTCTCTGGTTGTCCTGAATCCAGGTTCATGCAACACCAGCCGCCTCCACTTTGCCTCCTAAGTTCGACCCCAATGGGATCAAAGCCGTATACCTGTAACGCACCGGTGGGAAGTCGGTGCCATGTCCATCTGCCGTGGCCCCCAAAATCAGCCTCCTGGATCTGTCTCCAAAAAGGGTTGGTGATGACATCACCAAGGCAACCAATGATTGGAAGGGTCTGAGAAGTGCAGTGAAATGATTCAGAACAGACAGGCCCAGACTGAAGTGATACGTTCTGCCTCTGCCCTGATGATCAAAGCCCTCAAGGATCCGCCAAGAGACAGAAAGAAGCAGAAAAACATTAAGCACAGTGGGAATATCACTTTTGATGAGGCTGTCAACATCGCCCAACAGACGTGGCATCAATCTTCAGCCAGAGAACGCTATGGAACCATTAGGGCGAGCCTGGGGACTGCCCAATCTGTGGGCTGTAATGTTGATGGCCGCCACCCTCATGACATCATAGATGACATCAACAGCAGTGCAGTGGAATGCCCCGCTAGTTAAGAACCACAAAAGGAGGAGCGCCTGGGCGGTTCAGTCCGTTAAACATCCGACTCTTGATTTCGGCTCAGGTCATAATCTCACAGTTCAGGAGTTCAGGCCCTGTGGCGGGCTCCGTGCTGACGGCTCGGAACCTGCTTGAAATTTTCTCTCCCTCTTTCTCTGCCCATCTCCCACTTGCTCGCTCTAGCTCGCTCTCTCTCTGTCAAAATAAACAAACATTAAAAAAAAAAAAAAAGAACTACAAAGGAAAATATTTCAACAAAGGCACCTGGGCGGCTCAGTCAGTTGAGCATCTGACTTCGGCTCAGGTCATAATCTCGTGGTTCTTGGGTTGAACCCCACGTCGGGCTCACTGCTGTCAGCATGGAGCCTGCCTCTGATCCTCTGTCCCCTGTCTCTCTGCCCCTCCCCCGCTCATGACCTCGCTCTCTCTCTCCCTTTCAAAAAAAAAATTTTTTTTTAATTAAAAAAATTCCAGCACGTAGCTTAGATTATCTCCTTGAGGTTGTAAGGAACACTGAAAGAGAACTGAAAAGAGAACGGCTTTCTCTCTGGTGACCAGTGTCAGGCAATGCTGTATCCTTGTACCACCCAATGTCACCCTTCCCAGTTCCAATTTTGGAACAGCTGCGCCATTCCACGTATGTCCACCTTCCTCCTTATTTCATCTGGAACTCGGAGAATGAGCAAAGGGCTTGGATGGTCCCCTTGTGGGACAGCGCCATGGTCCTCTGTGGAGAAAATCACCCCACCCATCCCGAGGGGCCCATGGCCTGGTGCTGGCCACCATCTCAGCTGTCCAGGAAAGTTTTGACGGCAGGCGTTGCCCACTCTGAGCAGGAGAACCACCTCAGAGGGTAATGAACACCATTCCCTTGGGTGCAGGCATTTTCACACCTGTTATTCCCCTGGATACCCGCAGCTCTACACGGAAAGGATATTAATATCCTCCCCATTTGCTAGATGGGTAAACTAAGACCAGAGAGGTTACTACTTCTGTCCAGAATTACATGGCTACTGAGAAGCAGAGCTGGGACCCAGCCACAAATGGATACTGACCCACCCCCTATAGACGCTGACTCCCACAAAATCCAAAATGAAGAGTACTGGAGAGCCCAGGAGATGAGATGACAGGGCAGAGGCTCCCCATGCCTATCACCAGCCTTCTGCCTGCTCAGTACCCAGGCCCTTCTTCTGGTTGACAGACGTTGATTTTCCCTTGGGAAACACTTTGACACCACAGTTGCTTTTTGTGATTCAGGTGGGATTATCTCTCTCAACCTACCCATCCCAAACTCTGAGGTGGGTATGTGGGCCAGGCCTGACCAATCCACGGATTCCACTCCCTAGGCCACAGTGATTGCTTCAGGCATGGACACGTAAACCTAGTTGGTTCAGAGTGAACACCTGATTTTTTTTGCTGGCTCCATAGGAAGAAGAAGCTTACCAACCCCTGGGGTTTCCAAAGTCGGTGGCTGTCTTATGAGAGGAAAGTTGCCTAGGAATGAAGTGAATGTAGAGGAAACCAGAGCCAAGAGATGGGGACAAGCAGATTGTCTATTTTCTGACCCACCTGGATACAGCCATTCCTGAAGCCAAGTTTTCGTAAAGGTATCCATTACAAGATGGTTTTCTTATGTGCTTTTCCTTTTTGTGTGGTTTTTTTTTTTTCTTAAGCCAATCTGAGTTAGATTTTTGAAATTCATAACCTAGTTAATTAACGTAGATCTGTACTCAACAGGTAAGGAAACACATGAGGGGGAAAAGTAAGAAGGCCACATCACTCCCTCACCCCAGGGGAGTATCCGCAAGGTGGGCCATGGAGAAGCCTTCCCAGGAGGAACCCCTGGAGCTGCTTCTCCAACACAGACACACCTGGATGCACCAACCCACCCAATGAGTGACAGTCTTGGGGACAGTCTGTGCAGAGTCCTCTTGACTCTACCAAGGGGAAAGCAGATGGGCACAATTCTGACCCTGCAGATAAAACAGAAATATCTCCCTTCCCTCTGCTGTCAGCATGCAGTTCACTCGTGTCATCTTTTTTCAATAAAATCAAGGACTATTCAAGGAAAATGTAAAAAGGAAAAAAATAGGGGAGTGGGGGACATTCAGACAAATCTAAAATGTGGGACATTCTATAAAACAACTTTGCCAAGTCTGCTGTTCTATATTTAAAGAGACTAAAAAGATGTCACAACGAAGTGCAGTAAGTGACCATTAACAATAAGTCAATGATAGGGGTGCCTGGGTGGCTCAGTCAGTGGAGCGTCCAATTCTGCATTTCAGCTCAGGTCATGCTCCCAAGGTCATGGGATCGAGCCCCATGTTGGGCTCTGCATTGAACACACAGCTTGCTTGAGATTCCCTCTCTCTCTCTCTCTCTCTCTCTCTCTCTCTGCCCCTCTCTTCCATCTGTGCTGTCTCTCTAAGAATAAAAAAATAAGAAAAAGAAGTGGTCAATAATATAACCTAATATGCAGTCCATATTCAAACTCAGAACTGGGAACATTTAGATATGGACTATATATTAAGTTAATATTAATTTGTTTACATGCGATGATAGTATTGTGCTTATGTCAGAGAATGGTATTATTTCAGGGAGTTTTTAGGTGAGTATTTAGATGTAAGGTGTCATGACGTCTGCAACTTGTTTCTGCCTCTCACCCTCATTACGCAGAGAAAGAGAGAAAGGCAACAACTGTCAAATGTAAATAACTGGAGAACTGGGGTGAATACAGGTGTTCACTGTACTATTCTTCTGATCTTTGCATAGACTGGTAATCTTCTAAACAAAATGTTGAAAAAAAAAACCCACATCACCCTTGCCTATCCCTGCCCTCAAATCTGCACACACAGGGGCGCCTGGGTGGCTCAGTGGGTTGAGCGTCTGATTTTTTTTTAATTCTTTTTTTTAACATTTATTTATTTTTGAGACAGAGAGAGACAAAGCATGAACAGGGGAGGGTCAGAGAGAGGGAGGGAGACACAGAATCTGAAACAGGCTCCAGGCTCTGAGCTGTCAGCACAGAGCCTGACGCGGGGCTCGAACTCACGGACCGTGAGATCATGACCTGAGCCGAAGTCGGCCGCTTAACCAACTGAGCCACCCAGGCACCCCAGAGTGTCCGATATTTGATTTGGGCTCAGGTCATGATCTCACATTTGGTGGGATCGAGCCCCGCGTCGGCTCTGCACTGGCAGGGTGGAGCCTGCTTGGGATCCTCAATCTCTCTCTCTCTCTCTCAAGAAAAAATAAGCTTAAAAAAATCTTCACATACATATGTGTGCATGTGCAGCAACCACGTGTATACACACATGCATGCATGCATTCTACAACACAGCAGACTGGTGTGCAAAGAGCACTGGGCCAGAGTCAGCAGAACCAGCTTCCGGACCAGATCTGTCCTCTCATTATCTGTAGGTCCCTTCCCTAGTCTGTTTTCTCAGGGGTAAGATGAGGACTGAAGCTTCTACATACACCCACAAGATGCTGCAGGAGCACTTGGATGGATGGGACAGTATAGTGAAGGGGTTAAGAACTGAAGACAGGGCCAAGATGAGAAGGTCCTTCTTCTAAGGCAGAGATGACAGGAACTGTCTCCTAGGTCACCCCCTTTCTCCCCAGTTGTACGATTCTAGGCCTCTCAGGGGACCCAGTGCTTAGAACGTGACCTTAAGATAGGCAGACAACACCCCCGGACTAGCCCAATGAGAACTGGCCTCCCAGCTTAATCAGCAAAGGAAATGCATCCGGGCTCCGAGCTATGGCTTCAGCTTCCCCGAAGAACCCACAGGGCAGGACTGGTGCCTTCTAACTGTGAAGGAATGAAAAGCGAAGGCCAGCGCCCGTGAACTTGGCTGGGAGGTCACTGCATTCAGGTTCACATCAACTTGCTAGCCATCTCTCGTCACTAAAGCTTTCTGGATTCCTGGGGCTTCTGAACAGAGAGAGGTGGAGGACGTTCTCAGCAAAAGACCTTCCTGCAAAGATCTCAGGCAGGTGCAGGAACTGCAGAAGGCAACAGTCCGCTGACTGAGACAGGACTGTGCTGCTCTGCGCGGCAGGTATGGAGGGCAACCAACATCTGGAGAGACACTGGAGGGTGAGCCAGAGACATGCAGTCATAACAAAGAGGATGCCTAACCCAACAAACTGGCAACAAGTAAAACCTACCAATGGTGGGTGTAGAAGCTGGCAGCAATCTAGCAGTATGCTTAAAATAAGTCACCTGCCCTACCCCCAGCAGTATCACCGCTAAGATTTGGTCAGGTCTAGAGAAACATTCCCAGGTGTGTCCAGAGACAAGTACAAGAATGTTCACTGGAGCACTTTCTGTAAGAGTAAAAAAAATAGTAGAAACATTTCTCTCATTTAGAGACGAAACAGGTAAGTAGGATGTGATATAGTCACAAACTAGCTACTATCCAACGAAATACAAGAAAGAGCTAAGTCTATATGTACGAACATCTATGGTTACTTAAGATGCACATAGGGGCACCTGGGTGGCTCAGTCGGTTGAGCGTCCGACTTCGGCTCAGGTCATGACCTCACAGTTCATGAGTTGAGCCCCGCATTGAGCTCTGTGCTGACAGCTGGGAGCCTGGAGCCTGCTTCAAATTCTGTGTCTCCCTCGCTCTCTGCCCCTCCTCCACTCACACTTTCTCTCTCTCTCGCTCTAAAAAATAAATAAAAATTTTTTTTAAAAGATGCACATAAAAATATTTAATATGTAAAAAAACATGTACCAGATTCTGAAAAGTGGCTACTCTGGGGAAGAGAGGAAGGCAGTGGCATTGCTGGCAACAGGAGATTTTACGTTTAATTTATCTGGGGTTGTTTTTTATTTTGTTTTTATTATTTTCAAGAGAGAGAGCATGTGGTTGCATATGAGCAGGAGAGGGGCAGAGAGGTGAGACAGGATCCGGACAGCAGAGTAATGGTCTGGGCTTTTCTTTAATGTGTTCTTATATTACTTGTGTAATATAAAATTAAGCTTCTAAAAAGAATCACCAATTTCTTTTTTTTTTTTAACACTAATTGTTTTTTTTTTTTCAACATTCATTTATTTTTGGGACAGAGAGAGACAGAGCATGAACGGGGGAGGGGCAGAGAGAGAGGGAGACACAGAATCGGAAACAGGCTCCAGGCTCTGAGCCATCAGACCAGAGCCTGACGCAGGGCTCGAACCCACGGACCGCGAGATCGTGACCTGGCTGAAGTCGGACGCTTAACCGACTGCGCCACCCAGGTGCCCCAAGAATCACCAATTTCTAAAAGTAAATCCACACAGTTATAAGAAAAGGAGGAGGAGGAAGAGGAGGAGGAGGAGGAGGAGGAGGAGGAGGAGGAGGGATAAGAAGCTTTCGATGGAAGGCTATGGAAAGACCTGCAAGATACATGCTGCAGTGAGAAAAGCAAGACGCAGGAACACCTGGGTGGCTCAGATGCTTAAGTGTCTGACTCTTGTTTTCAGCTCAGGTCACAATCTTACGGTTCATGAGATGGAGCCCCGCATCGGGCTCCATACTAACAGCGCACTTGGGATTCTCTCTCTCTCTCTCTCTCTCTCTCTCTCTGCCCCTCCCCTATTTGTGGGTACTCTCTCTCTCAAAATAAATCAATAAACTTTAAAAAAGAAAAAAAAAGCAAGAATGTAAACCAGTGTTGTGTCAGATACTACTTTTTATGTACAAAATAGAGGTACAAAGAATATACGTTCATATTATACAGAAAATATAAACAGAAGCGTGGGAAAGAACCTCTTAAGTGGATTCAGGAAGGAGGCGACTAGGTGCACCTGGAGTAAGAGCAAAACTTCTCACCATATATATTCTTGTGTCAATTTGGTTTTTAAACCAAATACATGTAAATACATCTCCCATTCGAAAGATATTTACGACTAACTACGTAGCACCAGCCAGGATAACCACGATACTCTAGACAGCATCGTGGAAACACTCAGCAACAGTCATAAAAACAGAGGTCCAGACCCTTTGGGTCAGTTATTCCATCCTTGGGAATATATATCCTAAGGAAATAAGTTCTGCACATGCAAGAAACTACATGCACCAAAATGGTTGTGCCATGGGCATTTCTGGGGACAGAGAATTTGAAGCAACCTAAATGCTCACTAATAGGCGATCAGTTCTTGTATTGATGCCCTGGAGACCAGGCTGCTGGGCAGTCCATGGGCTGCCTCCCTCGGGACGCTCCTCCACACCCGTCCCAAACATGGGTCTCAGGACAATGACAATTGAGGGCTGGTGACCAGCCTTCCGGTGACCAGGATGGCTGACAGCACAGGTGAAAGCACTGACACTCAGGGTTCCCAGGGGGAGCCCCACACCCTGTGTGCCTAAGTCACTGGCCTCGTGAGAGCTGCAGGTCCCCCCAAATCCCAATTCAACGAGTCTGAGGCAAAGGCGACGAATCCGATTTTTAACAAGTATCCCAGGGGTCCGCTTTGATAACCACTGGCCTATGTCAATGCAAACCTGGAAAAAATTTCTGTTAGGGAGAGAAGATTAACTACAGGAGCCTTCTGCTTCACTTTTCTGTGTTTTCTTTCAGTTCTTTTATTTTTTTTATTATTTTTTTAAGTAGGCTCCACGCCCAACGTGGGGCTTGAACTCACGAGCCTGAGATTAAGAGTCGCATGCTCTACCGACTGAGCCACCCAGGCGCTCCTTCCCATGTTTTCTTTAACGTTATGTCATGTTACCTTTCCAGTAAATACACAGACCTGCACGCATGGATAATGATTTTTGTATATAAGCACAAGATGGGAAGGTGAGGTTTTCTGGAAGCAAATGTCTCAGTCCTATTTTCCAGACAGACCAGAAAGCTCTATATATTATACTAATGACACATTACCGATTTATTGCTGTTATTATATTAACCTCAATTATTCACTAATACACTATAAGTATACACACATTATTATTAATAAATGTTATTATAACAAGCAATTTCACTGAATTTGCTATGCGTACTGTCGGAGGCACTTACACTTGTTGACTCAAATAACCCTCAGGACCACCTTTATGGTATTACTCCCATTTTACAGATGTAGAAGCTGAGAGACAGAAAGGTTAAGCAACGTGCCCAGGGTCTCGACCGAAGGCACAGAGCTGGACTTCCCACTGGGCAGGAGGCTTCAAGAAACCAAGCTCTTCGGCACTGTGCTCACCCAACAGCCTTAATCCTGACAGATGACAGCCAGGAGGGCAACACCAGGTTGGGGACCGTTCAGTCTCCATGGAGAAATCACTCAAAGGGCATGTCCTAAATGTGAGGTGGGGTAGATGCTTTATCTCTGTCGACTAAAATGACCTTTTCCTAACAGTCTATATTGAGCTCTTTTTCTGTTTCATGCCAACTGTTCTGCTGTCCAGTTCTCCCTTCTTAGCCCACGTTCCCACTGTCAGGGATGACGTAAGGTTGCTGCTCAAAGGAGGTGATACAGGTGCACTGGGCAAAGTACCGGGAGGTGGGCCCAAGGGGTCCTGGAGTAAAGTGTCCCCAGAAATATTCTCTGTTGATGGGGGTCACTACCCAAGCTCTGGCCTTTCCTTTCATGGAGAACTGAAGCCCCAAGAACAGGGGTAGGCACAGAGATAAAAGACAGTGCCTTTCTGACCCTAATTCACCACTCCCTCTATCTGAGCTACATCAGGAAAGCAAGTAATCAATCTCTCAGACAGGAACCAGCTTCACCAGGGAGCAATGGGACAGGGGAGGAGAAGAGACTGGGAGAGAGCAAAACAGAGAAGCCAAGAGAGATGGGAAAGACACAGATACCAAGAAACAGGGACGGAACAATCCCCAACAGAGGAGATGAGCAAAGAAACACTGAAAAGAGCACAGCAGAGGGAGCACAGCAGTCAGGAAATGGTCACCTGCTCTTCTGGCCCTGGCCAGGGCTCCCCTCACATGGACCTCATCTCCCCAGACAGCAAAAGCACACATCCCCGGTTATAAACCTGAGGTCAAGGCACCTGTTCCCCATCTGCCTGGCCTGCCACCCAGAGAGCAGGCAGCCTGTGCCAACAGCACCATCTGCTGGCACAGGGGAGAACTGTGTGTTTCCAATTTGCCACCGCCCAGACAAGCCGGACAAGTCTCATCCCACTCCTGACCCTCCTTCAGCATCTTTGCACCTGCCAAGCCTGTCCGTCCTCAACACATGCGTTCTGTTCCCACTGCCTGGAATGTTCTTCCCCCAGATATCCCCGTGGCTGGCTCCTTCTCTTCCTTTGGGTCTCCACTTAAATGTCACTTCTATGGAAGGGCTATTCCTGACTACTCACCTAAAGTAGCCCCCTGTCATGCCCTCTAATCACCTCACTACCGTGTTTCCTTCCCAGGACTGGGAATTATCTGAAACTACCTGGGTTCTTGTCTTCCTCCCTCACTAGAAAGTACCACGAGGCCTGTCTGGATCTTAACAGTCCACTTTTGCATGACCTGTACTCAGAACAGGCCTTGGCAACAAGCATTTTTGAATGAATGGTTGAATATTCACTCAGCTGAGCTACGCTGAGCTCAAGAACCCAGCTTCAAACTCCACAGGGATGACCCACAAGCTCCTCCCCATTCAAGCCCACAGTCATTATCTTCCCCTGCAAACTGGGTTTCCCTCCTGCACGCCCAGTGCAGTGACCCTTCTCTGCAAATTCTCTAGGCGTGAAACCCCCATTTCTATGGGGCTCTCCTGTCACACTGCTCACATGGACCACACACCTCATCTGAAGATCCCCTACACATGGCCATGGCCGGGCCCCTCCCCTCCAGCCCCAGCCCCCACCTCCACCTCCAGGTTCCTCAGGAACAAGGTTCCTCACCTCCCAGATCCCTTCCCAGGACTGCCAAAGCTGCCTTCCCAGGGGCTCTCTCTGCCACTCACCCAGGCACTCACCACCTCCTCAGCACCATACTGGAGACCCTCCCTGAGCATACCCCACCCCTGCCCCAGTACCTGACTCACTGTTTCTCAAACAGCTCCATATACTCGCCCACCCCTGGCTCTTTGCCTTGTTGTGCCCTCAGTCGGAAACACCCCCTATAATCCCCCTCCTGGGGGATTCCTTTTCAGCTTTCAAATGTTGCCTCCTTTAGGAAGCCTTCCATGATTCCACAAGGAAGAATTCACTGCTCCTCCCACATCTTTACTGGCATTGCCTCACACTTTGCAGTTGGCTATTAAATGTCTCTCTCCTCCCATACATGTGAGCTCCTTGGGCACAGGGACCAGGATCACCTAACCACTCTCAGTGTCTTCAGTAATGGCTATGGACATGAGTACTAAAGGCTGTGCTAGCACTTTCCATGTGAATTCATTCAGTCCTCGAATATCCTTATGAGGTAGGGACTCTCATTATCTTCACTTTCCAGATGGGAAAACAGAAGCTCAGAGAGGATTTGGGGGTTTAGCCAAGGAACCTCATTAGGGAGGGACAGAACCAGGATCCCCATCACCCAAATCAATGCCTGGCACAAAGCAGGTCCCCAATGAATATTCATGAGCTGAACAAACACCTCTCTCTCTCCTGCATCAGACCTCAGTGCTGTTTACAGCCCTAAGGCATGAACACCCCGCGTTCCTGCTTTCTCTGTGCCAATTCTGACCCAGTTATATGAGGCAAGTTTCTCCTCTTCTCCCCTCCTTCTTCCCCCTCCTGTGAGCCAAAGGACCCTGCCATGTCAGGTGAGGGAAAGACTATTGACAAGTCTACGTTTAAAGGGCATGTAGGTGAAATTAGACATTGTACATGGGGTGCCTGGGTGACTCAGTCAGTTAAGCGTCTGACTTCAGCTCAGGTCATGATCTCGGGGTCCATGAGTTTGAACCCCGCATCGGGCTCTGTGTTGACAGCTCAGAGCCTGGAGCCTGCTAGGATTCTGTCTCTCTCTCTGCCCCTCCCCTGCTTGCGTGCACGCACGTTCTCTCCCTCTCTCTCAAAAGTAAACAAACATTAAAAAGTTAAAAAATAATAAAAAAGAAACTAGACACTGTACAGAGGCATGCCTCAAAGCTTCCAGGTGTACCTTTCAGAATCGCCACAGGCATCTACACCTACCTCCTCTTCCTCTTCCGTAGCTGACCCTCCTTACGTCTGCACTGTATACAGAATTTGCAATGCACTATTTCCCATTTCAATTGTGTGGTTTCCCCACTCTGTCTAATCAATAATTGTTCTAGTATTGTTTTGTACTCTTTCCAACTGCCTTATTTATTACACAGCCACTCAGGGACATGGCTGCCTCTTCTGACCTTGACTCAATGGGTATGTGAGCTGTGAGTTCTGGACAGCTAACCCAAGGGGAAGCGTGTGGTGCACAGCCAGCCCACATTATTCTCTATGCTCAAGACCCACCACAGCAGGTACAATAGCACCTGCTCAGGACTTGCAGTTGACTAAGAGCAGACTGTGAAGCATCAAGAAAAAGATAAAGGCAAACACGGGTTTTTGACTGGATTAGCATCCCAACAGCTTTTCTTTCTCAGACACTTACAAATTCCTGAACCCACATCATTCGGGAGGCAGGACCTGCTGTCGTCTCTGACAAAGCCTGGGTCCCAGTTCACTCCAAGGACTCTCCCAGAGCAGGAGACCAAAACGCGAAAGGCAGAGCTGTCTTAGAACAGACAGAGCCCTCTTATACCCATGAGCCCAGAAATTAACTTGGTCAGAAGGGAAAGAGGAAGTACATCCAAGCCCCTGGCTGATGCGGCTTCCACAACAGTACCTCGAAGTCCGGGTTCAAGCGTGAACAGAGAAAGTGCCAGGGGCCAGGTATCAGGAAGCCAGCCCTACCCCCATCCTCCATCCCCACAACATCCAAATACTCTGGAACCAGGCACAACCACCCCTGTCTACTGCACACTCTAGAACCTGTGCCTGATACTCCTGGAAGGCAGCAACCATCATTCCCTCCCAGTATGAACTCCCTCCATTACTCCATGTGCCCTCGGTGGGACCAGCAGCATCGATGTGCGTCTGTGTGAGTGCAGAGCACAGTTCCGTCCTTCCATGCCTGAACCTGTGTCTGAGCATGACACTGGGTCTGCCTTCGGGCCTGCGCTCAGAACTAAGCACGATCAAGAGAAGAGGATGACAAAGCCTACGGAGGCAGACAACCCTGGTTGAATCCCGCTCCAACCTGTGCCACCTATATGACTGGGGCAGGTCACTTTACCACCCTGAGCCTTGGCTTCTTCCATTTTAAAAAGGAAAGAACGGGAAGAACCACTTCATGGGACGGTTGTGAGGACGAAATGAGGAAGGAAGCCAGTGCTCTGGAACCGGTAGCTATTTTTATTTCTGTTATAATGAAATGTGGCATCATACATGCTGTGCTTTTCAGGGATTGTGTTTCTGAGAGTGGATGGGACTGTGTGTATGACTCCATGCGAGGTCCTGTCTAAATGCATGTACCTGTGTGTGCGTGTCTGAGTGTGAATGCAGGAGCCCATGACTTATTGCAGTGGACTTAATGAACTGGACATCAACTGCTTCTCTCTGCTCCTGTCCCCGGGCCCAAGGAGACAGGAGCTGTGTGCCAACTCCCTCCTGCCAAAGAAAACTGTTCCTGGCCACCTCCTTGGCGCCACCTAGTGGCACTGGATTTGTGAAGCTCAGACACCTGGCCTGGGAGTCCAGGAACATATCTGCAGCAGATGACAAGTCACAGACTATACAACCTCTGGGCTTGTTCAACCCTTGGAAAACCTCCAAGGGAAGTCTAGCCTTCAGTCTCAACCAGAGCTGCCTAACAGAACTTTCTGTAACGATGGAAATGTTCCGTACCTGTGCTATCCAGTACAGCAGCCAATAGCCACATGTGCTTATTGAGCACTGGAAATGTGGCTAGTGCAAATACGGAACTGAATTTTTAATTGTACTTATTTTAATTATTTTTTTTATTTTTTTAACTTTTATTTATTCTTGAGAGACAGAGACAGATCATGGACGGGGGAGAGGCAGAGCAAGAGAGGGAGACACAGAACCCAAAGCAGGCTCCAGGCTCTGAGCTGTCGGCACAGAGCCCCACGTGGGGCCCGAACCACAAACCTTGAGATTATGACCTGAGCCAAGGTCGGACGCTCAACCGACTGAGCCACCCAGGCGCCTCTTAATTCATTTAACTTTAAACTGCCACACACAGGACAACACTAGTCTGAAGGACTGTCTGAGCCCTGGTATCCAGCTATGCCCAAACCAGACAGACCAACTCCCTGGGCCTCCCAGCCACAAGAACCAAGGCAGTCCTTTTCACAAAGGCTGGTTTGACTCTGGCCATGTCCAAAGAGTCCTAACCAATCAGATGATGACCAACCGACCAATCGGATCTCCTCTCCTAGGGCATATGAATACATGAGGCACTCAAAGAAGGCAGCAGGAAGCAAGGACACCTGCTACTGAAAGACAAGAGGAACCAGGCCCCTGGGCTTGCTAGTGGGTCCCCGGGGTTGCCAGTGCGCCATGCTTCTAGGATGCTGCACATCCCAATCCTGGAAGAGTTAGGGCCCCACATGACTGAAGAGCCTCCAAAGAGCGAAGAGAAGCTTGGACTTAGAGACACATAAACCTGGTTCTGTTCTCAGATTGCCAGTTGTGTGACCTTAGGCAAGTGACAGCCTCTCTGAGGCTAATTTTCCTCGCCTGTGAAATAGGAATCAGAGTACAAATCTCCTAAGGACTGGGTAAAGATCAAGATAATGCATATAAAAGCATCTCCTACAGTGCAGCTGCACAGAATAAGCACACAATGTTTGCTAAATTATTATTCATTCTATATAGCTTTATATTAAGCCATCATCATGTAAGTTTTTATAAACTGAAAAAAAAAAAAAACAATCCCTGACTAATAGAACAATTATCTGGGTCATCCAGATGCCACGCCAGGACATGCGCCATGGCTTCCCCCTTTCCTTCCAACCAAGTCCAGCCAGCCTCCACAGCTTGCAGATCCCACCCTGTAGCACCTTGCAGCTAGCCATCCATTTCGAGAACACACCTGAAGCCGCCTTCATCTTTCTTTTTTTTATTTTTTTAATGTTTATTTACTTCTGAGAGAGAGACAGAGTATGAGTAGGGGAGGAGCAGAGAGGGAGAGAGACACAGAATCCAAAGCAGGCTCCAGGCTCTGAGCTGTCAGCACAGAGCCCGACGCGGGGCTTGAACTCAAGAACCGTGAGATCATGACCTGAGCTGAAGTCAGACGCTTAACCGACAGAGCCACCCGGGCGTCCCCGCCTTCATCTTTCTCTTGACCCATTGTGGGTTCGCGTCCATCAGCTCCAAAGGAGTCCCTCAGGGTCTCCCCAGGCGGTCACAGTGACCTTCCTATAAAGCTCCAGGCCTCCACTTAAAGCCTCCAACTATCTCCCTGTAGCTAAACTAATTGAATGCACACCCTGAAGCCTGATCACCCAGGCCCTCCACCCTTTCGATCTGATTCCTCTTCCAATGCTCCAGCCTCACTCGTTCACTTGAGCAAACCTCGCTCTTTTTCACTTCTGAGCTAGTATAAGATTCAACAGACAGGCCGTAGGAATCACACAGAAACCCATAAAGATAACTTTGGATACATAAGAATTTAGTAATGAAAGTGAAAAATTGAAGTCTAGAGCTGGAATGACATATCCGATTATTTGGGAAAATAAAATTATAATTTCATCTCTCATCTTATCCCAACTAAATTCCAAATGGATTAAAAAATTAATGTGAAAAGAAAAGAGTTAATGTGAAAAGGAAATAAATAAATAAATAAATAAATGGCGCCATCAACTTTCTGGATGGAGAAGGTCTTTCTAAGCATAAAAGTAACAAAGAAGTCACAAATGAAAAGTTTGACAGATTTTACTATCTTAACATTTTAAACTTTCGTACTAAAAAACAAGAATAAAATTTAAGGGCAAAGGGTAAACTGAGAAAGATTATTTGGAAATAAAAATATGAATGACAAAGCGTTCACAACTTTAATTACCAAAGAGTTCTAATGAGTCAGCAGGAAATATATGAATATCCCAATAGAAAAACAGGCAAGAGTCATTAAGAAATATTTTCCCAAAAAATATGGGGCGCCTGGGTGGCGCAGTCGGTTAAGCGTCCGACTTCAGCCAGGTCACGATCTCGCGGTCCGTGAGTTCGAGCCCCGCGTCAGGCTCTGGGCTGATGGCTCGGAGCCTGGAGCCTGTTTCCAATTCTGTGTCTCCCTCTCTCTCTGCCCCTCCCCCGTTCATGCTCTGTCTCTCTCTGTCCCAAAAATAAATAAACGTTGAAAAAAAAAAATTTAAAAAAAAAAAAAGAAATATTTTCCCAAAAAATAAAATTTGAAACAATCTGTGAAAATATGTTACCTTTAGTGGTAGTCCAAAAAGTAATCAAAGACACAAAGATTTATATTCAAGGATGTTTCTGCAGCATTATTTATTAATAGTTAAAAATGTATAAGACAACCTTAATATCTAAAATATAAAGCAATGATTAAATAAATTATGAAACATCATAATAGGATTGTTATGCAATATTTTTAACCATGTTTTTAAAGAGTATTTAATCGTGTCAAAAATGTAATTACATAATAACTTTTAAAAGGAAGCTAAAAAGCACAAAAAGACTAAAAAGAAACATCAAACTAATAACATTTCAGGTGGCAGGGCATGGGTTTTTATTTTTCCATCCCAATATTTGTATGCATTTATAAATCTTCTACAGTGAGCATGTACTATTTTTATAATCAAGAAAAAGGCTATTTCTAAAAAAGGGATGCCTGGGTGGCTCAGTCGGTTGAGCATCCGACTTCAGCTCAGGTCATAATCTTACAGTCCCTGAGTTCGAGCCCCGCGTCGGGCTCTGTGCTGACAGCTCAGAGCCTGGAGCCTGCTTCAGATTCTGTTTCCCTCTCTCTCCACCCCTCCCTTGCTCATGCTCTGTCTCTGTCTCAAAAATAAATAAAAACATTAAAAAAAACTTTTTTAAAGGAAAAAAAGACTGTACTGATATGGGGAAATGCTTGTTACACTATGCAGAGAAAAGAAGACCCAAGGAGGCCATGGGGGCTTTTGTTCACTTACTCAGAGTTACGGTAGTGCTGATGTAATAGAGAATAAAATAAAATGTACTCTGTCAATCAAATAAATGTAAAAGTTAAATATCAATGAGGACTTGGGGACTGAATCCACATATACCCCTGACAGGAGTGTTAATGGTAAAACCTCCTTGGGAAGGGAAGGGAAGGGGAGGGGAGGGGAGGGGAGGGGAGGGGAGGGGAGGGGAGGGGAGGGGAGGGAAGGGGAGGGGAGGGGAGGGAAGGGAAGGGAAGGGAAGGGAAGTAAGGGGAGGGGAAGGGAGGGGAGGGAAGGTATCGCAGTATAACTGAATACAATGTTACATTACCTTCAGCTGTACAATAGTGATTGATCGAGTGTATACATTATGCTATATGCTCACAAGTGCAGCTGCCATCTGAAACCACACAACACTACTAACTGACTATATTCCTTATGCTGTACCTTTTATCCCTGACTCACTCATTCCGTAACTGCAAGCCCATACATCCCACTCTCCGCCCCTCTGACAGTTTGTTCTCTGTATTTATGGTCTGTTTCTGCTTTTTGTTTATTTGTTTGCTTTGTTTTGTAGATTCCACACATAAGTAAAATCATAAAACCTGTCTTTCTTTTTGCTTTAAATTCTAGTATAGTTAACCTACAGTGTTATATCAAAATAAAAGGCTTCTGCACAGTGAAGGAAACAATCAACAAAACTAAAAGGGAACCTACTGAATGGGAGAAGATATTTGCAAATGATATTTCCAATAAAGGGTCAGAATCAAGAATATAGAAAGAACTTATAGATAGGGGTGACTAGCTGGCTCAGTCGGTAGAGTACACGACTCTTAATCTCGGAGTCATGAGTTCAAGCCCCACACTGGGCATGCAGCCTACTTAAAATAAAAAATAAAAATAAAATTAAAAACATACAAAAATAATTTATACAACCCAACACCCAAAAAACAAATAATCCGATTAATGGGCAGAAGAAATGAACATAAAACCTCTCTTGAGGGCAGTATGTCTACCTCTGGAAGAGCTGCAACCCAACAGCCCTGCCTCCTGGTAACCCCCCACACACACACCCAGCCTCACAGAAATGCACAGAGGGTCACACGAGGGGACAGTCATTACAGTACTGTCTGCAATATAAGAAAATGGAAATGACCCAAGAGCCCACCAACAGGACATAAAAGGGGGAAACAAAAGATGTGACATGTTTGTACCAAAAAATGCCACATGGCAGTGAGGCATGAATGCAGAACTATAGTGGTAACATCGAACGCCGTTCTAAGCACTTGGCATACGTAAGCTTACGGAATCCGCAAAATAATCTACGAGGTTTCGGTTTTACTATTATTCCCATTTTACAGACGACTAAACTAGGCACAGAGAAATTAAGTCACCTGCCTGGAGTCTCACAAGCTGGTAAGTGGCAGAGCCAAGACCTGTACCCCAGCAGCCCGAGGCCAGAACATGGCCAGGATACATTCACGTAAGTTTGAAAGGACATCATGCATGTGGATTCTTAATACACAGGAAAAAGTATATAATGTCTCTAGATGCCTATCCATGGATGTGACGGTGCTAAAAACACTGACTGAGAAAAAACACACCACGTTCCTGGTAGTACTCGCCTCTATGGATGGGGGGGACAGGGCAATGGGGCCAAGAAGGAATGATTACAGGAATTTGACTTTATGATGTCCTTTCTTTTCTTTAAAAAGAAAAAAAAAAGCTCAAAAAGTTTAAAATAGAATTACCATATGATCCAACAACTCAGCTTCTGGGTATATACCCGAAAGAACTGAAAGCAGGGACTCAAACAGGTATTTGTAGACTCCTGTTCATGGCAGCGTATCGGCCAAAAGGTCCACGTGTTCATCCATAGATGAATGGATAAACAAAATGTGGCTAAACAAAATATACATACAATAGTCTTCAATCTTAAAGAGGAAGGAAATTATGACATGCTACAACATGGATGAATCTTGAAGACATTTCACTAGCGAAAGAAGCCATACACAAAAGGGCCAATGCTGTACAGATACACTCACCTGGGGCCACTTAGAATGACCACATTCATAAAGACAGAAAGTAGATTGCTGTGGTTGCCATGGGCTGGAGGGAGGGTGGGAGGAGTGGGGAGTTAGTGTTCGATGGGTGCAGAGTTTCAGTTTGGGATAATGAAAAAGTTCTAGAAATGGTGAGTGGTGGGGGTTGTACATTATAAATATACTCAATGCCACTTAGTGCTATCCTTAAAAATGGTTACAATAATAAATCTCATATTATGTATATGTTACCACAATTTTTTAAAGGTTTATTTATTTATTTTGAGAGAGAGAACACAAGTGGGAGGAGGAGAAGAGAGAGAGACAGACAGAGAGAGAGAGAGAGAGAGAGAAGAGAATCCCAAGCAGGCTCCACACTGTCAGCACAGAGCCTGAGGCGGGGCTCAGTCCCACGAACCACCAGATCATGACCTGAGCCGAAATCAAGAGTCAGCCACTCAACAGACTGAGCCTTGCAGGCACCTCTATTTTACCACAACGTCTAATAAGGTTTGGTGAAAATGCAACAAAATGTTAACAGCTGTCAGGCTCGGGTCATCAGTACTCTGAGGTGGCCATGTCATTATTGTAAAAAATCAAACAAGCACGGGGCGCCTGAATTGTCTCAGTCAGTTAAGCATCCGACTCTTGATTTCGGCTCAGGTCATGATCTCACAGTTCATGAGATCAAGCCCTGCATCAGGCTCTGCACTGAGAGCATGGAACCTGCTTGGGACTCTCTCTGTCTCTCTCTCTGCCCCTCCCTGGTGCATGTGCACGCGTTCTCTCTGTCTCTCAGAATGAAGAAATAAACTTAAAAAAAAATCAAACCAACAAAACCAGACCCTCCGGACGGCAGAGGGTGTGGAAGGCAAGGCCCTTGCAGGCAGGACACCCCTCCCAGCTGGTTCAGGGCCTTCCATCTCTTCCTTCCCCCTCCTACTTTTACTGCATCATGGTTGCTACGGAAACAGGCCCCTTGGGCTCCCAGAGCTCAGCCCAGGTGCTACTGACTCCAGGAATAATGTCAGAGTATGAATAAAACAAAAGCCCGACCATCCGGCCCTCATACACACACACACACACACACACACACACACACGTCTGCGCTCCTGGTGGGTTTCCTACTGAAGGTGTGTCTATCCATGTGCCTGCACTGATACCACTTGCCCATACCTGTCAGCAGCAGGCCTGGGTCTGGGTGCATATGGGTCCAGTTTGCCCCTGTGGGTATGCCTGCATGCACGCGGGCATATCACATGGGCACCTGTGTCCACACAGCCCAGGACTATTATTACTAATATCGGGAATACTGTGGCAGGTAACATGTACCAACCGCTATGTACCGGGCAGGGTGCTCCAGGGTGCCTGGATCATCTCCTTGGAACCGCACAATAGGACCCACATTTGTGATCCCCAGATAAATGAGGCACAGAGAGGTTGTATGGCTTGCCCAAGGTCACCCAGAGCACAGGAACCTAACCACTGAATCTAGATTACGGGGAGAAGAGCTTTAAATGTCACTGGTTCCCAAAGAGCCACAAACACCCCTGCACCAGAAGGAGCAGGTCTCCCAGGCCCCACTCAGGCCTAAGGAAGCAGATTCCCCAGGGGGGGTCTGCACAGCAGCCAGGGGTGGGCACCCCTGATCCAGCCTATGCTGAGCTGGCAGGAGGGTCTGGACAGGGCATGGCAGGGTGAGGTCCCTTCAAGTCCTCTTTCTGGGCCCAGAAATGCACCTGGAAAAGCCTGTAGCCCAGAGATCCTCAATTCCAGATGTGTCTACCAGCAGCAAGGCAACCAGGAAAGTGGCAATGGCTGCCGTTGCATGCGCGCGCACGCGCACACACACACACACACACACACACACACACATACACACACCCCTCAGGGCAGGGCTCCAGAAGTCAGTAATGTGGCTTTGCGGCCTGCCAGGCACGGATTTCCGCCCACTCCACCCTCGAAGAATGAGGAGGGCGTGGGACGGAAGATGACACTGTGGTACCCTGCTGGTTCACGGCCCAGCCCGAGGCAGGGAGGGGTCAACCACCTCACCTAAACAACAAACTGTGACGGAGCTGGGCTGGGCACCCCAGAGGCTCCCACAGCCTCAGATTTCAAGGGGAGAGGGACGCGGGCAGAAACCACTGGACCACCGCAGAGCAGGAAGAAGTAAAGGCATTTCCTGCTAAGGGAACAACATAAGCAAAGAAGTAAAGGCATCAAGGCGAAAAAGTGCCAGAAAACAGCAAGTCACACCGTCTGGCTTGGAGCTGAAGATCAAGAGGAGGCACGGTTGTAAGAAAAGGGGGGGGGGGGGTGGAGGAACCCACCAAACCCTAGAAATGTGCTGAGACACAGAGAAGTTAAATAACTTGCCCAAGTTCATCCAGATGGTGGAGTCCGGATTTAAAACATAGGCTGCCTGACTCTGAAGCACACAGAATAACCACTAAGACGGGGTTCACTAGTTGGCAGCCTTTTCCTCCGTGCACACCTTGCAATCCTGTGAAGTGAGCCCAGCTCGGCCTGGAGCAGTGGTCCTCTTTGGGGTGGGGAAGCTTCTACTCCCTCCCCTCTGAAAACTCAGCAATGCCCGGACACATTTTTGACTGTCACTCCTAGGGGGCAGGTTGCTAGTGTCTCGTAAGCAAAGGCCAGAGACGCTGCTCAACATCTACAACGCACAGGACAGCCCCCGAAACAAAGATTTATCCAGCCCCAAATGTCAACAGAAACCTTAACCTAGAGTGACCCACCCACCTGGAGCCCATTTTAACATCCAACCTGACCTGAACCATTGACAATCAGCACACTGCTCATCCCTTGGGACTGGGGTTCCCAGAAACTATTGCGCATTAGAATTACCTGGATATCAGGGCACCTAGGTGGCTTAGTCGGTTGAGCGTCCGACTTTGGCTCAGGTCATGATCTCACAGTTCGTGAGTTCCAGCCCCACATCAGGCTCGGTGCTGACAGCTCAAAGCCCAGAGCCTGCTTCAGATTCTGTGTCTTCCTCTCTCTCTGCCCCTCCCCTGTTCACACTGTCTCTCTCTTTCTCTCTCTCAAAAATAAATAAACACTAAAAAAAAAGAATGAAAAAAAAAAAAAAGAATCACCTGGAAATCTTTAAAAAAAAAAAAATACTGATGATGGGACCCACCCACCCCAGACATTCTGATTTCCAACTCTGGAACTGGGTGTGACCTGGGCATGAGAATCTTTTAAAGTCTCCCAGGTGATAGCAAAGTGCAAAACATCTGGGAACCACTGCCTTGAAGGAGAGGAGGATCAAATTATCTGCTATGGACCAAAGACCGTTAGTGGACGCTAATGCCAGAAAGAAAGGACACGGGAAAGTCAACACAACCAAAAACCGCCCAGCCCCCCACCAGCTTGGGGCGGGGATGGTCCCCACACCAGGCTCCCAGGAACTAGACTATGTGCAGTCAGCACTAACAAAGCCTGCCACAGGCACACAGAGGGCAGAGCTAGAGACGACTTTGGCATGATGGATTAGTCAGAGCTGGCAGAGGCCTGAGGAGGAGGTTAATTAGAGAGCCTTTGTCAACTGTCTGGACAGGAGATAATGGGCCTGAACCAGGAGGAGGGCGGGAGAGGGCCTCGTGACTCAGGGACTTCACAACCCGGTGACAGAGAAAGAACTGGATTGGAAGACAGAAAAGGTTAATTGAGAGTGAGTGTGGTCTGGGGACAGAGCAGGAAGTGATCAGTCAGCGGCTGAAGGCGGAGATGAGAGCACCTGGGAGGGGGTGACCTGGGACAGGGACTAGGGAGTCAGCCATGGGGAGACAGGGAGCTGGAACCCGAGAGGGATGACAGCCCCAGATCACAAGTGGCCCACTGGTGACCCTCTGCGCTGAACCTGGCCTACAGGGCAGGCCACACATGGCTTGAGTTAGCTCTCAAGACTTTTCCTAAAATTCCAGATTTCCAGCTTCTCTTGGACAGTGGAAGGTCTGGCGAGACAGGCAAGCATCCCCACAGACGCTGATATGTGCCCCCAGACCCCTTCCTGTGGTTGTCTTCGGCCCTGCCAGATCCCTGCAGCCGTCAGGCCTATCTTCAGAAAGACGAGACAAGACAACGTGCTAAGCCAGAAAGCGGTGATGATGGAGGGGCTGCTAGGGGGAGGAGGAAAGGAGCCAGGTGCTGCACAGAGCCAGACAGCTCTGTCCTGGTCCCCCCACCTCAGGCTAGGAACATCCCCACTTGGGACCTCACATACTGATCTGTAAACAAGGAGGCTGATGCCCATGACCTCTAGTTGCCCACCCTCATGTCCACTGGGCTCCTGCAGGCTGCCCAGGTCAACCCTTCTGACCAGGCTTTGAGATGAAACCTAGAGAAAACCTGATTCTTTCCAACACAGATTACCCCAGGCAGTGAGAAATCCCAACTACAGCTGAAGGGGCCAGGGATGACCAGCCGGCGAGGGGGGGGGGGGGGGGGGGGGGGCGGGGAAGAACACTGGGAACAAGAACCACCTTCCAAAATCTAAAGGAGTGTCAGGAAAATGAGGGATTAGCCTTGTTTGGGGAGGGATGAGAAACCAAGGAATGGCAGCTACAGAGATTCCAGATGAAAAGAATGGTCATCTTTGAACAATCAGAACTGTATTGTAATAGAATAGGCATCCTTACAAAGTAATGAGCTCCCTATTGCTGGAGGTAACCAAGCTCAGGTTCAGTGACTAGTTTCAGGGGCACAATGAATTTATGTAGTGGCTCATTTGACTTTTTTATTTCAAGTTCTGAGATTCAAGGGCTCCAGAGATCTGGAGATCTCCCTTAAAGGCTCCCACACCTCCCCATGCTCCCAGGGCAAGCTGTTGGGGATCAGGCTCTGGACTCTGCCTTCCAGAAAAGAAGGGCCTAGATGGTCTGGAAAAAGCACAGAACGTCCACTTCCTTGCTCCCCTTGCCCTTCAGCAACCCCCACAACCACACAGCCAGACCTAGCAACCCCTGCTGCACAGCCCCTATCCCAGCAGAGCCTCACCAGGTCCCCCTCAGAGGGAGAGGGAACAGCTAGCTCCTGGGAGAGGGCCCTCTACATCCTCTCCCCACACTCCCATCTCCACTCCCTGCTCCCAGCCCCACAGGGGACAGCAGAAGCAAGGAAATAGAAGCAAGCACCCCCCACATTCCCAGGCACCCTGTCCAGCAGGAGCCTCTCTGAGGGCAGCGGGGGTCCTGACACACCCCGGGGTCCACAATGTATGGACAGGAAGCACGTGGGAAGGACAATGTGGGGAGTCAGAGCCTCTCTTCAAAGCCCATAAGAGCAATTCTTCCCCAGCCCTGGCCAAATCCAGCCCTTGGTGAGCCAAGCAAAGCCCTAGGGCCCCCTCCCCATGGGATTCTGAGTCTTCTCATCGAGTCAGGCCAGCAGGCCTCTAAGTCTGGGGAGACCTGTGAAGAAGCTCAAGTACATGGCCAGGGACCTGAGGACTGAAGGACCCTCTCAGGGAGCTGAATGGGGTGAGGAGGCTCCCCCAAAAAGAGCTGGGCCCAGGCTGGTGGGCCCCAGGCTGCCCATCTGCATTCCACTCTCCCGTTTCCCTGCCCTGATCCCCCACAGTAACACACTTAGCCCTGTCCCATGGGATCAATAAGGACCACTCAGCTCCCCAGCCACTTGGCAAACACCCCCACAGGGCCCCAGGAATAAGCAGAACCCCTCCTGCCCATAGTCTCATACCCATCTCAGAAGGGCCCGATGCCCAGTGCCCACTGGCCAGAGCTTCCAGCTAGCTCCCTGCTTGCCCATCAGGAGACACCCACCAGACCTGGTCAAGACCCAGGAAGCTGCTTGTCCACCAAGAATCCAGAACAGGGACTCACCAGGGCTTCCTAGGCATGGCGGGGACCAGCCGGGATGAGGGCCAGGAACACACAAATCCCTGGAGTTTGCAGACCTTGTTGCCTGGCAAATGGCACCTCCAGGTGCATCCTCAGTGTCTGGCAATGAAATCAGGCCACAGCCCAATTGCCAGCTGAACACCCGCCCGCCTTGCTTCTCCCTGTAGCCACTCACGCCCTGAGACTCCAGATCCCAAAAGAGACATGTTCGTGGTTACCATAGGAACTCGCTAAAGCCAAAAAAGGCACCACACAGTCACCCACATGGGCCCTCAAAGCTCATGTCCACCTGCACAGGCAAGCGCACACACACACCTACACACACCCACACACGCCTACACTGTGCTCAGGCTCAGGGCCACAGGGTGTCGGGAAGTGGGTGCCCTGCATTCGTGGTCCAGCCAGCTGCTGATTACAAGGGCAGTGGCGCCAGCCGGTGCTTACCTGGAGCTCGCCTGCCAAAGGCACCCTAGGAGCTGAGCAGGGTTGGGGGTCACGGCCCAGGTCACTGCCAGGCCTGCCTGCAAGGTCAGGGAGAGGGCACTTCCTGGCCTGTTTCCTGGCCACAGACCATCTCTTGCAACCCTTCACATGTTGCTCCTCTCCTCTGTCCCCTCTATGGTCGGGGACAGGGGGGAGGGTAGGTATGAGGGTCAGGATCTAAACTGGCCACGTGGAGAGGGGAGAGGAGGGAGGGGAGAGTAGGGATCATGTATTCAGAGACTTACTCCCCCATCTCCATAAATGGGGCCAACATCCACCCAAGGGCTCACCCAGAAACTTGAAAGTCTTCACCTTGACCCCTCCCTTGCTCTCACCTCCCACATCGAAACCAATCCAGGCTGGGAAGACCACCTCTTCAATAACTCTCCAATCTGTCCACTCTCTCCAACCCCACTGTCCCCGCCCCAGCCTCTAACCTCTCCAGTGAGTCAGCAGAGGACAGCCAGAGGACCCTCTGACTCAAATCTGGGTCCTACTCCCCTTAAAACCCTGCAGTGGCTCCGGTCACCCAGAGAAGCCAGCTCAGCCCTCCGCACAGCTGTCCCATACTGCCAGAGGCTGCCCAGCCTGCCCCCATACTCCCACACCAGTATTCCATCTGGTGGTAGTAACCACCCCCAAATCCCTCCCACCCGCTGCGTTTCTCACCTCACTGTCTGTGCACTGTTGCTGCCTCTCTCTTCTGTGGACTGACCTTACTCACCCTCGGATACAGCTCAGGCATCAGCAAGTCTGCAGGAAACCCCTTCCATCTTCTCAGAGGACATCTCTGCCAGCCCTCCTCACACTCCCCTGCAGTTGTCTGACTATACATCTGCCTGCCTCCAGGGCTGTAAGCTTTCACGAGCAGAGACCATGTCTTTTTCATCTCTGTTTTCCCACCAACCCCAGGGCCTGGCACCGGGCTTGGAATGGAGGTGCCCAGTAATTATGAGCTGAACTGATGCAGCATTCTAACCCCCAGAATAGCAAGCTCCCCTGCCCTTAACAACCCAGCATACTCTCAGCACATTCCCTGGGTGGGTAAGAGGAAGTGACTAAGGGGGCAGCCCCAGAAGGTTCTAGAACATCTTAGTGGTACCTGAAGGATTCTTGTAATCCACTGTAAGCAAAGTCCTGGTGGAAAATGGGGAAATTAACTGGTGATCATGGCCTTCAGCCAATGCATGAAAAAAGCCACGAAATTGGAATCAAGGGTGGACTGTGGAGCCATAGGCTTTCTGGAAGGAAGGCTGGAAAGCTGGAGGCAGAGACTTGATGCACTGACACCTGGGCCCTGACTCTGCTCTCTCCCCAACATGAGCATGTGGCCTTGCCAACACTACCACAAGAACCAGGAGAAGCAGATGTCTGTAAAGGTAACCATCTAGATTTTGTGTGTAATTCTCACTGACTGGAGATCGAAGCCCTGAGTTTACAGCCCCCATCCTGCATGAGCCATGGCTCCAGCAGCTGCCATCAAGGACCCTAGGGGCCAAGAGAAGATACGCTGCATCTGCTCCTGCCTGTGTGGTCACGCTGCTTCTAATAAAATGTTGAATTCTTAGCTGGTGAAATCTGAACCTAGAGTAGGGATGGCCATGTGGTATCTTCTGGCCAAACCACAGGACAGCTGAAATGCTGCTCTTGGCCGGGCTGCTGGGAAGATGCTCCTCCAGGCCCTCTCCCTCCCTCTCTTGAGGAAGAAACAAGAGGACACAGTCACCTCCAGGCTTCATCACATGCTTTCTCTCTATTCAGAGAAGCCATTTCTAGTGACCAAGAACTGGGACCATCAGTTAGAAAGGAGGATTTGGGGGGCACCTGGGTGGCTCAGTCAGTTAAGCATCAGTCATGATTTCACAGTTTGTGGGGTCGAGCCCCCCATCGGGCTCTGTGCTGACAGCTCAGAGCCTGGAGCCTGCTTTGGATCCTGTGTCTCCCTCTCACTCTGCCCCTTCCCTGCTCCCTCTCCCCCCCCCTCTCTCTCTCAAAAATAAATAAACATAAAAAATTGTATAAAAAAAGAAAGTTGGACTCTGTTTCCTACAAGGCAATGGGTTCTAGATTTCCCCACCATCAGGAGTGTGCTTGCTACTGTGCCCCCAGCAGTGGAGACAGGCTGCACTGAATCATCCCTATGCTCACCCAGTCCCATTATGGCCAGTCGCTGTGTATGACAGTCATCTCAGATGGCTGGAGCATGGCTTACCAGCTGTGCAGCAGAAACACACACACACACACACACACACACACACACACGTACCCACACATGTGTGTGTGCCCATCTCTTTCTTTAGCAAAGAAACAGGGGTCTGTGAGGGGGGGCAGGGGCAGCAAAAAGGAATGGAGGAAGGTTATCTGAGGCTCCCAGCTCAGCTCCTCACCTCCTGGATGCTGCTTCAAGGACCTCCATGAGCAAATCCTAGATTTGCCAGCCTGGGCTCTCCTCTGGGGGAATCTAGTCTATGGCTCAACTACTGCAGTTGACAAAGGGTCAGCCCCCAGAAGGTTCTAGAACATCTTGGTGGTACTGAAGGATTCTTATAACCTTATCCTAAGCTGGCCTCGGCCCCATCTGCTGATTCTGCCTCTTTCTCTCCTTCCCTCCACCTGCACATGATAGGCTAACCATAATGACCCATAACTGAATCATTCACCAAATCTAGATTAAGAACCTGCTATGTGCCAAACACGATGTTAGATGCTAGGGTGCCAGAGACGAAGTGTGCAGAGCCCCTGTTTTCAAAGACATTCATTCATGCATGTATGCATTCACTTTTTCAACAGTGAGTACCTCCCATCATCGAGGTCCTCAGAGAAATACAAAAGGACAAAGATCATGAAGGTAAACTCCTAGAATGTCAAAGCTACAAGAGAGCAGGTTAGACAGTAGCCCAACCATCCCGTCTTACAGATGGGGAAGCTGAGTCTTGGAGAAGTTAACCATTTGCCCATCTGTTAGCCTGGGGCTATAACCTGGCCCTCCCAACTCCTCCCATGTGCACGGCCACCACCTCCCTCTCCGCTGTTCCCGTGTGGCTCCGTGCCCCCTGCACCTTGCCAGTGAGGGTCCTCATCATTCAGGCACCAGAGATGCCACTCGACCTGGGCCTGCAGCAAGGGCATGTGGTGTGAAGGCAGAGGTGCATATTCTGTGCCACCCAGATTAGGTGCACGGCCCCCGAGCAGAGCGGGGGTAAAAAGAGTGAGAAAGCAGAGTGGCCAAGGGAGGTGCTGAGAACGACTCAGCTCCAGCCTGGACGAAACCAGCCACGAAGTACAGACCGGGATTCAAACCCCAGCCCCATGATTTCTTCACCGATGACCTTAACCAAGTGTCCTACCTCCATCTTCTCAGCTGTACCACGCCGAGAGCGACGGCAGCTGCTTCAAGAGGCGGTTGTGAAACTTCAGGGAAACTGTGCCATTTCAACTTAGCATACCGTAAGTGCTCAGCAGTGGCGAGGCCAGAACCCCCACCTTCAGAGCTGGGTGGCTCAGGGACACCTCCAGGAGATACGCAGCTGACTGTCTTTGTGTGGAGAGCGCTAGGTCCCCGGAGAAAGAGCTAAAGCAACTGGGAGCACAGGCCACAGCGCAGGGGTGTCTGCTGCTCAGCAAAGTCAACGGGCTACACTAGTAGAGAGAAAGAGGCCTCAGGGCGCCTGGGTGGCGCAGTCGGTTAAGCGTCCGACTTCAGCCAGGTCACGATCTCGCGGTCCGTGAGTTCGAGCCCCGCGTTGGGCTCTGGGCTGATGGCTCAGAGCCTGGAGCCTGTTTCCGATTCTGTGTCTCCCTCTCTCTCTGCCCCTCCCCCGTTCATGCTCTGTCTCTCTCTGTCCCAAAAATAAATTAAAAACGTTGAAAAAAAATTTTTTTAAAAAACAAAGAAAGAGGTCTCGCCCAGCGGAGGCAGAAGGAGGGTGGCACCCTGGTGCCTAGGAGAGCTGTAGCCCATGTAGTTGGCTTCCCAAGGGACATACCAGCGGGGCGCCTGGGTGGCTCAGTCGGTTTAAAGCGTCTGACTCTTGATTTCGGGTCAGGTCATGGTCTCACTTTTGAGTTCGAGCCCCACATCAGGCTCTGTGCTGACAGTGCAGATTCTACTTGGGATTCTCTCTCTCTCCCTCTCTCAATGCCCCTACCCTGCTTGCTCTCGCTCTCAAAATAAATCAATAAACTTTAAAAATGTTAATCTAACGGACATATCAGCGAGCAGAGCCATATCCTGGGCATCTAGGCAGATCTCCACATTAGGGACTATCAATGGAGGGGAGGAAGACAAATGAAAAAACAAGGACTGAACTCCCTTTTAGTCCCCAGGGTAGCGGGGGTGGCTAGCTTAAAGCTCGTATGGTGTCTGTCCAGCCCACAAGCCACCTTTCTTCGTGGGAACTAACCCCTCCCACATAGAGAGGTGACCACAGCAGCCATATTTTATCATAAAACTTCATGTCTCCAGCTAAACTGATTGGACCAGGGGTACACAACTGACCCAAGCTGGGCCAGTAAGATTCTCTCTCTTTTTCAACAGTTTTATTGAGATGTAATTTACACATCATACAATTCATCATTTTAAAGTACACGATTCAATGGCTTTAGTATATTCGCAAGGTTGTGCCACCATCACCACTATCTGGTCCTCGGACATTTACATCACCCCACAAAGACACCTGCATCCTTTAGCACTCACTCCCCCTAACAACCTCCCCAGCCCTAGGAAACCACGAATCTATTTTCTGTCTCTATGGATTTGCCTACTCTAGACTTCTCATATAAATGGAATCACACAATATGTGGTTGTGACTTTCACTTAGCATAATGTTTCCAAAGTTCATCTATGTTGTAACATGTGTCAGTACTTGGTTTCTTTTGATGGCCAAATGGTATGCCATTGTATCGATGTGTCACGTTTTGTTTACCCATCCATCTGTTGATAAACATTTGGGTTGTCTCCACTTTGGGCTATTATTAATCATGCCGCTATGAACATTCGTGTTACGAGTTTCTACATGAACAACATATATTTTCATTTCTCTTGGGTATGTACTTAAGAGAGGAATTGCTGGTCATATGGTAACTCTGTGTTTAACCTTTTGAGAAACTGCCAGATTGTTTTCCAAAGCAGCTGCACCATTTTACATTCCCAGCAGCCAGCGGTGAACAAGGGTTCCAGTCTCTCCCCATCCACACCAATACTTGCCATTATCTTCTTTCTGATTATAGTCATTCTAATGGGTGTGAGGTAGTATCTCACTGTGGCTTTCGTGTATATTTCCCTGATGGCTAATGATGCTGAACATCTTTTCACGTGCTTATTGTCCATTTACGTATCCTCTTTGGAGAAATGTCTATTCAGATCTTTTGCACATTTTCTAATTGTGTTGTCTTTGTATTGTTGACAGCTCTTTATGTATTTTAGATAAAAGTCCCTTATCAGATATGATTTGCAAATATTTTCTCCCACTCTGTGGATTGACATTTCACTTTCTTGATGGTGTCCTTTGTAACACAGAAGTTTTTGATTTGGGTGAAGTTCAATTTATCAATTTGTTGTTGTTGCTTATGCTTTTGGTGTCATATCTAAGAAACCACTGCCTTATTCGAAGTCACAAAGATTTACTCCTATGTTTTCTCCTAAGAGTTTTATAGGTTTAGCTCTTACATTTAAGTCTTTGATCCATTTGAAGTTAATTTTTACATATGGTGTGAGAGAGGGGTTCCATTTCATTCTTTTGGATGTAGATATAGCTGTACCAGCACCATTTGTTGAAAGACTATTTTTCTCTATTGAATTGTCTTGGCACACTTGTTGAAAAATCAACTGACCACAAAAGTGAGGGGTTTAAAAAAAAGTGAGGGATTTATTTCTGGACTCTGAATTCTGTTTCATTGATCTATATGGCTATCCTTACACCAGTACCAAATGGTCTTGATTACTGTAGCCTTGTAGTAAATTTCAAAATCAGGAAGTATAGTCCTCGCAATTTGTTCTTCTTTTTCAAGACTACCCATAAGTTTAGGGGTGCCTGGGTGGCTCAGCCAGTTCAGCGTCTGACTCTTGATCTCAGTTCAGGTCAAGGTCTCACATTTCTTGGGATCAAGCCCCACGTCAGGCTCTGCGCTGACAGCACAGAGCCTGCTTGGGATTCTCTCTCCCTCCCTCTCTCTCTCTCTCTCTCTCTCTGCGCCTCCCCCGCTCGTACGCTTTCCCCCCGACTTTTTCTCTCTCTCAAAATAAGTAAATAATCTTTTAAAAAAAGAAAGAAAAGACAACCCTTAAATTTCTGTATGAATTTTAGGATCAGTTTAGCAGTTACTGCAAGGAAGCCAGCAGGAATCTTGTTGGGAAGGCTCTCCAGTTCCAGCTCAACCCCTCCTGAACTCTAGCTCCACTTTCTCCCCTGGGTTCCCTGAGACACCCTGGGATCTTTTCTGTATTCTCTTTCGCTTACCCATATTACACTGAGTTTTTCTTTCTTGCAATCAGAAGAATATTAACCAAGTACCAGTAAGAACACAGTGCTACACACCATCCCAAACAGCCAGCTCAGCACTACCTCCCCAGGACCAAAGCCCTCAAACTGCCCCCCAGATACTCAATCCCAACACTGGCCAGTGCCCCCAGCCCTTCACTACACCTTGAAACTAGTTCCCTTCCAAGTTACACACATCATCTTTACCCGTTAAACAGCCTCTCAATAAATGCCTGTGAAATTGAACTAAACATCCCAAAACAACACCAAAAGAAACATTCCCACCACTCCACCCCCGCTTAGTCACCCTGCTTCGTGCCTAATTCTCATTCAATATGCAGATAAGAAGCTCTCGGAAAATTAGACTTCAGACAAAGGATGCAAAAACTGAAGTCTGGAGAAGTTAAATGCCTTGCCCATGAGTGACGATTTGCCCTGAACACTGAGCCACACTGATGCACACCCCATGCCAACCGGCATAGGCCCGGGTGCACCTATTGTCCCGCCCCATCTTTAAGAGCCCCTAGAGAAACTGCCTCCTCCTGGCAGTCTTCCAAGACTACTCCCACGGCAGAAAGCTCTCAGAAGGCAGGGACTGTCTGCCACTCATCCCGGCCCTGCTAACTGCTTACCCTACCGTTCTGAGCAAAACAGACCAAAGTGGGAAGCTTCTTATTCTCACCCCTATCTGCCGATGCTCAAGACCGGCTCTGCTTTGCCCGGGGACCTGTACGCAGGGCATACACAGCCAGTGCTAGCAACTAGATGGCATGGCAGAGGGAGGCCGGCCTGGAAAACCTTTCAGCTGAGATGGGGTGTCACAGGCGGGAGGAGCTGCCTGTGAGGGAGGACACTCATTGGAGGAATTTCTCACGCACCAGCGAACTCACATATGGCAGGATAATATTTTGGGCTAGTGACCAATGCTATTTTTTCCTCCTAGAATTTCCCTCCTTTTCAATTCACTCAATTGGAGCAGGTGGTTGGTCAGTACTCATTGCCCAGGGAGGGATGAAGATGGAATGACTTTTTCAAAGTCTGAAGCGGGGAGGGGAATCAGGATGCAAACACAATGGCTGGGGAGAAATACACATGGAAAAGGAGCAACGACGGTGAGGGAGGAGCAGGTGGAGGTTCTGGGAGAGAGGTGTGTCTGTGCAGGGCTTCCCAGACAGACGGGCAGACATATGGCAAACCACGGCAGACAACTCCCAGCCCCCGAATCTGGTGTTGAAGCCTCAGAGAGCCGCAGGGCTGGGCTCATCAGGATGACATTTGTCTGGTAACAGATGACTCAGTGGCCAACTGACCACATGCACACTGGGGTGTTTCATGAGGCTTTAGAACTATGTGGCACAATTTTCCAGGTAGGTAGGAATGTCAGAAAGACTGATGGATCGGGGACTTCACATAATAATCAAGGGGATAGGAAATAAAATTATCTTTCTCACGTCCAAGTTATGGCCTAAAAGACACCACTGTATGCATTACCATCAACCTGGCACCTGCTGATTCCATCCCAGCATGCTTTTCTCCAGACACCCCAGGAATCAAGAGCCCTGTCCAACCTCCCCAGTCCAAAGCCCATAAGACTGAGACGGAGAATCTGACAAATGCTACAGCCCCACTCTGGTTCCCCACAACTCAGGGGAAACGAGGGGCCCACAGGAGCTCTGGCCTGCCATCATCTCTGATCGCTACATAACAGGAAGTGGCTACTTACTTGACCTTCAGGCTCGCCAGCATGGTCTTGTCGATCCTGCCAAGAGAAAAGCAAGGGCTTTGGTCAGTGCCGAGGCTGAAGGCTGCCAACTAGCATCTGAAGGGCAGGTCCCTTAGCCAGTCTAGACCACCAGACCGGCAGGGCCCTGGAGGGGACAGCCGCTCCAGCCGGAAGCTCTCCTCCAGCCCAGGAAGAGAGGACTGTGAGCTCTGGGAGGGCTGGAGCCACATATAACCCTACAAGGCAGGTACTGTTATTCTTCCCATTTTAGAAATGAGGAAACAGAGGCTCGGGAGGATAACATCACTGGCCCAGTCTGAATCCAGGTTCCGACTCCAAACCCAGAGATCCCCTTGTATATAGCATCTCCCTTCATTGCCCCCACTCCACAAGAGGCATTTGCAAGCCAGCTGCATCAGTCACCGCAGCTGGACCTTCAACACATCGACATTTCCCAGGCTTCTGCTTTGGAAAGATACCAGCACCCCAGCACCCCAGCAACAAGGACCCTCCTGTTCTAGGAGCTGCCAGTCCATGCAAGGAGGCAGACCCCACTCCTGAGACAGAACCCAAGAGCAGGCTCCAGGGTGCACGGACAAGTGGGAATTGTCAGGCACGGAGCTCAGAGCAGGGAAGATCACACGCACAGCAGGCTGTCCTGGCAGCCAGCTCCTCCACCCCAGGCTGCGCCCACCCTTGCTGGAAGACAAGGCAGTGCTGCTAAGCTTCTATTTTTACCCCCTGCATATGCCAGCCCTCGTGGCTGGTAAAAGAGGCCCCTTCCTCTCTCCAGACAGAAAGGTGGGCGAGATTCCCACTGTCAGCATCTCCTCTTGTTTAGGGGTCACAACCAGCGGTGTCACCACCACCACCCCCATATCATCAACACCACCACTGTCACCATCACCATCGGTGTCGCCACACCCCCATGTCAGCATCACCATCAGTGTCACCATCACTATAAAGGTCACCATTACCCTCAGTGTCACCACCATCCCCTGTGTCACCATCACCATCAGTGCCACCCAAATCACTACCACATCCAGGATGCTCGAAACCCTGGAAAGATCTTTCAGCCGCCCTATCCTGTATGTTCAGCTTTGCCACAAGCTTCCTTGCACACGACTCCCAGGCAGCACGGGGATGGGAGCAGTGTCAGGGGCCACACAGGGAGGACACGGAGCTGTCATAAGTCAGCACCAAGCCCCTGAGCTAGGAGGTGGGATCCTTTCACTCTGAGTAAACTCCCAGCACCTCTGGATCTCAGTTTCCAGCAGCAAAACAAGCCACACCCCAAAGCTCCTGGCCCAGGTCCCTCCCAGCTTCTTCCCCACTGCATCCGGGGCCCCTTCCACGGAGCCTCCACAACTGGTCCTGAAGGGTCTCATGGGGCCCCCAAACCCTCTAGCATGCAGACACGCCTCCTCTCCCATTCAGCCCACCAGAGCGGGGAGGGTGAATCCAGGAGGCAGAGCCTCCCATTCTGCTGTAATATTTGTAACCCAGAGCTACGGAGCTACCTATGACCCCAACAACAAGCCTTTACATTTTATATTTTCTCAAGGAATCCTTTTTAGTTCTTACGACATCCTGTGCATAAGGTGGAAATCCCCCACTTACACATGGGGAAACTGAGACCCAGAGAGGGGAAGTGTCCCGTCTGAGTTCCTCAACAGGCCAAGGTGGAGCCAGCAGTAGAACCCAGACTTCTGGTGTGGCGCCCTCTCAACCCAACCAGCACAGCACCCAGTGGGTCACAGCAACCCCTGGCCCAGCACCCACATCCACACCTACCCGGCAATCTATCCACAGGGTTCCCACGCTAGGGTGTGGCCCTGGGAGGGCAGAGCCTGTGGCCTTTGCAGGGCCAAGACAGGAGATAGGGCAGTAGCCGTGAAACCGAGGTTTTCTCTTTCAGAAAGCCAAACTCCCAAGGTTCTCCCTGGCGCCTTCTCTCTCCTCCCCACCCCATTCTCTCTCTTCACCTTGTCTGCCGCTGATGCCACTGGCTATCCACCCTGGCATCCAAAGGAGCTTCCAAAATACCGGCCCCTGAGATTCTGTTCGCGGTGTGGAGTGGACCAGGGCTCCAGGAATCTGCACTTTAGTCTCCAAGCCTCCCAGCTGGCAGCCATCTCCAGATGACGGCTGCTCTAACCCTCCAAGCCCACCAGGAAGCCCTGCACCCCCTCAGACTCAATGAGCCCCTATCCAATGCCTGTCGTGGGCAAGAAACACTTCACTTAGTCGTTCCATAAGTGTGTACTGAGCACGTACAACGTGCCACACACAGTTCCTCGTTCTGCTCCACACCTTCCAGAGGAGGGTGGGTCTCAGAGGTACCCTCTCATGGCCTGGGCCCTGTCCTGTAGCGATCCCAGCCAGCCTGACTGGGAAGCACACTAGGTGATTTGGACCCAGACCTCACCCTCGGGACAGGAACCCCTTGGCCCTGCCATCAGGGAGGGCTTGTGAGCAGGCACTAGGCCACACTGTGCCACCTGTAGCATCATGTCATCCTCGCTGTCCCCAACTGCCAAACATGGATCACCCACAACCCCTCCTGCCAGAGGGTGGATGGCAAAGAGCCTCCAGAGAGGAGGAAAAGGGAAGTCAAAAGCCGCACACACACAGAAGCGTAAACAGCCAGAGGAGCAGAACCCACCTCCTCCCAGACCCTGGGCCCCCTCCCTCTGTCCCTCGCCTCTGTGTCCCCCCAATTAGCCCACCAACCTCCACACCAGGACACCCCTGGCCACCCTCCCTGCAGCAGCAGGAATCTTTGACAAGGCCCCAGGTCCACAAGCTGAAAGGAAACCGATAATGAAAACCACTTGACCCCGTTCCCCAGCTGAGGAGAAGCTGCCAGCAGCTGGTAACCATAGACAAGTCTTTGACCTTGGTCTCCCCGTTTTCTGGCCCCCTAGGGAGGAAAGAGCTTCTCCCTTGTCCCAGACAGAAGCTTAGTGGCAAAAGGTGGCCCAGAGGTCCAGGGGAGAAGCGCAAACCCAGCTGCTCCGGCTGGGACAGAGCCGGGATTGGCTGGCCGGGCGGGGGGCGGGACCTGTGCAGATGGGTGTGCCCTGCCTTCTCTACCTTTGCCACAGAGAGGACTGAGCCCAGAGGTCCCCTGTGCAGGAGACGCCCCATCACAACATCACGTACAAAGCGGACACAGGAGGAGTGTGTGGAACACCTGCCCAGACAAGGGCACTCAAAGCGAGAGAAGCCCAGACGTGCACACACACCTGCTCAGAAGCGCCGAGTGCACACGTGGTCACACACACAGCACACCCACCCAGCCAGGCACACACTTCATACCTGGCTGTACAGACTGGGAGCTGCAGACATGCCACACACACATGGGAACAGGCACAGACACAACATTCAGCCACAGCCACGCAGCCTTGTTCACACTGGCTCCAGCTCCAACCCTCCGGACTCCCTAGATCCTACTCCAGGGTGAGTGAGGGAAAGCTTAATGTCTGATACCCCGGCCACCTCCATCCGGCCACGGCATCTGCAATGCACCCTCCTACCCACCCGGATCTCAGGCACAACCTGAGCCCTCTGCTCACACAGGCAGCCCCAGCAGATGCAAGACGTCGCGGCTAGGTTCGCTCCCATCCCTTCAACCGCCGTCCCATCTGTCACCCACCATCCAAAGCCCCCAAAGGAGACACTGCGCTTCCTGCGAAACATGGCTGTGGCCGTGGGGCCCCGGAACCCAGCGATGTCCTCAGGACTGTTGGCAAAAAGGTGACAGTGCAGTGGGGTCAGCAGGGCCACAGGCGTAGGGCGGGACACTGGGTGTGGCACCTCCCCCACTGCCTGCCCCCAACCCCAGCACTTCCTGTGGGCGAGGCCGCGGGGCTGGGAGGTGTGTCCTGCCCTCCAGGAGGCACCAAGGAGGCAGGGGAGGTCGCAGAGGGCAGCTTCCCCATGCCCAGAGGAACCCGCAGCTCCGGAAGGGGCTCGGCTGGCAGATTGCACCACAGCCCGAGTTGGCAGCTCGGTCCCACACAGCCCTGGCTTCTCAGAACCCAAAAGAGGCCGGAGGAGTCCCACAGACGTACCTGTGAGGGAAAGAGCTCGCTGGAAGGCTGGGGAGCCCTTCAGATGGCTCCTCACACCCACTCCCTGCAGCTGCCCAGGATGGGACCTCTGCCTTCCTGCTCCAGCATGGCTCAGCACGCACCAGATAAATCAGCCCCACACAGGTAAGGACACCCGCACACTTGTGGACACGAGTACACGTGCACTGCCATGAGCACAGGGGCACACGCACGTGTGCACATATAGATGCACAGGACCCACAGGTGCACAGGCATGCTCACATAAGTGTCGTTACACACCCACACACACATGCGCACAGGTACCACACATCCACATGCCGGTTCATATAGACTCAACAGAGACACCTGCACATACATCTCATATACACACAACTCCCCGTGACACAGGCTCACATGTGGACACAGACCCACGTGCACACACTCAGACTGCACACACGCCCTCAAGGTACGTTCACATGTACACACGCACAGTCACAGATCTGTGCTTCTCAGACGCCCTCAAGTGCCCAAGCAGAGGTCAGCAGTGGGAAGGTGGCATGTGTGTGCAAGTGTGTTTCTTTCTAGCGGGGAGAAAAAGCTAGCCCTCATCTCTGCATGCACCGATGCCGACCATGCCAGGTATACAGTAGGTGCTCACTAATGACGGCCCACGGAGGGGTGTGGCACATATGCTACCACAGACTAGGTCGGGGGGACACAGGTGGGGACCAGGCCCCTGCCCTGCTCCCCCAAGCAGTGGAGGAAGGGAAATAAAGCTACCGTGGCTGCTGCCACTGGCCTCTCTCACTGGCCCACCCTCCCCACAGTTTCCTGGTTGGGGTCCACTGCCACTCTGGGCACTGGATCTGTGTTGTGGGACCAGAGGGCCACCCCCAGGTCATGGACGAAGGGCACAGGCATTTCTATTTTCTTGACTCTGCTGAAGCAGGGAAGGCTGCATGGGCGGCCGGCGGCACGCTGGATGGGCTGCAGGCTCAGTTCAGGTCTGGGAGTGGCAAGGGTGGGGTCCTTTCCTCTAAGGCAGCAGGCCTCTCAGCAGAAGCCTGGTGGTCCTCAGTTCAGGCCGAATCCTCTGCCCCCACCTTCACCAGGAAAGGAAGGATGCTGTGGTTCACCCTCTGGGCTTGCGTCAGACCACTGGCTTCCCGCTGGATGTCCACTCCGTGCCCAGACCTCTCCCCACACTGCACCCACCCCACAGATGCTCAACAGGCACCATGGACGCCTTGGGTCCTACTCGCCCTGCATCCACTTGGCCTCCCTCTGAGTAAAACAGTTCTGTGCTCCATCCACCCCCAGAGGGAGTACCTGGCCAGCCTGACCAACCAGGGCAACCACAGTAACTAGCTCAAGAGTGGGGCAGGAGAAGTCAGTGGACCCAACAAGACTCACTCCCAGAGCACACCCCTTCTCCTGCCTAGGTTGCTAAACCACAGGATGGAAGCACCACACAGAGGAGGGCAGGGGCAAGAACTGCCACCCAGTGAAGAGGTCAGGTCTTCAGGACATCATCAAATCTCCTGGCGGGGTGCCTGGGTGGCTCTGTCCATTCGGCATCTGACTCTCGGATTCGGCTCAGGTCATGATCTCCCAATTCGTGGGTTCAAGCCCTGGGTCAGGCTCTGCACTGACAGCTCAGAGCCTGGAGCCTGTTACAGATTCTGCGTCTTCCTCTCTGTCTGCCCCTCCCCCACTCATGCTTGCTAGCTTGCATGCGCGCGCGCGCTCTCTCTCTCTCTCTCTCTTTCTTAAATAAATATTTTTTAAAAATTTTTTAAATAGAATTGAATTTCTCTCACTGTCCACTGAGGAAGTCCCAACTAAGAGGGAGAGCCTGATGTGTGTAAGAGTGAAGGTCAGAAACACCCGTGGCTGCTCAGCCTGCTGCCTCACCAACTCTGACTCCAGGCCAAGCAGACGGGCCTGGCCGTCATGCGGGTAACCAACAACACATTTCCTGTTGCAAATTACTTAGTTTTTCATCAATTACAGGGAGTTCACAGTGAACCCATCATGGGAGCACGTGATTTAGTGTGTGAGACAATGAAGTGGGGTTATACCAATAAGCTGGGGCACTTCCGAGTACCCATCATCTAGTCTTATCTGTCCACACGTGTGACCCTGTTTTCCTGTGGTCCATCATCGTATTCTAGGGGAAGAGGCCGCTGAGAGATGCTCTCATGCCGGTCCTCTCAATCTACAGAGATACCCAGGTGAACACCCAGGTAGGAGGCCACAACCCAGTAGGGATGCAGGCCCAGGTGCCAGCATCTGGAGGTCGGCAGGGCGCCCCGGGGAACAGGCAGGGAGGAGCATTTCAAGGTCCCAGCTGCTGCCACCTAGAGGCTGGAATCTCCCACCTGGAGTTCTGGTCTCTTGCATAGTAACACAAAAGACAAGGAGTAATGCAACACTCAGATCCTTGGCCAAGGAGCGGTAATAGCCTGGCTGTGTCAGCAGGAAGGGGCGCAGGACTCACAGCATCCCGGATGTCCCTGAAGCCACTAAGATCTGGGAACCTTGGAGAGTCCAGATGGACCCATGCCTTCCTCAATCCTCAGAGTGAGGGCCTGGAGGAAGAGAGGGAGGTTCCCAGATGGCTTATGTTTTACTCTCTGAGCTCTAGAGGGAGGTGAGAGGCATTCTAGAGCAAGCTTCCACTCTCTTTTCCTCAGCGCCAGTCTCCCAAGCTTTGAAGCCATGTGACTGCCAACACATAACCTAACCTCCGAGGCCTCAGTGTACTCCTCTATGATATGGTGGCTGCCACCAAGCTCACAAGATTATAAATAAATGTAAACACTTAGCACAGGGCTCCCACACCATTATGGGAGCTATTGTAATTATTATCTATTACAATTCCGCCCCCTCCTCCGGTCCCGCTCAGCTTCCTGTCGCCCCTGCTCTGACCCCTCAGTTCCTCTTCCATGTGGGGGTGGGCAGCGAGGGGTCCGAATGCTCTCTGGGAAGGACTGTGAGTCAAGAGAAAAGAGAAGCACCCTGTGAGCCAGGCCCAGCCCTTCTACCCCCACCAAGCAGGCCCAGCTTCCTCCCTGACCTCCGCTGACTCAGATTACGGAGCAGTCAGAGTGGAGACAAGCTATGGGTACAGAGGAGCCAAGGGCAGCGCCTGTATCTGTGAGCGTACTATGGGCCAGCGCTTAGCTCCTTTCGATCTCACGACCACCTCTGAGATGGTAACGCTGCTATCCTCATTTTACAGAGGAGGACGCTGAGGCACAGAAAGGTGAAGGAACTTGACAAAATTTGCCCGGCACAATGGTGGCAGAGCTAGGTCTGATTCCAGAGACCAAGTTATCAGTCACTGTTCTACAAAATGGTCTGCATCGGCAGGTGCCGGTCCCCAGATCAAACTGCCCCTTTGGAACCCGCACAAATGCCCCATTCACACAGGGCCCATGTTACAGACAAGGGAGCCTAAGCACCTGAAAGAAAAGCACAGCTCAACAGCTAAGAGAAGACAAGAATGAAGTCGGAAAGACGAGTGCCCAAGTCTTTCCAACACCAGGCTAAACCGGCTCCTTCTGTCCTCAGGTCGCTCCTTGCCCCGTCCACAGAGCCAACTCTGGGTCACCAAATCACAAGGCCCTGGCTTCTGTGGGGGAGGCCTGTGTGTGTTCCTGGTCCAGCTGGGGAACAAGTCCCAGCCAGAGCCCCAAGCTCAGGACAGAGCTCCGGGGAACCCACCCAGCTCTCTGGGCTTTAGAGGAATGTAGAGTTGAGAAAGCCGGCTGGAGTGGGAGGAGGAGGAAGCCCAAGCCCCTGCCCCTCCACCCGATCTGCAGGCCCTCCGGGGCGGGAGGGAAGGGAGAGACCGTGTGGTTTCCTCTGCTTGGACAGCTCTGTCCTCACAGCCGCTAGTGGGAGCTGAAAGAGGAGACAAGCTCCTTTCCCAGGCTTGGGGACGAGCAGTTACAGGAAGCTCCGGAAACAGATGCCCCTGGAGAAGCCGGCACTAGATCATTTGGCCTAGATCCGCCCCCGCTCCACACGCAGCATGAACTACCAGCACGACGGGGTGGGGCTCAGCTCTCCTCCCACCTCCACCACTAAACCACCTTGAGCAGGTCACAGGCTTTTGGGGGGGCTTCGGTGGAACATTCCTCAAAGGGGAGGCAACATTCACCCCTGCTTCCTTCATAAGCCAGGTGAGGACAAAGAACAGCGGCAGAGAAGGGCATTCTGGTCTCCAGAAAACAGGGTGCAATGGCATTCAGAGCCAGCAAACATGCATCAGTTAGGAATCCACACTTGGGGATCGAGACAAAACGACATCTAACATCTGCCCTTTGATTTACGGTGCACTGATCACTTCCCCACGTGCGCTATCTCTAGGGCCAGACTGAATTTCCCATTGCATGAGTTCTGAAAAGCAAGATGATGACAAAAAAAATTGCAAGACCAGTGCTAGTGAAAAACAGACTCCAAGAGCATGACCCTGAGCCATGACCATGTGGTCTATTCTGATCTGCTCAGTGCTGCCAGCCTACCAAGAGAACTGCAAGCAGAACCTGGCTGGACACTAAAAAGCTATCAAATGTATCACAGCTTAAAATTTCTTGGGGCTCCTGGGTGGCTCAGCTGGTTGGGCGTCCGACTTCAGCTCAGGTGATGATCTCGCGGTCTGTGGGTTCGAGCCCCGTGTCGGGCTCTGTGCTGTCAGCTCGGAGCCTGGAGCCTGCTTCGGATTCCGTGTCTCCTTCTCTGTCTGCCCCTCCCCCACTTGTGCTCTGTCTCTCTCTGTCTCTCAAAAATAAGTAAGTGTAAAAAAACAAACAAAGTTTTTTTTTAAATCTCTTAAATAACGACAAGGTATCACTTTTGCCCATCAGATAGTAAAGGTTAAAAGAAACCCAAAAAATCGTATGTGGATATAAGGTAACAGGCACTCCCATCATTACTGTAGAGATTTGGCAGTATCTATTAAAATTTCAAGTGCACACACCCTTCGGGCCAACAATTTTGTCTTTAGAGACTTAGCCCACATATAAACTCACACCAGTTGACAAGATCCTTGCATACAGATGTTAGTTTTATCGCTGTCTGAAACAGCAAATACAAAACATGAATGACCGTCACCATACTGGAGAAAAAGCATACAATGGGATACAATGGAGCCACTGAAAAGAAGGCAGAATTTATGTGTGTTACTATATAAAGATAACCTAAAAAAGAGTTTAAGAAAAAAAAAAAAGAACAGTTCATCTAACAGGATCTCATTAGTTTAAATAAATACGTAAATTCTTATGCATGCCTAGACAATTTCTGGAATGGAACATAAGCAATGGTCCAAGACTGTTTACCTCTGAGGAAGGGACCAGAACTAGAAATTTGGGGGAGGGGACCTTTCACTTTACGTCCTGTGTGCTGCTTGATTTTTTTTAACCATTAACATGTTATAATTTAAAGAAAAAAATGTTAAATCTATGAATGGTTTGCTCTTAAAAATAAACACACAGGGGCACCTGGGTGGCACAGCGGTTGAGCGTCCGACTTTGGCTCAGGTCTTGATCTCATAGCTCGTGAGTTCGAACCCTGCATCAGGCTCTGTGCTGACAGCTCAGAGCCTGGAGCCTGCTTCAGATTCTGTGCCTCCCTCTCTCTCTGCCCCAACCCACTCGCATTCTGTCTCTATCTCTCTCAAAAATAAATAAACACTAAAAAGTTTTTTTAATAAAAATTAAAAAATAAACAAACAAGAGCAGAAACGGTAGCAGCTACAAAGCCTCATTTCTTTAAAACCTTAAACTATCTGGGGCTCACACTGACACTGATCCGAGTCCTGGGACCATCTCTTCTACCCTGAAGGGAAGTAGGTCTTGCCCCAGAAAGGGCAGGCCAAGATCTCTCTCTCCCTGTCTGACTCCAGATGGTTCTTCCATCCATTCTGCTTTTAGGCAAAGAGTTTGTGCTTTAATCTTGAGAAACCTCAGAGGAGACCAACATACAACTTTGCCGGAGGAAATTTAACAACACAAATCAGAATCCTTACATGCACGCCAAGGGGGCTTCCGAAGTACACATCAAGGCCTGTTTTTGGAACTGGGTGTTGGTTTTAGACGGGTGAGTCAAGTTTATGGACATTCACCCCTACACTTAAAATCTGTGCACTTCTCTACATGTACATTTTCCTTCAATACAGAGGTTTGTTTTTTTCATATGCATGCTTTTTGACCTGGCAACCCTGTTCTCAATTCCACACCATCCCAAGAAGAAAAAAAATCAGAGCCATGCGACAAGTTGTACTTTCCAGAGTCTCCAGCTCATTGTTGCCATAACTACGGAACAATGGAAATGACCTAAATTACCAACAGGGTAGGTTCAAGAAAGATAGCATCTCCCAACAACAGAGTACGTTCCCGCCAATATAAAGTAGGTATAGAAGTACATGTAATGACAAGGGAAGACACTTACGGCATATTTCTGAATGGAATAAAATAGGCTAAATATTATGTTCAGGGCCATATTATTAAGGCGTGAGATTAAGGATCATGATTTTTTCTTCTTTTCTGTTTTCTGAAATAAGCAAGTCTTACGTCTATAATTAGAAAAGCACAATAAACACTACTTAAAATAATAACAAATAATAGGAAGCAAAAAGAGATAAAAAAGGGGACAGGCCCAGGGTTATATATTAGTGGTTTTCAAATGCACAGGGTGTGAGAGTCACCTGCAGTTTAAACTAACATGGGTTCAAACCCCAGCCCTGCTGTTTACCAGCAGTGTGACCTTGGGCAAGTCCCTCAATTTCTCTGTGCCTCAGACCACACCCCTCATCTATAAAATGGGGATAATAATAGTATCTACCTCAGCGGACTGTTGGGAGGGGTAAATGAGCTAATATGCATGAAGCCTTCAGAGGAATGCCTGGCATAGACCTATAGGTGTGTTAGCCAATGCAACTGCTCAAATTCTGACTCCATTGTTCTGGGGAGGGGCCAGGGAACCTGCATGTTTAACAAACTCTCCTGATGACTCTGGCCCAGTGAGAAACACTGGTAGCAAATCCACTACAACACTCCCATTACCTTTGGTGTCCCTGGAGCTTCCTGTGGAAGTCTTGGGCACTAGGAGCTGTCTGAAGGAGATCTCGCTAAAGGAGATCACGGAGCCAGCTCTCTTAGCTCTCACTCCATCCAGCTGGGTCACTCCCGACCCTCCCCTACTGCAGAGCCTCTCCTGAATGGGCTGGAATGTGGGCATCAGCACCCTCTGCAGGCAACTTTGGGTACCACAAAGAAGAAAAGGGAACGTCTTGGGGCGCCTGGGTGGCTCAGCCGGTTGTGTCCCAACTTTTGATTTCGGCTCTGGTCATGATCTCATGGTTTGTGAGTTCGAGCCCCACATCAGGCTCTGCGCTGACAGTGTGGAGCCTGCTTGGTATTCTCTCTCTTTCTCTCTCTCTGTCGCTCTCCTGCTCACATACACACTCTCTCTAAATAAATAAATAAAACTTTAAAAAAAAGAAAAAGAAAAGAGAGCATCTTGCTTGTATTTCTAGAATGGTAGCCATACTTTCCCCTGGCATAAGGGATTGGGGGACACGTGTGGGGGAATTCTATGTCTTGCAGGAGATCAGCAACAACCGTGGGTTCCAGCCCTGGTTCTGACATTGAATAATAGCTATGGAGAAACCACTTTAACGCCCTCTGCATTTTTTTCATCTGTAACAAATAACTGTACCCACTTCTCAAGAATCTCCCACGAACCAGTTATGTCATACTTTTTACTTTATTTAATCCTGGCCTCAACCGTGTCCTCTATCCCGGTGAGGAAATGGAGTCACAGAGAGGTTAAGGAACTTGCCCAAGGTCACAGGGCTGGTAGGTGACAATGGCAGCATTCAAACCAGAGGCCCTGCTTTTAACAAGTCTGCCATTCCTATAGAGAATGAGGGCAGCACTAGATGTGAGCTACCACCAGGCTGGGCCCCCACCAATGCCCAGCCAAGGAGCAGCCCCAAGCTGGGCCAGGATGAGCAAACCTTGGCAAGCTGGGCGAGAGAGCGATCCTTCTGGCAGATGAACAGTGACTCAGGTGGGGGCAGGCTGGGAGGACAGAGAAGAGGCAAGGAGCTCCCTTAAACACTTTTTTTTTTTTAAGCCCTGCAGCTCAAACACAACATGTTCATGATTCATCTCTCATGACTCCCCTGAATGAAGATGGGGGCCCTAGCAGGGTTTGCCCTCCCAGGCACAGAGAAATCCTGCTGGGGTCCCAGCCTTGTTACATCTCCATCAAAACTTGTCCCTTGCCCCTTTGAAGGGAGCAAGGCTAACTTACAATGACATAATAATGGAGACACTCCATCAAGGTCCCCTCTTCTCTCCCCATTACTAGCCCCACCTCAAAAGGGCTCTGAACAGTGAGCTGCCTCCCGTATTCCATGCAAGTGGTGGGAAATTGGAGCTGGATCCTGTAGCTTGGTGAAAGCCTGCACCAACGCTTCACCTGAGGCCGGGAGATCTGTAGGTGGGACTACAGTCACTGCTAAAGAAACAATCCAGTGAAGTACATACTAATGTTGTCCCATTTGACAGATGGAAAAATCGGGGCACAGAGAGACTAAGTAATTTGCTCAAGGTCACGCTCCTAGGAAGGAACTGTGGCAGATTTATTATACTTTCCAAAGACAGCCACACCATCCCATAATATATCCCGCGTCCCACATGCTCTTGTTACCAGGTGACACGGACACCCCTCTACTGAGAGATGGAATCTCCATGCCCTCCTGGATCTGTGTGGATCTGTGAGTCAGGCAGAAGCAATGCCGCATCGTTTCCAAGGCTGGATAAGAAAAGGTAAAACGGGTTCCTGGGTGGCTTGGTGGGTTAAGTGTCCGACTTTGGCTCAGGTCATGATCTCACGGTGAGATCGAGCCCCACATCAGGCTCTGTGCTGACAGCTCAGAGCCTGAAGCCTGCTTCAGATTCTGTCTCCATCTCTCTGCCCCTCCCCTGCTCATGCTCGCTCTCTCGCTCTCTCTCTCCCTCTCTCTCAAATATAAAAAATTTTTTTAGAAAAAAATTTTTAATTAAAAAGATAAACTAGCTTCTGCTGGCTCTCTCTTGGGGTCCTTGCCCCTTAACCCAGCCACCATGCTGTAAGGAAGCCCGAACTAGCACACAGGGAGATGGCCTGGGTGACAAGAAGACAGAGCAAAGGGAGAGGCCCCTGTGGTGAGGACTGAGTCCTCAAGCCAACAGCCAGCTTTAAATGCCAGACATGAGCCACCGAGCCTTCAGACCATTCCATCCCCTAGTCTTTGAAACACCCCAGAGGATGACCGCAGAGCAGACAGAAGTATCCCTGCCAGGCCCCGCCCAAACTGCAAATTCCTGAGCAAAATAAATGTCACCACTGTTTTAAGCCATAAGCTTCTGGGCAGTTTATTACGCAGTAGAAATAACCGGAATAGCTGGTGATAGAGCCAGAAGTGGAACCCAGTGAGCTGGCTCCAGAGCCTGTGCCCCTAGTCACTCTGCCATGGTCTCTGCTGTGTGAGAGACAGCAACAGAGGAGGGGTTTGGAGCTTGGGCCTTGAGTCACACATATCTTCATATATTCATTCATTCATTCATTCATTCATTCATTCATTCACTCAGTGCTTGTTTATTGCACCCTGGGATATTGTGATTCATAGGAAATACACATTTGGTCTTCGTCTACAGTTCCTGGCTCACAGCTCCCCAAACCCTTGTAGTTTCAGAAGTGCGGAGCCTGATAAAGGTGTCTTGTTATGTGAATGAGGTGACTTTTAGAAGCACCTAGGGGTGGAAGCCGGTTGCCAAGAGAACCAATCACATGATTAGAAGGCCAGACCTCTCTCTCAGACCTCCAAAGAGGGAAGAGGGGCTGGGGTTGATTCAATCACCAATGGCTAATGATTTAATCAATTGGGGCTATGTAATGAAGCCTCCATAAAAACACACAGGACCGGGTTGGGAGTGCTTCCAGGCTGGTGGAAGAATGGGGACAGTGGCGCCCTCTCCCCACATGCTGCCCCACAACCTCTTCCATCTGCCTGCTCCTGAGTTATATCCTTTCATGATAAACCAGCGATCTAGTAAGTAAAAGGTTTCTCTGAGTGCTGTGAGCCGCTCTAGCAAATTGCCCCAACGGGGGGAGGAGGAGGAGGAGGTCCTGGGAACCTCTGATTTATAGCCAGTCGGTCAGAAGCGCTGGTAACAACCTGGGCTTGGGACTAGTACCTTGTCCGACTGAATCCTCACCAGTGGAATCTGATATGATCTCCAGGTAAATCGCATCAGAATTGAGTTGAATTCTCAGACACCCTATTGGTGTCCAAAAATTGTTTGGTTACACGTGTGGGAAAAACCACGTCCCCCCTTAACACACACACACAATAGAACTGGTGTCAGAAAAGCAATTTACTTCCATACTGTGTTCCAAGCTCTCTGCTAATGCTGAGGATATATCGGTGAACAAGACAGATCCCTGCCCTGGGGGGCCTGGGAGGGAGGAGGTGAAAGATAAAAGAGGGATAACTTTACACAGGTATTTACGACAGGTTGATATGATCCAAAGGCGACCAGGTGGGTGGGGAGCCCTGTCTGGAGAGCGTGATCTGGGACAGCCTCCCTGCAGGGGAAACAGCAAGGATGTGAAAATCCAGCTTTGTGAAGAGTGAACAGAATGGCAGCAACTATCAAGAACAGACCTGGGTTACATCCTGGCTCCACTACTTACTAGCTGTGTGATCTTGTGGAAGTGACCCAGCCTCTCTGAGCCTCCACTTCCTCATAAAATGGGGATGCTTCCAGAACCCACCTCACAGAATTGCTCTGAGGAGCCCATGAGCTAATACATGCACAGTGTGCAGTCCAGGGCCTGGCACAGGAGGAACTCCATATATACAAGTGACTGTGGTGACAGGAATTACTTGAGGCCAAGGTCCCCAAACGGAATGCCCAGAGCCCCCAGAGACCACTCTGCTCCCTGTTGGAAACTGCTAGCCACAGCTACCAGGGAAGAGAGCATGAACAGTGGGGGTTGGGGGCCCCTCCCATGGCTGCACTGATACCCAGGCCTCTGAGGGGGTAGTCAAGTGTAAGGGGTGCACACATACTTCCCTGAAGCACACTGACACATACAGCTAAGCTTCTGCCCACCCCCTGTGGCCATTCCTGACTCATATCCTCAAACTAGGGCTTACCCACCTGCCACCCTGAGCTCAGAGTTCAAAGGATGGGGCCCTGGTTATCTCTCCCCAGGCCCTGCCCCAAAGGCAGTGGGCACCCACACAGCCAGTGGGGGAGAGGCAACTTCCTCAAAACAGAGGGAGGGAGGGACAGGGACAGGAAGCCTGGAGAGAAGGCAGAACTGGGGAGGGCAGAAGACTCAGGGGCCCCAGGTAGGGCCAGGAAATCCCAGTGGGGTCAAGTATCACCTGCCATCAGACAGGCACACCCTTTAGGACTCTGGAAAGCACCTAGTGGGTGGCCAACACACATCCCCAGAGGAAAGAACACCAGCAAACAGCACACAACAATGCACACAGGACATACTCAGAGGACTCACACCCTCCACAGATATGCACCCTCCACAGATGTGCACACACGTACAGGCACATCTCACTGTGCCTGGCGGCCTGTCACTCCCCTCCTGCTCTTGCTCACTACCAGTCATCTAGTCAGCAGGGTCCCCCAGGTGCCCATGCCTGCTGCCATCTGCTGGCCCAGACCTTTCAGGGCCCAGTCGGCACACCCAGCATAATCCAGGAAGGAGGCTGCCAGCCCTGGATCTGACCTAGGGAAGGGGGTGGGAAACCACCTGGCCCTCAGAGCAAGCTGCAAGTCAAGACCTTATCATGGGCAGGGCCAGGGACTCAGCACAGCCTGGTTTCAGGCCAGGTCCCCCAAAAGCACAAGCCTTGCCTTGGTGTCCCATCTGCCTTGGGAGCCCCCATGGCTGCTTTACATCTTGAGCAGGTTGAAAGGAGCCCTGAAGGGTTGTGGCAAGCAGAGCAAAAGAAAAAAAAACAAAAAATAAAAACTAAGTGCAGCACGGCAGGCTAAGATCAGACATGAAGCAGAACTTCCCACTGGAGAAGCACCAAAGCACTGAAACAGAGGTGTGGACCAGAAGAGTGTCATCTGACTCCATTTAGAATTCCTCTTTAAAAAGGGAGGAGATGGATAGACATCACTGTTTGTTTTTTTACTAAAATTATTAAAAACAAAAAGAGTCCCAAATTGCAGAGGTCAGAGGAATCTTGAAATGGCTGTAAATGAAGACAGTGGCTGCTGAACAGCACCAGCCTAGGCTGGTGTGACCTTGCCTACAGGCAACAGACGGGCACAGTGACCTTTTATTGCCAGCCTGAGCTGGCTGTGCATGAGCAGGAGGCGGCTAGACAACTTCCCCACGGTGTGACCTCTCCTGAGGGGGTAGCACATTGCTTGGAGATGGCAGAGGGTAGGGAGGCCAGGGCCACCATGGTACAGGCCTCGGCAGAGGCACATCCTCGACAGGACCAAGTGTTTGCAGTCAGCATCTCCCCTCCAAAGCAGGTGGTGGCCTGGGAGGGGCTGGTAGCCACTCCGGAGAAAGGGAGAACGAGGATCCCGAGTCTCGATGCTGTACTCTGATATACGATGCCAGCCGGGCCTACGCCCTTGGACCCCCACCTCATCCTCAAAAACGGTCGTCCCCTTCTCTCACGCCACCCCATCACTTTCCCAGAGGCCCAGCCTGTCCCTGCCATCCCAGCCACCCAGGCTGCCCACCTTGCCCTACCTTGCCCATGGTTCCTCCTCATTCTTGGCCACTCTCCCTTCCCTTCCTGCCCTCCGTTTTCTCTCGCCCTCCTCCACCTCCTGCGCTGAACTCCCTCCCCACCGACAGGGGCCCAGACCAATGCCCACAACCATCTGCCAACTCCAAATGCCAGCACCCGCCCTCCCGCCACTACTCTTTCAAGCACCGCTCCCCTCACCACCCACCCCCCCCCTCACTGCCAGAGACAAGCAAGAGCAGCCGGCCCAGGGGCAAGGCACTGCTGGCTCAAATTCACAGAACGTGAAACAGAACGTTTCAGGGGATGTGGAAGACTGGGCCACAGCTCCAGGAGGAACTGACCAGCTCAAATGTCTGGCCCTGGAGCCTCAGATCCTATGGCCAAAGGTGAGGGGGGCTGTCATTAGAAGTCACTGAATCCTGCCTCCTCCTCCACTTGAGTGAATGAATATCCGAGCCACCCACAATGTGCTGTCTTCCCGATTATACAGAAATACAATGTTTAAGGGCCCATCGCCATGTTCAAAATTTTCATAAATGTCTCATTTAACATTTACAACCCCTGATACGGAAACTGAAGCTCTGAGAAGTTAGGTAATTTGCGCAAGGTCAGGCGGTGTGCTGAACGTATGCCACTTCAGCCCTCTCTGCCCCACTTCTTACTCCAGCCACGTCAGCAACGACCAGCTCCCCGCAGACTTTGAGCAGCGGCATTCGGTCCACCTGGCAAAACTTCACCTAGGGTGGCATGGGGCCTTCTTTGAGATGCAGTGTGGGGCGCCCACGAGAACCCAGTGGGGCCTCACGCGTGGGCAGCCTGCAAACAGGTGGGAGTTAATGTCCACCAAACCACTCTGTCCAGTGGGGAACAGAGCTGATGGATGAACGCTTCCCTATTTCTCTCCCCAGCAGGGCAGTTCTGAAACGCATTCCCTAAGGCTCCTCAGGAGACTGCCCAGGGCAGAGTGGTGGTAATAAAAATAATGTATCCTTGTCTTTTTTTTTTTTTTTAAAGTAAGCACCATGCCCAACGTAGGTCTTGAATTCATGACTCCGAGATCAAGAGTTTCATGCTCCACTGAATCAGCCAGCCAGCCATCTTTCGTCTTTTCCCCTTCATGCCCTTTGCCCCACCCTTGTTCCCCAAGACCACTTCTCAAATAAACCACCACACACAAGCCTTTCTCTCAGCCTCTGCTTTGGGGGAACACAGGTGGAGACAGAGAGTGGTAGTGCTGGGACTTAAACCCAGGTCTGAGTAACAACAGAGCCTTTATGCTTAACCAGATGCTGCCACCACCAGGGGGCCCATCCACACCAGGGGGCCCTTTTCCTCAAGGCTGAAGTCATTCTGAACCACAGTGGCTCAGCCACACTTGATCCAGACGAGGTATGGGAAACAGGGAGCAGAGGGTATGAGGGCACCTGCAGCAGGTACGTCCTCTCTGGAACTGAAGCCACCTCTACCAAATTGCCTCAACACCCTGGGTTGAGCAGGAATCCCAGCCAGATGTGCCCTGGTCCTACCCACGTTTAGCGTCTGCCTCTACCCAGAAACTTCTGGGGCTCGTCAGCTCCAGTCCCCCATCCCAGCCCCCAAGCAGGTCCCCACTGTTCAACATCTTGGAAAGGAGAGGGGACCTGAGGTAGTTTCTTGAAACCTGAGCAGCCAGATCTAGCAGACAGCCACCCTGCCCCACCCCTGGACTCGGAAAACCCCATACACCTCCTTGGAGGTGAGGACAGAGCCTCCCCCAACTTCTACCCAAGTCACAAAGATATGATGGGACTTTCCTGGGGGAAATCACTCTTGGGACCTCACACGCCCTGAGTCACTCCCAGCCTCCCTACCCAACCCACCCCTATCCCCCTCCACACACACACAGCTGTTTGAGCTCTCCTTACCCTGCAGCAAAAACGGTGGGGGGGGGGGGGGGGAGGGGGTTCTTCCCTCTCCATGGGAAACTGAGGCCTGTCGAGCTTAAGGTACAGCCACAGGATCACAAATCATGAAAAGAACCCAAGAGCCCTGGCGCCCAGCCCAGGACAACCCTATTATTCCCTAAGGAGGCTGCTCTGAAGGGGGCCACTCAACAGAGGCAGATCCCAGGCATTCAGAGCCCAAACCCCACTTGCATGTAAATGCCCTTTGGTTTGTTAAGGGTGTGGAGGGAGGTGCAGGAAACATGAGGAGAAAGAAGGATGTCCCCCCAGCCAGCTCCCAGGTCCAGACACGCAGTATCTGGTGGTGGCAAAGCCAAGTGGACTCTGCACAGTTCTGAGGTCCCCTGAACACACACCTGCCCTGGAACCCCACCCAAGGCTGACTCCCCCCTCACTCACTCACCCAGGGCCTCCAGAAATGAGCAGCAGGCTGGTAGCTGGCCCTGCCCAGGAGGTCCATTAAGGCCTCTCTGCCAGCACCCCGTCATCCTAGCTCCCCTCTCCGCAACAGGCACAGGTTGGAGTGAGGGTGGGGTGGGGTTTATGGCCTTTTGGCAAAACAAACAGACAAACAAAACCAGCCTAGTCACAGGTCCTCCTGGGGTTCCGGCTGTTTCCTTCTACCACCACCTGTAAACACCCCACCTCTGACCTCCACCTCGGTCAGCTTCTCTAGCCAGAGACTTTGACAGGGTCTGAGCAACATCTCACTCACGCACACACACACACCCTGATACATGATGTGTGTGCGCAATGCCCCACCCGCATGGATTGCTGAGGACAGTCACCCCATCTCCGAAACACAACCCATTACCCTTAATTACCCTGTGGGATCACAGCACAGAGCTCACACACGTACGGGCTGTCTTTCTCCTTGCGAACACACGCATTTACACTCACAACATACGCCCCGATTCCGCGTTCAGTCACACCCGGGACTCGCGCCCTGATCCAGGCTGTTTATGCATAGAATCACCACCCAGCCCCGGACCCACTGACCTTCTCCGACGCACGGCGCAGAGCTCACTCCTCGACGTGGACCGAATGTCAACAGTCAGCGGCGGCGGCTCACCCCGCCCGTGCGCCCGCAACGGCGGCGTCCTCGCATCGCCATCCGGACCCGGGCCCCCTCCCGGCGGCGGGCTTCCCTCGCAGCCCGCCCAGCCGCGTGCGCCGTCACCGCGGCGCGCACACGCGCACGGCCGGCCGGCGGCCGCGAACGCACAAAGCTGTGCCCTCCGCCCCGCCGCCGCCGCCGCCGCCGCCCGCGCACCTGGCGGGCGCGCCCCCCGCCGCCCGGGCCGCGCGCCCCCGCCCCCGCCCCCTCCCACCGCCCTCCCGCCGCCTGCGACGCCGCGGCCCCGCTGCGGGGACGGGGGGCGCGCCGGGGCCCGAGCGCTGAGCCCGCGGCCGGGAAGCTCTCGTCGCCGGCGCTAGGAAACTGCCCCAGGCGGCTCCTCGGGAACAAAGGCGCGAGGCGGGGCACGCGCGCCCGAGGGACCCGGGGGAGAAGAGGGAACAGCCCACCAGCCTGCAGAAGTTTCTGGAGGATGGGGCCGCGGGGCGGTGGCGAAGGGAGGTGTGGAAAGATCCACTATGGGTTCCTGGGCTACGGAGGTGGACACTCTGGGGCTCTCTCCAGTTCTGCGTGGAGTGGATGTAGGGGGGAGGTATGGTGTTACCTGGCCCCCGAAGTAGAAGGCCTCTAGGACTGCCAAACCCCTGAAATGCCCCTGCTTTGTATCCGCAGGCTGGAGCTTTCTTTCATTCACTCCGCAGACATCCTCCCAGCTTCTTGCCAAACCAAGGATGCTCCTGAACTTGAAGGGGTTGGGATGCCTGAGTCTTTTCCTGGGTAACCTCCACACCAGGAAGCGGCTGGAATATGGCTTGTACACCTCACTGATGAGAAGCTCACTCCCTCAGGGGGCAGCCCACGCCGTCCTGAGGCGAATCTAAGGGCTAGAAAGCCATTTCTTCAGTTTTATGGAAATCTGCCTCCCCTCCTGTCTGTTGACCATGGGTAGCATCACTCTGCTCTAGCCATAATGGCTTTCTGCTTCTAGAATATACCTAGGGCCTTGTCCTTGCTGTTCCTTCTGCAATACTCTTCCATCCCATCTCCTGTGTCCCCTTCCCCCCATTCCCCAGCAGCTTCTCCATATGGCTGCCCCCTTGTGTCCTTCAGGACTCAGCTCAAATGTCCCCTTCTCAAAGAGCACTTCCACCTCTTCCAAAGTCCCTACACACCTATTGGTCACCCTATCTCGATGCCCTGTTTTAGCACCTTCAGTATACTGAGCATCTTAAGAAATTCTCTCTGTGTGTCTATGGTCTGCTTTTCCCTCTAGAACATGTACCCTATGGAGGCAGGATCCTTGTCTGCCTTGGGACGAGGCCCTGTAACACCAGCGCCTGACCGAGAGCAAGGTGGAAGGAAGAAAGGAAGGCAGAGGTGGCCAGCCTAGGGGCTGAGTCCCTTCAGCAGTTTTATCCATCACCCTGAAATGCAACATGCTCGGCCATTCCAGGGTAATATGGGGCACAGTGTTACCAGAGGAGATGCTCAGTCGCTATCCACCAAACAAATGAACGAATGAAGGAATCTTGTTCCTAGCGTCTGAGACTCAGAACAGCAGGACATTCCCTCCCCTGCCCTGGACTCTACCCTGAGCTCTTGCAGCCCCCAGATACAAGCATTTTCTTAAAACCTAAATCATGGGGCCATATCCAAGCTTCTAGTCAATTGGAACCATGATTCCTATGTCTCCCTCCCAAGTATAGACAAGATTGGAGGCCAAAACGGATTTCTCCTTCATCCCTATTAAACTGTACCTACTAGCCTTGGACCTAGAATCCAACCTCCAGGGCATTTTGGGTCCCAGTTCTGCCATCTTGCCTGTTGGGATGGTGCCTGGGGTTCGTGCCATCAGCAATGTCACCACCTCTCCACATCCTTCCTCACCAACCCACTCATAAACACGTGGAGCAGAACTCAGCCAATGGCAACCCACTCATCAAACAGAGAACTACAGTCTTCTACTCCACTACCCAACCTACTTTCTAGTCTAGAAAATTAATCAGAAAAGTGAATAAGCTCCCCCAGCGGGATGGGTTCCCAGGGAATTCATTTGCTCTTCTTTTTCCAAGAGCCACCAAACCATCTCTCTAATAATTTTTGTAAATGTTTATTTATTTTTGAGAGAGAGACAGACAGACAAACAGACTGCAAGCGGGTGAGGGCAGAGAGAGAGGGAGACACAGAATCCGAAGTAGGTCAGCACAGAGCCCGACACGCAGCTCGAACCCATGGACCATGAGATCATGACCTGAAGTCGGATGCTTAACTAACTGAGCGACCCAGCTGCCCCCAAACCATCTCTCTAAAACCAGACTCAGGGAGGGGGTCACCTGGGTGGCTCAGTCAGTTAAGTGTCTGAGTTTTGGTTTTGGTTTCAACTCAGGCCATCTCACCTTTCTTGAGTTCAAGCCCCACATCAGGTCCTGTGCTGACATCTCGGAGCCTGCTTGGGCTTCTCTCTCTCTCTCTCTCTCTCTCTCTCTCTCTCTCTCTCTCTCTCCCCCCCCCCCCACCCCTGCTTGTGTGCTCGCATGTGCACATGCGCATGTGTTCTCTTTTTCTCTCTCTTAAAATAAACATTTAAAATTTTTAAATAAAAATAAATAATAAAAACAAATAAATAATAAAAACAGACTCTGACATGTGACCAGGACAGATGCCGAGTTCCTTATTTATGGTTTCTGGATTTAATTCCTCTTGGCAAAGATAGAAATTACCTTAGCTAGCTCCTGCCTTGGGACACATGCCTTATTCTCTGAGAGGCAGTGTGCATAGTGGTTATAGGCACTGCAAATTGCTACCTGTTATTTAACCCCTGTGCCTCAGTTTTGTCATCCGAAATATGGGGAGAACAATGGTACTTAAAGCCTAGCATTGTCAGGAAGACGAAACCAAATTATTCTTATAAAGCATTTACAACATGACACATAATAAGCACTCAAAAAATTAACTATTAATATTCTGTCACAAAAATTAGTATAATCACAGAGTATGGCAGCCTCCTCTTCAACGCCCCTGGGGTGCAGGCTTCCCAAGTATGAAAGCTGAATTTATTTCAAATGGCTTCATCCTGTCTTATGACTGTTGCCCTCCTCCCAGGACTCAGCTCTACTCCTGTGACTCTCAAATGAATTCTTGTTCTTTGGCTCAGCAGATGGAGCAGCTCTGTCAGCTTCAGACCACCTGCATGGGCAGGTGCTCCCACCCTCCACTTCCTCCCTTGCTATTACCTTGGGCAGGTGCAGCTGGCCCACCTGCCATGGGGCTGGCCTCTCCCAGCCTTCCTGCAGGCTCAGAGGCTGCATAGCGCTCATTTGTCATCCCCCTAGTGCCTGTTTAATGAACTCCTTCTCTGAAACAGGACGTCAAGGGGGCGCCTGGGTGGCTCAGTCAGTTAAGCGTCCGCCTTCGGCTCAGGTCATGACCTCGTGGTTTGTGGGTTCGAGCCCCGCGTGGGGCTCTGTGCTGACAGCTCAGAGCCTGGAGCCTGCTTCAGATTCTGTGTCTCCCTCTCTCTCTGCCCCTTCCCTGCTCATGCTCCGTCTCTCTTTCTCTCTCAAAAATAAATAAGCATTAAGAAAAAGATTGAAACAGGACGTCAGGATAGGGTGGAGAACAAGCCGAAAAAGGCCCTGCCCCCATAAAGCTTACATTCCGGGGGATGGGGTCATGGACAAGGAACAAACAGACAAAGAAGATCATGTCAGATGGCGGCAAGAGCTTTGAAGGAAAGGTGAGAAGGTGAGGGAGAAGCTACCTCATGTCAGATGGCGAATGGCATGTGATAGGGTTTTGCGTGTTGCCTACAAGTGAATCCGACCATGTGCCCTTCATGTCCACGTGTCACTAGCACGCTCCCAGGGCAGCCACACCAGCCTCTTTCTTTTTCCCTGCAAACATTCACAGTTACACACTCAGAATTTCATTTTGGCACCCTTCCCAACAGTCTTGCCTCAAGCTCAGAAGACGTCTGTCTTTCCTCTACATTATTTGAAATCCACCCTCTGGTGTCCAGGGCACTTGTCTGACTATCCGTTCCCTGACTACCAAGAGTTCCCCTTTCCCAGGGCTCCTGTCACTCTCACATCATCATCCAATTAATTCTTCCTACAGAGTATCAGATCCAGATCCAGAGTACCCAGCCACCTCACTGTTTCCTGAACCTTCTGAAATCTCGAGGAGACGAGAAGGAGCAGATGCACTTAGCTGAATAGGATTCCTGGCAGATATCTGGGAGGCGAAGTCTCCGTGGACTAAATCTTATTCCTGGGGTGGCTGGAGAGCAGCCGTAAAGCATCACCCCTGTTCTCTTGTTAGCCAGCCCATGATAGGCCCCCCCCAAAGACATCACCTCCACTCCTCTTTCACTTAAACCACCCCTGGGAGGTGAGGCCTGCTCACCCTTGACTGTGAGGGTCCTGCGAATTAAGGAGCTAGCGCAAAGAGGTCTTGAGGGGGAAAGTGGAAGAAAGGCTCAGGATCGGGTCTCCCAGAGGCCTTGGGTAAGGGTGAGGCTGCAGCAGGGCTACCCAGGATCTCGGCTGAGACTGCTAATGCTGGTCACACCTGTCCACAGTGCGGTGAAGAGTGGGCAGGGGCCTGGGAGCAGGAATCTGGACCAGGAAAAGCCCTATTGGCCGAGAGTCAGGCTCCCGGCTGGATGCCCTGACAAGGGGAAGGAAGAGACAAGGGAGGCAGGGCTGGTTCCACCCACCCAGGTCAGAGACGGGGTGGGGAGGCAGCCCAGCAAATTGCCCACCACTCTCAGGAACCCACTGACCCCAGGCCTTAGGAATCTCTGCAGACATCATTTCACTTGAGACTCATGATCTTCCTGATAGAAGACAGGGAATGCAGGATCATACCCATTTTACAGAGGAGAAAGCAGAGGCAGTGAGCTGCCTGAAATCACTCAGTGCCTCCTAGGCTGAACAAGCACCCAGACTGATAAACTCCTTCCAGAACCCTGGGAGGCTTCTCTACCACTGAGGACAGTGGTTCCCCACTGCAGATTTATGGACCAGTGTAGAGCTGGCTGCACTAAGTATCACCTTTGGGGGCGGGGATGGGGGGTTGGACCCAGCCACAGAGTGAGGGTAAGGGCTGTGGTCCCTTTACCTGGAGGGAGACTCAAGGTCAGCGCGGCTGAGGATGCGATGCTGCTGAGGGCTGTAGAGCCACTGGAAGGCTGTCAGTGTCCTCTCCTCGATTCGGAACCGACCTTCCTGCACGTACCTGCAGGCAGGACAGGAGAGAGTGAAAAGATGGGCAGGCAGGGCTCCACAGAGCTTCTCGGGGAAGTTGACTCTGCTTGCTGGAAACAGACAGATAAAGGGCACCTGTCCCCAAATCTCCCCCCTGTTCATCTGCCAGAAAGCTCTATTTCCAGAAGGCCACTGTTAGAATACCCTGAAGAGGAAGGAGCTATGGGGCTTCAACTTAAGAGATGGAAAAGCTTTATAAAAGTTAGCTGTCTCAGGGTGCCCGAGTGGCTCAGTCAGTTAAGCGTACAACTCTTGATCTTGGCTCGGATCGTGATCTCACAGTTCCTGGGATCAAGGCCCCCATCCGGCTCTGTGCTGACAGTAGGAGCCTGCTTGGGATTCTGTCTCTCCCTGTTTCTGCTCCTCTCTCCATCTCTCTCTCTTTCTCAAAATAAATAAGTAAATATATATATATATATATATATATATATATATATATATATATCTGCCCCTCCTCTGCTCATACTCTGTCTCTCTGTCTCTCAAAAATTAAAAATTTAAAAAAAAAGTGTGCAGTCATTAAAAATGAGGGCATCCGCTGTGCACTATCATGCAAAGATCTTCAAGGTACATTGTTTTTCTTTTTATATTTTCTCTCATTCCATAGATTGCATTTAAAAAATTGGGTGGGGAGGGCACCTGGGTGACTCAGTTGGTTAAGCATCCGACTTCAGCTCAGGCCATGATCTCACAGTTCATGAGTTTGAGCCCCACGTCAGGCTCTGCGCTGACAGCTCAGAGGCTGGAGTCTGCTTCAGATTCTGTGTCTCTGTCTCCCTCTGCTCTTCCCCTGTTCACACTCTGCCTCTCTCTCTCTCTCTCTCTCTCTCTCTCTCTCTCTCTCCCTCTCTCTCTCTCTCTCTCTCCCTCAAGCATAAAAAGAGAGAGAGAGAGCATGAGTGGGGGAGAGGAAGAAAGAGAGAGGGGGAGACACAGAATCTGAAGCAGGCTTCAGGCTCCAAGCTGTCAGCAGAGAGCCTGACGCGGGGCTCGAACTGATGAATCGCAAGACCATGACCTGAGCTGAAATCAGACGCTTAACCGACTGAGCCACCCAGGCGCCCTATAGGTTGCATTTTTTAATTCTTTTGCTGCACAGAGACGCCACATTTTCTTTTCTTTAACTTTTTTTTTGTATTTATTTTGAGAGAGAGAACATAAGGAGGGGAGGGGCAGAGAGAGAGACAGACAGACAGAATACCAAGCAGGCTCCGAGATGTCCAGGCAGAGCCCAATGCAGGGCCCAAACTCACAAACTGTGAGATCATGAGGTGAGCCCCAAGATACATGGTGAAGAGAAAAAAATCAAGTGCGGAAATAGCAGTATGGGGGCACCTGGGTGGCTCAGGTGGTTAAGCATCTTCTGCTCAGGTCATGATCTCACGGTTCATGAGTTTAAGTCCCACATCTGGCTCCTTGCTGAGTGCAGAGCTTGCTTCAGATTCTCTCTCTCCCTCTCTTTCTGCCCTGCTCTCCCTCTCTCTCTCTCTCTCTCTCTCTCTCTCTCTAATAAATAAACTTAAAAAAAAAAAAGAAATAGCAGTATGTATAATTTATGTTAAAAGCGGGGAGGGAATAAAATATGAATTCATATTTGTTTATCTTTATATGTAGAAACTCTGAAAACACAAGAGCTAATAAGAATAGTTACCTCAGTGGGGAGGAGGGAGAACTTGGTAAATGCAGGCATGGGAGAGTGACTTTTAACAACGTACGTTTTCATACAGAAGAGGTATGGCATATTCCAGATGGGGTGTGTGTGTATGAGAGGGAGAGAGAGAAACTACAAACTACACCAAGTGCTGTGAAAAAACAACCATGGGGCACCTGGGTGGCTCAGTCAGTTAAGGGTCCAATTCTTGATTTCTGATCAGGTGATGATCTCACCATTGTGGGATCGAGCTCCGGGTCTGGCTCCACACTGGGTGGAGCCACTCCCTCTCTCTCTGTCTCTCCCCACCTCTAAAAAACAAAAACAAAAACAAAAACAAAAACAAAAACAAAAACAAAAACAAAAAACTCAATTGTGCAGCTGCTGTGATTCTGCCCAGTGAATAGGACACAGGCTATTCGCTGGGGGAGGGGAGCCCCCAGAAGGCAGGGTGCTGGAGAGCAGAGGGCTCATATTGCTCCTGGACCTCCCACATCAGAGCATCTGTCTCCTTTCATTCTCTTCAACACGATCCGTTGGGCATTTGGGGAAGATCATCCAGGCTGGTGGGTGGAAAATGGCAGGGCTGTCAGGTCCAGATGGGGCCGTGGTGGCTTGTACAGGGACACAGTGTTGGAGACGGAGGGAGGACCCTTCAGTGAGCTAAGGAGGCAGTGTTGGCTGGGCCTGGTGGCGGGCTGGACAAGGGTGAAGTGGGGGACAGGCAGCACAGTTGTTCCCAGTTCCGGGTTTGCGAAGGCAGTTGGCACTAAACAAGAACAGATTTGGGAGGGAAGATCATGACATCAGTTGGGAACATGACCTTCCTTTGTGATACGCTTCCTGCCCCAAGATGACTCCCCTCTTATAAAACCTGTTCAAAACTTGGTTCCTCCAGGAAGCCCACCCTGATTAATCCCATCCTATTCCGATGACAAGTTTCTGTGCCTTTCCCCACCCTTGGGCTCCTCGGGCGACATCCCCTCACTTCCAGGCTGATAGACCATGACAGGGCTGTCCTTGACCCCACCAAGCACACACAGGTCCCCAGGCGGAGGGAGAAGTAGACCCACTCAGGACCCATCCCCACCCAAGCTCTCTCCTCATCCACCACTTGCCTGAGCCTCTATGTGGAATACAAACCACCTCAGCTACCACGAGTCCCAGATGCCTCGTCTGTAAAATGGGAGTAACAATAACACCACTTTAAAGGGTTGTTGCAAAGATTAAATGAAAAATGTTCAGGAAGTCCTCGTCACGTGATCGTCTTTATCGCCTTCCCTCCCCACTATCCTCATCGGCCGTCACCAAGTCACAGGTCTTACATGCTTTACGTACAACAGACAAACCCACACCCTCTAAGCCTCACATCGAACCCCTTGGAATGGGGGCAGCTGGGTGGCTCAGTGGGTTAAGCATCCAACTTGATCTGGGCTCAGGTCATGATCTCAGGTTCATGGGATCAAGCCCAGTGTCAGACTCTGCACTGAAAGCATGGAGCCTGCTTGGGATTCTGTCCTCCCTCTCTCTCAGTCCCTTCCCCGTTCATGTGGGATCTCTCTCTCTCTCTCTCTCTCTCTCTCTCTCTCTCTCTCTCCCCCTCCCTCAAAAGAAATAAATTAATTTTTAAAATAAAAAAAAAAACCTTGGAATGGGTTGATCCCATTTTAGAGATAAGGAAGAAGAGGCCAGGGGAGAGAAGTGAAGTTGCCCAAGGTCACACATGCAGGAAGCAGCAGAGGCTGGCCTTCCTTGACAGCTCATGGCATCCAGTGTCCTCCTAACCAGTCCCTTCCACGTACATAGGGTCTCTCCCTCCCCCATACCAGCCCCCACTTCCCGACACAGACCTTGTTAGCTCTTTCCCTGCCCAAAAATGTTAGTGCCTCCCCAATGCATTCAGGTATCTTCCAAACTGTTCACCCAAGAGCCCAATCTCTCCCCCACTTTGTTCTCTTCCAGTCTTTCCTACTGTATCATGCCACCACCCCCACATTTACATGTATGGGCCTCCGCGTTCTTCATCTGTTTGTCCTTCTCCAAACATGTCCTGCCTGTTCTTTTTTTTTTTTTAATGTTTATTTGTTTGAGAGAGAGAGAGAGAGAGAGAGAGAGAGCAGGGGAGGGGCAGAGAGAGAGGGAGACACAGAATCCAAAGCAGGCTCCAGGCTCTGAGCTGTCAGCACAGAGCCCGACGCGGGGCTCGAACCCATGAACTGTGAGATCATGACCTGAGCCAAAGTCGGACGCTTAACCGACAGGCGCCCCCGTCCTGGCTGTTCTTACCTCAGAGCCTTGGCTCAGGCTGTGCTCTGACTTTAACTGCCCTCCCTCCATCTCTAACCCAGACCTGCCCACCTTGCCTCAACTCCTCACACCACACTGCCTCTAAGGATCTGTCCCCGGTCCTCTAACCAGAATGCAAGATCCAGGGCTCCAGGGAGGCCCTGCTTAACCTCGATCACAACACTGCTCTCTGCCCACCTGTACCTGCATTATTTATGTGCCTGTCTGTCTCCTGCTAAGTGTAAAGACTGTGTCTGATCATCTCTGAAATTCCCGTAACATCCTCTCCCCAAAGCCAAGCCTGCCAAAGTCACAACAGCAACAGTGATCTACTCATTACATCCTTGGGGAGCTTCCTTCACAGAATGCTCGGACACGGATTATCTCTATTAACGAATCCAATTTGTTAACTTAGCGTATTTGCTGTATTGGACCACACTGACTAAATAGAAGCAAAAACAGAACACTCCCATCCCCACATATATCCCCTATTAAGCTGCCATGTACCTGAAATTCTGTTGAACTGAATCCTGGAGGAGATTAAATACTGCAGAGGCTCAACCCTGTAAGTCACTTTCAACCATTGCTCAAACTTGAGCAAGAACCAGCTTCTCAGATTATCCCTGGGAGAGTAAGAGTCAAGAGCCCTGGGCACAGTCAGGGACAAGTGGAAGGGAATGAGAGGAGGAAGGATAAGAGTGGCTGGGAGAAACAGGCCCCAGGTGGTGGGGGTGGGGTGACACCTTCAAGAGGATGTGACCCATCACCAAAAGAGAAAGAGGTCAGGCACCTTACATGTCAAGCCTATTTTTTCAGTTCAACACCCGGGTAGGTCAGGCAGCTATTGAAATCTGAGCCTTGCCGACGTGAGGCTAAGCGAAAGAAGCCAGTCACAAAAGAGCACAGACTGTATGATTCCATTTATGTGAAATGTCCAGAATAAGCCTAATCCATAGAAACAGAAACTAGATTCGTGTTGCTTAAGGCTGGGAGTGGGTAGAAGGGGTGAGACGGGAGTTGGAAGGGGATGGAGATGATGGAGAAATGCTAATGGCTGGAGGGTTTCTTTCCGGGGAGATGAAAATGTTCTAAAGTTGACTATGGTGAGGGTTGCACAATTCTGTGAAATACTAAAAACCATTGAATTTTACACATTCAGTGGGTGAGTTGTAGGATATGTGCATTCTATTTTAATAAAGATCTTGGGGCGCCTGGGTGGCGCAGTCGGTTAAGCGTCCGACTTCAGCCAGGTCACGATCTCGCGGTCCGGGAGTTCGAGCCCCGCGTCGGGCTCTGGGCTGATGGCTCAGAGCCTGGAGCCTGCTTCCGATTCTGTGTCTCCCTCTCTCTCTGCCCCTCCCCCGTTCATGCTCTGTCTCTCTCTGTCCCAAAAATAAATAAACGTTGAAAAAAAAAATTTTTTTTTTAAAAAATAAAGATCTTATGAAAAAAACATCCATGAGTGCACTGACATAAACGATTAATAAAAAAATAAATAAATAAATGGGGGAAAGAGGCAAATCTTCCATGCAGAAGAATTCCAAACAATCTACATAAAAACTCAGCCCTCCAGGGAACAGACCACAACTCCACTCCACTTAAATGTGAACTTCACATAGTACCTTCCTTCCAGCGTACTCTATGGGAAGGGGGAGGGGAAACAGTAACCTTCCAGCAGCGAAGCCCAGCAAACACTAGCTCAGCCAGGTGACCAAAGTCAATGTCCACAGTGATAAATCATGTGGATTGTATGTACCCTTAATATGATGTGATGAAATGGCACCCCATCCCTGTGGTCCTTCTCCCAGAAACTCACAACCCCTAATTATGAAGGCTTTTCTCTAATCATGAGAAAACTATCAGTCAAATTCCAATTGACGGACGTTCTACAAAAAGATCAGTACTTCCCAAAATTGCCAAGGTCATCAAAAACAAGGAGAGACTGGGAAACTGTCCCAGCCAACAGGAGCTTAAGGAGACATGACAAGTAAAGGTAATGCAGTGTCCAGATGGGGCCCTAGAACAGAAAAAGGACATTAAGGGAAAACTAAGGAATCTGAATAATTTATGGATTTTAGTTCATAATACTATCAATATCGGTTCATTAGTGTAACAATGTATCACGCTCATGTAAGATGCTCAGGGGAAACTGAGTGTAGGGTGTATGGGAACTCTCTGTACATCTTTTCAATTTTTCTGTAAATCTAAAATTGTGCTAAAATAGAAAACTTGCAGGGGCGCCTGGGTGGCTCAGTCGGTTAAGCGGCCAACTTCAGCTCAGGTCATGGTCTCGTGGTCCATGAGTTCAAGCCCCACGTCAGGCTCTGTGCTGACAGCTCAGAGCCTGGAGCCTGCTTCAGATTCTGTGTCTCCCTCTCTCTGACCCTCCCCCGTTCATGCTCTGTCTCTCTCTGTCTCAAAAATAAATAAACGTTAAAAATTTTTTTAAAATAAAAAAAATAAAATAAAATATAAAACTTGCCAAAAACAAACAAACAAAAAAACCCCTAATTCCCATGATAAACAAAGAGCTTTTACAGATCAACATGAAAAAAATTATTTAATGAGCAAACCAGTAGAAGGGGGAAAAAGGGCCAAGGAAATGAATGAATAGTTTACAAAAGTAGAAACACAAAAGGCCAATAAACATGAAAAAAAAGGAATTTTAAAGCAATGAAAAGTACAAGAACAAAAGAGAATATTCTTTCACTGGTGAGACCAGCCAAGACTTAAAAGTCTGTTAATTCCCAGTGTGAGCAAAGTTGTGCGGAAAGTGGGATCTCACACATCACTGCAGATAATATAAAATGGCAGTTTCTTTGGAGGTCAGCTTGGCAGGATCTTTCATAATGTGCACATGCTTCTACTCTGTAATTTCACTTTTTTTAATTTTTTTTTTTTTTTTTTTTTACCGTTTACTTTTGAGAGAGAGAGCGAGACACAGCACAACTGGGGGAGGGGCAGAGAGAGAGGGAGACAGAATCGGAAGCAGGCTCCAAGCTCTGAGCTGTCAGCACAGAGCCCAATGGGGGGCTTGGACTCCTGAACTGTGAGATCATCACCTCAGCTGAAGCTGGATGCTTAACCCACAGAGCCACCCAGGTGCCCCTGAAATTTTACTTTGAAAAGTATATGCAACCATTACCTCTGCACATGTTTTTACGGAATAGATTTAAAGTGTCTAATATCAAAATGTTCAAAATGCCATAAAAGGTCATCAACAGAAGCTGGGTAGAGAAATTATGGTCCAATTTATAGTGGAATACTCTGCAGCCAGTACAAAGAACATTGCCAGTGCGCATGGCAGCACCTCTCAATGACTTACACAGCCTTAGCCTCAAAGCTTAGCTCCCTCCCTGAATCTAAGGCCCCACCATCAGAAACTGGGCAGGGCCCAGCACAGGCCCTCAGACATAATGGGAATGCTGAAAAGCATACATATTTAACAACCTGTGCTGATAAACCCAAGCAAATTCTCATTTCATTTTTGGTACTTTATGGAGAGTTTGGAGGAAAGTCCAATGGAAGAGGGCTATTCTGAAAAGGTAAATGAACATGAGGATATTTTTTTATATATACCGATCACTATAATATCATGCAGAGTATTTTCACTGCCCTAAAAATCCTCTGTGCTCTGCCTACTCATTCCCCCCCCCCACCCATACTGCACACACGAAACCGCAGGCAACCACTCATCTTTTTACTGTCTCTTTAGTTTTGCCTTAGAATGTCACAGAGTTGGAATCATACAGCATGCAGCTGCTTTCCCTTAGTTATATGTATGGTCCCTCCACGTCTTTTCATGGCTTGATGGCTCATATCTCCTTAGTGCAGAATGATGTTCTATTGTCTGGCTGTACCAGTTCATTTATCCATTCACCTACTGAAGAACACCCTAGTTGAAGCCAAGTTTTAGCAACTATGAATAAAGATGATATAAAGATCCATGTACAGGTATTTGTGTGGACATAAGTTTTCAGCTCCTCTGGGTAAATACTGAGGAGTGTGATTGTTCGATCATACGGTAAGACTATGCTTTGGGAACGCAAGCTGGTGCAGCCACTCTGGAAAACAGTATGGAGGTTCCTCAAAAAACTAAAAATCGAACTACCCTACGACCCAGCAATTGCACTACTAGGCATTTATCCAAGGGATACAGGTGTGCTGTTTTGAAGGGACACATGCACCTCCATGTTTATAGCAGCACTATCAACAATAGCCAAACTATGGAAAGAGCCCAAATGTCCATCGATGGATGAATGGATAAAGAAAATGTGGCATATATATATATATATATATATATATATATACATGTATGTATATATATATATATATGTATGTATATATATATATATGTATGTGTATATATATATATATATATATATATACACACACACACACGGTGGAGTATTACTCGGCAATCAAAAAGAATGAAATCTTGCCATTTGCAACTACGTGGATGGAACTGGAGGATATTATGCTAAGTGAAATTAGTCAGTTAGAAAAAGACAAAATCATATGACTTCACTCATATGAGGACTTTAAGAGACAAAACAGATGAACATAAGGGAAGGGAAGCAAAAATAATTTTAAAACAGGGAGGGAGACAAAACAGAAGAGACTCATAAATGTGGAGAACAAACAGGGGGTTGCTGGAGGGGTTGTGGGAGGGAGGATGGGCTAAATGGGGAAGGGGCACTAAGGAATCTACTCCTGAAATCATTGTTGCACTATATGCTACTAATTTGGGTGTAAATTTAAAAAAAAATAAAAATAAAATTTAAAAAAAAGAAAAGGAAAAAAATAAAAATAAAAAGTTGATTCTCAGGCCAAAAAAAAAAAAAAAAAGACTATGCTTAATTTTGTAACAAACCACCAAACCATCTTCCAAAGTACCCATCTTGCATTCCCACCAGCAATTTTTAAGGTTCCCTGTTACTCCTCATCCTCACCAGTGGTTGGCGTCACAAATATTCCAGCATTTGGTGAGCCTAACAAATATGCAGTACAGGGTGCCTGGGTGGCTCAGTGGGCTAAGCGTCTGACTTCAGCTCAGGTCGTGATCTCATGGTTTGTGAGTTTGAGCCCCACATCAGGCTCTGTGCCGACAGCTCAGAGCCTGGGTCCTGCTCCGGATTCTGTGTCTCCCTCTCTCTCTGCCCCTCCTAGCTTGTGCTCTGTGTGTCTCTCTCTCAAAAATAAATAAACATTTTTATTTTTTTTTTAATTTTTTTTCAACGTTTATTTATTTTTGGGACAGAGAGAGACAGAGCATGAACGGGGGAGGGGCAGAGAGAGAGGGAGACACAGAATCGGAAACAGGCTCCAGGCTCTGAGCCATCAGCCCAGAGCCCGATGCGGGGCTTGAACTCACGGACCGCGAGATCGTGACCTGGCTGAAGTCGGACGCTTAACGGACTGCGCCACCCAGGCGCCCCTAAATAAACATTTTTAAAATTTAAAAAAAAACTGAGCAGTAATATCAATTTAAGCCACTATTTTTTTTAATTTTTTTTTAATGTTTATTTATTTTTGAGACAGAGACACAGAATGAGCAGGGAAGGGGCAGAGAGAGAGGGAGACACAGAATGTGAAGCAGGCTCCAGGCTCTGAGCTGTCAGCCCAGAGCCTGACACGGGGCTCAAACTCACGAACTGTGAGATTGTGACCTGAGCCGAAGTCAGACGCTTAACCGACTGAGCCACCCAGGCGCCCCAAGCCACTATTTTTTTTTAAAGCATACATTTCAACAGATTATTGATATGGTTTTTTAAATATCCTAATTCTCAAAAGACTCTAATTCTCCCACAAACCTGAACTTGGTAATTTACCACAGTTAGACCTTAAATGGTGATTCCACCTTTTCATTTTTAAAAAGCATTTGAAGCATCTTATTTTTTTAAAGAACCACTAAAGTCTCACCCCATATTCTGTGGTTATTTAGGTGTGTCTATACTCTTATGTCCCGTGAACACATGAAAAGATTAACCAATCTGAACAGCAGGAAAAATTTTATTACCAAGTTGTTCAACAGCTCTACAGATGCATTTATTTCCTATGGAACTGGTACAAGACTATACCAATAGCTTAGGATATGAATGTGTTTGTATATCTTTTTTTTCTAATTATTTGTTTGAATCCTCCTTAACCTCTATTATTATAAGGTTTCATATCTTGCTTTTGAATGCTCCAAAAACCCCAGAGCCTTACTTAGTTCTGCTTCTGAAATACCAGATGTAGAGAGAACAGTAGACAGCAGCCCTCTATTGCTCTTCCTCCTTGCACCACAAGGTGGCACTGTTGAATGCCAGTCCTGCACAGCCCCATGGACAAGTAAACTGCAGCGGGAAGGTCTTTGTTCTGTTATCTGCTGTTTCTGCAGTGGTGTCCCACACTTGGGCTCCAAAGTTGGCTCCCTTGGCTCATGTTCAGACGTTATTCCCCCAGTGAGACCTTGAGCAGCATCCACCAGCTTCCAGGTGTTGAGTCTGAATCATTCACTATTTAGACTCCCAAGTTTTTCTAGGTAAGCATTATGGACTGTTTGTGTCCCCATCCCCATCCCCTCACCCCTGCCTCAAATTCATATATTGAGGCCCTTCCCCCCAATAAACTATATGAAGGATAGGAATTTTGTGGAACTAAGGTTGAGTAGGGCCCTGATCCAATAGGATCCGAGTCCTTAGAAGAAAAGACACAAGAGAGCTTGTGTGCTCTCTCATCATGTTGAGGACACAGTGAGAAGGCAGCCATCTGTGAGCCAGGAAGAGGGCTCTCACCAGAGCCTCACCATGCTGGCACCCTGATCTTGGACTTCTGAGAAAATAAGTGTCTATTGTTTAAGCCATCCAGTCTGTGGTGTTTTCTCTCTCTTCCTCTCTTCTTTTCTTTTTTTTTTTTTTTTTGTTAAATTTATAAATAAATTAAAAAGAGCACTTCTTATATTTAACATATTAACATTTAGCCTGTTTTGTGTAAATATTGCTATCCAGTTTCTAGTTTGCCTTTTCAACATTATTGTGGGTTTGCATGAGTTTTTGTTGCCCAATAATTAACCATTCATCACCCTCTCTACCACTCAAAATTCTGTGGTTGGGGTAGAGCTGACCCAGCCCTCAGTGCCCTAAGTGGGCACACGACCCAGCCCGGCTAATGTGAGCAGTCCATCTCCCTGCCGACGCTGATTGGCTCAGGGATGGTCATGCAAGGAAAGTCAGGCCAATGAGATGACATCCTGAGACTCTGGCTGGAACTACTGAGAAAGGAGAGCTTTTTCCATGAGGGTTGCTAACCTGAGAGCTGCCTACAGCTGCTGACAGCCAACTTGCCTCCACAAGGGAAAAAAAGCAAAACAGAGGAAAGCAGAGGAACAAAGAGCATAGAGCATTATTTGGTGACATTTGAGCACCTAAGAGCAGTTGTGCCTGAAACGTGAAAAGTCCCTGGACTTCTCAGTTCTCTGAGCCAATAAATCCCCTTTTTCTCTTAAACCTACTTGAGTGGAGCAAACTAACTGAATCCTGGGACCAGGGGCCAAGGCTGGCCATATTGGGAGCGTGCCATGATGATCAGAGTGTGTCTTCCCCTAAGAGTGCTCCCTGCCAAGATGCCCGACCATTCAAGTCATATCTTCAGGAACTTTTCACGGCAATGAGCTTTTACCTGGGGGTGAAAGGCAACCCAAAACCTAACTAGGGCACTAACAATAATCAATAATTAATGCATCATCGGGTTCAGCCCAAGATCCAACCCAACCAAGCAGTACCAAGGCAGAGAAGCAAAGAGATTTAGAGCAGGAATCCAAGCTCTGCCCCTTTTATTTATTTTTTTTTAATTTTTTTTAACGTTTATTTATTTTTGAGATAGAGAGAGACAGAGCATGAACGGGGGAGGGTCAGAGAGAGGGAGACACAGAATCTGAAACAGGCTCCAGGCTCTGAGCTGTCAGCACAGAGCCCGACGCGGGTCTTGAACTCACGGACCGTGAGATCATGACCTGAGCCGAAGTCGGCCGCTTAACCGACTGAGCCACCCAGGCACCCCCAATCTCTGCCCCTTTTAAACTTCCTATTTCCTCCTGGGTGAAGCAGGGAAAGAATTAAACTAAGCAAACTGATCTGGGAGGCCCTGGAATTCTAGAGTGGTGCCTCTTTCCCAGGGAGAGGACACTGGGTAACTGCCAGCTCTCCACCAACTCTTCAAACAGATTAACTCTACTTTGATTTATGTATTGGGGTTTCATTTGAAAATTAAACTGCCAGGGGCGCCTGGGTGGCGCAGTCGGTTAAACGTCCGACTTCAGCCAGGTCACGATCTCGCGGTCCGTGGGTTCGAGCCCCGCGTCGGGCTCTGGGCTGATGGCTCAGAGCCTGGAGCCTGTTTCCGATTCTGTGTCTCCCTCTCTCTCTGCCCCTCCCCCGTTCGTGCTCTGTCTCTCCCTGTCCCACAAATAAATAAACGTTGAAAAAAAAAATTAAAAAAAAATTTAAAAAAAAAAAAAAAAAGAAAATTAAACTGCCAAATAATAATCTTGACTATTTGGACTTTGATTTTTAGAATCCTCCCCGAGCAGAGGTGGCCTGAGCAGGCTGGAAACCCAATGCCCCCCTCCCGTCTGGACCTGCTAGGATTTTCTGACAAGGTGAACTTGGATGTATGGCCAGGCTGGGTGGGACGGGTGATCCAGAAAATAAGCAAAACAGAGGAGCGGTTAACCCCCTGGGCAAGAACTGCATACAAACCCTGACTCGTGGGCTTGTTTGCTGGGTGGTCTTGACTAACCACTTTCCTTCTCCAAGCTTCAGTTTCCTCATCTGTGAAATGAGGGTGCTAATACCTTCCTCTGAGTATCACTGTGAAGAGTCACTGCAACACCTGGGTCCTGGAGCCAGCAGGAAGCGTTTAGGACGCCCAGGTTGTTATTGCTGATGACATTATTGCTATTTGTATTCCTGCTACAAAACATACCCGGTGCCATGTGTCAGAACGTTACTTCAGAGATGGCCCTGGTCCTGATGCGGGTGGGATGATGTGGGGTGAGGAGGGTCCCGGCCAGACACGCTCCTTTGTTTCTCGAGTCCTCCCCAGAGCAGGGGTGGGCTGAGCAGGCTGCCTTGCATTCTAACGCCCGCTAAGCAGAGGTCGGGCCTCTGGCTGAAGCAGCAGCCGTCAACATTCGGACACAGGCCCAACCCGGGTGACTCCCGGTGATGCGTCTAACCCGCTCAGCCTGCAGTCAGGTAACCTGATACCCAAAGGCCTAGGCAGGACTGCGGTGAGGGTAGGGGCAACCACCCACCTACACAGGGATCTCGTTCCTCACCTCCGACGCCCCCATCTCCAAGCCCCCAACCCCAATGCCGCCCCCTCAGAGATCCCTGTGTAGGTGGACAGGGGCATCTCCTTGAACAGGGGAGCTGAGGGCTGTGCGTTGTGCCCCCTGGGGCCCAATTCCGCGACCCGACCAAAGCAGCGGAAATGGAGGCAGGCAGGGGACCCCCCATTGCACAAATCGGAAAGCAGAGGTGGGGGAAAGGGAAGGAGGAAAACCCTGCCTATGAGCCTGTGGAAGGAAGAGCGGGGTCCCTCCAAAGCCTGACGTCAGGGTCAGGGTCCCGGGTCCCAGCGCCCATCTCTCTGGAGAGCCGCAAAGACCCCGCGCGGGGACGCGGGATCCTTACGAGCGGACAATCCTTGCGCCGCTCCATAAACCCGGCCCCGCCGCCTCAGCTTGAGAAGAAACTTTGGGCCGGCGCCCCATTCCTTCCCGCGCCCAGCCGGACCTCGGGGCGCAGGGCGCGCGGGTTCCCGCCCGCACCAGGCCCGCGCCCCTCTCCGCCCCCGGCGCCCACTCACCAGCGCACCAGCTGCCAGCGCTTCTCCCCCGGCGCCCGGCGGCCCGCCATGCCTCGTCCGGCCGCCCGGCCGCCCGCCAGCTCCCTGCCCGCCGCGGGCCGCTGGGCGGAGGCGACTCCCGCTGCCGCAGGCCAGTGCCGAGGGCGCGCCTCGGGCGCGGGGCGCTGGGCGCGGCGCGGGTCCCGGCGGGCGGGGCGGGCGAGACGCGCCCCGGCCTGGAGCCCGGGCCGTGCGGCCCCGCGGCCCCGCCCCTGGAGCCGACTCGGGCTGGAGCTGCGCACTCCTGCGCCGCAGCGGCCGAGGCCACAGCCCGCCGGTGCCCAAGAGCCGGGTTTCTTTGGAGCTCTGCGCGAGGAGTCAGGTTCTCAGAGTTCTGCGAGGGAAACCGGGATCGCCGTGACGAGGCCTCTCTCGTGTATGACACCTGCTCTACCTTCCCAGAAAGTTATGCATAAAAAATTAAATTACTCTGCACACATAAAACTGGTGTGCCCTACAGATTACTAAAATATTTTAAAGGGACAGTAGTTCGCACGCACACACACACACACACACACACACACAACATAAAGTGACAGTAGTTAAAACAGTAGGGCATTGGCCCGCAGGCTGCCCGCCTCCAGGACCAGCTCCACGCAGGCTTCAAGCTACTTCCGCCCCTGGAGATCTTCATTCCTGGAGTTGAGCAGAGACCAGTCTGGCCCACAACATGGTAAAAGCATGCTTCTCAAGCTAGTTTGAAAGAGCTGAGTTTCAGAAATGTTTATAAATGTAGAGGCTGCCTGCACATGTCACGTCCTAATTCATCTGCCTCCTATACCAGGACAACGCACAGCCTGTGTAGGAGGGAAACACGCAGAGAGGAAAACACCCGGCCTCCAGTGTGAAGATCCTGGGAGCTTGCCTACCTCTTAGGAATTGTCAGCCTTGTCTGAAGAAGTGACAGGAAGCAACAGGGGATGAACAATGTAACCGACACAGAAGCATCACGTAAAAGAAAACAGGGAAGGAAATACAGACAAGGTAAGTGGGCAGCTTGCCTTTGACCTTCAAGTGTACTATGAACCTAGCAATTGCCTTTGAGCATTCCTTCTTTAAGTTTCCCCAGCATAATTAACAGAGAAACCAAGGAAACAAATAGAAGGTCTAGAAACATCCCCAAAGGTGTGTGTGTGACATATGTATTTCAAAGTGGTGGGGGAAATAGTGATGGGACAATTAGTTAACCATTTATGGGGGGTAAAGTCTCTATTTCAAATCATAAAATATAGTTCAAATGAATTATAAATGTGTGTATTAATATATATAAAGGACCAGAAAAAATATATAGTATCATCATTGTGTATTAAAGTGGGGATGGATAATTTTTCAGTTTATTTATTTATTTTGAGAGAGAGAGAGAGAGAGAGAGTAGGGTAAAGGCAGAGAGAGATGGAGAGAGAGAATCCCAAGCAGGCTCTGTGCTGGCAGCATGGACTCTGAGCGGGCTCAGTCTCACCAACCCATGAGGTCATGACCTGAGCCAAGATCTAGAGTCTGACGCTTAACCGACTGAGCCACTCAGACACCCCAGGGATGGATTTTTTAAGCTTGACATCAATGTCAGATGCTATAAAGAAAGAGATCAATGGTTTTGACTAAAATAAAAATATTTAACCTTAGCAAATCACAAAAAATACGATAAGCAAAATTTAAAGGCAAAATGTCAAATTTAAGTGTTTTTTATATATTTTCATTTTTAATATTTTCTTTTTTTAATGTTTATTTATTTTTAAGACAGAGAGAGACAGAGCATGAAGGGGGAGGGGCAGAGAGAGAGAGGGAGACACAGAATCCGAAGCAGGCTCCAGGCTCTGAGCTGTCAGCACAGAGCCCGACGCGGGGCTTGAACTCATGGACCGTGAGATCATGACCTAAGCCGAAGTCGGATGCTTAACCGACCGAGCCACCCAGGCGCCCCCAAATTTAAGTGTTTTTAATATATATGCCTATAGGGGTACCAGGATGGCTCAGTCAGTTAAGCATCCAACTTTCAGCTCAGGTCATGATCTCACAGTTTGTGAGTTCAAGCCCCATGTCAGGTTCTGTGCTGACAGCTCAGAGCCTAGAGCCTGCTTCGGATTCTGTGTCTCCCTCTCTCTGCCCCTCCTCCACTCGCGCTCCATCTCTCTCTCTCAAAACTAAATAAGCGTTAATAAAATAGAATAAAATAAAATAAAATAAAATAAAATAATAAAATAAATGCCTGCATACGTTCATAATTAGTAGCATTGTTCACAATAGTGGAGGGATGGAAACAACCCACGTTTCCATGGATGGATGAATAGATAAGCAAAATGTGGCATAGACATATAATGGAATAGTGTTCAGCCTTAAAAAGGAAGGAAATTCTGACATGTGCTACAGCAGAGATGATACTTGAGGACATTATGCTAAGTGAAAGCAACCAGTCACAAAAATACAATACTGTATGATTCCACTTATATGGGATACTTAAAGTAGTCACATTTATTTTTTTTTTAAGTTTATTTATTTTTGAGACAGGGAGAGACAGAGCATGAACAGGGGAGGGTCAGAGAGAGGGAGACACAGAATCTGAAGCGGGCTCCAGGCTCTGAGCTGTCAGCACAGAGCCCAACGCGGGGCTCGAACTCACGGACTGTGAGATCATGACCTGAGCTGAAGTCAGCCACTTAACCGACTGAGCCACCCAGGCACCCCTATAAAGTAGTCACATTTATAGAGACAGAAAGTAGAGTGGTGGTTGCTAGGGTCCTGGGCTGAAGAGGGGAAGAATGGGAAGTTAGTGTTTAACGGACAGAGAGATTCAGTTTTGCAAGATGAAAAGAATTATGGAAATTGGTAGTGGTGATGTTTGCACAACAGTGTGACTGAACACGGAACTGACTTAAAAACAGTTAAGATAGCAGATTTTGTATTATGTGTACCTTACTACAATCGAAAACTAAAATATTGACAGTTTTTATTACAAAACAATTAGGAATGATGAACATTCTGGTAGAAAAATAAGTTGACATGAACAGACAATTCAGGGAAGATATATAAATAGCTAGTGGACGCATATAAAAATTGAATCCTGCTAGAAATTACGTACTCAAAAATTTAAATGCGATACCATTTTTACTTGTCAGATTTGGAACAGCTGGTTGTTGTTATTTTTAATTATCCCACTCAGGGTTTGTATGGAGAAGGGCAGTCCTAATCATGACTGAAGTAGGAGTACAAGTTGGTCCAACTATGGAACATGACAACTTGACGGCATGATCAAAAGCCATCAAGTGTACATGTCTCTTAACTCAATAATTTCTCTTTTTGGAATCCATCCTAAGGATATAATTAAAAATGTGGGTGGGAAAAAAAGATCCTCTGTAGAAGACTGTCCATTGCAGCATTGTTTACAGTAGAGAAAAACTAGAAACAACACAAAAGTTCAAAAGGAGGTTAATTAAGAAGCGTGTCCATATGATGGGATATTATATAGCTACTAAGGAACACTTTTACTGACATAAAAAAAAAAATCAATGTATATTTTAAAAGGAAAAAAATCAGGGCACCTGAGTGGCTCAGTTGGTTGAACGTCTGACTCTTGATTTCAGCTCAGGTCATGATCCCAGTGTCATGAGTTCGAGCCCTGAGTTAGGCTCCATGCTAAAATTCTCCATGCTTGAGATTCTCTCTTGTTCTCTCTCTCTCTCTCTCTCTCTCTCTTTCTCTCTCTCTCTCTCTCTCCCTCTCTCCCCCTTTGCCTCTCTTTCTCAAAAAAAAGATAAAAAGAGGGGAGCCTGGGTGGCTCAGTCGGCTGAGCGTCCGACTTCGGCTCAGGTCATGATCTCGCAGTTTGTGAGTTCAAACCCCACGTCGGGCTCTGTGCTGACAGCTCAGAGCCTGGAGCCTGCTTCGGATTCTGTGTCTCGCTCTCTCTCCGTCCCTCCCCTGCTCACGCTCTGTCTCTTTCTGTCTCAAAAATGAATAAAACATTTAAAAAAATTTTTTAAAGATAAAAAGAAGTTACCATAAAGAACCAGTATATTAATATATTTGTTAGAAACATCTATAAGAACTATAAGAACAAATAAAAAGGTGATTTATGGATATAAAACAGATGAACATAAGGGAAAGGAAGCAAAAATAATATAAAAACAGGGAGGGGGACAAAACATAAGAGACTCTTAAATATAGAGAACAAACAGAGGGTTGCCGGAGAAGTTGTGGGAAGGGGGATGGGCTAAATGGGGAAGGGGCATAAGGAATCTACTCCTGAAATCATCGTTGCACCATGTGCTAACTTGGATGTAAATTATAAAAAATACATAAATTATAGAAAGTAAATAAATAAAAATAAAATAAAATAATAAATTGTGTCACTACAATGAAAAAAAGGTGATTTATGTATGGGTAGGTGAAGTCATAATGATTTTTATTTTATTCTTTTTCTTATCCATCTATTCTTATTTTTCTAAATAAATAGGTACAATAAGAAAAAATGCAATAAAAGTCCATTTAAGTTCATTTATTTATTTTAAGAGAGAGAGAAAGAGAGAGACTGCACATGAGCAGGGGAAGGACAGAGAGGGGGAGAGAGAATCCCAAGCAGGCTCTCTGCTGTCAGTACAGAGCCCATGAAAGTCACTTTTCAAATGATTAAGCTACCAGGACATTCATCACATTACTGGTTTTTTTGGTTTTTTTTTTAATTTTTTTTAACGTTTATTTATTTTTGAGACAGAGAGAGACAGAGCATGAACGGGGGAGGGGCAGAGAGAGAGGGAGACACAGAATCGGAGGCAGGCTCCAGGCTGTGAGCTATCAGCCCAGAGCCCGACGCGGGCTCGAACTCATGGACTTACGGACCGCGAGATCTTGACCTGAGCTGAAGTCGGACGCTTAACCGACTAAGCCACCCAGGTGCCCCCACATTACTGTTTAAGAACATTAAAAAGTAATATTTACCTGGCAGGGGAGATACCATGATCAGGAAGGTGGTTTTCCCAGGGCGAGGCTTATCCCTTGCACTCGGGATGTGCTGACCCCTGAGATTTCCTCAAATGTGGGAAACTCGACTGCATGATTTGTGGTAGTGGGGGACTGCGTTTGCGCTTTCCCCTGAAGAAAAAAAAAGAGAAAAAAAAGAACATTAAAAAGTAAAAACCACCTGATTATCAAACAATAAGAAAATGGATGCACTGTACTGTAGATCTCGCAGTTCATGAGTTTGAGCCCCACGTCAGGCTCTGTGCTGACAGCTCAGAGCCTGGAGCCTGCTTCAGATTCTGTGTCTCCCTCTCTCTCTGCCCCTCCTTTCCTCTCTCTCTCTCTCTCTCTCTCTCTCTCTCTCTCTCTCCCTCTCTGTATCAAAAATAAATGAACATTAAAAAAAATTGTAATGCCAAATGTTAAAAGTTGTTATGACTGGGAGATATAAATGGACAAATTTGTTTTCACATATTTGCTTATCTAGAATTCCTAATTATTCTACAGTGAATGATGAGAAAACATAATTTTTTTAAATACATAGGCATTGAGTAGCAAATGAAAACATTTCCTGACCTTTAGGATATTTCCAAGTGAAAACAGCAAAAGGCAAAGCAGGATATGGTGCTATATGATGATATCAGTGTCTTAAAAATAACAAACTGTGTGTGTGTGTGTGTGTGTGTGTGTGTGTGTGTGTGTGCGTGCGTGTACACATAGAACTTGTTAATGATGGAAAACTTTGGACAGAGAAGTTGAGGAGGAGGTTTTTGGTTTTTTAAGCATCAACATGTCCTATTTTTTTTAAGTTTATGTATTTATTTTGAGAGAGAGAGAGAGAGAGCATGCACAGGGAAAGGGCAGAGAGAGAAGAGAGAGAGAGAGAATCCCAAGTAGGCTCTGCATGGTCAGCACAGAACCTGACGCGGGGCTCCATCCCATGAACTGTGAGATCAAGACCCGAGCCCAAGTCAAGAGTTGGAAGCTTAACTGACTGAGCCACCCAGGTGCCCCTCTAAAAAGTCATTTTAAAGTAATAATTTATTTCTAACAAATAAAAGGCAAAAACTAAGTACAAATAGCCAACTATCTTTAAGAGCTCCCAAAACAATAAAGACCCTTTAGAAACATGAAAGAAAAGTTATGATCCAATGTGCTGGAAAATATCAGACAGTTATGGCATGAAAACAAGTAGGTGAGTCATCATGGGTATGAAAACACTAGAAGATAATTCACAAAAGTGACAGTAGTTGCATTAGGACCATATGATTACAGGCACATTTTTTGTTACTGTACTTATTTCCCAATCTTTCTAAAGTGTAATTCTACTACTTCTCTAATAAAACATATGGAAAAGAACTGGCTGTAGGAAGTGGTACATATAAGGCAAAATGAGGAGCATCATGTGTGATAAAACTAATATAAAGCTAGGGAAAAATGAAGGAAAAAAGGAGCCACAGTTACACCAGATCACCAAAGAGTTTGGGAGCTAGTAGCCCAAGATCATGGAAAGTGATCTAAAATGGATGGATTTGAGATACACGTAGGAGAACTCCTGGGGTTCCCCTCAATGATACCTATCGGGTGAGCTCCTGAGCTCTCTGCCCTAGATGGAGGAAGATGTAGGCAAGATTGAGGCAGAGGGGATGTGTCTGAGGCAAAATTGTGGCCCGGTACACACACACACACACACACACACACACACACACACGGTTCATTCCTGTTGCCATGCTAGTGGTTTAGGAATAATCGAAGACTTAGGGGGCGCCTGGGTGGTTCAGTTGGTTAAATGTCCAACTTCAGCTCACTGTCTGTGAGTTCAAGCCCCGCGTCAGGCTCTGTGCTGACAGCTCAGAGCCTGGAGCCCGCTTCGGTTTCTGTGTCTCCCTCTCTCTCTGCCCCTCCCTCCCCCCTCTCTCTCTCTCAAAATAATAAATAAACATTAAAAAAAAAGAATAATCGAAGACTGAAATTCAGGGCTGAGACTTTAGGGACCATTTTATCAAAATCAGGCATTTCACCACTGAAGAGAATGGAGCCTCGCTCCAGTTTGATCTTTCATTGAGAAGGTGGGCTAAGAGGCTTACCCACATGACCTTTGGCTGGCTTTCCTATGTCAGAACTCCCCACATACCATCCCTGTGGCTACAGAATTCTAAGGGACCCAGGCTGGGTGGTCTTTGGGGCTCCAAGCTCTTAACTCAGGAGGCAAGGACAGTATGACCAGAGTCTTTGAAGAAAAGAGCTGCCCCTGCAGCCTTGTTGCATGGAGAGGCGGTGTTGGTTCCTGCCAGTGCTAGGGCACTCAGTGGGCAGTGGCCTGGCAAAGAACAGCAAATAAGACCCAAGCTGATAAGGAAGGCTGTGCCAGATATCTCATCCATCCAGAACCTTTCCCCATCTTTCTCCATCCTGCTTGGGCACCGGGGAGTCAACCTGTACAGGCAATGTCAATGGCCTCCCTTAACTCCTGGCTGCTGATTGGAATTGGCTGAAAAAGTCACCAGCAGAGTATTGGGAGGCAGGAGGCAAGTGAAGTCAGTCTACTTATTCCTCAGCTTCCTCCCTTCCAGGTCACTGGGGGTCAGTGGATTCCATTTAAGGAAAGCTACAGCTCCTGCTAGGCGGCACTCTCCCCATATCCTTCAGTTCTTTTCTTCTTCTTCTTCTTCTCCTTCTCCTTCCCTTCCTCCTCCTCCTCCTCCTCCTTCTTCTTCTTCTTCTTCTTCTTCGAGAGAGAGAGAGAGAGAGAGAGAGAATTGAGAGCATGAGCAGGGGAGGGGCAGGGGAAGAAGGAGAGAAAGAATCCCAGGCTGTCAGCACAGAGCCTGATGCAGGGCTCGATATCAGACCCTCAGACCATGAGATCATGACCTGAGCTGAAATCAAGAGTCAGATGCTTAAACGACTGAACCACCCAGATGCCCCCAAATCCATCCTTTCTGAGTTCCCCTTCTCTTGTCCCTCCAGTGCTAGGGATGGTAATGGCTCTATCTCTTGTCTCTTAACCTCTGTCCACAGCTTTGTAAATAGTCCCTTAACTCTTTTCAAATGATCCATTTTAAATGTGCCGTCTGTTCCCTGCCAGGACACTGACCCATATACAGAGCTGTTACCCAAACAGAACTCAGAAAGTCAGAATCCCAAGGTGTCATGAAGAGATGAAGGGAACTTCTAGGCCTTCTCTGCTACCCACACCTCACTCTTTGAACTGGTTAGCAGCTTCCTCTAAAACTCGTGACCACTATGGGTGTCTTCTTCCAGAGCTGACTCCATCCCCTTCACTGAGAGACCTCAGGAAGTCACCTCCGGCTTGACTGGGCTAGAGTTTGAGTCCCGCCTCATTCCACTGCTTACCACATGGGTGGTGTTAAATTTAACCTCTCTTGAGTTTTGTTTTCTCCACCTGCAAATGGGGATAAATCTTTCCAATAAGATTTCTCTACAGTTTAAATGAGTTTATGTGGGTAAAGTGCTCAGCTCAAAACCCTGAGGTGAGATGGTTACTTCTGAGGTGAGATGTACACATTTTTTTAGGCTTTTAAGATTTGGAGTTTTTTAAAGTAAGCTCTACTCCCAGTGTGGGGCTCAAACTCACGGCTCCAAGATCAAGAGTCACTCACTCTACCGACCATAATAGGCAGGTGCTCCTTTTTTTAATACACTTTAGTTTCCTTAGACTTCATTACAACTTTAACTTTGAGGGGTACCTGGATGGCTCAGTCCATAAAGCAGGCAACTCTTGATGTTGGGGTCATGAGTTTGAGACCCGTCAGGGGTAGAGTTTACTTCGAAAAAAAAAAAGTTTAATTTTGAAAACAATAAAAATAATTTTTAAGGAGCATTTAGTAGGTTGCCTGGCACATAGAAAGTGCTTAATGAATGTTCATTGTTATCAACATTATCATTCCAATGTCATCATCTCCATATCTCGTAACATGTCTGGGTCTCCCTACAACCTAAGGTAGAGTGCCACGCAGTCAGTTTTGCTCAGTATTACTCTGCATACTGGCTTTATGATTGTTACCCTCCTCAAGGAGGCACCCCAAGTTCCCTTGTCCCAAGTCCAGGCCCTAGCTCTGTCTTCACATGGTGCTCTCTCAGCTCTGCTGGCCCATCCCTTTCAGTTGTTTTATGGGTGCTTTGTACACATCTTTTGTTGTTCCACATGTGGATAGTTGTCCAGCCAAAGATGTTGCAAGTGTCCTGAGGACAGCCCTAGAGGCCAGGTCTTCCATGCCCAGCTAGGAGCTTGTGCAGAGCCCAGTGCAGGACTCTATAAGAAGTGCATCTTGGGGCAAAGCCGGAAGTTCCCATGAGGCAGGGCCACCCCTCAGACAAACATCTGGGGCAGGACTGTTTGCTTCGGCTGATGAAAAGCCAAAGTCCTAGGATCTATCTTGATAAGATCAAGGAGAAAAACATTGGGATGTGATTATAACAATCCCGCATGCATGCCCTTCACAAAATATGTTCACCCTCTCCTCCTGACAACCTCACAATGATCCTGTTGGCAAAGCAAATGTTACTTTTCACATTTCACCGAGGAGAAATTAGAGCTCAGAGAGGTTGAGATTTGCCCAGAATTACTCAAAGGGTAAGTAACAGAGCTAGTATGAGAGCCCAAGTTTTCAAGCTCCTTCATACCACACATTTTGGGGGGATACTAAACATATCTTTCATCCTTCTTACCAGTACATCATGAAGTTGAGGGGTTATTTCCTCAGAGTTGACAGTCGAAATCATTGATGAGTTGATGGTTCATCAGAACCCATGGGCCTGCCGGAGACCGACACAGTACACAGTCCAGGAATACTGCCCTTAGAGGGACAGAGAGGCACTAAGAAGCAGGACAGTGTTGGCCTTTCTGCTCCCCTCTCAGGGGTTTCTTCAGGGAAGACAGGATGAAGTGGGGCCACTCAAAGCACAGCTAGAATCTGGAGTTCCTACAGAGTGGGATTTGAGACACCTTTGAACAAAATAGGAACTCTGCTTGCCAAGAGACCTAAAAGAGAGTCATTTCTTCAACTTTTTAAATTTTTTTTAATGTTTATTTATTTTTGAGAGAGAGAGACAGCGTGGCGGGGGGGGGGGGGGGGGCAGAGAGAGAGAGAGAGAGAGAGACACAGAATCCGAAACAGGTTCCAGGCTCTGAGCTGTCCGCACAGAGCCCAATGCGGGGCTCAAACTCACAAACTGCGAAATCATGACCTGAGTTGAAGTTGAATGCTTAACTGACTGAGCCACCCTGGTGTCCCATTTCTTCAACTTTTTGAGGGTTAGAATCTTCTAGGAGCAGCTAAAACTTTTATTTATTGACACCCAAGTCCAGTGAAGGCTTAAAAGTTGACTGGAGAGCAGGGAGGAAAGAGATCCATAGAGAGAAGGCAGGGTGCCTTTGAGGCCAATGAGTTGCCAAAACCCCCTCCAAAGCCCTCATGTCAGAGTCTTCCAGTTCTGGAGACAAAAGTGGAGGACTTCTCTGGATATTTGGCCCCAAAAGTCAGGGCATGGAATATTTGGTTGGCAATGGTGTGGGAAAAGTCATATCAGCCCTTTAACCTGAATCCCCTCAGACCCTTCCTCTGGCCCCTAAAGGCAGGGATGGAAATGACTTACCCAGAGCTGAGTCCCCTGCCACTCATACAACACCACCTGGTCCCTTGCCATCATGAATACGAATGCCTAGTGAGCATGTAGCACTGTTTTAAGCACTTTACAAATGTTAATTTATTTCATCCTCACAACAACTCAGAGACATATGGGTTGCATAGACCATCGATATCCCATTTTACAAATAAGGAGACCAAGGTCCAGGGAAGAGAAAGCCATTGGTAGAGCCAGAATTAGAAGCCAAGTAGTCCAACTACAGAAGTCTCCCTTGTGCAGTGAAAACGTATCAGTACCAATGTTCCGGACTTCAGAGTTTATAAAAGATTTTATCTTGGCTCTTGGGAGGTTCCCAGAGGAAAAGATGTCTTACCAATTGGGGCCCAGAGAGGTAGGTGATGTGATTCACCCAAGGTCACACAGCTAGTGAGAGGTTTCACTTCGCTGCCAATTAGGCACAAAATAGGTTTCTTGACCTTTGGTCAGGTCACCCCCTCAACCCTTCCCTGGGCCAGTGGGCATAGCCCTGGTTCCTACGCCAGTGGGTGGGCAGAGGGGCGGAGCGGATCGCGGCCTACAGGCCTGGGCGCTGTCCGCGGTGCTGATCCGCCCGCCGCGCCCTTGCTCGCCAAGTGGCCGGCGGGTTCCCTGGGTTTCCCTTCCAGCTCCCAGCCAAAGCCAGCTCCCTGAGTTCGGCTGCCCGCCGGGGTCCTCAGGCCTGGCTCCCGAGGCTCCTGGGGTTTCCCCTCCCCCGACTGCGCGCCGCCAGCCTCCCCTCCCCCCGCCCCGCCCACGGCCCCTCCCCGCCAGTCCCAGGTCCCTCCCCTCCCCCCTTATCTCTCCCGCCCCCCCGCTCCCCCCTACGGCTCGTTCGCCAGTTCCGGTCACGTTGCTGGGTGTTTACGCCTGGAGCCCGCCCCGGACCCCCCTTCGGCGCCCCGGAACCCCCCGGAGACCCGGCCCGACAGCCCCGCAGCCTCGCAGCAGCTGATGGCGCCGCAGCCCGGGCGGGTGCTGCGGAACCCCAGGCGCAGCTAGCGCGGGGAAGAAGAGCGCCTCCCCCCACCCAGCCTGGCCCGGACCCAGGGCCCTGCTGGCCAGTCGCTCCCTCAGGTCCCGAAGGTGAGGAGGCCGATGGGCGTGGGGGGTGGACAGTGGGGGTGGCCACCGGCGGGAGCAGCGGGGCCGGAGCTCCAGCTCCCCTGGGAGGGCTGGCGCTGGGCTGGGCACCGCAGCGCGCGGGAGGCGGACAGGACCCGCGGGCTGCTGGCAGAAGTTGTCCTCCACCACCCGGACTCAGGTCCTTACCGGCCCTGGCGAAGAGTCCAGAGCGGCCTGAGGTCGAGCCACCGCCACCTCCTGCCACCTCCCATCACACACGTCTTTATGCCTTCCTTTCCCTGTCCTTCCTGGTACCCCTCTTCCCCGTCCTCCTTAGTCTCCATATCCCCCTCTGCCTTCTCTGGGAGTCATATTGGAGGCATAATCAGGCAGAACACCCAGACTGAAGGGGATGGGGGCTCCAGTTTCTTCATACATCCCACTCCCGTGTCCCTGGACACTCAGCTTTGCTGAGGCTGGGTGTCCTGAGATCTCTCCCCTTCAGTGGAGGGGGAACCCATAGCCTAGGGGTAACCGAGGAGGAGAGGTTCTGGAGTGGAGAGGATCACAAGACCCCTGGGGAAGATGGCTCCACCCACTGGCCGGGTGAGCCCACCTTGCAGAGTATCAGACATTTGTCAAAGCCTGACTTCTTGTTCCCAACTCAAGTCCCTAGGAGAGCCAAGGACTTGGGGGGAGGGGGGTTACTTTCTAATACATGTACTTACTTGCCTAGGTGATTCCCAATAACACTGAACTCATTCTCCCTGTTTTACCAACATTCATTGTGCACCTGTTCCATGCAAAGGATTCCCAAAGACAAGGTCTTGCCCTCAGTAACTTTATGGCTTAGAGCAGAAGCCAGGCACCCCTGTGCACTCACACGGAGGTTGCTGGGGGGGGGGGGGGGGGGGGCAGGGAAGTGTGATACATGGTAGAATGATTCCTGGGAAACACAGCAATGGAAGGGAGTCATTCCAGCTTGGTGAGGGTCAAGGAAAGGTTAGTAAGAAAGGTAGCCTTTGAGTAGGGCCTTGAAGGATGGGGCAGGTTTCAGGAGGCAGAGAGAGGGGAGAGGGATGTTCATCCATGGATATGGGGTGAGCAAAAAAGGTAGAATCCCAAAGAAGAGGAGATCAGACTGCAAATGTGGACTGTGTTTAGATTTGAAGAACCTTAATGCAGGGTGAGCACCCAGTGGGGTGCTCCTAGTTGCCAGAAACTATAGTTGTGTCTATTGAGCAAGGTACTTAACCTGTCTGAGCCTCTGTTTCCTCATCTATGGAGTGGATACACTGATAGAACCTTCAATGTAGGGTTGTTATAAACATAAATGAGTTAATATGAGTTAATATATGTAAAATGCTAAGAACAGTGCCAGCCATTTATTATTGTTATGTAAGTATTACCTGTGCAGTGATGATTATTATAAGTATTATTACCTGTGCCTCCATATCTGAGAAACACTTCTTGAGTTTCTGTTCTCCCACTACCCGAGGCCTCAGAGCCAGGTAGTAGAGAGGAATAAAGACTAAGAAAAATAAAGGACGTAATTTATTTATCCATTTATTACCATGCTTGCCATGTCTAATATACCTACCCTGACTATAAAAATGACAAAAATGAGTTTAATATTCTCCCCGAAACAAGAAGGCATTCTTTTTTTTTTTTTAATGTTTATTTATTGAGACAGAGCATGAACGGGGGAGGGTCAGAGAGAGAGGGAGACACAGAATCTGAAACAGGCTCCAGGCTCTGAGCTGTCAGCACAGAGCCCGACACGGGGCTCGAACTCACGGACCGTGAGATCATGACCTGAGCCGAAGTCGGACACTTAACCGACTGAGCCACCCAGGTGCCCCAAGAAGGCATTCTTAAAGAATTTTAACAAAACGTGGATATTGAGTGTTCAGAACAGTACAAGGATATTTGTTGACTCAATAAGTACTTTCAGTCCCGAAGAGAAAAGAAACACGAAGAAGGAAATTGAAACTGGGACAAGAGAAGCAGTCAGGGGGTGAGGGGTGGCAGAAAATGCAAAGTCCATATAAGCAGAAAGCAAGAGTCTTCAGTTCTGGTTCCTCTCCCAGCCGCTTCGTCTGCCTGAGGGTGAGATGGGGCAGCAGAGGCCAGGGGACATTGAGCAGATTGAGGGAGGGGGAGTGGTTAGCCACCCAAGGAAAGACTGGACTTTAAGAGTGATGTTCAAACCTTTGATTAGCAGAAGGCTTTTCTCCAATGAATTGTCCATCATATAAATGAGGGGTAAAAATAACAAAACCTCTGCCTTGTGCCTCCAACCATTTTGACAACTTCTGAGACTCCTCTGTGGAACTCTGGGCTCTATGTAGCAAAATTTGCAAACCAATGATTAGGATGATCCCAACTGCCCCTGGAGCCCTGAGTGCTATGATTCTGCATTTTCTGTGGTTCTTCTAACCCAAAGAACTATAACAAGGGAAAGGGGAGAGAACTATAGTTTCCTATTTGCCATGTCCGTTGGAATCAGATAGCTGGCAAGAAAAGTGCGTACCCAGAAGCTTCAAAAAGACAAGCAGGAGATGAGGTCATTTTTAGAGACCAGGAGCCCAGGCCTTAGAGAGTGAGAATTGTGTTGGGTTAGAGGGTTCCTGAGCCTGGCATTTTGTCTGTAGTTGGAGACATGAGCACAGAAGCATTCTCCCAGCAACTTCCCAAGGGGAAAAAGACTTGTAACTTGCAGACAGCTGAGAGGCATGGCAAAAGTACCCGGGATTACCTCTATAAACTTGAACCCTGTGTTACAGGCCCCTTTTTTATTTTTAAATAGACAATTGGTTAAATGAACATTTTTCATCAAGCTAGAAAATTAAAACAAAGAAGAACTAGGAGCACAGGAGAAGGTGGGCAGGGAAACAGTACAGACCCTGAGGTGGCCAGGACAGTGGACAAAGGCAAGGGACCCTTCTCACTCTAATCTGTGAGGTAGGACATCTTGGGCCGCATGTGGGGAGAAGATAAAGCTGGTAACTCTAACCCTTCAGCTGCTGCCACTGGCCTGGACCAAGTTCTCAGGCACAAGCTTCTTCTCAAGCCAGAGGTTTCCAGGACTTACTTTCCTTCTTTCTTTCTTTCTTTCTTTCTTTCTTTCTTTCCTTCTTTCTTTCTTCTTTCTGTTTATTTATTGATTTTTGAGAGAACGGGAGTGGGGGAAGGGCAGGGAGAAAATCCCAAGCAGGCCTCGTACTGCCTGCGTGGACCCCAACACAGGGCTAGAACCCACGAACTGTGAGACCCGAGCCAAAACCGAGAGTCAAAGCTTGACATACTGAGCCACCCAGGTGCCCCCAGGGCTGCATTTCTCTGGGAAAATCTGACATTTTCCCGGCTTGGGCCTTCTGAAGTGTGACAGCCGCAAATAAGAGATCTGTATTGTGGTTCCCCTTCCCCACTCCATTTCCCGCTCTCCCCCAAACAAACTAAACAATAATGTGTAAGAAAGAATATCTGCCAAGATCATTTGTGACCCAAATTTCTGCCCTGAGAAGAGCAGCCTGCCTAGTTGGAAACAAATCCTCAAGTCCTTCTGGGAAGGCTCAGAAACAGCTGGTTGGCTCAGCCTCTCACAATGGCCAGGGTCCAGTCTCCAGGGCTGTGTGGAAAAGGCTTTTACTCTTCATAGACACTTACATTTCAGCAGTTGGGAACAGATATTTTCTCTCTTCATCATAAGCAGAGGCCCACGTGCCTTCGTCCTCCAGGTGCGCACAGACCAGACACATAGATGCAAGAGAAGCAAGAACTCCCCCCCACCCACATGCATGTGCACATACGTGCACTCCTCGAGGCACACACACAGACTCAGGGACATGTGCAGACACACAGGCACATACATGCCAACATAGTTTTACAGCAGCACAGACGGAGCTTCTCCGTTCCTTCTGGGTTATGCGCCAGTATATCTGACTGCCTACTGGACATCTATTTCTCCCCGTTTAGGTCTTTTGAACATGTCAAATCTAACATGTCTCAGGCTTCAACTTATCTCCTCTGTAAGTCTGCTCCTCCATCAGTCTGCCCAGCTCCACAAATTCACTCACTTGTACATTCCACGAGTATTTACTGAGTATATTCTATTTGCCAGATACTGTGCTAGGCACTAGGGAACGGGAGGAAACAAAACAGAGACCTTCCTCTTATGTTGCCAACAGTCTGGCAGAGGAAATGGGCAAGAAGCAAAATGTAATATACTCATGTGGTGATAAATTCATGGGAGAAAAACAATGCAGATTAAAGGAGTGGAGAGTGACAGAGGGTTCTATGTTAAATCAGGTAATCAGAGAAGGGCTCTGAGGAAGTAACATTTGAGCAGAGTCCTCAATGAAGGGGAGGAATGGGCCATGGGGGTATCTGGGTGAAGGGTATTCCTGGGAGATGGGACAGCACACACAAAGTCCCTGAGGCAAGAGCGTGTGGCATATTCAGGAAACAGTAAGGAAGCCAGAGTGCCTTGGGTGGAGCCAGCAATGGAAGAGCAGTAGTAGAAGAGAGCAAACAGGGCCAGGGACAATTGTATAGGATCTGGTAAGAATTCTTAAGTGTGATGGGGAACTGTTGGGGGGTTTTGAGTGGGGAGCAGGGAGACGTGATCAGACTTGCTAAAGGAACTCCAGCTGCTGCATGGGAAACAAGGCAGGAGTGGAAGAGAGAAGCCAGTCACAGGCTACCACAGTGATACATCAGAGGGATGGTGGGAGCTGGGACTAGGGTGACAACAATGGAGATAGTGAGAACCGATTGGATTCAGGATGCACATTTTCAAAGGTGGAGACAACTGGATTTGCAGATGGATTGGCTGTGGAATATGAAGAAAGAGAGGAATTAAAGATAACTCCTAAGTTCTTGGCCTGAGAAACTGAGAGAATAGGTAAAAATCAGTGCCATTTATCAAGATGGTGAACAGTGGGCAAGAACATGTTTTTAAGACAGATCACAAGAGTTCAGTATTGGAGCATGTAAATTTGAGGGACCCATTAGACATCCAAATGGTGGTCTTAAGCAGTCAGTCTAGCATACAGGAGAGCGTTAGTTTAGGGGTCAGCATATAAAGGGTAGTTACAGCCATGGGATTGGACAAGATCACCTACAGAGAAATTATAGATTAGAGAAGAGGTCCATTGTGAAAGAGGTCTAATGTGAAAGGTGAGGAAATGTAGAAAGATCCAGCAAACATATCTGAGTTGCCCAAACTGGAAAACTAGGAGACATCCCAAACATTCACCCTCCCCATCGTCATGACTTAATATAATCCATTCCCATGTGCTGCCAATTCTACCCCCAAAATACACCTGGAACCTCTCTTGGTCTTCATCTCCATCATCTGGTCCAGGCCTCTATCATCTCTCACCTTGACCACTGCTCCATTCTCCCAGCTGACCTCCCACATCCATCCTGCCCCCTCTAATCTGCCCTCCCCATAGCAGCCAGAACGATCTTTTAAAAATGCAAATCAAGGGGCGCCTGGGTGGCACAGTCGGTTAAGCGTCCGACTTCAGCCAGGTCACGATCTCGCAGTCTGTGAGTTCGAGCCCCGCGTCGGGCTCTGGGCTGATGGCTCAGAGCCTGGAGCCTGTTTCCGATTCTGTGTCTCCCTCTCTCTCTCTGCCCCTCCCCCATTCATGCTCTGTCTCTCTCTGTCCCAAAAATAAATAAAAAACGTTGAAAAAAAAAAAAATTAAAAAAAAAAAAAAATGCAAATCAAAAAAAAAATTTTTTTAAAGGGGGGTACCTGGGTGGTCCAGTTGATTAAGCATCCAACTTCGGCTCAGGTCATGATCTTGCAGTTCACCAGTTCAAGCCACGTGTTGGGCTCTGTGCTGACAGCTCAGAGCCTGGACCCTGCTTTGGATTCTGTGTCTCCCTCTCTCTCTGCCCCTCCCCTGCTCATACTCTCTCTCTCTCTCTCTCTCTCTCTCTCTCTCTCTCTCTCAAAAATAAATAAAACATTAAAAAACTTTTTTAATGTAAATCATATAATGCCCCTCCTCTGCTTAAAATCCTTTAATAACTTCCCAATTCAGGGGTGCCTGGATGGCCCGGTTGGTTAAGCATCTGATTCCTGATCTCAGCTCAGGTCATGAGCTCATGGTTTGTGGGACTGAGCCCTGCATTGAGCTCTGCACTGTCAGTGCAGAGTCTGCTTGGGATTCTCTCTCTGTCCCTCCCCAGCTCTCTCACTCTCTCTTTCTCCCTCTCTCAGAATAAATTTAAAAACTTAAAAAAAATAATAATAATAATAACTTCCCAATTCATTCAGTATTAATCCAAAATTCTTGGCATAGTTTACAAGACTATGGCCCGATCCTTCTCTTGCTAACCTCTCTTTCTGCAGCCCTCCCCTAATACCTTACACTTCAGTCCTCACTGGCATTGACAAAGTCTCTGTTCCCCGAAAAGACCATGTGAAGCACTTAGCATAAGGCTTGGCACATAATAGGCACACAGTAAATGTAAGCTATCATTATTATCCTACCTCAGGGTTTCACAAATGCTATCCACTGTCTCAAATGTTCTTCTCTTTATTCTTCTAACTTCTACCCCTCCTTCGAGTCTGTATTACTTTTCTATTGCTGCATTAAAGATTTTCATAAACTAAGTGGCTTAAAACAGTATCAGTTTGTTACCTCACAAGTTTCCAAGGATCTGGAGTCTGGCACATTTTAGCTGGGTCCTCTGCTCGAAGCCTCAAAAGGCTGAAATTAAGGCTGGCTGCATTCTCATCTGAAGGCTCAACTCATCACTCATCTGGGTGGCTCAGTTGGTTAAGCGTCCAACTTCAGCTTAGGTCATGATGTCACAGTTTAAAAGTTCGAGCCCTGCATCAGGCTCTGTGCCGACAGCTCAGAGCCTGGAGCCTGTTTTGGATTTTGTGTCTCCCTCTCTCTCTGCCCCTCCCCTGCTTGTGCTCTCTCTCTCTCTCTCAAAAAATGAATAAACATTTTTTTAATCTATAAAAAATAAATAAAATAAAAATTTTTAATGTTCATTTATTTTGAGAGAGAGAGAGAGAGAGAGAGAGAGAGAAAGCATATGTGTGAGTGGGGCAGGGGCAGAGAGAGGGAGAGGGAGAATCCCAAGCAGGCCCCATGCTCAGCACAGAGCCCAACAGAGGGGCTCGATCTCATGACCTCAGCTGATATCAAGAGTCTGGTGCTTAACCAGCTGAGGCACCCAGGTGCCCCAGATTTTGTTTTTAAGTAATCTCCACACCCAGTGCGGGGCTGGAGCTCACAACTCTGAGATTAAGGGTCACATGCCCTACCCACTGAGCTAGCCGGAGCCCCATCCAACTCCTCTTTTAAAAAAGGACTCTGCCACCTGCCTTCAGCCCATAGAGTTCATCTTAGTAAAATACACATCAGATCTTCCTCCTCTGTGACCTGGAAGAGCCCAGGGCCCTGGGTTAAGTTTAAGTCAGAAAAATGGATTTGAACTGGGAGAGGGTGTGCTCTAACCATTATGCTGGTCTACCAGCTGGTGGGTGAGCTGGGATGCTGGTAGGATGGGTTTTTCCACTCCACAACTCCCTCATTTTAGCCATGAGAAAACAAAGAGCCCAGAGAGGGAGAGGGCTTGCCCAGAGTCACACACCTGGTTAAGAAGCAGGCTAGAACCTGCCTCTGTCTCTCTTTATTGACTTTGTTGCTCCATTCGTGTTCCTCCCTGAGAAACAGAAAGGCTAAAGTTACATGCAGGCAGGGGAGTGAAGCCATTTATGTTCCTGGTTCCCTGAAGACCTCTGGTTCTTCATCTATTAAATGGGAATAATCATACTCCCCTGATGACACATGCATGAAGCTTTGGTGAGTAAACGGGGGAGAGAGCTACGGCAGTAGAATTGTCTACCTGGTACCAACAGGAGCCCAGACTGCAGGACATTATGAGGGATCTGAGGGGGGGGGCAGGGCAGATGGCCCCACAAGATGTGGGCTTACCTTCTCGTCTTTCCCCCAGGTGGGGCCCAGGCCTGGGTTGCCATGGATACCGTGTCCCTGGAGCATCAGATCCAGAGTGTGCAACGCCACATCAGCTTCCTGAAAAAGGAGCAGATGGCCCTGCTTCGAGACCTGCACCTGGAGATCCTGAGGCTGCAGAAACGCTGCTCAGGTGAGGCCGGAGGGATGGTGGGCAGTGGGGGCCATCAGCAGTCATCACCATCAGCAGTCTCTGATGGAGTGCCCCCCATGAGCCTCCCTAAACCTCACAACAGACCTGCCAGGTGAGGGTCACACCCCTTTTTCTGATGAGGAAACTTGTCTTGGGGAGATGAGACACGAGTTTTAGAGCAAAGGGCTCTGGTTCAGTAGCAGAAGAAAACCTGGAGCCATTCTTAGGGATTCCTGTCCTTTGCCACTAAGTGTTCATCAAGCACTTCCCAAACCTTGCAAGCCCTCAAGCTAGTTGGGGAGATACGCACACAGGATAGTTGGGGGCGAGGGCCGGGGGGGGTAACATTAAGACTTACAGAAAATGAAGAGGCCCGGGGCGCCTGGGTGGCTCAGTCAGCTGAGCTCCCAACTCTTGGTTTTGGCTCAGGTCATGATCTCACGGTTCATGGGTTCAAGCTCCGTGCCGGGCTCCGCACTGCCAGCACGGAGCCTGCTTGGGATCCTCTCTCTCTCTCTCTTTCTCTCTCTCTGCGCCTCCCCCATGCTTGCTCTCACACTCTCTCACTCTCTCTCTCTCTCAAAATAAATAAAATTAAAAAAAAGAAAAGAAAATGAAGAGGGCCAATGAGAGGTCATGGGTAGGATCATGTTCAGCCTAAGGTGTGGGTGATAAAGGAGACCAGGCACCCCAGGCTGCCCAGAGGAGGGAGCATTTCCACTCCCTGAGGCTGAGATGTAGACCTGCTGAGACACTACGGGGGAATGAGGGTGGAGAAAGCATTCCAAATGAAGCAAATAGCATGGCAAAGTCCAGAAGGTAGGAAATCAAAAGCTCGGGGAAAGTTCTATTTGACTGGATAAAGCTGTGCTTAAGGCTGGTGAGAAATACAGCTGGAGCCAGATAACAGAAGACCTTGACAAGTATCAGGACAGCTAAGAAGTTTGGCCTGTCCTCCTGGGTAGTGGGGAGCCCCTGAAGGTTTCTGAGTAGCATCATGCTCTTTAAAAAACTCAGCAGTTGTATGAATTGGAGGGGGAGGGAGGCAGGGATACCAGTGATGAGGCTGATGCAGTGGTCGAGGGGAGAGATGAAAGGGGCAGAAAGGGGAAGACCAGTGGGAGACAGGGTGAAGGGAAGGACTTGACAACCAACTGGATTTGTAAACAAGACAGAAGGAGGTACCAATAATGAAGCCAAATGCCAGCCCTGACCTCTGCTCTTGGACTTCAGGCTTCAGCTGTCCGGCCCTCTCAGAGGCTAGGCTCTGGCCCAAGTGCTCATCCAGGCCGAGTCCCCAAGTACAGGTGTTAGAGGCAATGACTCATAGAATGGGTCACCTGAAACAGCCCAACCTCTTTCTTATACAACTAGATAAACTGAGGCCCAAAGAGAGAGAGAGAGGGAGAGAGAGCATGCACACCACACAATATGTCAGTGACACAGCCAAGATTAGACCCCAGAGCTGCAGACTCCCAGCTGTGCATGCCTCTTGCAGCTTTCTGCATACTCTCTCCCCAAGATGCTCAGATTTCTACCTCCCTCCCAGCCTCTGCTCATGGGAGGCTCCCCATTCTCCAGAGGGAAACTCAGTGACCTGCCTGGCTTCTCACTCTGGCTTCAGAGCCTGGTCGTCCTGACTCTCGGCCCCCACGCTGTCCTTGGCTCCATATACAGATTCAGCTGCTACATTCCTAGGCCAGGCTCCCTGCAATCTCCCCGGAAGCCCGGATGGCATCAGGGGCCAGTCCATGGGTCAGGGATGGCCCATGCAGACTCACTCCTGCCTGATGCCACTTTCTCATTGCAATAACAACATTAAAGGAAAATCAGGATGAGTGGACCCTAAGACCCTATAGCTCTTGCCCTGATTTCTTTTTGCTTTGCCTGAATTCTGAAGACCTGGGTCCTTCCACTCAGGACACAGGCCAGGACCCCAAAAAAAGTGTAATAGGCAGGAACAGCCCCCACCACCCTCCTCAGCCTGCTATGGGACTGCAGCCTCTCGGTTATTGATTCAGGAGATAAAAATAACACTGGGTTGGCCTGAAGCAGCCACTACTGGGGCTGAAATACCTGAATAAGGCCCTTCTTCCAATGGGTAAAAGAAAGAGGAGAAAGGAACAGAAAAAAGAAAATTTTTTTCAAGGGGATTAAACAGGGACTTAGATGGATGCCTGGTTGGCTCAGTCAGTAGAGCATACAACTCTTAATCTTAGGGTCATGAGTTCAAGCCCCATATTGAGCATGGAACCTAGTTTTAAAAATAAAACAAATTAAGGGGCGCCTGGGTGTCTCAGTTGGTTAAGTGTGCAACTTTGGCTCAGGTCATGATCTCACAGTTTGTGAGTTCAGGCCCTGTATCCGGCTCTGTGCTGACAGCTCACAGCCTGGAGCCTGCTTCAGATTCTGTCTCTCCCTCTCTCTCTGCCCCTCCCCCACTCATGCTTTGTCTCTCTCTCTCTCTCTCAAAAATAAGTAAACATTAAAAAAACTTTTTTAATAAAAAATAAATTTATACATATACACTTATATACATATATGTATATATATACGTATGTGTGTGTATATATATACACATATATGTATGTATATATGTACATGCATATACATATGTAAACAGGGAGGGTGCCTGGGTAGCTCAGTCAGTTAAGTGTCTGACTCTTGATTTTGGTTCAGGTCATGATCTTATGGTTTGTGAGATCAGGCTCTGAGCTAATAGCATGGAGCCTGCTTGGGATTCTCTCTCCCTCTCTCTCTCTGTGCCCCTCCCCCGCTCATGATCACACTCTCTCTCTAAATAAATAATAAATAAACTTTAAAAAATACAAAAATAAACAAGGACTCAGAGGCTGGGAAGCAGATGGGAGAGGGGATGAGCTAGTATAGGAACCAAGTGGGCAGGGCTTCAGAAAGAGGCTGCCAAAAAGCGGTGGCACTCAAAATGAAGGGGTTCTAAGAGGTGGGTGGGCATATTCTGGTTGGTGGGGCAGCCTGGATGATAACAAGATCTGCCCCATGTATTCAGCACTGACTCAGCCCTGGGTTGGGCCCTCTGTCTATTTCTCTAATTTAATCCTAACAATAGCCCTTTGAGAGGCAGGTGCAATTTTGTCCCCATTTCACAGATGAGAAAACTGAAGCCCAGAGAGGTGCTGTCACTGGCCCAAGGTCACACAGGGTATCTGACCTCACTGCATGCCCTTCTAAAGGGAAGATGGGCAGGGAGATTTGATGGATGGGGAGTGGAGCCCAACTAGGATTCTATCTCCTCTCCCCCAACTTCCTGGTGAAGAGTGAAACCAGCCCCACGGGGAGTTAGTGGCAGAGCCAAAATCCCTTGAGCTACTCCAGGGCCTTGCAGGAGGGGCCAAATTGGCTCCAGGAAGCCCTGGAGGGTGGAGGCATCAGGGTCCTCCCTGGGGCTCCAGGAAGGAGGTTCAGACTCAGGTCACAGCAAAAAGCCCTAGCAACAGTTGGCCTCCCAAGGGAAGAGCCAGGTGAGGGCCCCACAAGACTAGACTGTGTAGGTGCTGTGGGCATTGATGCCAGAGATGTGCTACCTTATCCCACTCCCAATTTCACACTTCCTTTAGGCATCTGACTGCACCCCTGCAGGAACACACACGTGCTCCAGGACAGGTGCTTCCTGTCACCAGTTGCTGCTGGGCTCCATCCTGCCCTTTTCCCAGCTTTTGAGCCTTGGTGGAGTCCAGGGCGCTGGGGTGGGGCTGAAAAAATGATCAAACTCAGCTGACTGAGGAGCAGAACATTCTGGGCTGTGAGGAATGGGGACTGGGCAGACAGGGAGCTGTGTCCCCCCCCCCCCCCCCCGTGGTGGCTGGGCTGCCAGTGAGAGCCCAGGAGGAAACCTCTCCTACACCTCCTACACCGGTCCCTTAGCGGACTGACCCCGCCCCCTCAGCAAAAGCCAAGTGCCATTCAGGACTTCTGTCACCAGGTGGCGCTGTCCCCCTTGAAGCCCCTCTTCTTACCCTGTGGAATATGGCGGAAAACAGGGCTGAAAAACGAGCTGGACTGATGTTCAGAAAATAACACAGGCACGACAGTACTGGCTGTGAAAATAGTGAAACGCATGTGCCCTATTGGTAAATAGCCACTGTCCTGAGTCCCCCTCCAGTGCCTGCAAGCAGCCCAGACACTTCGCACGTGCACCAACTAAACACTAAAGGGGCTGTGCCCTGCACAGCAGGGGTCTTCCAGAAGGGCTCTGATTTGTCCTCATGTTAGATAATTTATGTTACCTCTGGGAAGGAGCTAGTACTCCCCCCCAGGCCCCTCAGTCCCACAGGGATGAGCTAACCTCCAAACGCAGGCCACTGCACTTGCACTGGCAAGATCTCTGGGCTTAGAATCAGGCCAATCAGGCTCAGGCTGTGCCTTGCACCTGTCTTCACTTCTTCCCCTCACTGGACTGCAGTAAAATAGGTAAGGGAGATGGTTTAGATGGTTTCTAAGGATGCTAATATTGTCACTTTTACTGAGCTGTGATTCCCTGATCTCTCTCTCTCTCTCTCTCTCTCTCTCTCTCTCTCTCTCACACACACACACACACACACACACACACACCACTACCTTTTATTTTCTTTCCCCCCAGAACTGACTCATGACCTGGAGATGAGAGAGGCCCAATCTCACCAGCAAGGTAAGAGAAGGATGACTGGTGGGGAAATAGCATGGGGGCCCAACAGGTTACCTTTTCCCCACCACTTGGTGGGACCCAAGCCTTCTCTGTCCCCAGTCCAGACTCGGGGGACTGCCACTCCTCAGCTTCTTCAGCAGAGTGAAGGATGTCAGCCCCACTTACCTACTCATCTGGGTGACATTGTGCAGTGAACAACCTGTACCACCATACCTTGTATCCATGTCTCTGTACAAAGTAGGAAAATGAAGGCAGGAAGGAGATGGTATCTTGGAAGTCCACCTGATCAACCTCATTCCTTTCTGTGACCCACCTCCCTAATCCTTCCCATCCTTGCGTAATTGATCTCTACAGTCAGTGTCCACACCCTCCAAGATGCTGAATGCTGAGATGCAACACAATGGCAATGGAGTCCATGGCTTCAAGGAACATTGTCTAGTTGAGGAGAAAAAAGAAACGCGTCAGCAAATCCTTCATTTTCCAAAAGCGTGACTTCTTCCCATTGTAGCAATTTCACTAAAATATCTGTTTACAGATTATTACTTCCCCCATAAAATGGAGGTGGGGGGGGGGGAGATGGTGTTCAATGGAGATGAAGTTTCAGTTTTGCAAAACTCACAACAATGTGAGTTTACACTACTGAACTGTACATTTAAAAATGGTTAAGAAGGTAAACTTTGTGTTGTTCTTTTGCTACAATTGAAACTTTTTTTTTTAAGGGAGGGGTTCCATTGTTGAGATCTTAATCACCAAAGTTATGTGATCTCTGAGAACTGGGACTGGATGTTATCCATCATCTCCAAGTGCAAGACATGGAGAGGGACTCAGTGAATGCTTAATTTAAAATGAATCACTATGTAGTCTTTCTTAGCAGAGAGGAAGTTAGCTGGGAATGGACTCCCTGCCATACTGATGTGCTGCTCATAGATCAAGAGCACCTGGGTGGCTCAGTTGGTTGAGTGTGGAGCATCCGCCTCTTGATTTTGGCTCAGGCCATGATCCCAGGGTTGTAGGACCGAGCCCCATGTTGGGCTCTGCAGTGAGCATGGAGCCTACTTGAGATTCTCTCTCTCCCTGTGCCCCTCTCCCTTTTAGGCGCTCTCTGTCTAAAAAAAAAAAAAAAAAAGGCTACATACGAGACCAAGACTTAGGTATGGAGAAGGCTGGAAATTTTAAGTAAAATACTGAAAACCCTACAAATCCTTTCCGTATTTGCTCATAAAGTTCTAAACATTTATAGACTTGAACGAATTCTACCTACTTCTTTAAGTGGCAACACGGGCAACCTCTTCATGCTTGAGTGCTTGGAGGAAGGAGGCATACATCCCAAACACCAGTTCTGTGACAACAGCAACCTTCACCCCACCTCTGAAAGGGTTTCCTTCCTCTGAAAGGGTTTCTGGGGTCATCTGAGCTCAAGGAACTGCCCAGCATCCTGGTTTTTGTCCTCTCTCTCAGGGGGGTGGACAGCTCCCTTTCTTTGTCCTCCTACCATTTGGCTGGTTTTCATATCCTTTCCTGAGTCACCTTTTTGGCTACCTTTTGTCACCTTTCAGCCATCTATGTCTCTACAATCGCTCACATGTGTTAATCCCAGGATATGTTGCCGGCTGAAATGGAAAGAATTAGGATCCAGGAGGCAGGGGTCCTCAACTCTGGGGGCACATTAGAATCACCTGGGAACATTGAAGAAGTACCAGTTCCCAGGTCCAATCCCAGAGATCCTGATTCAATTGGTCTTTGTTAGGGCCCAGGAAACTATGTTTTAAAGCTCTCTGGGTTGTTCCAATATATATACAGTGTTGAAACCCAGCGCCTTGGGCAAAGGCAAACAATAAAGAAGTAACACAAAAGAAATTACAAAATGTAACAAATGCCCTATGAAAGAAACAGCAAGGTTCAGGGCACACTAATTGCCCTTTCTCACCCACATTCCCAGGTCCCAAGTCTTTCAGTCCCTCACTTTTGCATGTCTCTCCTACCTCCTACCGCGGATGGGGCTTTTGTACAAGTTGTTCCTCTCTGCACAGCACCCTTCTCTCTCCTCTTCACTGCTTAACTCCAGCTCATTCTTCCAACTCATCCTAGCCTAAGTGGTTCTTCTGCTGAAAAGCATGAAGGTCACAGTATCCAGTTAGTTGTGGCATTGGCACATGTCACTGATGCAACCTCACATGCATTTGTGATTATGTACTATACCTCTCCCACTATGCTTTCTGTAAGCTTCATGAGGAATGTTTTATTATCCACCATATCCCCAGTGCGTAGCACAATGCATATAGTAAGGGCTCAACAAATATTTGTGGGTGTGCATGAATACTGGTCAGGGAGGGTTTTGCATTTCAGCTGAGACCTGAAGAATTAGAGGAGAGACCAGACGGTAGGATAGGTGCCAGGGCCCCGAGGAAGCGACCGGCCTGTGTAGCCAACGAGTGGGAGTGAGGGAGAGCGCGGCCGGACGGGTGGTCGGGGAGGTGCCGGGCTCTGTAACGTGGCTCGGTGAGCTGTGCAGGGTCGGCCAGGCGGAGGCCGTCACCTCTCCTCTCCATCTCCCCTCTCCAGAGGCGGCGTCCCGGGAGCTGGAGAGCAAGTGCCGCGCACTGGAGTCGCAGCTGGCGGCGCGGGCGGCCGCCAACGCCGAGCTGCGGCGGGAGGTGGCGCAGCGCGAGGCGCTGGTGTCTGCGCTGCGCTGCAGCCTGCGCACGGAGGAGCGCCGCTTCCTGGAGGAGCTGCGGCGCCGCAGCCACCGCGCCACGGTGCTGGGCACCGAGCTGCAGAAGCACACCGAGGCGGCCGCCTACCTCTCCTGTCAGCTGCACGCGGCGCGCCAGAGACTGCAGACTCCGCGCCCGGGCCCCGCCGCCGCCGCCGCCGCCACCGAGCCCCGGCCCCGCCGGCGCGCACAGCGGGCCCGCCGGCCGCCCGCCGCCGAGGCCGCCGCCAAGGGCCCGGGCCGGGACTGGGCCGCCTGGGACCGCGCGGCCCGCGCCCTGGACGACATCGACCCCATGCCCGATCCCGCGCTCTTCCTCTACGCCCGGAGGCCCCCGCGGCCCAGCGGCCGCAGCCCGCGCCAGCCGCCTCCCCAGGAGCCCCCGGACCGAGCCGGCCCGCCGGCCGCGCCCAACCCGCCCAGCGCGCCCGGGGAGCCGGAATAGGCGCGGGGCTGCGGGGTGGGGAGTGGGGAAGGCCGGCCCGGCCTCCGGCTAGGGACGCAGCTCGGGCCGCGCACGCACGTCCCGGGGGCCGCGGGAGCCGGCGCTCCTCCTGGGAGCGGACGGAGGCGGCCCCAGCTCCCCTAGCCCGCCCAACCTCCCCCGCCTTTTGTATTGTCCTCCCCCGAGGGAGCTCCTCCGCGGGGCTGCGAGAGTGCACCTTTTTTGTGGAGAGGGCTTGGTGTACGGATGCTGATCAGTTCTCCACCCTGTTGCAGGGAGGGGAGGGGGCGGAGGTCACGCCCTGCCCCGGGAAAGCTGACAATCGTTGGACGGGAGGGGGAAGGCTGGGATGGCCTACAAAAGGAACGCAGTGGCACTTAGCACCCCTAGGCCTCCCAGCTCCCCCGTCGGGCCTCCCCCAGCCCCGCACGGCTGCCCTGCCCGCCAAGCCTTCCTTCGAGGGGAGGCTCGAGCTAGGGGCTAGCGGCTGGACCTTTTTCCTCTGATGCCGCTTCTCCTACCCCTACCCTGCTGATAGGTCCTTACCGGTGAGCACCCAACACTTTAGAGGCATTTCCTGCCAGAGCCCCTGGTAGGGAAATTGTGACGTGATGGAAGTTTGAACTTCTGGAAGGTAGCACCCATAGACCCTTGGAGAGGAGTACAGAACGGGTTTGGTGACAGAACCTGGTCTAGAGCTGTCTCCAGTTCAGTCCTTTCCCAGGATGCTCATCTAATATTTAGACCCCGGAGCTGCGCTAGGGAAGCGAGGGGGACACTCCTGAGTCCCCTACGGACATACGGACATACGGACATACGTACGGCTGTGGAAGGAAGGGCACAAAAGGCCGTCCCCTTCCGGATGCAGCTGGGAACCTGAAGGCTGCCTTGGGAGCTTTCCTAGTCCTGTTTATTGGTGCTAATTTTGCCCAGCTGCACCCAGAGCCGGGAAGAAGGGCCGGGTTCTTGGAAGTGGATGTAGTTGAGAGAGGTTTGAGTTTGCTGGGGTGGGGGGAAGGTAGGAGCACAGGTTGGTCCCCTCTAGGGATGCCCCTGATCCTACCAGAACTGACAGTGGCCGGGTGCATCTGTCTAGGATAGCCAGTAGTGAAATGGCAAATGAGACACCCCACATCCTAACTACTTGCCCCCAGCTCCCCTCTCCTGACCAAAGGCAGGAAGTGCAGTTCTGGTCTAGTGTGGCCCCCACCCCAAGCCCAACCCCTAGAAAGACAAACCCCTAGAGCCCCTTCCCCCATGCCATGCCTCCTCTGATGGTCCTAAGTGCCTGTGAGGTCTTCCAGGGGCTGCTGAGGGAGGGTGGGGGGCAGGGAGAAGCCCTTACCTCTGTCACAAGTAGCGCGTCCTGGCAGATCCTGTCCTGACTGAGGCTGAGCATTCTGTGTGTCACCCAGGATCTGGGAGTTGAGCAGAGCCAGTCTCCAGGGGTGGTGAACCCTTCTTCCATCACCGTCCCTGTGATGAACAGGGGGAACCCCCAATCCTGTCCTCTTTCACTATGTTGGAGGGAGTGGGAAATCCCCAAGAATCAAAACCAGTGAGCACACTCTGGGCTCCCACAAATATGCTGTCCTTTCCCAGCTGATTGCACTCAGGACTGCTGAGACTGCGCAATAACTGGGCCTCATCCGGGCGTCCAGCCCCTGGAATGCAGATGCCCAAGGTGTGGATGCCCTTAGGACAGACAGGACAGACAGTGCTCTCTCTCACTCAGTCTCCGTTGGGCCACAGTGTTGGCCTGGAGTCCTTGCCCTGCCCTGGCCTCTTACCCTTCTCTCCTGCCCCATGGTTGTGCCTCTGCCCTCCGTGTCCCCCCTCAAGTGTGTGTGACTCACTGTACCCCTGGTCCCGTTGCCTCCCTTTCAGAGGTGCCTGTGTGAGGAGGCCTCTCTCCTCTCTTGGCTGCACTCTCCTGAAGGGACCCAAAGGACTGTGGGAAGGAGGGAAAGGGTGTCTTTCTAGAGCAACCCACCTAGATCCTGAGCTTCCACAATCACACTTTTGGGGTAAACAGGGTGACTTTGTTATGTTGATTCTTCTACAGAGATGGTGAAGTACTTTATCCACCCCACCCCCACCCCCCCACCCCCCCCCCCCCCCCCCCCCCCCCGCCCACCTACTAAAAGCCATAGCTATGCCTGCCTGGCCTCCCCCAGCTCTATAGCAATAGCCCTTCCCCTTCCCTCCTGGGTACCCAGGGTGTCTAGCCAGGGGGCCTCCACCACACCCCTCCCCCAGGGAGCCTCCGGCAGCTTGTCTGCCTCTCCCCAAGTAACCCCATCAGCACCTCCAAATTCCTGTCCCTCTTCTAGCAACCAGAGATAATGACAATTATTTGTGGGGTGCTTGGAGATCCCCCAGATGAAAGGTTCTGAGTGCTGGCTGACTTGCTGACTCTCACCTGAGGTGTTGAGGGTCTGGGAAAGGAAATAAGCCCTCCTCCTCCACTTAGCAAGCTGGGGGGAGGGGCTGAGGGCTGAGGCAGATGGAGGGTTCCAATTTTAACCAATTCCTCTTCCCCATTCTTCTAGAAATAACGGACTGAGGACTTCCCTCTATCCACCTGCCCCACGTGCAGCAGAATGGGACTGGGAGTCAGTAGCCTGCCCTTGGCCTAGGAGCCCCAAATTCTTTAGCCTCCAGCTCTCTCCCTCTCCTAGCCTGGGGGACCCACACTGCCAAAGGAAAGACCGCTTCCCATGAGCCCCTGGAATGTGTGGGTGACTAGAAGGGAAAGGATCGTGTCTCCTCCCCGCTCCACTCTTCTCTGCAGCACCATGAGTCCCCACTGGGGAGGGGCATGCTGACAAGAACACTCAGGGCCCCCCCCCCCCCGCCCCCGCCTCGAGGTGGAGTTCCAGCCACACACCAAGTATGGATAGACCCAGGAAGGAGAGCTGCAAGTGGGGACCCCTCCCTGTTCTGGAAGCCAGCCAGGGACAAGTGGCCAATGCAACATGAGACTCTATACCCCTGCCCCCCATATCCCACCCACAATGGCCTGCAGATTGGGGGACCACTCCAGGGCTGAAATGGGGTAGCCCTTCCCCAAGCCAGAAGCAGAGTAGAGGTCTCCCCATGGAGAAGAGGGAGGCCAGGAGGGTGTGGAACAGCATCTCCTTAGTGCAAAGAGCTGGGGATCTCTAAGCACCCTCTCCCTGAGGTGCCAGCCTTGAATAGGGACATGCAGGGCTTCCACACCACCTGGCAGGAGCCCCATTGGTGGGGCAGAGGGATCCTGCTCTAAATTCTCTGTTGGCTGCGCTTTTTAATCCAATGCTTTTCAGAGTGTATTCACTCACCTACAGAAATAGAGCCCTGTGCTTTAGGGGTGACTGTCATATGCCTTATTCTTAATAAAATATCTGAAAAACACACACGTCAGACCTCTTCTCTGTGGGCACTCTGCCCTACCCGACCTCTGTTCCTGCAGGAGTGGGAGAGGATGTGGAGGACATGGTGGTTTCGGAGGCCGCCTGTGGGTTAGGTGAAGTCTGGGAGCTGAGACTTTGAGTCTTCTCACTGGATATTCCTCACAGGCATAAGGCACTCATCTGAGGCGTCCCAATGCTCAGGCTAGCCCTGTCCCTCTCCCCATGGCACCCCAAACCGAATGAACAAATGAGACCTTAGATCTGAAGCTTCTGACTAGCGTTGGGAGAGAGAAACCGGAAGGACTCCAGGCCTGGAATTGCCCAATGTCTTGGCAGGGAAGAGTCCTGCGGTTCTGGCATCTTTGGCCACGCTGGTTCCCCTTTCCTGACACCCACGCCCATCTGATCCGGCTGCAAGAAGCCCAGCATCCAGAGATGAGCCCTATTCTTATCTTCCACTAATGAGGGTTATCCTGAGACTGCATTCCGGGAGCTCAGCACACCCAGCACCCACAAGGATTTAAGCCCGAGTGTTTTCCGTATGGGTCTATGTTGTGGAGAAAAAGCAGCAGCTCTACATTCGGGGAATTCGGGGAAAATACTGGTTTGCCTGCAACCCTTCTGATAATAGGACCCATTGCTTCCTTTTGGGGAACTGCTCTCCTGCTATCTCTGATCCCCGTGTTGGGGAGGGGGCGGGTGCTGACTCTACCCACGTGACCCAGGTAAAGTAAGGCACACTGATTGGTTTGGAGATGGGCTCGTGACTCAGTATGAGCCAATGAGACTCAATCTCAGGACTTCCGCTGGAGCCATTCATTCAACACACCAAGTTAGATGCTAGGGATCCATCAGTGAACAAAACGGGACTATAGGGAAATAGACACGCGAGTGGCTAAACGGCGGAATATCCGCCTGGAGGTCTGGCGTGTTGTTTGCTATCGCAAGGGATAAGGGTGCCTGAATATGAAGCTTTCATACCAGAAGCAGAAGCAGGAGAGATGGAGACAATTCCCGACAATTAAGCTGCTGGATCCAGCTATGCCTTGATCCCACGTACCTGTGCCCTTGTCAGTTATATTGACCAATAAACCCCTCCTCCTCCCGTACTTCCCCCCCCCCCACTTTTGTTTTTAAGTGGTCAGCATTAATTTGTACATTTTTTAACTTTATTTTTTTGAGCTAGTTTTAAAAAAATATTTATTTATTCAGGGGGAGAACGCAAGCAGGGGAGGGGCAGAGAGAAGGGAACAATGGATCCTAAGAGGGCTCTGCGCTGACAGGCTGACAGCAGAAAAACCTATATGGGGCTCAAACTCATGAAACCCGAGATCATGACCTGAGCCTAAGTTGGACCTTCAACCGACTGAGCCACCTAGGTGCCTGGAGCTAGTTTTAGACTTAGAGAAAAGTTGCAAAAATAATACAGAGTTCCTGTATACCCTTTATCCAGCTTCCCCTAATATTAACATTTTACTTTATCATAGTACAATTAAAACCAAGAAATTGACATTGGTACATGATTAGTAAGACCACAGACTTTAGGGGTGCCTGGGTGGCTCAGTTGGTTGAGTGTCTGACTTCGGCTGGGGTCATGGTCTCCTGGCTCATGGGTTAGAGCCCCCAGTGGGGCTCTGTGCTGACAGCTCAGAGCCTGGAGCCCTCTTCAGATTCTGTGTCTTCTCTCTCTCTCTCCCTCTGCCCCTCCCCCACTTGCACTCTGTCTCTCTCTCTCCCTCTCTCTCTCTCTCTCTCAAAAATAAATAAAAACATTTAAAAAAGAAAAAAGAAAAAGACCACAGACCTTATTTGGATTTCACCAATTTTTTCACCAGTGCCCAGTTCCAAGTTTTCTTTTCTTTTCTTTCTTTTTTTTTTTTTAAGTTTATTTATTTACTTTGAGAAAGTGAGCAAGCTGGGGAGGGGCAGAGAGAGGGAGAGAATTCCAAGCAGTCTCCACACTGCCAGCATAGAGCCCAATGTGGGGCTTGAACTCACAACCTGAGAGATCATGACCTGAGCCAAAATCTAGAGTCAGATGCTTAACCAACTAAGCCATCCAGGAGCCCCTGTTCCAGGTGTTCTATCCAGGATCCCATTGCATTTAGTTGCCTTTCCTTAGTCTCCTCAATCTGTGACATACTTTTATCCTTGTTTATTTATTTTTAAATGTTTATTTATTTATTTTGGAGAGAAAGAGTGAACACAAGTGGGGGAGAGGCAGAGAGGGGGAGACACAGAATCCAAAGCAGGCTCCGGGCTCTGAGCTGTCAGCACAGAGCCCCACACAGGGCTTGAACTCACAGACCACAAGATCATGACTTGAGCCAAAGTCCAACACTCAGTCGACTGAGCCACCCAGGGGCCCCTGTGGCATGCTTTTTAAAGCCATTTTGAGTGTGGTTTCACTGGCTTGTTAGCCCCAAAAGTAAGAACAAATAATAAGTGTGGGGGTGGGGGTGGGGGGATAGGTGGACCACAGTCAATAAATTACATGAATAAAATATTTGTAGAGCTCTAGGGAGGGGGTAACCATTTCCAGCTGAGACCATAAAGGAGTTTGACAGAAACAGTGATATCTGAGCTTGACTGTAGACCTGGGATGGCTTCCACATCTGGCCTATGACACTCTTCCCAGGGAAGTTGGCATAAAGAAAAGATAAATGACTTACTCAAGGTAAGTAAGGAGGTTGCAGTGAAGGAGTCAGGGCTGGAGCTAGACTTGAAGTCACATGTATTGATTCCTACTCAGTGTGTCCATATGGAGCAGGCAGGCATGGGGCCTGGGCTGCCCCATTACAGTTCCTTGCTCTAGCCTCTGGGGGATCAGATTTGAACTCAGGATGGGCTAGGACCAGACCTGTAGCGGTTCCCATTCTGAGAAGTGTGGCCCAGGTGTCTGCTGGTCTATTGCCTTTTATGAGAAGGAAAGCCCAGCCCTAGATAAGCATTTACCCAGGACTCTGGGGTCCCGTGTTCAATTCGAGAAAAAGGAGAGAAGGAGAAGAGAGAGAAGGAATTGGCCTTAGGGTCCCCTCACAAACCTCTGAGGGAATCTCGGCTGACCCTAGCCCAGAGAGATGGACTGTGCGATGTTTTCGCCAGATAAGTCAGAGATTATGCATGCAAACCCCTCATTTTACACATGGAGGACTAAGCCCAGGGCATCTCTATGACTGTCATCCCCTCCCTCCTGCCAGTTCGGCCCACACAGATTTGGGGTGGAAGAAGGTGAAGCATTTCCTCCCTATGGGTCACTAGAGTCAAGCCAGTGAGGTAGAGGACTCTCTCCTGCAATCCAGGAGTTTGGGTTCCTGCTCACCTCTCCAACCTGCTGGGAACTCTGAAAAGGAGAAGGGAAATAGGAATGCCCAGCCGAGTGGGTGTATCCATCATCACACTAATTAGGGAGGTGGGAGGCTTTAGGCAAGCTCATTATGCAGTCTAGGTCTCAGTCTTGATAAACCTCCCTTCATACTTAGCATCTTTACTCAGGAGTGTCACCCAGGCAGCCCTGAGGATGGGGACTATGTAACAGAAGCCTGCTAGGGAAAGGGGCAGGGGATCCGTGGAAGCTAAGTTGCACGTTCTTAGGCTGCTGAGACTGGTTAGTGATTAGGCCCATGGACACGTTGGTCACTAGCACCCATGCTGACCAGTAGGCACTCAGCTCCTGACCATGGAGAGGATGGTAGAGGAAGGCTAGGGCATGGTACAGGCTGATACATCTCCAAGGCTCAGCCTGGGTCTCAGCCAGGTATTGTGGGAATGATCTGAAGCTCTGGATAAAAAAGTCAAAGCATACAGTTTGCAAAAGGGATGTCAGACATTACAAGGAAAACCCACATATTATTAACAATGATGGGGGGCGTCAAAGGTGAGCCCCTGGGTTGCTAGCGACATTCTGTCCTCAGCGTCCTGTGGAGCCCTCACAAAGGACTGCTTAGTGCTCTCTACACCCAACTCATTCATTCAACCAGCAAATGTGCATTAAGCACCTACGCTGCACCAGGCTTTGGGAAGATGCTGGAGATGCCTAGATAAATAAGGCATGGTCTTGCTTTTAAGAAGTCCCCCAGTCTAGCCGCTGGATGCCTCACCTGAGAGCCAGACATGCAAGCTTGGCCAAGACAGTCTCGGTTTATGCTGCTTATCCCAATGCCATTATCAATAGTGTCCACTTTCGCTCTCAAAAGTGTCCTGGTTTGGAGAATAAATTACATGGTCACCTTAACCACAACATAATGTATAGGCACTGGTGGAAACAGTTGTGGAAAGTGGCGGGAGTAGTTGCTGTAAAGACCATGATGAAGAGGGGCGCCTGGTTGGTTCACTTGGTTAAGGAGCCGACTCTTGAGTTCAGCTCAGGTCATGTTCTCACAGTTCTTTTTTTTTTTTTTTTTTTTAATTTTTTTTTTAACCTTTATTTATTTTTGAGACAGAGAGAGACGGAGCATGAATGGGGGAGGGGCAGAGAGAGAAGGAGACACAGAATCGGAAGCACGCTCCAGGCTCTGAGCCATCAGTGCAGAGCCCGACGCAGGGCTTGAACTCACGGACCGCGAGATCGTGACCTGAGCTGAAGTTGGACGCTTAACTAACTGAGCCACCCAGGCGTCCCAATGTTCTCACAGTTCTTGAGCTCAAGCCCTGCGTCGAGCCTTGCAGCACCATCAGCACGGAGCCCGTTTGCAGTTTGCAATTCTCTCTCTCCCTCTCGCTCTGCTCCTCCCTCCCTCAAAATGAGTAAATATATATATTTTTAAAGACCATGATGAAGAGACATGGGTGGAGGCAACCCGAAAGCAAGAAGCTACTTAACATGTCATTGGAGGTTAGACCACTAGACTACCGAGAAAATGGCCAGAAGATGATGCTTTTTTGTGTGTATCTGTTTTCCTCTCATCAGGCTTACTCCTCCCAGCATTAAAATTGAGCTACGTTTCTGGTTATGAGTAACGTCACCAACATGGAAGGGGCTTCCACGTTCAGCTACACTGGACTAGGTACGGTTCTCCACATTCCTTGAACTTCATGGATACAAACAAAGTACCCATCAGCTGGGAGACTGGTTAAAAGAACATAATCGAGCCATAAAATGCAATGAAAAGGCTCTTTGTGTACTGATATAGAACAATCTCCAGAATGTATTGCTAAGTAAAAAAATCAGTGTAAAGAATAGCAGGTACGGGGGCACCTGGGTGGCTCAGTCTGTTGAGCGTCCGACTTCGGCTCAGGTCACGATCTCACAGTTTGTGAGTTCAGGCCCCACATCGGGCTCTGTGCTGACAGCTCACAGCCTGGAGCCTGCTTCGGATTCTGTGTCTTCCTCTCTCTCTGCCCCTCCCCTGCTCATGCGCGCATGCGTGCTTTCTCTCTCTCTCTCTCTCTCTCTCTCTCTCTCTGTCAAAAATAAATAAACATTAAAAAAAATAGCAGGAACAGAGTGTTACCATTTGTGTAATTAAAGTGAAAAAATATGTACACACACTCACACTCCTATATACAAAGAATATAAAAGAACTGGTAACCTTGGTGGTCTGGGGCAGGTGAGATTTTTACTGTATAACCTTTCGTACTTTTCGAAAAAATGTTTTATTTATTTTTGAGAGAGTGCAAACAGGGGAGGGACAGAGAGAGAGGATCTGAAGTGGGCTCTGCACAGACAGCAGCGAGCCCAATGTGGGGATCAAACTCACAAACCATGAGATCATAACCCAAGCCAAAGTCAGACACTCAACTGACTGAGCCACCCTGGTGCCTCTGTACTTCTTGAAATTTGAACCATGTGAATATGTTACCTATTTACAATTCTAAATAAAATAAAAGTGGGGACAAAATAAATAACCTGAGTGAATAAATTCCCAGAGTCCTTCCTTCTGTGTCTGCCCATATGATTCCTCTGACTTGCTTATTAAAACTCATCTTACCCTTTGAAACTCAGTTCAAAGCAGCCTCTTTCCAGAAGCCCTCCCTGACTGCCTTGCCTGCACAGTCAAAACAACCTTCTTTAAAGGCTTTTATTCTGCAATCTTGGACATGAAGCTGCTCTGTGCATCTCACTTCATCCACCAAATTGAAATTTCTCCTGGCAGTGACTGGCTCTGATTTTTTCTTTCTTTTTAATTTTTTAATATTTATTTATTTTTGATTTTTAAATTTATTTTTTTTCTCTTTAAGTTTATTTTTTTTTAACGTTTATTTATTTTTGAGACAGAGAGAGACAGAGCATGAACGGGGGAGGGGCAGAGAGAGAGGGAGACACAGAATCGGAAGCAGGCTCCAGGCTCTGAGCCATCAGCCCAGAGCCTGACGCGGGGCTCGAACTCACAGACCGCGAGATCGTGACCCGGGCTGAAGTCGGACGCTTAACCGACTGAGCAACCCAGGCGCCCCTTTAAATTTATTTTTGAGAGACGAGAGAGAGAGAGAGAGAGAGAGAGACAGAGACAGAGACAGAGACAGAGAGACAGAGAGAGACAGAGTGCAAACGGGGGGAGGGGCAGAGAGTGGGAGGTAGGATCTGAAGCAGGCTCCAGGCTCTGAGCTGTCAGCACAGAGCCCAACGTGGGGCTCAAGCTAACTGCAATACCATGACCTGAGCCTAAGTTGGACGCTTAACCGACTGAGCCACCCAGGTGCCCCAAAAGTTTATTTATTTTTGAGAGAGAGACAGAGACAGAGAGACAGAGTGTGAGTGGGGGAGGGGCAGAGCGAGAGAGGGAGACACAGAATCAAAAGCAGACTCTATCTAGGCCCTGAGCTGTCAGCACAGAGCCCAGGAGGGGCTTGAACTCATGAACCATGAAATCATGATCTGAGCCGAAGTCGGATGCTTAACCGATTGAGCGATCCAGGCACCCCTGGGTCTGATCATTTCTGATCTTCCTGAAGCACTGAGCTTTTGCAAGACTGAGTGAATCACAAGTGTTTTACACTACCCAACGTGCTTTGATGACCACTATCTCCTCACAACAGTTAGGTGAGAGGCTAGACAGATGGGTGTTTTTATTTGACAAATGAAGCTCCTGAGCTTCATTTACTGGGGTGAAAGTCAAGTGCTATGCTCAAGGTTACAAAAACGGACAAGGTAGAGGTGGCAGGAGGCAGATTTCCAATCTAATCAAGTAGTAGGTTCATACACCTTCCTGACTGCTGGCCTTCCTTGTACACCCAGTAGTCAGGTCTTGCTTTTATTTCCAGGCTTCTTGTGCGATGGTTCAAATGTATCTGCCCCGGTCTAGTTCGGCGCCCCCTCATCCCCCACACATCAGCTAGAGCATTTCTCACCTCCCTTCCTCCTGCTTAAATGCTTAAAGACTTTCACTAGCTCCTCTCCCCAGCACCTGTACTCCAGGACAAAGTCCACTTTTCTCTGCAATTTTTACGAGGCCCTAGGACCCGCCCTAGCCGGCCTCGGCAGCTTCAGCTTTCCAATTCCCATCAGATCCTGGCAACTGTCAGGAAATATGCCTTAAACACTTTCCAGGCCTGTGCGCGAAAGAAAGAAAGTCCCCACTCTCTCCACCTGGAGAATGTCAGCTCACTGGCAAGAGCTGGTAAAATGTCACCTGGGTAGCATTCTCTGACCTCACTCCTCAGTCTCCACCAAAACCCAACACCTAAACTAATGAAAGACTGTAAACAGTGTCTAGCCTGTAGATTTAGCCTGACCCAGCTCTGCTTCTTGCTCTCTGTGTGACCTTGGTCTCAGCTTCCTCCACTGCGAAATGGGTATAATGTACCAGCCTGCAAGTAAGGACTCATCTGGTGGGAGGTGTCGGAGGCCGCTGGTAGGGGGGAGCACGGTGTAGCTCAGGGCAAAGTTTGGCGGCTCCATTTCTGACACTGCTTACCTTTTAGTTGCCCTGCACCCCTTCTTCAGGAAGCTAGACCCACCCCAGCCCCACCCTTTTTCAAGCTTGGTGAGGAGGGCGCTGTGGGTCACCGCAGATTAGAGACCGCGTGGTCATTTGGCTGATTTGCAATAGGAAGCAGAGGGCCATTGGGGGAGGGGACGCTGAGCAATGGCAGTCCTAGAAGAGTCACTACCCAAGGTCAGGGCGCCCGCGGGACAGGCTGAGAACGGCAAGGACGTCTCTCCGCAGCCCCGCCTCTCAAGGGGGCCAGAAGCCTCTCAGTACCCTGAGTCACAGTGCGTTCCCTTTAAGGCGTTCGGGAAAGTCACCGCCTTGGTGGACGGCCAATGAGGCGCGGTGCGTTTTGTCCCTCGCGGGCTTCCGTGGGCCGGGCCGGGCGCGGGGGCGGGGCAGGGGAGCGGCGGTGGGGTCAAAGGCTACAACGCGCACCACGTGGGCCGGTGACTCCGTCCTTCCCGCAGCGGCCGCGGCGCGCAGGGCACTTGGGTTAGTGGCGCGGCGGGCGGCGCGGACAGCCAAGCCGGACGCCCGCTCCCGCCGCCATGGTCATCAAAACGGACGAGTTGCCGGTCGCCGCCCCGGCCGACGGCGCCCGGGAGCCCAGCTCGCAGGCCGGTGGCAAGGGGCGGCCGGGCGCGGCCGGTGAGCGAGGCCCGGGCCAGCGGACAGCTGGGCGGGGAGGCTGGACGGGACAGAGCGGGCGGGTGGGTTCGGGCTTTACGGGGACCGCCGCTTTCCCTCCTCCCCGGGCCGGGTTGCATCTCCCCGGGCCGCCCCCGCCCTGAAGGTCACCTTCACTGTCGCCCCCGGCTGCGGCCTGGGATTCGCACGTGGGGTCCCGGGGAGGACAGCGTTAGGGGGGACACGTGCGCGCACACGCGGTTTCGGGGTGCGCCGCCGCCGCAGACCGGTGGAATCGGTGCCCCACCCCCTCCGCGCGCGGGCATGGGGAACCCTCGGGGCTGGGGTCACTGACACTTGGCTCCGTCCGGCACCCCTCGCGTAAGGATCTCAAGCATAATGTACCAGCCTGGAAGTACACAGCGTTTCTGTACACAGGGCTGCAGCCCTGCGAGTAAGGCTCAACCTGGGACTTCCCAGGTTTGATCTGTAGGAAGAGCGCGAGCCGGGGGTGGGTGTGTATTGTGAGGGGGCTTCTCTAGTTCATTCCCAGAAACAATGCTTTAACCCCAGGTCTTCAGGCTCTGATGTCTTCCCTCTTCGGTGTTGGCGGGATCTGCAGACCTAAGGGTCTGCTTGCGTGGAGTCAAAGCCAAACTCCTTGGCAGGAGGAGGTGTTTGTGCCAGAACTTGATCATTAACCCGCCTTATTGCGAAAAGTGGATCAGCTCAGGATTGCTGTTTTTAAGGCAAAGGTCATTAGTGTGGAGTGGAGCTCCCAGCTGTCCCCCACGGGGGCTCTGTGGAGGTGGCTTTGGGAGTGGCTGCCGCTCTTCTCTGGTGGGTCCTGCTTCATCTATTTCTCCTGGGCTTCCTCTGTTCCTTCCATCATGTCTTAGACTCCAGCCTTGAGGCTGAAAGCCCTTTCCCAGGGCCTCAGTTGTCATCTCCAAATCATCCTCAGGGCCTCGGGGCTGGGCTGTGGTCCTTCTCTCCCCTGGATGGTGGTGGGAATGTAGAACTACCCCTGTCTTCCACTCCCCCCAACTCTTCTCAGCAGGACTTGTCATCTTCAGCTCCCTTCCTAACTTCAGTGAGTCAGGATGGGAACAGTATTAAGTAGGCTCTCTGACCCTGTCACAGCATAGTTACCTTGTATTGGGGGTAGGTACTGTAGCAGCTTTGCTGATTGCTTAGATGAGGCCAGGGTTTGGGCAGAACAGCAGATGCTGATGACTCCAACCTGCCAGGCTGTAATCTGATGTGGCTGTGAATCAGTGGGGCAGGCCAGATAAGCGGAGGTCCGGTCTGGCAGATTTCCCTCCTAGCAAAGAGACCTGAAGAGATAAAGTGACTAGCCCAAGGTCACACAGTGCTTTAGCTGTGGGGGGCATTTGGATTTCTAGCTTATGGTTGACATGCCAAGGCTTCCCTGATCTATCCCAGAGGAAGCCGGGACAGGCATGTTGGTTTGGATTATATGCTGAGAACATGGGGACTGAAGAGGGGAGAGTCTGCCGGAGGATTTCTCCGAGGGCTTGTGTAAAAAAGCCCCATCTCCACTATGTGCTGAGAGGCTCTGTCTGGGGCAACCTGGGTCAGGGGAAGGGCACAGCTGTTCATTTTCTGGAAACTGGGAGCATGATAGTGGTGGGACATTGGCTCCTTATGTCTCTGGGAAGCTAGGATAGATAATTAGAATTTGAATTACAGCCGGCCTGAAGCTATTCAAAGAAGTAGGGTGGCCTTAAATGGAGACCCCCCCCCAACCCCCCAGCAGGCTCCCATCCAGGCTTCTGACCCTTAGGACCCAGCTGTGGAAGGCTCTCCAGTCCCTTTGAGGAGGTAATCAAGGCCTTTTGGGGTGGGGGGCAAGGGTCAGTTACCTTCTTGGGAATAAAGCTGCTTTTAGGGGTTAAGAGAACAGGCAGGTTTTTCAAGTTCACAGTGGTGTGTCAAGTTCCTTCTGCCTAGGGGAGGGTTCCTTGGAGTTGAGGCCCAGACAGAGAAGGGGGCTGGCAGACTGGGGAGGAGCTTGAAGGCTTAAGGGGAGCTCCCTGACAGAATCCTAAAGCTCTTGATTTGGGGAGGTCTGAGTAGACTGGCTTGAGGATCACTTAACTATCTCCAGACCTTGCAGACATGTCTCTGGCCTGGGGGGAGAGAAGGAGACAGATGCCCATATCATCAGGGTCTTCTGCAGGCTGCCTGCCAACCCCTACCCTTTCCTTTGAAGCCCTGTTCCCTGGGAGGGGGTGATGTGTCTTTCCGGGCCTTACTTCCTGCTGGAGCCTCACCTGCTAAGGCCTTGACTGGGGCGGGGCCTGGCTCTGGCACAGTCTACTGAGTGAGGCCATGCCAGGCTGGGGAAGACACAGAGGCCACCTGGGATGGCCTAAGTTTCTTTTCTAACTCCTCCTTTCTGCTGCTCATGGGGTCTCTGCTCCCAGGCCAGGACAGGGGTACACTTTATCTCCACATTCTGACCCAGTCAGTGAGAACTAGAGGTGTGTATATGCAGTGTGCAACTTGGGCCACCCCTTCCCATTCTGCAGAGAACCATCTTTTGTCCTTTCCCGAAGGCCCAGATCCTCAGGGCAGCCCCCTGGGATATGAGAGGAGGGGATGTAGAGGGTTGGAAGGGTGCTGTGGCTGGGGATCGATCTGCCTCCTGGACTAAGCCCTGAGGCCTGGAGGAGGAAGGGGTACTGTGTACCCAGTGGGTGCTGCAGCCTTAAGGAGTGGCACTCAGAGGCATGGGTTTGGGCATGTGACAGACCTCTTTTTTCTTGACCTGGCTTGGCTGCCTGTTGACTCCGGGTCTTGGGGCAGCTTGCTTCCTAGCCTTCTGGAGCCTCAGTTTCCTCAAGTGAGATGAGCTGGTTGAGCTGATTGAGGGACTTGCTGTGGGATGGGCCTAGAGTGAGCACTGACTTTCTGGGAACCAGAATGGAAATGGTTGTTGTTGCTACTCGGAGGTCATTGCCAGGCTGCTCTGCCCCACCCCCTTTTCCAGAGGGTTAGGGTGTGATTCGGAAGAGGGCAGGATAAGAGGGGCTCTGCCTGGGCCTGGCCCTTCTTACCATCTGGCCAGTGTGTGTAGGCCTTTGTGGGGCCTGTGGAGAGGCTGAGGACCTGCTGTGTGCCTGGCCATCAGGGCTGCCTGGGACAGGACTGGACTGGAGGGGAGGGGGCCTGGAGTGAGCCTGGCTCCCCGCCCCCACTCTGGTTAGTATGGATGCCGGAGCAGTGCTGGCTGGGCCCTGGCAACAAGTCAGAGGCCCTGGGAAGGCGCCCTGGCGAGGCTGGGCATGTTCCTTCTCCACAGCCGAACAGCCTTCGGCCTCTTGCTGCCAGCTCTGTTTTCCCTGAGGGAGAGACTTGGTTTTCTCCTGGCAGCGCAGGGGCTGCTGGGAAGGGAAGACAGAGCCTGCCAGCTCCGTGGTGGAGCTGGAGGCCCGGGGCACGGGTGCAGTTGTCCTCTGGGAGATTGAGGGCCCATCCCCCCTCCCACTAGAACCTGTGACTGTCAGAAAGAGGAGAGCGGCCAGGTCACCTGCAGGGGGCAGCATGAGCCAGAAGCCTCAGCCAGCCACTTGACCCAGGAGGCAAGGTGCTCAGAGTCTGTGACTGGTGGACGGGGTGGCCACTTCATGGCCTGGGCCTGGGTCTGCACCAGCTGTTGCCGGCAGCTGGCTGAAGCGGTCCTGCCCACCTCCACTGGGGTTGGGGCCGAGGAGAGGACCCCTTTGCTGGGCCTTGCCCCTGCCAGCCTGTCCCCAGGGCCCTCAATCCTGAGAGGCCCAGGTACCCCAAGCTGGGCTGGGTTCTCCTGCCCCCCTAATGGCTTCGCTAGCAGCGACCCCCTTTTTGGTGGGTACAAGGAAATAGGCCTGAGCACTGGTAGCAGCTCCACCTGGGGTCCTGGAGCCACTGGGGCCTCCTGGCCCACAGCTGTCCTTCTGGCCGACCTTGAGCAGGATGCGAAGCAGGGGGAGTGTGCCCTTCCCAGGGCTGCCCCAGCAGGCCTGGCCCCACTGAAACCCGAAGCCGGCCAGAGCTCCAGCCCTGGGCTGACCAGCTGCATGGGGGCGAGGATAGTGGCAGAGGCCAGAACAGGGGACTCAGGCAGTGCCGAGCCTGAGCTGGAGAGCTGGCTGCCTCGCTGCCATGGTGGTCCCGAGACTCCAGAGCCCAGGAGAGAGCAGCCTCCAACTGGACCAGGTGGGCTGTGGGGGGCAGCAAGCCAGGTGGTCAGCCTGTTGTGGAGGTATCACTTGGCCTTAATCCAGTGGTAGGGAGACCTTCAGGGTTTCTCAGAGGAAGGAGGAGGGGAATGGAGGCTACTGGGAACCAGCCATGGTCCTTTGAAATCTGGTAGGGGATTGGGTACTCCTGGGACGTAACCTGGTGCTGAGGTACCTTCTGGGCAGGCAGGCTCCCGGTCCAAGGCGAGAGGGGTGGGAGCTGTGGCCACCTTTGCCTTTCTTCCCTGTCCCCCTTTCCCATCCCTCTTAGCCCAGACTCGGAGTGCAGGCTGCCTGTCTGGGGCCGGGTATCTGACTTCTCGCTTCTGGGGTCTTAGACCTCAAAACTGCTGTACCGTGCTGGGGGGAGCCCTTCTTGCATCTGCTCCTATTCCAGGAGCTTTCCCACAGCAATGTCTTTCTCAAGGACCCAGTTAGGGGAAGTGCCTCATATCTGCCATTCCTCTTGCTGCCTTTTGGAAGCTGACCAAGCACCGCCCTTCTCCCCACCCTCCTGCTTGTTTGTCATAGAGTTAGCCTGATTCTCCCTTTGGGGTGGCCGCTTCCTTTAGGGGCTTGGGGTAGCACTGCCTGGGGCTGCGGGCTCACTAGAGAGAGGTCCTTGTGTGTCCTTGTGGTTTTCCAGAATTTTCCTTCCGGTCTGGAGGGGTGTGCTGTGGACAGGGACGGGGGCGATAACAGGCCTTGAAAATCCACAGTGGCCATGATTGAGGGCAGTGTGTTGGCATGGTGGTGTGGGCTCTTGACGGGGGATCTGGGGTCCACTGTTGACCTTGGACAAGCCTCTGAACTTTCCTGGGCCTCAGACACCCTTATTTGGGGAGAGGAGGAGGGAGCTATATCTCAGCTCCTGGCGGTCCTGTTTATCACTAAGCTGAGGGGACACGGGGAAGAGGGAGTGGCTTCTCTGCACGTCCCCGTGGTGTACCCTTCTCTGCTGGGCTTATCTCCTTTCCTGAGGCCCCTGGCTCCACGTTTATGGTGGGTCTGGGTAGGGCCCACATAGGTCTGGGGAGAAGGCACCTCCTAACAGTAGGGCGGAAGAGGTGGGAGCAGAGCTGGGTGAGCTGACCTGTCTGGAGCTCTCAGACAAGCAAGGGGCCTGTTTGGTTTCCAGGCAGACCCTCGTGGAAAGGCCCCAGGGCCAAATGGGTATCCAGGCAGGCTTGTGTTTTGCCGGAGTGTTTGTGAGGAGGTCCTTGCTCCCCAGGGCAGGGAGGGAGCTCTCCTTTATTCCCTTTAGTGTCTGGGCAGAAAGGGAAGGTTTTGTTCCCTGCTTTCTTCTCTTCCCCACAGCTTGTGAATTGGGTGGTGTTCACAAATACTGGACTTAACTCCACATTTGCGGTAATTAATTCATTAATTCAGTGCCTTTTTGTTGAGTGCAGGAAAGATGGAAGGAAGATAGAGCTGCGAGTATGAAGAGTCCCCCAGAATGTCATAGAACAGTGTTCTGGGAGGTGTCACCATGTCTCTGGAGCAGTGAGGAGGCAGTACTCCTGTTGTCAGGGATCATTTGGGCAGGCTTTAGAGAAGGGGGTTTATTTCACCTGGGCCTTGATAGATGAGTAGGAGTTTGCCCGCTGGAGTGGTATACTGAGGGCAGTGTAAACTACACAAAAGCACAGAGGTGGGAGGGAAGATGTGTATCCTGCATGTCAGGCTTCCTGGTAGTTTGGTGTATCTCAGACCTTGACAAGGAGAGCGGCAAGAGTTGAGATGTACCTCAGGCTGCCTGAGAGCTTTGGCCTAAGAAGCTTGGATCTGGTTAGCAGTGGGTTCTGAGTGGTGACTTGAAATAGGGGATAGTGGCCTGTATTGGGGCCATGGCCTGCTTGGAGATTAGGTTGGGTGACTGGGGGTGGAGGGGCTTTCACCAAGCAGAGGCCAGCTTGTGGAGGAAGGTGAATTCCATGTCAACAGGATGAGTCTTTGGTGATGCCTAAGGGATGGCCACATGTTGAAAAGCTTGAGCGAGGCCTGGATTGGCCAGGTTAGCTGCATGATGGGAGGGCATTGGAAGTCCTGGGAGATCAGGTGGGATGAGGAGAGGCTGGGGCCCCGGGATGCCCACAGCCTGGGCTACCGGAAGGGGATGGAGCTGGAGAGCAAAGAACATGCGAACAGTGGCTACCAGGGAAGGGGAGGAGAGAGTGAGCCATGGTGGGTGTCGCTGAGAAGTCCGACACCTCAAGGCCAGAGAAGACAGTTGGGTTTGGCCCTTGGGGTGGCTTTAGGGAGACTGATTTGGGTGGGTGTGCTCAGATGGAAGCCAGACTGGAGGACTGAGGAGCAGATGGCAAGGGAGGGCCCACCATGTGGAAGGGAGAAGGCAGCGTCCTACAGGTGGCCAGGGTTGAGGGAGAGTTGTGTGCCCAGTGTGAATGGGACTGTGGAGTCCGGGGTGGGGCTGACTGAGTCTTGGGAGGAAATGCGGATGCCATTCTCTAGGGGCCGCGTCCACCCAGGTGGATGAGGCCGACGGCCCCACTTGATTCAGCTCCTTTCTTGTTACCCGCAGCGCTGCCATCAGTCGTGCTACTGAATGGAGACTGTCCAGAGAGCCTAAAAAGGGAAGAAAGGGCTACTGAGCCGCCCAGGGAAAATGGTCTGGATGAATCCGAGCCAGGAGAGGAAACGACTGGACAGGAGGTCATTGTCATTCAGGACACAGGCTTTTCTGTGAAGATCCTGGCACCTGGGATTGAGCCCTTCTCTTTACAGGTAAGTGGAGGAGGGTGCTGGGGACCAGAGCATGAGCCTGTTAGGATAAGGCTGGAAAGGCATGCCTGGTCATCACTTGTCCTAGCCTCATACTGTAGGGAAAGCGGTATGTCCTCACCAGGGTGGCTGGGGCCTTTTGCCTGGTAGGTGTCCCCCCAGGAGATGGTACAGGAGATCCACCAGGTACTCATGGACCGTGAAGACACGTGTCACCGCACCTGCTTCTCGCTGCACCTGGATGGCAACATGCTGGACCACTTCTCAGAGCTGCGCAGTGTCGAGGGGCTGCAGGAGGGCTCGGTGCTACGCGTGGTGGAAGGTTTGTCTGAAGTTGGGCAGCCTGCCAAGGGAGGGCGCACAGAGGTGGGGCTAGGTGGCACTCCACCCACCCCCACTGCTATCTCTGTGTCACAGATGAGTGCGTGGAGGCTCAGAACAGGGTGGACCTTGTGGAGGCAGGATTGGAGCCCAGGTCTGTTCCTCAGGCCTTCACACATGTGCCCTCCCACATTATCGGTTAAATATCAGAGTCATGATTTTTTTTTTTTTTAAAAATGGTACCAACCAAGGGCTTATAATCAGCCTAGTCAAATTCTATAGACAGAAAAGTTAAATCTCATAAGGAAACTAAAGTTTCACGGCTCCCAAGTAGACAAGTCAGGCCCAGTGTGGAGTGAGCAGCTGGTGTGGTGAGACTGGTTGGTTATAAAAGCTCCCATGAACTTGGGTCCCCAGGGGAGAAGTAGCTCAGGGGTTCTGGGCAGTGTGTGAGGTTGTTGCGAACACATATGGAAAAATGGAACCCAGCTGTGCCCAAACTTGATGAGGAACCCTCTCTTCTCCCCCAAAAGAGTCTCCATTAAAATTCACAAAGTATATACTGGGGGGCAGTGTTGTAGTTATGGGTCCTGGTAAGTCCTCGGGCCACCCCTGTGCAAGAGCTGCCCTGGAAGAATAGGTCTGAGGCTGCAGTGCAGGGCCCAACAGTTCCTTGGGCCTGCGTGCCTGTGACACTTGTGAACGAGAGCAGGGGCCTTTCGGTGAGCTCCCTGAGGCCTGGGTGTGCTTCCAGAGGCATTTCTTGTGCCCTTTGACAGAAGGTTCTTTGCAGACAAGGATCTCTGCCTGTTAGCAAGCAGGTGTGTGTGTGTGTGTGTGTGTGTGTGTGTGTGTGTGTGTGTGTGTTGAATCCAGAACTCCAGCTTAATGTGCTTATAATGGAATTTGTAAGTGGAGGCCTAAAATTTGAAAATCAAGACCATCGTGGAAGCACCATGGCAGACTTCTCTGTACTGGGTGGGTTGTTGCAGCGGCGAGCAAGGCCTGCCTCTCATCCTCCCAACAGAGCCATACACAGTACGTGAGGCCCGCATCCACGTGCGCCATGTCCGAGACCTGCTCAAGAGCCTGGACCCATCTGATGCCTTCAACGGGGTTGATTGCAACTCCTTGTCCTTCCTGAGCGTCTTTACCGATGGCGACCTGGGAGGTGCGGGAGGCATTGGGACTGGGGGTTGGGCAGAGGATCTTAGAGCAGATTGGCCAGGGGCTGGTGAAGGGGCCGTGGGCCGGGCCTTCCTAGCAGGAGGGGGCAGGGCTGGAGGCATCCAGACTGGGGCCATTTTAGGTGGGGAGATAGTTGGCCCCTGCGTGGCCCTGTGCTGACCACCAGCCTCGGGTCCCTTAGACAGCGGGAAGCGGAAGAAGGGCTTGGAGATGGACCCCATTGACTGCACACCACCTGAGTACATCCTTCCAGGGAGCCGGGAACGGCCGTTGTGTCCCCTGCAGCCCCAGAACCGTGACTGGAAGGTAGGACTCCAGAGCAGAGCCAGGGAGCAGCAGGTCTCTGGCTGGGCGGGAGCCACCTACCTGGAGGCCTGGCCTACTCATTCTTGGCCATGCTTGCAGCCTCTGCAGTGCCTGAAAGTTCTTACCATGAGTGGCTGGAACCCACCCCCTGGGAACCGCAAGATGCATGGGGACCTCATGTACCTGTTTGTGATCACAGCCGAGGACCGGCAAGTCAGCATCACGGCATCCACTCGGGGCTTTTACCTGAACCAGTGAGTCCCTGTTCAAGCCTGTTCCGGGTGTTTGGGCAGCCACCCAGGGTGTCCTGCGCAGCAATCACCCTCTTCCCACAGGTCCACGGCCTATCACTTCAATCCCAAGCCTGCCAGCCCCCGCTTCCTCAGCCATTCCCTAGTGGAGCTGCTCAACCAGATCAGCCCAACCTTCAAAAAAAACTTTGCCGTGCTGCAGAAGAAAAGGTGGTGTCTTTGCTCCGTCTCTGCCCCTTGCCTCACATCCCATGACGGGGTGGGGTGAGGCTACCAGCGTGAGCTCCATCGCTTCTGCCCCAAGAAGCCATGCCCTCAGCCCCCAGCACCCCAGAGCCTCCCTTCAGGGAGCTGTTAGCCGGGCCCCAAGATGGCAGCCCTAGGAGAGGTGCCCATTTGCTTCTGTTAGACTTTCCGGTGGGGGGGGTCTCGGTGCAAAGACACAAGAGCTGGTGGGGGCTTCAGAGAAGGAGGCTACGACAGGGCTCTGAGCTTGGCAGGCTTCCCCATCTCCCCCTCTCCCTGCCACAGGGTCCAGCGCCACCCATTCGAGAGGATTGCCACCCCGTTCCAGGTGTACAGCTGGACAGCGCCCCAGGCAGAGCACGCTATGGACTGCGTGCGTGCGGAGGACGCCTACACCTCCAGGCTGGGCTATGAGGAGCACATCCCTGGACAGGTGCCTGCAGCCTGGCCCTGCCTGCCCCGGGCTCTTCTCTCCTCTCCCCTGCTGGGGGCCAGGCTGGGTTCTGTGTGCCTCCCTGGAGGCTCCATCTACTTGTCTGTCTCGTTCACTTGGGAGCCTGTGAGGCTGTTCACGAGGAGGTGGAGGAAGGGGCGCCCACAGCGGGTCTTGGGGCTGGGGCTGAGCTGGCATCTCCGTCCCTTTGCAGACCCGGGACTGGAACGAGGAGCTGCAGACGACAAGGGAACTGCCCCGCAAGAACCTGCCTGAGCGGCTCCTTCGAGAAAGAGCTATATTCAAGGTGCCTACGGCTCTCGTGCCTGACTGGTAGCCTCAGGCCTGTTTGTTGCCTGCCGAGATGTCCAGACAGGGTGCCTTGCAGGGCGTTGGCTAACTTCTCGCCTCCGGCAGAGCAGGCTACCCCAGTTCTGATTTTTGGCCTCTGTGACACTTGGGAGTCCATGGGCTGGGTGGGGTCAGGGGGACCTCCTTCCCTGTGGGCTGTGTGACAGGGTTCTTCCAGCCTCCCACCCGCCACTGTCTGCCTTCAGGACCTCGCCTGGACACACATGTGATGTTATCTAGAGAGATGAGGGAAAAAGAAGCTTTCAGAAAAGCCGTTTTTAATCTCCAATAATCTTACTGCCTAGAGATGGTAATGGTAAAACTAAGATCTAAGTGGTTTGAGTACTAACTTTGCCAGGGGCCGTGTCGTGTGTGATCGGCATCATCTCTTGTAATCTGTCAGACACCTTGTAAAGGTCGGTAACTTTTGTCGTCGCTGTTTTATAGACAGAGAAAACAGGTCTGAGAGGTGACCTGGCCAACTTCACCTGGTACATAATTGGTGGATCGAATACCTGGTCCAGCCCTTCTCTTTGTTAATCACTAAGCTCTGCTGTCTCTGAACATCAGTGTTAAATGTTTTTCAAAAAATGGGTTTCTTGTGCTTTTCCAAGTGTGAGGAAGCTAAGGTTAGAGCCCCCGGGCCCTCGGGGCCGTCCACTTGCCTCTGCTGTCTGGGTGAGCTTGGCCAGGTGGGCCCAAACCTGTGGCTCTCAGGGATGGCGCCTTTCTCACCCCCCCTACCTCGACCCCTCAGGTGCACAGCGACTTCACGGCTGCAGCCACACGGGGCGCCATGGCGGTCATCGACGGCAACGTGATGGCCATCAACCCCAGCGAGGAGACCAAGATGCAGATGTTCATCTGGAATAACATCTTCTTTAGCCTGGGCTTTGATGTTCGTGACCATTACAAGGACTTCGGTGGGGATGTGGCGGCCTACGTGGCGCCCACCAATGACCTGAATGGTGTGCGCACGTACAACGCCGTGGACGTGGAGGGGCTGTACACGCTGGGGACGGTGGTGGTGGATTACCGTGGCTACCGCGTCACAGCCCAGTCCATCATCCCTGGCATCCTGGAGCGGGACCAGGAGCAGAGTGTCATCTACGGCTCCATTGACTTTGGCAAGACGGTGATGTCGCACCCTCGATACCTGGAGCTGCTGGAACGTACTAGTCGGCCGCTCAAGATCCTGAGGCACCGGGTGCTCAACGACCGCGGCGAGGAGGTGGAGCTCTGCTCCTCCGTGGAGTGCAAGGGCATCATCGGCAACGACGGGCGCCACTACATCCTCGACCTGCTACGCACTTTCCCCCCTGACCTCAACTTCCTGCCCGTGCCCGGCGAGACGCTGCCCGAGGAGTGCACCCGCGCCGGCTTCCCCCGGGCGCACCGGCACAAGCTCTGTTGCCTGCGCCAGGAGCTGGTGGACGCCTTTGTGGAGCACAGGTGAGGGGCCAGGCTTTTGAGGGCACCCAACCAGTAGACAGTTCTGGGGTCTGGTCCTTGACGGGAGACGCTTTGGAAGGTGAAGAAGAGGGGCACCTGGGTGGCTCAGTCAGTTAAGCAACTGACTTCGTCTCAGGTCGTGATCTCGCGGTTTGTGAGTTTGAGCCCCGTGTGGGGCTCTGTGCGGACAGCTCGGATCCTGGAGCCTGCTTCGGATTCTGTGTCTCCCTCTCTCTCTGCCCCTCCCCCACTCACACTCTGTCTCTCTGTCAAAAATAAATATTTAAAAAAAAAAAAAAAAAAGGTGAAGAAGAGCCAGCTTTGGCCCCAGTCATTACAGTCCCAGCACCGCGCACTGTGACCTCACGCTCCGCTACATGGACATCAGGAGCTTTATGTGGGTGGAAAATTAGCAGCCAGCTAGCCCAGTGGCTCTCGGCCGAAGCAGCACTCTTCCTCTGAGGAGCATATGGAAATCCACTAACGTGTTTTTAATGTTCCAGCGCCAGGCGGTGTCACCGCTGCTGGCATTTGGTACTTAGGAGTCTGCCACATCGAATGCCCCTCACCACGATCAGTCTCCTCACAATGCCAGGGGGGGATCTGTCTGTTTTGAGCTTGGCCCGCATGGAGCCCCTGGCCACTCCTTTGCTAACACTCCAGATGTCCTCTTTCTGTGGGGAAGATCCCGGGTGTGGCTGTGACCTGCTACTGCCTGATGGAGTTGCTGGGGTGGGAGGTGTCCACGTGCTGACACAGACCAGGGGTCTGGGGCCTGCCCCTGGTCCCCGCAGCCAGCGGGAGGCTGCCAGGCCGGCGAGGCTCCCGGATACCGTCTTCCCATCTGGTGCTCTGCCCCGTCTGCTGCGCTCTAGGTACCTCCTCTTCATGAAGCTGGCTGCCCTGCAGTTGATGCAGCAGAAAGCCAGCAAGATGGAGAACCCCACCTCACTGGAAAATGGTGACCCCCCCTCCTCGGAACCTAAGCCTGAAGACCCTCCGGGGCCCGAGGCAGGAAGTGAGGAGGAAGGCGGCAGTGCTAGCGGCCTCGCCAAGGTGAAGGAGCTGGCGGAGACCATCGCCTCAGACGACGGGACAGGTGGGGCTGCTGTGCATGGGGGGAGCGGGGAGCCCCGGTTCTGTCCCGGCAGCTGGCGCCTGCCAGCGGTGGCTTGCCCCAGCCCTGAGAGAGGCCGGCAGATGTCTGCGCGGAGCCGGGGGAGGCCTGGGGTAGCACAGCCTCCACCTCTGATGGTGGGGCGGGGCTACCTCCGAGCCGGCCGTGTCTCCACAGCAGACCCTCGGAGCCGAGAGGTGATCCGCAACGCGTGCAAGGCAGTCGGCTCCATCAGCTGCACAGCCTTTGACGTCCGCTTCAACCCTGACATCTTCTCACCAGGCAAGTGTTACATTAGGACGGGCAGGATACCGTGGGGGTCATCTTGGGGCCCTTGGTCTGGCGGGTGCTGGCCTTTATCTTGCCACCCCTGCATCCCTTCTGCCTGGCTCAGGCCTCTGCTGTCCCTCCCACAGGGGTTCGTTTCCCCGAGTCCTGCCAGGAGGAAGTTCGGGACCAGAAGCAGCTGCTGAAAGACGCCGCCGCCTTCCTGCTGTCCTGCCAGATCCCCGGCTTGGTGAGGGAGGGGCCACAAGGGTGGGGGGCTGCACAGGGCATGCTGTTAAAGGGCCTGGTGCTTCATCCATCTGATTCTGGAAGCTTGTGGAACCTTCGCAGGAGTAACTCCTTTAGACCTGCTGATCTGTGAGGCAGGCGGGGCAGAGTGCTTGTCACCCTCGTACATACAGATGGGGCTGCTGACCAAGGAAGGCCTCGGGCGCAGGCTCTGCTTCGCTGGGCCTGCCACAGGGGCCGACAGCTGGGGGTCTGGTCCTCCGAGTCCCTGTGTGATGAGACAGCTGACAGAGGGGGCACTGGGGCATCTGGAAAAAAAGGTGGGGGGAGGGTCCTCTCCTCACCCTCGTAAGCTTAGTACATAGGCTTCTTGGATGATGGAGCCCCTGCTCCCTACTGAGGTAGCCCCACAGTCGGGTGGCACGCCGGTCTCGGATCTATGAGCCCAGTGTTCTGTGCCAGCTGCCCTGGCCCCCAGCCTGTCCTCTCTGAGGCTTGACAGAGCTGTGACCCCGAAGTGGCTGCCTCTGCCCTATCCTGCGTGGTCCGGGGAGAACCTGTGCTGCCTTTTGGGCTCTGCCAGTGGGGCTTCCTCACCTCTGCTCCCCTGCTGGGAAGCACCTGCTTCCCTGTGACTGCCATCCCGTTTTCCTGTCACTTGTGCAGAAGGCTGGGGTGGGGGGGCACGTTCTCACGTCCTGGCTGCCACTTTGTTTTTTTCCCTCTTCCCAACTGGGAGCTGGGGTCTTAGTCCCCTCCTTCCCTCAGGGCCTCAGGATGGCATGAGCTCCCCACTCCCCTCCCCCGGAAGACCCAGGGTGGGAAGAGGCAGAGGGCCCAGGCTAGGGGCCCTGACCTGCTGCAGCCCGCAGGTAAAGGACTGCATAGACCATGCGGTGCTGCCCATGGATGGGGCCACGCTGGCTGAGGTGATGCGCCAGCGTGGCATCAACATGCGCTACCTGGGCAAGGTGCTGGACCTGGTGCTCCGGAGCCCGGCCCGAGAACAGCTGGACCACATCTATGTGAGTGATACTCGGGGCGGCCAGGCCGTGAGGCATTGGGGCTGGATGGAGGCCTGGGGCCCAACCAAGACTCCCTTCTTGAACCTTTGCAGAAAATTGGCATTGGAGAGCTCATCACCCGTTCTGCCAAGCACATCTTTAAGACCTACTTACAGGTATTGCTGTTCCCACCACAGCCTGGGGGTGGGGGGTGGGGGGTGGCAGGTGGGATGGGCAAGAGCCCTGGGTTGGGGCCTGAGGGCCCTTGTGACTTGAGTCGAACCTCCTCGCAGGGAGTGGAGCTCTCGGGCCTCTCGGCTGCCATCAGCCACTTTCTGAACTGCTTCCTGAGCTCCTACCCCAACCCTGTGGCCCACTTGCCCGCCGACGAGCTGATCTCTAAGAAGAGGAACAGGAGGAGGAGAAACCGCCCCCCGGGGGCAGCAGATAACACGGCCTGGGCTGTCATGACCCCCCAGGAGCTCTGGAAGAACATCTGCCAGGAGGCCAAGAACTACTTTGGCTTCAGCCTCGAGTGGTGCGTGGCAGCACGGGGTGTTGGGCTCTCCACGGCCGCGGCGCGGGGGCAGCGGTTGCAGGGTGGGGGCTGGGACTGGAGGGAGGGAGTAGTGGAGGGCTGCTTGCCGGGGTGATGAGGGGATGGGAACTGGTACTTGGGCTTGGTCCTTTGGTGGGGAGGCAGCCGTTGACTCAGGGGGCAGAGACGGGGGCTGGGCCGCCCAGGCCCACCTGCCACCTCCCCCCACAGCGAGACCGTGGACCAGGCTGTGGAGACCTATGGGCTGCAGAAGATAACGCTGCTGCGGGAAATCTCCCTGAAAACTGGAATCCAGGTGTGGATGATTCAGGGGGTCCCTCCTAGCTCCCACAGGGTCAGCAGGAGCGTGGGGGGAAGTGGCCTTCTCTCGACATGGGGTGCTCAGTCGGGAGGTGCTGGCCGTTTGAGCCCAGGGTTGAGGCCACCTTCGGGCTTTGGGCTGTGTCCCCCAGATCCTGCTGAAGGAGTACAGCTTTGACAGCCGCCACAAACCCGCCTTCACCGAGGAGGATGTGCTCAATATCTTCCCCGTGGTCAAGCATGTCAACCCGAAGGCCTCGGATGCCTTCCACTTCTTCCAGAGTGGGCAGGCCAAAGTACAGCAGGGTGCGTGGCCAGGTGTGGCTGGGGGGTGGGGGTCCCCTGGCTCGGCCCTGACCTTGCCGCCCTTGGGGGTGCCCTGCAGGCTTCCTGAAGGAGGGCTGTGAGCTCATCAATGAGGCCCTGAACCTGTTTAACAACGTGTACGGAGCCATGCACGTGGAGATCTGTGCCTGCTTGCGCCTCCTTGCTCGTCTCCACTACATTATGGGTGACTACGCCGAGGTGGGCCTTGAGCACCCTCCGGGCTGTGTCCACAGAGGCCGTGGGGCCCGGCCTGGCGCTGGGGGATGGCAAGTGAGGGAGCTGGGGCCATGTTCTCACTCCGTGCCGCAGGAGGCGGGAGCCCAGGCCTGGGGACCTGAGCCCCAACGGTGGGGCTCAAGGACGCTGTTCTCCTCAGGGGGTCCCCTGGGAGGATCAGGCAGAGACCAGGGAGACCCCAGGGAGTTGCTTGTCCTGCCTGGGAGAGCTGCCTCGCTCGCAGACGGAGTGCTTCCTGGGGACGCTGGGAACGATAGTCTGAGGCTCACGGTGCCGGGTGCCTTGTAAGAGCCACGGGGAAGCTGTCGGGAACGTCGCTAAGCATTCCTTGGCCTGCTGGAGACCACCTGCCTGGTCATGGGGCGGGTGCACTGTAGGCCTCCGCTTGTCCTTCAACCGTAGACTCTTTCATTTATGTGTGCCTTTTTTTTTTATTATTACTGTTTTAGATTTATACCTAAGCATAGATTTTGTTGGGGCGAGAGACTCAGGGCGAGCTATTTAAAAATGCCTCGGAGTGGGGCCTGGCCTTCCATGCTCACAGCAGCTGAGTTGTGAACACTTCTCTGCTGAGGAGGCTGCGCTGCTCGAGGGCTGCTTGGGGGCCGGGCAGACTTGATGTGGGGTGGTACCCGCGCTGGGATGATAATTCCCCACCTCTCCCAGGCCCTGAGTAACCAGCAGAAGGCTGTGCTGATGAGCGAGCGAGTGATGGGCATCGAGCACCCCAATACCATCCAGGAATATGTGAGCAGTTGGGGGCGTGGGTGGGGGGTTGCGCTGGGACCCAGGACCCTCTCCTGACTCCGCTGCCCCTGCAGATGCACCTGGCCCTGTACTGCTTCGCCAGCAGCCAGCTGTCCACGGCCCTGAGCCTGCTGTACCGCGCCCGCTACCTCACACTGCTGGTGTTCGGGGAGGACCACCCCGAGATGGCGCTGCTGGATGTGAGTGCTGGGGAGGGGCAGCGGGGCTAGCCCTCGGCCTAGCGAAGCAGCACTGACCGGGGCCCTCCCGACCGCCCCCAGAACAACATCGGGCTGGTGCTGCACGGAGTGATGGAATATGACCTGTCGCTGCGCTTCCTGGAGAATGCGCTGGCTGTCAGCACCAAGTACCACGGGCCCAAGTCCCTCAAGGTGGCCCTCAGGTGAGAGCCCATGCTGGGTTAAGGGCATGGGGCGCCCAGGGCCGCAGGGACATGGTCCCGGAAGGCACTTCGATTGAGGGTGGACATGGGATCTGGCAGCCTGTCTTCCATCTGACTCCTGAGGGATTTTCTCTCAACTTGCATCTCTTCTCCAAGTCCCGGGCTTCTTTGTTGCCCTTGGGTGGATTCCAGAGGGGAATCTAGAGTAGTCCGAGCCCCTGCGCCAGGCCCACTCATGTCCCTTCTGCGCCCTGCACGCCTCCTTGCAGCCACCACCTTGTCGCCCGGGTCTACGAGAGCAAAGCTGAGTTCCGGTCAGCCCTGCAGCACGAGAAGGAGGGCTACACCATCTACAAGACCCAGGTGGGCCGCGGCAGGGGCTGAGGGGGCGGCGCCGGGCCCTTGGGCCGTGGCTTCGCTGACCCTTTCCTGCCTGTGCCACCTACCCCGTAGCTGGGCGAGGACCACGAGAAGACCAAGGAGAGCTCCGAGTACCTCAAGTGCCTGACCCAGCAGGCCGTGGCCCTGCAGCGCACCATGAACGAGATCTACCGCAACGGCTCCAGTGCCAACATCCCGCCCCTCAAGGTACGCTGCCCCCCCCCCCCCAACTGCATGTGCACCCGCCCTACCCCCCACCCTCCGGCTTCCCCGCGCGCTCACCGGCTCATTGGCGCCGCCCCTCAGTTCACAGCCCCCAGCATGGCCAGTGTCTTGGAACAGCTCAACGTCATCAACGGCATCCTCTTCATTCCTCTCAGGTGAGGCCCCCGCTCCGCTTGCACTCAACTCCCATGTGGAAGCAGGCTTTCGGTTTTTCTTTTTAAAATCTGTAATTGCTTGTTGTGGCTCAGAACTGAGAAGTACAGCCAGTGGTAAGAAGTTCCCGGTGAATCTTTTCAGGAAATAGCCACGTAGTTGAGCAAGCACATGTCTGTAATCTTTTCCTTGTATTTATTTGCACAAAAATTGTAGCAGACTGCGCACGTGGCCGTATCTTTCTGCACTTACTGTCCCTTAGCAGCCTTTTCCTTGTCAGTACGTAAGAGCAGCTTCGTTCTTTCTCTGGTTTCCCGCTGCCTCCGTGTGGGGATGGGGTCCTGCTGTGGCTCTTAGAACAGCGCTGCCTTTGTGGGCTTCTCGGTCCTGCTGCCCTTCCACCGGCGGAGGACGTGGGTTCGGTCAGCCAGGGGCTGGGGTGCTGACAGCGTACCTGCCGCGTGTGTCGCCCCCGCCCCACTGCCACCTTCCGTGTGTGATCTGCTGTGGGACAGACCACGTGGCACTGCGGATCGGAAGTGAGGGTAAAGGCTGAGCAGGAGCCGGGCCTTAACTGGAGGCTGTGTCGAGTGCACCATGTTCTTACTGTCTTCGCGCTTAGGGGCCTTTTTGCTTTGCGGAGGGGAGCGCTAGTTCCACACGTCTCTCCCCCCACTGCAAAGAGCGGAGCCTGATCTTGCCCCAGGTTCAATTTTAACCAAGGCCAGTAAGGTGACAGAGGGCCCAGGCTTGCTCTGACACCTGCCCTTCATCCCTGTCCTTCTACTCAGCCAAAAAGACTTGGAGAACCTAAAAGCCGAGGTGGCACGGCGGCACCAGCTCCAGGAGGCCGGCAGAAACAGGGATAAGGCTGAGGAGCCCATGGCCACCGAGCCTGAGCCAGCGGGGGTCCTGGAGGATTCAGCCTCCCAGCCCCAGGCCGCCAAGGACCCTTCTTCCCCGGGCTTGCAGGGGTAGGAAGGGAGAGACAGACGGACAGTCAGCCAGCTGCCCTGTTACCCGGTGATCCAGACTCCAGGAGAAGGGGGGGCGTGCCCTACAGATCAGGAGAGGAAACCAGTCCCTCTTCTGCCATGTTTCCAACCCCAACCCCACCCCAGCATCCTCCTGGGACCCTGGCCTGGCCTGCCTGCCCCCCTCCCCCAAAGATGTTTTTGCACTGGTTCAATGAATATACGATGCAGAGGCCTAATTGAAGACACGCAAATGAAGTGTGTGGGCATCGGCTCCCAGTCGGGGGGGGGGCAGGTGCCCCCTCCGGCCCCCCCATCCACAAGCAGGTGTGTGCGAGCGAGTCCGTGCCCGTGAGTGTCTCGATCCGTCCTTCCTAACTTGTACATAGCCCCGTGTCGGTTCTGAGTGGATGACGTGAAGATGAGATTTCTCAGGTCATTTGAATGTTTGACATTATGGCTGCTGCTTCTGCTGCCTCTGCCCCTGGGCCCAGCCTGGCTTAGAGTCCAGGTTTGAAGCCAAAAGAGGGGAGCTTTCCTGTGTCCTGGGAGGGGGAGTCCGAGCTCTGTGGCAGGGCTGGAGGGTTGGGGGTGCACTTTAGCTTTGTGGTGAGGCGAGAGCTGCAGGGGCTTTACCGGTTGTGACCGGGCCTTGCCTTGCCGGGCTGGGGGGAAGGGGGAAAGGGCGGGCAGTGGTGGCTCCCTAGACACCCTGTTCCCGGCCCTGGCCTGTCTGCCCTTGGGCCCCAGCGGGAGGCAATGCCTCCCCACTTCCTGCCCCTCAGCAGGAGATAACTTTAGGGGCTACAGTCTGAATGTATCCTTCTCCCCATTTTAACCGGAGCTGCCTGACGCACAGTAGGGCCGGGGCAGGTGAGGGGCTGGGGCAGCCGGGGCTGAATCATGGATCCTGAGGGGAATTTACTAGATACAGGAGTGATTGCCACTTGTTTGTGGAGCCCAGCTCCCTACCTGGTCCTTGTCACACAAGCACCTCCTACAGAGAGTAGCTCTGGGGTGGGGGGTGGAGGGGCCACCGTGGAAGGTAGTGGCTCCCACGAGCCCCAGCTGCTCCCTCTCCCGCCCTCCTGCGCCGCTTCCCTGTGCCTGCTGTTGGAGCCCTGATGGGGTGGGGTGGGGGGTCGCCGCCCTGGTGAGCTTGAGGGAGCCGGTCAGGGCTTGCGCCTCTGCCCTGGGGGCTTTGTGGGGAGCTGCGGATGGGTATGGTCTGTCCAGATACCTTGTTTCAAAGGCAGTGGGTGTGAGCTGGCAAGCGAAGCCTCCCCACCGCTGATCAAGAACTTTTTCTTGTTTTTAAACCATCACGTCTTCATTTCACATTGGAATAAAGTGAGTTTTTGAAACCTGCTGCCCCAGCCTCTCCTGTGTGTTCTGTACCAGTCTTGTTGTTGCCAGAAATATTACTAGTAGAAGGAGTGTTTTGTTTTGTTTTTTAATCTTATTTAAAACCAAGTTAGTTAACATAGTGTAATAATGGTTTCAGGAGTAGAATTTAGTGATTCATCACTTATATATAAATAGAGAGTTTTTTGTTTTTTTTTTTAATGTTTTTATTTTTGAGACAGACAGAGCATGAATGGGGGAGGGGCAGAGAGAGAGGGAGACACAGAATCGGAAGCAGGCTCCAGGCTCTGAGCCATCAGCCCAGAGCCCGACACGGGGCTCGAACTCACGGACCTCGAGATCGTGACCTGAGCTGAAGTCGGACGCTTAACCGACTGAGCCACCCAGGCGCCCCTAGAAGAGTTTTTTAAAGCATATGAATATCAATTAGTTTAAATTCAACATTGTCCTTATGATGTTGAAGTGGGAGGAGAGGTTAGAGTCATAGGCACCCAGCTAGGGTTTACCTGCCAGTCATTAGACCCAGAAGAATGGCCCAACAGGTAAATGTCACCTGTTGGTCACAGAATTAGAGGCTGGGAATCTCTCCTCCATAGAGCTGTGTGTGGTACGTGTTAGAGTGACGGCCAGTTGGGGTGAGGGGTGCTGTGGGGTGGGGGCCCAGGCCCTGTGCCTGCTGGCCTGGATGGGTTGCTGAACACCAGATTTGTGGCATCTACTCTTGTCCCTTTGTCGGAGTCAGGAGAACTGGGAGCATCCCCCAAGGGACTAGGAGCCCTGGAATGGAGGGGGGTCTGAGGGTTGCCACCCTAGGGTTAAGTTTCAGTCAGCCAGGTCTCAGGGGAAGGGGTTACCATGTAGGTGGGCTCGAGGGGCAGGGCCTCGGAGATAGGTGGGTGCCTGTGAGCGGTCTGCTGCCAAGAAGAGGGGAGGTCTCATAACTGGTGGCTGCTGTTGGCCAGCTTGAGCGGGTGGGCTCAGCAACATGCATACTCCAGTATCTTTTTGAATTCTTGGAGATTTTGTGTGTGTGTGTGTGTGTGTGTGTGTGTGTGTGAGATATTCTCTGAAAAGAAAAATGAAGTTCTAACATCTGTTCCTTTTTCTGAGCCAACTGAAGACATTCTTGACCTTCAGGTGTTTTTAAATTTTAATACGTTTTATTTTGAGAGAGAGCACAACAGTGCAAGTGGGGGAGAGACAGGGGAGAGGACAGAGAATCCCAGGCGGGGTCCACGCTGTCAACACAGCCCGATGTGGGGCTCGAACTCACAAAAGTCATGAGATCACGACCTGAGCCTAGATCAAGAGTCGGACACTTAACCAACTGAGCCACCCAGGCGCCTCCGACCTGAAATTTTCTAAGCAATGCCATTGAGTCACCATTGATGCTTGATGTTTGCTTGCTCCCCACACCCCCCACCACTTTCCTTGACAGTCTCAAGGTCGTGTTCTGAACATTCCTTCCTATAGCCTTTATCCTGTGAACACCAGCCATGTGTTTCATGGCACGTCTCGAATGGGGGCATCGTCTTGGAAACCTGAGGAATGGATCGGGCTTAATTACCACTGTACCTACAGTCACCTGAGAGGCCTGTTTTCATGGTTGATCCCTCACGTGTATTATGCTGTCTGCTACCTTTTGACAACCCAGATGACAAGGGACTGTTTAAAGGAAACAAAAGCCTCTAAATGTGAAATCCACCCTTTTCCCTTATCTTAGTTGACAGATTATAATTTTTTTTTTTTTTTAAAAGGGTGAAGAATGGTGTCCAGAAAGGGTTAGCGTGAGAACTAGCATTTTGGGTCCTGGTCTGTGTTGATGGGCAGCTGTTCAGGATCTGAAATTAATTTGTGTGAGCCACAACTCCCCTCTCTCATGGATGCCATGCTAGCCTTTCGCTTTCCAAAACTCTGTATTTGGGTTTTTTAACATATGCATGTTACTTTTCCAAGTTAAATATCTTAAAAAACAAAAACAAAAAAACTATCATCACCAAGTTAAGCTTTTAAGATTGTATCATCTGTCTCCACTCCTGCCCTCCAAACTGCCATTGTGAAATGAGTATTGGGAGAACTTGGACTTCACCAAGGAATTCCTATGTATCCTGAAGCTGAGAATAAGCGGATTTCCACGTTCCTGCTGCCAGAGTCTAAACTGTCAAATCAAACAAGGCAGGCATAATCAGGACACCTACAGAGGACAAGTGGCCCTCCTCAGATGCAAACTGAAATACCCCCACTAAATAGGCAAACCCATTGCTTAGAAAAGACACTAAAAAAATAACCGAGATGCAGACCATGCAGGACCCAATTATCCTAATAAAGTCACCTCCTATAGAATGGCTTAAGAGCTTTCCTTTAAAAAAAATATCTTTCATGTTTATTTTTGAGAAGGAGAGAACGGGTAGGGGAGGGGCAGAGAGAGAGAAACCCAAGCAGGCTTCAAGCTGCCAGCACAGAGCCCAACACGAGACTCGAGCTTGTGACCTGAGCTGAAACCCAGAGTCGGATGCTTAACGGACTGAGGCACCCAGGCGCCCCAGGAGTTTTTCCTAAATTACAAGCGTAAGCAAGGATAATCCTTGCTTACCGATTCCCAAGCTCCACCCCTTCCTAATGGCCCTCCCACATGGTGCCAGTGGTAGAGGGCCTCAGGGATGGGATGAGGGTCATTCCTGCATTACTGAAGGTTAACAAGTTGAATGAAAGATGTCACAAGGTCCTTACACTTAGCTAATAAGATGCTTAACACGGGCAGAACCAGATAAAGGAAAGAACATGTGCATTTGGGTTTGAGTCCCAACTCTCTAGCTTAATACCCTTGCTGTATGTCCTCACCTCAAGTGAACCTGTTTTCTTGCCCATAGAAATGTACTACTGTCCACCAGCAGGGAGAATAAGTGTGTTGAAAATAAGGGTGTTGGTGCCTAAGAAGCATTCAAAATGTTAGGTTATTTTCCCTCCCCTAGTCCCTCCACTTCCACTTTTTGGGGCAGAGAATCCCAAGCAGGCTCTGCACCATCAGCACTTGGGGTTTGAACCCACAACTGTGAGATCATGACCTGAGCCGAAATCGAGTCGGACGCTTAACCGACTGAGCCACCCAGGTGCCCCTGCGCTTTTATTTTTAAATTAATTTTTTAAATTAAGTAAACTCTATGCCCAACATGGAGCTGGAACTCACGACCGCAAGAGTCACATGCTTCTCCAACGGAGCCAGCCCCTCCACTTTTATTGAAAGGCTAGCGACCCAAGTAGGAATGACCATACAGAATATTCACAAAAGCAAAACTCCACGTGTCAAAGTGATGGCGATCAAGAGTTCACATCATAGCTGTGGGGCCACTCGTCCCAATTTCTTATTCAAGAAGTTGCTTGAATTAGTGGTTTTCAAGCTTGAACCTGCATCAGAATCATTTGGGTGGCTGGTTAAAACAGATTTTTCAGATAGATGTTTCAGATAGAGTATGTCTGAACTGGAGCTCAAGAGCTTGCATTTATGAGTTCCCAAGTGCTGCTGCTGGCCTGCTGGGAAATACTGAGAGTCATTTTCCTAGAGAATTCTGGTAGGTCTCTCAGTAAAAAATTGCACGCAAACCAAAGCCGAAACAGCGACAGAGCTGCCACATCTAGGATGCAGCACCATTTCTCCACCAAGTCTTCCATTTCCTATCCCTCATCCTACCTCGGGGACACACCCAACTATGAATGTTGGAAGCTTGATGTGATAGACCAGTGAGTTTTGAATAGCTACCTGCATTTCAGAATCCTGACACTACAGCTAGGATTCCCTACCCCTAGGGAAAGTGGTCAGGCTCACCTTCTGCATCTTAAGCTGGGGGTAAAGAGGAACCCTGCAGGGAAAGGGAAAAGCTGCAAAAGCCAGAAAACTCGAACTAAGCAAATTACTTTTGTTGCTCTTGGCCCAGCTCCCCATGTGGGGGTGGGGAGGTAGGGGAGAGGCTACTCCCAACAGAAGGCAAGAAAACAACTGGGCTGGAAGTAAAGAGCCACCACATCATTCAACTTGTCCTTAATACATGAAAAAGGCTGGAGACTTCATGGCCACTACAGGTGCCGAGCGGTAGTAGGGGACGGAAGGTAGGTCATAGGCAACATGTATAAAGCAGAGGGAAAGCCATGGGGCATCTGGGGCAAGAGTGAAGAGGATTTTGACATTTCAACCCAAATTTAAAGTACTTAGAATCTTCCAAGAATCCAAGACCACTGGCCAGAACAAGAGGCTCATTCATTAATAGAACAAAGGGGACAGGACCCTTATCTCTGGGCCCTGACCACAAGAGGGGCAAGTCTTCTTGGGGGGGGGGGGGGGGGACTTTTTTTGCGGCTTACAACAGGTCATTCCTGGCATCATCAGCTCTCTGGTGCCTGGGCAGATGAGTCCCTGTCGGAAAGGGCTGCTGGAGGGGAGGGTGGTGCCTCAGAGAACAGTCTGAGCTCTGCAAGTCCACCACCATGGCAAGAGCTCCTGCAGCCACCGCTCCTCGATCCTGATCTAATAAGGTGAAGGAAGCAGACAGTAAAGGCAGTGCCACCGCTGCCCTAAAGAAAAAGACTTCCATCAAGGCCCTGCCACCAATTTGCATCTTACTCTACGACAGGTGTTGAACACAGCCCCATTTCCAATGAGGACTCCACTAAAAAGCTTTAAGTCTGCACAGGGACACAAAAAAAAAAAAAAAAAAAAAAAAAAAAAATCACATCTAGTTTTATAGGCATTTAATAGTTTACCAATTGGTACAATAGGATTTTTTAATATGCAGAAAACATGAATAAATTTTGTTTTACACAGTCTGAGAGCAACAAATCTTACTGTAAAACACAAGAGCAATATTATATACATTCCTTTACTGATTTTTTTTTTTTTAATTGTGTCAATATCTTCAGTTAACTCTTACAATCTGGGAACTGTTTTCTCCAATCACCACCACCTCTGCAACATTCATATGAAATCAATGCTTGCCTTCATGTCAGTGTCAGATCAACTTCTAACTCGAAGATTTTGTGTTTGTTTCTATCTTCAGAGTGAGCTTTAGGGATGCCTGAAGGATAGGCAGGACAAGAAAGCAGCTACTTACATGATAGAGTGGAAAGATAAAAAGGCCAGTCCAGTCCAGTTGTGACTTGTAAATCCAGCTTGCCCTCCCCCCCCCCCCACCCTACTGAAAAGAAAAAAACAAAAAACAAACAAACAAAAAAAAAAACCCAAACCTTTTTCACCAATTTTGTACATGTCGCTTCTCTACCAGGAGATTCTTCTTTGCATCATCTAGATTAATTAACACATTGGACTTATATACAGCTGGACAGAAAGAGTAACCATTTTAAGTGCCTTTTCCTTCAACAATTTTAACTTCAGTTGCTTAAGGATTATCAAGCCACCACTGTCAACAAAACAAAATATCCTTTACTTTTAAATAGTTTTTCTTTAAGTGAATTTAAAAGAAAACTATTTAATGCGTGATTTTACCTGGAAGTTCACACAGAAACAGAAAGAGGCAAACAGGAGAGCAGGGCACTGACAGTAAGGAGACTGGGCTTGGTGATCTAGAGCCAAAGCTTCCGAAGACTACAGCGAGCGCTCCACAGCCTGGACGACTTGCTAACACTAGTGATTTTTAGAGCAGTGCTCTGGGCACACCATTGGTCACACCACACATAGACAAAACAGGACGGTCTTAGTCTCCTAAAGTGCAAGATGCCATGTCAAAAAGCAACTATTCTCCAAGCAACGTCTAAACCACAGTTTCTGTGGCTCGCACTTCCGAGAGTGCAGCTAGGACTTCTTGGGCACATTATATCAGGGTGGCACTGGAATGTCTTTTCACACACACAAAGTCAAATAATCATCTGAGGATGCAATTCTACCAGCTTTTTATTTCTTAAATTAAGTGACCAATTTGATTGAGAAAGTGACAAAGCAGCAGTGAACCTCTAAACCAGTTAATAAATTCCTCTACTTACAATCCAAACCAGTAACCTCATCATTGTACTTATCCCAGGCAAGGCACAGGGTTAGACAGCAGACAGAGAAAACGGAGGAAACAGGAAGAAAGGGCATCAACAGGGCAGCGTCAAACAACAGTGCAGGAAACCGCTGCACATCCGATTCCGGATTATGGATGGATCCACTCTCCCCCACCCCCCTTCATTATTCAAACAGGGCTCGTTACATTTGGATCCAGTTGAGGACCATCCCTGAGATTCAATGTTTGCTGCTTCTTAAACGGAGGATGTCTGGTAACTCAACTAAGCAGCAGGCTGTGGCAGTCTCCCAAGTAAGGATAACTTTGTTTACAGAGTAATATTGTTTCTCCTCCTTTGTCAATGAAAGTCACTGTGTGCTGCAGGGGGGAAAACCCAGTGGACAGCAGCTTTGTTTCCTCCTAAATCGGTACCATTTTTTTCCTTTATTGTTCGTATCTATGAGTGATTTCTAGATGTTGTGGCTTACCCTTAAACAATTCGTGTTGCTACATGCTAAAAATGAATTAAAATACAAGACATTTATACATGTACAAACAAATGTTAAGATGCACCATTTCTATGTATTTATATTTCTTAAAATAGGACAGGAAATAGCAGCAAACGAGAACAAAGATATCTTCCATAGCATTTGTAGAAAAATCCAGTCAGAACAGCTAAAAAGAAACAAACAAACAAAAAAGACTTCTCAATGTGAGCAGGGTTGTGAGGCAATATTGTCCTGAAAGTTATTCTACTGTATGTAAGGAATTAGCTTAAGTTGTAATTTTTGTCTTCAAAAGTAGCCATTAGTTCTCAAAACACTTTTCCTTCCAGAGACGTCTCTCAGGAATTATTAAAAACAAAGCAAACAAACAAAAAGACACAAGTTAGACGTAAAGCTGCTTCTAGTAAACGTAAGGCCTAGTCTCTGTGTGCGTATCTACAGGACATTAACTCTAACCCTTTGTCTTTTTCAAGAACCAAATTTCCATTAAATACTAAAAAGGGACATTTTAAAAATCACATATTATGCAAATGAATAAAATGCAATTCAGAGTAAGTTTCTTTGTTAAACTGTCTTTGTTATTTCACTGTTCTGTTAACTTTTCAAATGACCTTAAAAAAAAGCTGTTGGTTAGCTAAGCAATAGAATTATTTAATAATCTGCAATGAAATATTGTTTCCAAAGTCATAGATAAAAATTCTCTTAAGCCTACTTGTAGTAACTTTGGATCACCATATACAATATATCAAGGATGCATAAAATGCTGAACAGCCAAATGGGGCGGGGGGTGCTTTTCCTTTTAGCTGGGAACAATTCCCACAGAGTCAGACCTAGTTTTCAGAAGCATTAGGATCAAAAAGGGTTTGTTCTAAAGCATGGTACTCCACGGCAAAATTTATTCTACTTGTACATTTTAGCACTTCTTCGAAAGCCCAGGACCCAAGGATATGGAGGTTGTATGTGTGTGATATACATATACAGACTTATCCACTTACAGATAGGCCCATATAACATTTATATATAAACAAAAGGTGAAAACACAGTACATTTTTATGCATGCTCCATTAAACCCTGTCTTGTTTTCAACTTGTTAAGTTAAATACAGTTCAAATCAGTATCAGATTTGTGTTGAAGAACAAACTGCTGTATTTCTCCCACTCCCTTCAGATGGGCAAACATAACCTTTTCCATATTTGTCATTATGTAATGCACATTGCACATCCCTAAAGAACATCGAAAACAAATAGTGATTTGTACCATGACACACTCAACGGGAAGATTAAATTCTACTTGGGAGTCACGTCACTGCACAGTCTAACAGTATGGAGAAGACAACTACAAGTGTGTCTAGTGTGAAAAATAGAAGCTTAGAGAATTACAGTGTTTTTCAACCTGTTTACAAAGCATTAGGACCCAAATGAAAGAAATGATTTGCTATTAGCTGCTGAGATTTTTCTTATTTGAGATTTACAGTCATTTCCGTACATAAATATACCACTAGCCTCTGCCTGATAGGCTGCCAAAACAAATGTGTCCTATTGATTTGGCAAATGTGTCATGACAAAAATTCCAATGTGTAATCCCCATTAATTACATAGATGGTTCAGAAGATTTTGAATTGTAGCCTTATCATCTAACATCCTTAAAGAAGATTTATTAAGCACACTTAAGTGATGTTACATAGATACACATTTCAGAAAAAGCCCTAATAATCACCACTTTTCCCCAAATGAGGCCATCAAGTCAGGCACCAACAGATAGCAGAAAGAAAAACAGGAATTAATAATCCAACATAAAATGACACTGTCAACTATTCAGTTTAGTGCCCTAGTTCAATTTATTCAACTTCTGCCTTCTTAGGCCTGGTGTGACCAATGCCAGCCCAGGTTTTTAAACCCTATGGTACTTCTAGACAACGTATGTAAATTTACAGTATACAATTTGGATTCACCATGCATGAATACTTTGTGTGTAACATTTAATAAGCTCAATCTACATCCAGAATAATTTACATGAAAGGACAATATTTATTTAAACAGAGCTCAATGGGGTAACCATGGTATCATCAGAGTGCATCCAGAGGAAAAATGGGAGGAGGGGCCAAATGAGACTCAATCAACGGCACTCCCACACCTTTACTGTTTGATCTACACTGCCAGTAACCACATATGGTGCCGTCTTATGGAAATCTGAAAGAAAAAGAAAAGGCTTATTTTAAACCGAGATAAAATTTTTAACAAGCCACAAAATAAGCAAGTCCACGTGCCAGGAATGCTCATTTTTTTCTATACACACCCACACATACACCCCTGGGTTAGCGAAGCTGAGACTTAATGATTAAATCCTATATTAACACTTCAATAAAAATACCTACGCCCATTACCCCCATCCCAACTAAGGCTGAATGTTTCACTCGAATCTAACAACAAGGGTAGCTCTAATGTATCTACTTACTTAACTTACTATGTTCCAGGCTTAGTACTAATGCATTATATTCATGTTTAATTCTTTTAACAATCCTATGAGGTAGGCATTTGCCCTATTCTACTGAGGCTTTATTTTTATCATTAGATCCATCATACCCTGGGTGTATTATATTTTTAATGTATTCACTATCTTATATTCTAGATTTAGGTCTAGATGACACTGAGGCTGTTTATTAGACTTAATTCAGTGAGTCCCCAGTACATGAGAGTATAAACCTGCCGGAGGGAAAAAGGCTGAGTAAGATTTCCTTTGAGAAACTTACAAACTAGTAGGGGAAGAAAATTACCCATCAGAGTGGTTAGTAAGCATCCTCTTCACAATCCTAGTTTCCAAAACCAATGTTGTGCAATGGAGAAAGTAATTTTTTTTATTATAAGGCTGATGATGGAAAGAGAGAGTTAAGGAAAGGAGAATTTAAAACAAATGGTAGGAATCCACAAAGTTTTTAAACTGTCTTCTCTAGTCTGTCCTGAAAGCACAGGTCATTTCTTACCTGGAAAATTCCTCATGATTACATAAAACTGTTTGTGTCTCGCACTCCAAAATCTACTTGTTAAGAAATCTCCTTACTCGTACATACCCAAGGAGGTAACAAAGTGTTCATGCGCATTGAGGGTCTTCATGCATCGCTTGTTCTTGTAATCCCACACACGGAGGGTCTTGTCATCAGCACAACTCAAAATAAACTTCCCCCCAGAATGGAACAGAACTCCACGTACCCAGTTATCATGACCCACCTTAAAAACAAAAGGTGTTCAACTTAATAAAGGGATAAAATATTTAAACGGCATCTAAGAAAATAGTTCAGTCATTACTCAAAGCAGTGAAGCTACATGTACCCAAAACATCAATGCCAAAAAAGAACCCCACATCCCCCCAAAAACGTGTAGGGAATTTTTCTAGATTAAAGGAAACTGGAAACTAATAAGGCATGACCACTAAATATTATGTGTGATGCTTGACTGGCTCCTGGGTGGTGGCTACAATACAGTTATAAAGGGCACTAGTGGATAACTAGAGAAAATGTGAATATGTAGTATTAATGGTAAGTTTCTTTTCTCTTTTTTAATCATGTTTTTAATGTCTACGCCCAATGTGGCTCTCAAACTCATGACCCCAAGATCAAGAGTCACGTGCTCTACCGACTGCGTCAGTCAGGCACCCCAATGTTGTTTCTTGAGTATAATCATTTTATTGTGGTTATATAGAACACCTTTATTCTTAGGAGATAGATGTTAAAATATTTGGAGCCAAATATATATCCACCATATTCCTCTACATAGAAATTTAAGACAATGGCTTGGTGCTGAACAGTCCAACAGGGTAGCCATTTAGTCACATGTAGTTTTTAAAATATAAACTAAAATATTAATACTATCAGCAATTGAGTCCTCAGTCTCATTAGCCACATTTCAAGAGCTCAACAGCTGCATGTGGCTAGTAGCTATAATGATGGATAGTACAGATACAGAACATCATCACAGAGAGTTCTACTGGACAACCCTAGACTAAAAAAAGAAAACTTGGTAGGAGCGCCTAGGTGATTCAGTCAATGGTTTACGTGTCTGATTTCGGCTCAGGTCATGATCTCATGGTTCATGAGTTTGAGTTCCACGTTGGGCTCTGTGCTGACAGCTCAGAGCCTGGAGCCTGCTTTGGATTCTCTCTCTTTCAAAAATAAATAAACATTAAAAAAAAAAAAAAGCAGGTGGGGGGTTGGGGGGGGCATCTGGGTGGCTCAGTCAGTTAAGTGGCCAACTTCACAGCTCAGGTCATGATTTCGCACTCTGAGTTTGAGCCCCACACCAGGCTCTATGCTGATGGCTCAGAGCCTGGAGCCTGCTTCAGATTCTGTGTCTCCCTCTCTCTCTGCCCCTCCCCTGCCTGTACTCCGTCTCCCTCTCAAACATAAAAAAAATTAATTAAAAAAAAAAAAGAAAAGAGGGGCACCTGGATGGTTCAGTTAGTTAAGTTTCTGACATTGCCCAGGTCATGATCTCACGGTTGGTGAGTTTGAGCCCTGCATTGGGCTCTCTACTGTCAGCACAGAGTCCGCTTCAGATCCTTTGTCTCCTTCTCTCTCTGCCCCTACCCTGTTGCTCTCTCTCTCAAAATAAGTAAATAAACTTAAACAAACTTGGTAGGTTTTATTAGGTATGACAGAGCTGTATATGGGTGATTTTTATTTTCTTCTTTTAGCTTTTCTGTATATTTCTAATTTTTCTATAATGTAAATAACCATACTGCTTTTATAAAAGAACCCAAGGGGAGTTTAAAAAAAATAAATAAAAAGAAAGAAGAAAGAAAAACAAAAAAAGACAGATGACCAACATAACATATTCTTTGACCAGGGTGCCTGGATGGCTCAGTCGGGTAAGCATCCAACTCTTGGTTTCAGCCCAGGTCATGAGCTCACAGTTCGTGGGATCCAGCCCCACATCAGGCTCTGCTTGGGATTCTTCCACTCTCTCTGTGCCCTTGCCCTGCACCCACTTTCTCTCAAAATAAACTTAAATAAATAAATAAAATACCTTGTTCTACTGTAGTGACCTATAAAAGTCACCAATGACGAGAGGCAGAAGTCTCAACAAAAGTTAAGTACAAAATCTATTTAAAACAATTTTTTTTGGGGCGCCTGGGTGGCGCAGTCGGTTAAGCGTCCGACTTCAGCCAGGTCACGATCTCGCGGTCCTGGAGTTCGAGCCCCGCGTCAGGCTCTGGGCTGATGGCTCAGAGCCTGGAGCCTGTTTCCGATTCTGTGTCTCCCTCTCTCTGCCCCTCCCCCGTTCATGCTCTGTCTCTCTCTGTCCCAAAAATAAATAAACGTTGAAAAAAAAAAAAATTTAAAACAATTTTTTTTAATGTTTATTTATTTTTGAGGGAGAGAGAGAGAGACAGTGTCAGCAGGGGAGGGACAGAGAGACAGAGAGAGAGAGAGAGGTACAGAATCAGAAGCAGGCTCTGAGCTGTCAGCACAAAGCCTGATGCAGGGCTCAAACTCATGAACTGAGAGATCGTGACCTGAGTCAAAGTTGGATGGTTAACTGACTGAGCCACCCAGGCGCCCCAATACAAAATGTATTTTAAAAGTAAAATACAAAATCACATTTCCATGGCTACACCAAAATAAAGCAGTAAAAAGTACTATCCTTCAGGTGAAAAACAGGAGCCAGAAACCTCGGGAGAAATTAAGGTGACCTCTGTTCTTACAGGGGAGGAGAGCACATGCTTCCCTTTTCTTTAAGATTTTATTTTATTTTAAATATTCATTTTTGAAAGAGAGTCAGAGAGAGAGGGAGACAGAGGATCCGAAATGGGTTCTGTGCTGACAGCAGAGAACCTGATGCAGGGCTCAAATTCACAAATTGTGAGATCATGACCTGGGCCAAAGTCAGACACTCAAAGTCAGACCAAGCCACCCAGGTGCCCTAAGATTTTATTTTTAAGCAATCTCTACACCCAATGTGGGTCCCAAACACATAATCCTGAGGTCAAGAGCCGCATGCTCTACCTACTGAGCCAGCCAGGTAGCTCTGCAGATCACCTTTTTAAATAGTGATACAGTGTATCTGAACTCAGCTCAGAATACTGTTAGAGGAGAGTTTAATTTTCTAATCAATTCTTGATGATACTTCCAAAGTGTCTACCATATCTTACAGAGACCATCACTTCAAGGTATGGTTAGTACCTAAAACGTCTCTAAACCAAACGGATGCCAAATTACAAAAATTGTTAATTAACAAAAATTGTTAATGCCCACAGATCCCCTTATTGCTCCCTTAGGCAAATAAAAATGCCCACAATCTTGTACTATCATTTATATATCCTAATATTAAATTCTGGCACTCCTGAAATGAAATAAACATTTCTAAGCCGTAAAGCTAGGTAACAACATTAACGTCACAATGGTAAAATAAAACAAATAAAGAAGACCATATGAACAAATATGTCAATAGGATTCATATTAAAATTAAATACAGTGAAATACAGAATCAAACACTTTAAAAAATGAATGGGTCTGTAATAATACTATTTTTCCCCATAGGAGATATAGAATTTTTAAAGATAAAGTGAGCTAGGATCTCCCTCCTAGCATTAATGGCTTTGTAGATCCTTTTTATAACATGACATTCTACAGGAGTAATTTTCTTTTATCTCTTTAAGTGTTTATTTTTGAAAGAAAGAGTGCAAGTGGGGAAGGAGCAGAGAGAGGGACCGAGGATCCGAAGCAGAGAGCCTGATGCGGGACTCAAACTCATGAAATGTGAGATCATGACCTGAGCCAAAGTTGGAAGCTTAACCTCGTGAGCCATCCAAGCATCCCTACAGGAATAACTTTCATTTCACTGTTAACAATGGAATTACAAAAGTTTAAGAAAAATTATCTTTATAAAGAAGTTATTTTAAAGCCTGGACTAATTCAGATTATTTAGTAAGATATCACAAGGCATCTAACCCCCCAAAATATAAACATAGTAAGCTTCAAAAGAAGCAGTTAATATTATGCAAACTTACTAGGGTCATAAGGCACATGCCAGTACTGACGTCCCACATCTTAATAGTCTTGTCTCTGGATCCAGACAGTAAGAATGGCCCAGGCTTGCCACTTTTTTTAGTCTATAGAAAACATACAAAAATTAAGTTTCCCATGTAAGAAGTTAAGTGAAGACTTTAGATGACTTCTAACAATGATCTATATTTTCAATTTTACAGAAATGCAATTTTGGGAGACAAATAAATATTGTGTATGTTTACTATACACAATTTGATACTGAGATACATATAGATGGTAAAATGATCATCATAATCAGGTTAGTTAACATATCCATTGCCTCGTATAACCATCCCCCGCTTTAGAGCTACCCTTTTAGCAAATTTCACATATATACAACACAGTATTGTTAACTATAGTCACCAAGCTGTACAATTAGATCTCCAGGACTTACTCATTTTATTTTCCTCTATCGAAATACACAAGTCTTTTTTGACATATGTAGGCTACACAGGAAGGACCCAGATAATATGAAAATAGAAAATCTCCATTTAGGTTAAGACTCAGTTTTTATGATACTAACAGATGATAAATTTATTGCTCAAGACTTTTGGAATCAAGAAAAAAATTGAAAACTAATTCAGTCTTTATATAACATCCAAGCCAGAATCAACTTTATGACATGGTAAGTAACCACCACCAGAGGGCAGTAAAAAGAATTTGAAAATGCAACCAAACAGCCAACCAAAATTTAAGAGATTACTACAGAAGTTTCATTTCAGAAAAATAATTTTGGGGGGTGAAGGGTGGGGGTAGGGGAAGAAGATTCTTTTCATTCATTTATTAAAATATAATTAAAATATCCACGATAGGACTGTCTCTATAAAAAAGGAACATGGTCAATTTTGGCTCATATAATTTATTCAAAGAAACAATAGTCTGTAATTTATTAAGTTATTAATCATAAAAATTGAAATCATGAAAAGTAAAAATTAAGAACCATGATGAAATATAAAACTCCTGAGTAGAAAGCCCAAAAGACTCCACCAAAAAATTTCTAGAACTGATAAGCAAATTCAGTAAAGTTGTAGGACACCAAAAAAAAAAAAAAAAGTACAGAAATCTGTTGTATTTCTAAAAGCCAATAATGAAGCAGCAGAAAGACAAATTAAGAAAACAATCCCATTTACAATGGCACCAAAAAATAATAAGATACCTAGGAATAAACCTAACCAAAGAGGTGAAAGATCCGTACTCTGAAAACCAGAAAACAGTGGTGAAAGAAATTGAAGACAACACAAAGAAATGGAATGATATTCCATGTTCACAGACTGAGCACATATTGTTAAAATGTCTAAAAAGACCCCAAACAGCCAAAGCAATCCCGAAAAAGAACAACAAAGCTGGGGAGGCATCACAATTCCAGACTTCAAGTTTTATCACAAAGTTGTAGTAAGCAAAACACTATGGTACTGGCACAAAAATAGACATACAGATCAATGGAAAAGAATAGAAAATCCAGAAACAAACCCACAATTATATGGTCAATGAATCTCTGACAAAGCTGGAAAGAATACCCAAAGGGAAATATAGTCTCTTCAACAAATGGTGTTGGGAAAACTGGACAGCAGCATGCAAAAGAATGAAACTGGGCCACTTTCTTACACCACACACAAAAATAAATTCAAAATGGATTAAAGACCTAAATATGAGATCTGAAATCATAAAAATCCTAGAAGAAAACATAGGCAGTAATTTCTCTGACACTGGCTGTATCACCTTTTTTCTAAATAGGTCCCCTGAGGCAAAGAAAAAGAAACAAAAGCAAAAATAAATTACTGGGACTATATATCAAAATAAAAAGCTCCTGCACAGCAAAGGAAACAATAAAACAAAAAGGCAACCTACCGAATGGGAGAAGGTATCTGCAAAATGACATATCTGATACAGAGTTAGTACCCCCAAAATATAAAGAACTTCCATAACTCAACACCCCAAAAAACAAATCCAGTTAAAAAATGAGGTGACATGAACAGACACTTCTCCAAAGAAGACATACAGTTGGCCAACACACGTATGAAAAGATGCTCACCATCACTATCATTAGGGAAATGCAAATCAAAACTACAATGAGGTATCCCCTCACACCTGTCAGAATGGCTAAAATAAAAGACACAAGAAACAACAGGTGTTGGCGAGGGCATAGAGAAAGGGGAACCCTCTTGCACTATTGGTGGGAATGCAAACTGGTGCAGCCACTCTGGAAAACAGTATGGAAGTTCCTCAAAAAGTATAAAATAGAACGACTTATGATCCAGTAATTGTAAATTGTACTACTGGGTATTTACCCAAAGAATAGAAAGAAAAGAGAAAAGAAAAGAGAAAAGAAAAGAAAAGAAAAGAAAAGAAAAGAAAAAGAAAAGGAAAAGAAAGGAAGAAAGAAAGGAAAGAAAGAAAGAAAAGAAAAGAAAGAAAGAAAAAAGAAAGAAAAAAAATTCCACTAATTCAAAGGGACATACATGCACCCTTACAGCAGCATTGTTTATAATAGCCAAGATATGGAAGCAACCCAAGTGTACATCAACTGATGAATGGATAAAGAAGATATATATACATACACACACACACAATGGAATATTATTCATCCACAAAAAAGAATGAAATCTTGCCATTTGCAATGACATGGATGGAGCTAGAGAGTATAATACTAAGTGAAATAAGTCAGAGAAAAACAAATACCGTAAGATTTCACTTGCATGTGGAATTTAAATGAGCAAAGGAGGGGAAAAAAGAGAGCAACAAACCAAGAAACAGATTCTTAACTACAGAGAACAAACTGATGGTTACCAGAGGGGAGATGGGTGGAGGATGGGTGATTCAAATAAAAACTTAAAACACACAAATAAATAAAACTCCAGACAGATTCAGCTAGTGCTTCTAGTGACCAAGAGTATCAAGAGGCCTTCATATGAAATATTCTGTTTAAAATAAATACTTAAATACTGAACTGCATTCCACCATAAATTTATAAATAATTACGCTCATTAAAGAAGGCTATTCTTCTAAAAGATAACTTTTAACTTCTCCCGTAAGTTTTATTTTGCACCAGTTGCTATATACTCTTACAACAATGGCATTTCTTATAAATTTAATGACCACTTTTACTCTTCAGGCGGGTCCACCATCCCCAGCCCAAATCACGGGTCAGCTGACAGCAATAATAATCACTAGTTAAAAAATATAAACATTTCTGCAAGTTCAAAAGAGTAAAGAGTTTCAAGATTCAGAAGTCTGGGATACAGATTTTTCAATGCATTAACTGCCCTGAAACTGAGAATCAGAAGTTATCTAAGATTCTGATACCAGCAATCAAATCATGAAATGATATATAAATCACATACCTCAGATCCTGTTGCTTCAGAGATGGAAGAATATGAGCTTTCTGGAGCCCAGGAAATACATTCTACCACATGCTCATGTTCTCGAAGCTCAGCCTTGCATTCCTTTGTTGCTACGACCCATACACGCACGGTCTGATCATTTGAACAGCTGGCTATCAGAGTGCCATCCTGATTTGGCCGCACCATACGTACCCATTCTCTGTGTCCTGTGAATGTCTTCACACAGTAGCTGTCAAAATAAATAATAATCTACATCATGAATGGCAATCACTGGGATACTTCCCAGGAGCAATATAAAACTAGCTACGTACGTACTGGAATAAAGAGGACGGCACCATGTTAGGGTAATCATATGTGAGTCAGCACAATAAATGTACATTCATGGTTAATGAAAGATGGGGACAGGTCGGAAAATCAAACATCAGTCAAAATAAGCTGATGGAAGTATCATTAAGGAGCTAACCAATCAACACATTCTAGAAGGTAAAATATAGAGAGAAATAAAATCTTCTAAAACTAAACACACACAATAAACCTAACAAAAATATTTATAGCTTTGTTGAGACAAAGGCATACTCTACTAATCTGGGTAAAACTACTTAGTAGTAGGTTAAGATTTTATTATAACAATCATGTGTGATTCTAAGCACAACCAAATTAAGCCTAACAGGGGCCTACCTGCACAAATGTTATTTACATTTTATTTCAACCCATAGAGAAATCACCTAAAAGAAGACCACAGAGATAATAAGCCATTGCATAGAAAATGGCTCTCGAGGACACGAAATTTTTTTTTTTTTTTGTTAATAATTTCTCTATTCCTTTTTGGGAAACATTTAGAGATTCAAACCTCATTTTACAGTATACAACACAACGAGCACCATAATTATTTTGGGTTAAAGTCAAAATAACTGGTTCAGAACACATTTCGTTTGGTTGTTTAATATCTCTTTAGCTGACACCATTTCAACCAAACCTACTTACCCAGTTTGCACCTCCCACATTTTTATAGTTTTATCCCTTGAGGCAGACACTATATGATCTCCATTGGGCATGATGGCTACTGAAGAGACATTGTGGTCATGGCCTAAAACATAACACAGCAATGTATTAAGTGATCTATAGCATAATTAAATCTCAGTTTACCATGAGATTTCACCATGGGATTTCAAATACCACAGCAACTTTAAATACAATGGATTTTAATAAATTTGATAAGAAACTTTGGATTTACACACAAAAAAGTTTAGGAATTAGCAACTTAATAAAATAATCCACAATGAACAGCAGCTAGCTCAATTTAGGACCACAAAACTGTTTTAACATCAGTGTCATTAGCATTTGGATGTATTAATATGTTGAATGTTTATATATGAACAGTAGAAAAACACAAAAATTTCCATGGTTGATATCCTAAGATATAAACTGGAGATAAGATTTACAAAGCTAAACAGAAGAATAAGAAAAATGGAGATTTGGTTTCATATTTAAATTTTTTAACAATGTTTTTATTTATTTTTGAGACAGAAAGAGAGCATGAGCAGGGGAGGGGCAGAGAGAGAGGGAGACACAAAATCCGAAGCAGGCTCCACGCTCTGAGCTGTCAGCACAGAGCCTGATGCAGGGCTCAAACTCCCAGACTGTGAGATCATGACCTGAGCCAAAGGCGGACGCTGAAGCAACTAAGCCACCCAGGTGCCCCACATTTGGTTCCTTTATTTAAAATAGTGGTCCAAGGCATCTGGGTGGCCTAGTCGGTTAAGTGTTTGACTCTTGATTTTGGCTCAGGTCATGATCTCATGGTTCGTGGGATTGAGCCTTACGATGGGCTCCTCTCTCCCTCTCTCTCTGCCCCTCTTCCACTCACTCTCTCTTCTCCCTCAAAATAGGTAAACATTTCCCCAAAAAATAGTGTTTGAAAAATTTTGTTGTTGATGTTAATGGGGGTAAAAAAGAAATGCATTATTCTATATGCATTATTCCTAATTAGTTATCCTTTGTGGAAAAAGCCCTAGAGAATCCTCATAAATATCATTATTTTAAGGAACATATACAATGGTTAGAAAGAACTCTTCTTTTTTTTTTTTTTTTTAAATGTTTATTTATTTTTGAGAGAGACAGAGTGCTAGCAGGGGATGAGCAGAGAGGGAGGGAGACACAGAATGTGAAGCAGGCTCCAGGCTCTGAGCTGTCAGCACAAAGCTCCACGCGGGGCTTAAACTCACAAAGTATGAGATCATGACCTGAGCCAAAGTCAGATGTTTAACTGACTGAGCCACTCAGGCACCCCAAGAACTCTTCTTAAAAAAAAGATTGTTTTTGAGTATAGTTGACACATAATGTTACATTAGTTTCAGTTGAGAAGTTTATACATTATGCTATGTTCATCACAAGCGTAGCTGCCATCTGTCACTATACATTATTACAGTGTCTTTAACTATATTCCTCATACTGTGCCTTTTATTCCCTTGACTTACTCATTCCGTAACAGGAGGCCTCTATCTCCTACTTTCCTTCTTCATTAAGTCAGAGCAACAAGACACAGGCTACTTAAAGAAACATAAACACTAGTTTTTATGAAAGGATTCAACAGAATTCCTTTAACTGGTAAGCTTCCCCATTTAATATGGGGGGAAACACACCCTTCAAATTACACTTTCTATGTAAACACATAGCTTACATCACTGAATTATCTATTAAAAAAAACAAAAAACAAAAACTTTTATTACCAACACAGAATGTATTCCTTATACAAAATCCAAACGTTCAAATTTTATCATGGTCAACGAAACAACAAAAATCCTTATTTAGTGAGCACCCCTTATGTGCCAGATACTAAACCAAGATGATTTATGTATATGATCTCATTTTATCCTCACAACAATCCTATGACAGGTATTATTACCTCTACCTTGCATATGAAAGAAGCTGAAATTTCCCAATGCCACAAGTAAACAAGTAGGGATCTGAACCCAGATATCTGATTCTAAAGCCCATGTTCTTCCCACAAAGCCCAAGTGCCTCAGAGAATAGTCTCTATGACAAGAACCAGGAAAGCAAGCTCACATTCTACAGTGTATGTACAACATTATAAAGTGAGCAAGAAATGCTAGGTTCCAGCTTTTACTGTATCTACTTTCTATGAACTTGTTTCCCAGGTGAGAAAATGAAAAGCAAAACAAAAAATTCCCCAATAACTTCATTTTTCTTTTTTTCTTGAAGACAGATGTCCCAGCAGTTTTTCTTATCCAAAAATATTCCTGAAAGCGAATTAAGTATTTTATATAAACCACTAAGAGATACTTAAAACCTTATAATTGAAACAACTCTCAACTACTGTGGTTTATCCACGGGCTACACATCATATGCTCTTCCACTGATACAATTAAGAATCGAATGTAGGGAACCCGCACACTATTAGAAAACAATATTCTTTTCTCTGGAATGTCACATTACAAATCACTATCAAAATATTATCCTCTACCCCTTACCGTGCATGGTTCTGATGCATTCAAAGCCCTGAAAATCCCATAGTTTAATGGTCATATCTGCAGAACAGGAAGCCAGAAGCTTGCCACTGTGGTCAAACGAAATATCCTGTACAGAGTCTGTATGCCCCTTAAGGGTTCGCTCAAAATCTCCAGTCTCATAATCCCACACCTGTCAAATAATCAGAAAGTTAGTTAACATCAACCCATCCCTTCTTTCTTGTTTCACATTAGCACTCAGCAGGCCAGTATGAGCAAGTGACAAAGAGTAACTATCTTAGAAATAGCAATCTTCAAGTGTAAATTGGTCTTTTCTCTATAGAGAAACTGAAGTTGTAATTACTAAAACACACTTCTAGTACATCACCTATCATATACCTAATAATACTAGCAGGTAGGTATATAAAGCCAAAAGACAAAGTCCATTCCCAGTCTGACAGGAGACAACAGACATGTAAACAAATAAATTTAAGGACTTAAGTTCTGGGGGGTGGTTATGAGAGGCATCTATATGTAGAATATTCGGGGACAATAAAAAGTGTTCAATTCTTTTTTTTTTTTTAAATGTGTATTTATTTTTGAGAGAGACAGTGCAAGTGAGGGAGGGGTCAGGACAGAGCCCAACATGGGGCTCAAACTCCAACAGCAAGATCATGACCTGAGCTGACGCTGGACGCTTACTTGACTGAGCCACCTAGGTGCCCCAAGATTGCTCAATTCTAATACACAGCAGAACTCAGACATCTAAGAGGCAAAGGAAAGACTTCACAAGATGTTACTGCCAATGGATAAGTAAATTAACAAATGCATTATGTCATTTTGAAGCAAAAATGGGAAGCCACTGCCACATCTTTTAAAGTTAGTTTTTTCTAAGATAATGGAAATAATGAGCTATCAAGAATAAGTATTAGAAACAGACCTCAAGAACATACTAAACTTTCATTCTGGTGGCCAAATGTAGTCAATCTTTACCCAACACCAATTACATGCTCTAAAATCAAATGATTGATTCCATTCTTCCTATATTTATCATTAAACCTATTATAGGTTCAAATTTATCAGTAGTAGGATATATACCAACCAATTTAAAGAAACTTAGAAAATGCATTTTGAAGACTTGGAAACAATCTATCCAACATTAGGGGAATGGCCAAGCAGATACAAGATTTGCAATTATAAGGAACTTATGACACACACGTAATATAATAAAGTAAAAAAGAATACAAAAACCTCACCTAAGAAAAACCATCTTCTTCTTTTTTTTTTTTTAATTTTTTTTTTTCAATGTTTATTTATTTTTAGGACAGAGAGAGACAGAGCATGAACGGGGGAGGGGTAGAGAGAGAGGGAGACACAGAATCGGAAACAGGCTCCAGGCTCCGAGCCATCAGCCCAGAGCCTGACGCGGGGCTCGAACTCACGGACCGCGAGATCGTGACCTGGCTGAAGTCGGACGCTTAACCGACTGCGCCACCCAGGCGCCCCAGAAAAACCATCTTCTAAAACCCATTTCTTTTACAGAAAAATGTACATACTCTTCTTAATATAAACAGAGTTTTTGACCATATATTCAAGTACTTCTACACAGAAATGATTTCTAATTTTGCACATATTTTGTTACATTCATCCTTAAGTATTTTGGGGCTTTTTTGATGCGACTGTGACATTTTCAATTTTTAATTTTCAAATTATTCATTGCTACTTTACAGATATACAATTACCACTTGAATATTAACCCTGCATCCAGTGATTCTGTTAAATTCAGCCATAGTTCTAAGTAGCTTTTTTGTAGATTCTTTGGGTTTTCTACATAGAAGATCATGTTGTCTACAAATAAACAGTTTCATTTCTTCCTTCCCAATCTGTATGCTTTTTATTTTTCTTCCTTACTGCGCTGGCAAGGCACTCTTGTACAAACATGAATATAAGTGTGTTTGACACTGAACACCCTGGCCTTGGTTCCCAATAGGGGGAGGGAGCATTCAGTTTTCCACCATTCCTGCACTCTGGGATAAACCCTACTTGGGTCATATTAATTAACCTTTTTATAAATTGCTGGATTTGGGGCGCCTGGGTGGCTCAGTGGGTTAAGCGTCTGACTTTGGCTCAGGTCATGATCTCACGGTTCGTGAGTTCAAGCCCCGCATCGGGCTCTGTGCTGACAGCTCAGAGCCTGGAGCCTGTTTCAGATTCTGTGTCTCCCTCTCTCTCTGACCCTCCCCCGTTCATGCTCTGTCTTTCTCTGTCTCAAAAATAAACACTAAAAAAAAAAAAAAAAAAAAAAATTGCTGGATTTATGGGGCGCCTGGGTGGCTCAGTCAGTTAAGCGTCCGACTTCAGCTCAGGTCACGATCTCGAGGTCTGTGGGTTTGAGCCCCGCGTCGGGCTCTGGGCTGATGGCTCAGAGAGCCTGGAGCCTGCTTCCGATTCTGTGTCTCCCTCTCTCTCTGCCCCTCCCCTGTTCATGCTCTGTCTCTCTCTGTCTCAAAAATAAATAAACGTTAAAAAAAGAATTAAAAAAAAAATAAATTGCTGGATTTAACTTATAATTTGTTAAGGATTTTGCATATGTGTTCATGAATGATACTATACTGGTCAATAATTTTTTTTGTAAGATTTTTGTCCCATTTAGTTTAATTTTGACACTAAGAATTCAGTGAATACCTGACATGCTAAAAATAAGTAAGGTGGGATCAGTTAACTTTCCTTCCATGCATTTGTCAAATAACACTAGAGCATTTTCTCTAAAATAAATATATCCATAAAATGAACTGGGTCTCTTCATAAATGGTGAGCAAACAAGGCATTTTAGTTATAGTTTGTAAATATCAAGAATTAGTAAGAATTAATGTTATTTTTCCTTTACTTGATATTTACCTTTTGTATGATCATAAAATAAATGCTCATGATAAACCATTTATAATGTACTTACATAAAGGCAATAAAAAATATCCATTATCCTACCCAAGGCATGGTTTTTCCATTCTTTCTACATTATTTTTAAGCATAATGACGGTGTTGTATTTCATTATCCCATTTTCCCTTTGCTTCTCACCATGAGGATTTTTCCATACAATTAAAAACTTGACAAACATCTTTTTTTTTTTTAAGATTAAAAAAAAATTTTTTTTTTTAATGTTTATTTATTTTTGAGACAGAGAGAAACAGAGCATGAGCAGGGGAGGGGCAGAGAGAGAGGGAGACACAGAATCTGAAGCAGGCTCCAGGCTCTGAGCTGTTAGCACAGAGCCTGATGCGGTGCTCAAACTCACAAACTGTGAGATCATGACCTGAGCTGAAGTCAAACGCTTAACCGACTGAGCCACCCAGGCGCCCCTTAAGATTTTATTTTTAAGTAATCTCTACACCAATGTGGGGCTCAAACGCACAACCCCAAGATCCAGAGTCGCAGGCTCTGCCTAATGAGCCAGCCAGACACTGCACCCCCACTTTTGGGGCAAACACCTTTTTTAAAGGAATTCCTGTTGCTGGCTAAAAATTTTCATTATCACAGAAAACATTCTGTAAGCGAAAATCTGGTGAAAAAGAATTTTGGGTCAAAAAATATAAACTTAAAAAAAAAAAGTATCAACTTTTTAGGGGTGCCTAGGTAGGTCCAGTCAGCTGAATGTGCAACTCTCAATCTCGGGATTGGACCCCATGTTGGGTGTGGAGATTACTTAAAAATGAAATTAAAATAAATAAATAAATGACCTTTCAGAAATTTAAATGATGAAATTAAAAATACTATTATGAATTATTCCAAATACCTATCCTTCATTTTCCCTAAAGTTTAAAGGTTGGTGATGTAAATGAATTACTCTGAAACAAAAACAAAAACAAACAACAAGAAAAAAACCCCCAAAAAAAAGCCCACACCAAACCTGTTGTGTTTACCAAATGTACAAGGGACTTAATATAAGATTTTTTTTTTTAATGTTAATTTATTTTTGAGAGAGACAGAGATAGAATGCGAGTGGGTTAGGGACAGAGAGAGAGAGAGAGACACAGAAGCAGAAGCAGGCTCCAGGCTCTGAGCTGTCAGCACAGAGCCCGACGTGGGGCTTGAACTCATGGACCACAAGATCATGACCTGAGCCAAAGTCAGACACCCAACCGACTGAGCCACCCAGGCACCCCTAATAAAAGATTTTTGTTGGGGTGTCTGGGTGGCTCAGTTGGTTGAGCGTCTGACTCTCGATTTCGGCTTAGGTCATGATCTCATGGTCCTGAGATCAAGCCCCTAGTCGGGCTCTACACTGGGTGTGGAACCCGTTTAAGATTCTCTCTCCCTCTCCCTCTGCCCTTCCCCCATGCATTTGCATGATCCCTCTCTCTCTCTCTCAAAACCAAACATTAAAAAAAAAAAAAAAAGCACCTTAAAACTTCCATTTGTAAATTTTATTTTTTTAAGTAGGCTCCATACTTGACATGGGGCTTGAACTCAGGACCCTGAGATCAAGAGTCACACATTATACAGAGCCTGAGCCAGCCAGGCACCCCAATTTGTAACAGGTTCATTCAATATATATATATATTTTTAATGTTTACTTATTTTTTAAAGAGAGAGAGCATGAGTGGGGGAGGGGCAGAGAGAGAGGGAGACACAGAATCCGAAGCAGGCTCTAGGCTCTGAGCTGTCAACACAGAGCCGGACGTGGGGCTCGAACTCACAGACCAAGAGATCATGACCTGAGCTGAAGTCGGACACTCAACCGACTGAGCCACCCAGGCGCCCCTCCATAGATGTATTTTAAGATGGCACGTTAACAATTTTGTTTATACTTTTATACCACTGCTACAAAATTCACCCTTACGCCCCATGACAGCAGTATAGTTTTATAGTACACAAGACTATCATGAAATCAGTAATTTACATTCATGTCTACTTATATTGGAAAAATAGCAATAGGTTACTGTATTAAGTATTTTCAGCCTACACCATATACATGTGATTTTAAGACTCTTTTCCAGTTACTCTGCCGTCCACTGCATGGATCACCAACCCACAGGATGGAAGGAAGCCACTGATTTAGAAACTAAAGCAATCACATAAGGAAAACATAAAACAATGTTTAATTTGAAGAACAAATTAAATATAGTCACGTTTAAGTCATTCCTGTATTTTATGCTGGGCTGCTGCTAAGTGACATATGTCTAGTCTTAACAAACTGATACTCGTTAAAAAAAAACAACAACACAAAACCTGATACTCATGTTTTCTTAGTTATACCTCTATAAATGAAACTTCTTAAAATCTAGAACTTAATCTGAAATAAGCCTTAAAACAGAGAAATCTACAGGCCCCTGAGTGACTCAGTCAGTCGAGCGTCTGACTCTTGATTTTGGCTCAGGTTGTGATCTCACCATCTGGGGAATGAGCCCCGTGTCAGACTCTGCACTGACAGCACAGGACCTGCTTGGACTTCTCTCTCCCTCTATCCCGCTTCAATGCTCTCTCTCTCTCCAAAATAAACAAATAAAATTAAATGAATGAATAAATTAATTTACCCAAACCTTTCAACTATATTTTACTTAGCTTTCTGCAGATAGTTTATACAACTGTCACTGCACTACGTCTGAATCAAAGGAAATTATAAAAACAACCTTTTTCTGGACAAAAAGATAAAACATTAGGAGCACTTGTGTGACTCAGTTGTTAAGTGGCCAAGTCTTGATTTTAGCTCAGGTAATGATCTCACCGCTCATGAGTTTGAGCCCTGCATTGGGCTCTGTGCTGACACTGTGTAGTCTACTTGGGCTTCTCTGTCTCCCTTACTCTCTGACCCTCCCTCTCTCTCAAAAATAAATAAAAAACATTAAAAAAAATTAGTACCAACACTGGATTAAAAAAGAAAAAAAAAAACACTGAAATGTGTACACTTCCTGTAAAAAAAAATAGAAAAATGAGAGAAATATGTAACTTACAAAGTGAAAACCTCCCATATTCCCACAACCCTGAAGAGAACAAAGCCAGTATTTAAAATACATCAAGAAGAGGGGTGCCTGGGTGTTTCAGTCAGTCAAGTGTCCAACTTTGGCGTAGGTCATGATCTCATGGTTTGTGAGTTCAAGCCTTGCATCGGAGCTCACTGTTTTGAGTGTGGAGCCCGCTTTGGATCCTCTGTCCTCCTCTCTCTGCCCCTCCTCCATTCGTGCTCTCTCTCTCAAATTAAATAAATAAATAGATAGATAGATAGATAGATAGATAAAACACAAGGAGAGTCCAATTTAAATAAGTGAATTCTTTTGCACAATATATTCACCCTCTGAAGAACTAATTTTGTAACCTTGTATTTTCATCTATCATCTCTGCTTAAAAGCAAGGCACATGTATATCTTCATTCTCCAAGAACAAAAATTATTACTCACATACTAGGTGACTTATGCAACACTAAACTAGTGACACCCAATTTTCTCAAATTCATCAGTGAACTTAGTTGGCAGCTTGCCTCTCAGGAGCTATAATGAAATTTTATTCTAATTCTGTCTAAGGCTTAGAACCAATCACAGTTTTGAAGAGTCCTTCCTGTCTTTCCTGTCCTATACAGGTCTTCATCTTCAGGATCATTTTATTTCTTTTACCCAATTAATGTTAATCTGCTTTTAACAATTATCCTATTGTACATCTTTAATTTTGAAAAAGTTACCTTAATTGTAGCATCCTCTGAAGCAGAGACCATAACACTGAACACAGGATGGAAAATTACTCGAGTGACTGGACTCCTATGACCACTCAATGCGTATTTTTCTGGTGGACGGGGAATCCATTCTTTTGGGTCTCGTTTCTGACCAAGCGGTCCACCCGACGTAAATTCTTCTTTTGCTTCATTTAGTTTTGATTCTAGTTCCATAACCTTAAGAAGGAACACATAGTTATATACAGATAGATTCTGATAAAAAGAAGATAATATCAGTTTGCAGGATTCTTGAAAAAATTTTGGTAATTTACAAAGCATTCATCAATTTTAACTGAAAATGATCTATATGATATACCACCAAAATTTTAGTAGTGTGATACAACTGAAACTTGAGAAAAATTCACTCCAATTGTGTCAAATATTTAACTGAAAAAAAATATTTTTCAATTTATATATATCTACCAATTAAAGGAAGGACAGTGCACCTTTATAAAACCTAACATGCATCTATGTGTTGGCTACTTTTCTAAGAGCTTTTTCTGGATTAACTCATGTTATAAAAATGGTATTTATTTATTCTAACTTCACCTACTAAGGGTATAAATTTTAGGACCAGAATATTATTTGCTGCCTTCACTTTACAGATAAAAATAAAAGCTCAGCAGGGTGTCCAACTCCAGCTCAGGTCATGTTCTCACAGTTCATGAGTTCAATCCCCACATTAGGCTCTGTGCTGAAAGCTTCAAATCCTGTCTCCTCTCTTTACCCCTCCCCTGCTCACTCCCTCTTCTTTCTCAACAATAAACATTAAAAAAACCCCACAAATAAATAAAAAAATAAAAGCTCAGAGATGAAAATGACTTGTCTAAGAGCACACTTTAGTGTTCTTTCCCCAACATCATGTTGGCTACATGCTTTCTTCCCTTCTAAGTGCACAAATGAGTTCTTTTTGGTATCAATTCCCTGAAGTCAGGGTTGTGTAGATTACATGGAGCCAATACCTGGGATGCATGATTTAGCATGTATCAGCAATGACCTCTCTAGGTCAAAGTTTTTTAATGCATAAAAATGTATTTTCATTTACCTTTCAAGATTAAATATAATTATTAATTAATGCAGAATAATTGATGTTAATATTTTCAGAAAGTTTATAGAGTTAACACTCCGAATACAAGTGACTTTAAAGAAAGAAGATACAGATACCTTCTTTTGTAATCTAATGACGGATGTCCACTTTTTTTCCAAAAGACCAGCATATTTCTTATCTAATTCTTCATTCTAGAGAAAAAAATGAGAACCTTTTGAAAAATGGCTCACCTACAATAGTTCAAACCATACAGACCATTCATCTAAGCCCAAATGTTAATAAATATCTGATTATACCAAAAAGGGGGGGTGAAAACCTAGTACCAAAGTAAACCACAATAACAAAAGATTTATGAACAGCTGAGGTGACTGTTAACCTCTAATACTTGAGTAAAAATCCACCTATTAAATACTATATGAATAATTGTAAGGTCAAACATACCATATCTAATTCAGCTTCCTTTTTAAAAACTGAATATGCCTCTTCATAGCCATTTGAACGAAGATAATCTGCTATAGCTCGATTTCTGAAAGAAAACAAATTCAAATTTTTACTTCTACCAAATCTGATTTCCATGTTAAAGAAATATTTCATTTAAAATCTCATAAATCTTATGACATTCTTTTAAGAGTATTCCCTTCCAAATCCAAGTCTTTCACAAAAACGGAACCTTCCCCAAAAGCCTCTAAAACATTTAGCCCTGCCATAGTACGTCCAAAATACTGTAACATTATTCCTGAGCTTTTAGTTGTAAGTTTCTAATGTACTGCTTACCTTACAAGATGTGGGCATTCTATGGATCAAGATATGGCTTATATAACAGCTATCAATTTGTGACAGTAATCATCAATTTTTTTCATGTTTACATTTAGCCTTCCTTTACTACTTGTTATGTTTAGCAGATGCTCAAGGACTAGCAACTGAAATTTAGTTGTACACAGAATTGTTCTGATAAATTATAATTAATATGCATTTAATATTAGAGATAACTTTAAACCATTAGAGGGACGAAAAAGGTGGCACAGGCTATAAACTTAGTACAATATCACAGTATGAGACATTCATTTAGAATTAGAAAGAACTCAAAGGTTAGAAAAGCTGAATTAGCAGATGCCTCTTTATGCTCTCCTTATAATTTTTCAAAGAGAAAATCAACTACCTCCCTCCTAAAGCAACCTATTCCAATGTCTCTCAATTTTTTTGAGCCCTAACTACCACTGTAACAAATAGTTGTTTGTTTGAGATTTCCTGTAAAACATTTTTTATTTAAATAATTTGGAAGTTAATATGTATGCAAGGTTAAACAAAATTTAAACATATAAGTACACAATAAAATATCCTTTCCACCACTGACCTCCCTGAGGTAACCACTTTATTAGTGTTTTGCATATTCAGAGACAATCTACCTATACACACACATTCCTGCATATTCTTCTAGAGGTGATCAATATTTGTTTTTTAAAACAGAATGCAATACACTATATACAAAAAGTCTTACACACAATATCCCATACACCCACTTAATCTTAACCATCATTCTTTATCAGCAGATATAAATCTGCCTTTTAAAAAAATATTGTATTCCATTATAGAGACATATGCTTTTACTACCACAAACAATGATGCTATGACTATCCTTTCAAAGCCACTGCCCACCTAATGCTTTAGGAAATAAAAACACTCTAGTAGTATTGTAGAATTGGTGGAATCCAGTTTTAATTCAATGGCATGCTAAAAATAAAGCAAACAGTAGAGAAAGATAATAGGGAGTTGTATCAAACACTTTATATATTCCAGGTAATTATTAGCATACCAAAAATTAAAGCATTAATAACTAGTGGAAGATAGGGTCAAGCACATCACATTCATGAACACAGGGGCTGAGGAAAGGTAAATTCTTACTATTACTGTGAGTCTGTGTCTGTGTGCTGCTCATATCATAGCCTGTACCTTCTGGCCTGTTCTACTAATGGATAACTTGATTCGTAAGAAGTGTCTTCTTTACATGGAGCTGAAATCTACTTCGTTTTAATTTCCACCACGTAGTTCTACTTGGGCCTTCCGAAAGAATACAAAATAGGAAGGCAGTGGATCTCTCAAAATATTCCATCAAATATTGTGTTGTCAAAGCCTGTGTTACAAACCTTCAACAAAAGTAAATTTCCCTTTGGTTAGAATATCCCAAATAATAAGGGAAACAAAGAAGTTAAAAGACATACCTATTTCTTAGCTTTATTTTCTTCTTAAAAAATGTCAAGGGTAAACAAATAATATATAGAACTTGTAAATACTTAATGTTCCTACCTAGCTCTTACCTCAGGGTCAAGCCCTAATCCCTGAAACTGCCCAAACATACTGCACACAGCTTACAACCTTGAAGTTCATAAAACATGTAATATGCACATGTAATACATGGCACAAATTATAACAATTATGATCTTAATGGGCTTATTTTTTTGTAAAGATACATAAATGGTGGTACTTTTCAGGTAAGAATAGTAAAAGGAGAAAAATGCAAAACGACTATTCCTTTTCCTTATTAAAAAAAAAAAAGTCCCAACATTTTCAGATTACCACTGCATTCAGTATAGTCTTCTCATACCATGTTCTTTGCCCATACATTCACATCACCATGGATACGTATGTATGGCTTTTAACTAAATAAATTATCTGTTAATTTTGTTCACGTCATGAAAATCTTAACGTTGTCAGTAAATGTTCATCCATGACATCCTAGTTATTTAATACTCAAACACAATACTCCATGATGTAGATGGACCAAATTTTATTCAAGCAATTACCTATTGCTGGACTTTCAAGGCTATTTCTAATTTTTCATCATCTTAAGCAATGTTGTAAACAAACACTCATATAAAGCCTTTCTCACATCTTTACATTTGAGTCAAATGATGCTACAAATTGAATGTTATGTGTGTTATCCTCCTATATCCACCCACCCCAATTCTTACACTTAAACCTAATATTTGGGGACGGGACTTTTGGAGGTGCTTAGGTCATGAGAGCAGAGCCCTCATGAATGAGATTAATGCCCTTATAAAAAAAAGACTATGAACCAGGAAGCAAGCATCACCAGACACTAAATCTGCCAAGTGCCTTGATCTTGGACTTTCCAGACTCTAGAACTGTAAGAAATAAATCTCTGTTGTTTATAAGCCTCCTAGTTTACAGTATTTTATTACAGTAGCCTGGACAAAGACAAAAATTATATACATTTTTAGGACATTTTGATAGCTACTTTCAAATTGCTCTCCATAGTTGTACCAATTTATATTCCTAACAGCAGTTATGAATGCCATCCCTTCACCATCTTTACTTTTCAAATATTTGGTTTAGCCTTTACTGATTAAAAAACAAAACAAAACAGTTTTGGGGTGCCTGGGTGGTTCAGTCGGTTAAGGGTCCAGCTCTTGATTTCGGCTCGGGTCATGATCTCACGGTTCTTGAGTTCAAGCCTCGCATCTGGCTCCGTGCTCACAGTGTGGAGCCTGCTTGGGATTCTCTCTCTTGCTTCCTCTCTCTCTCAAAATAAATAAATAAACTTTAGAAACAAACAAAAACCAACAGTTTTTATCCTTTGATTCTGTTTATGTAACTTTTATAAAAAGTGAATTAAATGTTAAATTTTTAAAACTTGTGCAACATTTTTCTAAGGTCTGTGTGGCTTAACCCAACATTTGCGTTTTAAAAAGTTATGTGGCAAATGTAATCAATTAGAAGTTGTAGATGACTCCAAATATGCATAAAGCAGCACCTCATTATAGTTGTATGTCACACTTACAGGTTTTGGGGGTTTTTTTAATTTTTTTTTTTAACGTTTATTTATTTTTGAGACAGAGAGAGACAGAGCATGAGCAGGGGAGGGTCAGAGAGAGAGGGAGACACAGAATCTGAAACAGGCTCCAGGCTCTGAGCTGTCAGCACAGAGCCCGACGCGGCGCTCGAACTCACGGACCGTGAGATCACGACCTGAGCCAAAGTCGGACGCTTAACCGACTGAGCCACCCAGGCGCCCCTACAGGTTTGTTTTTTTTTTTTTAAAGTAGGCTCTACATCCAGCACAGTGACCAACATGGGCCCCAAACTCAGAACTCTCAGATCAAGACCTGAGGTGAGATCAAGATTCAGAAGCTTAACTGAGTGAACCACCCAGGTACCGCCACATTTATACTTTTTTAAAAATGTTAAATCCTGTTTAAAAACATTCACTGTCTCTTTTGATCCTAAAAAAATTCTACTAAAGTAGGTACAAAAGCATATTACCCCTGAATTATACATTGGTAGACTGATTTATCTAAGGCCACAAAACTAGCATGTAGTGAAATAATTTAGGATAATAATTCTAAAAAACATTTACTGAGTGGATGGGGAAGAAACTAGCTAAGTAGGTGGAGCTCTGCACCTCCCTCCTTTAACTGGAGCTGTCCCATATTTATATACTTCCATATATTGTATTTTTCATAAGTGCTTTAAAAATGGACTTACACTGCTCTTTAAAAAGCCCTACACCCAAATCCTTGAAACCAAAAATGACTCACACTCTTAACCACTAGGCTTTTGTTTTGGTAACTGACTAGATGCGAGAGACAGGAGAACACAGTTGATTCATAAGTTTCTAGTGAATTGTAGTACCACTCACTTGGACAGACAGGGGAAAAAGAGAACGAAGAAAAAGAGGCAGGCGTATGACAAGTTCAGTTTTAAACCTTCTTACTTGAAGTAGCTATAAGATATTTAAGTAAAGATACACGATATAAGAGGTAACTAGACGTACAGGTGACATGTTTGAGAAAGAGACCTAAGAAGAGGACTGGGAAAATCAGCAAACAGGTAGCAGTGATTTGAACAATGTAAGTGGTGACAGACAATTCAGAAGAAGGTATATATTGGGGGGGGAGGACTAGAATGTAACTGATGGAACTTTGACAGATACCAACATTCAAGAAGTAAGACAATTAAGAGATGTCAGCAAGCCAATGAAGATGGAAGTTTCAAAGAAATGGAGATGTGTAACAGTGACAAAGACCTGAGAGAGGTCATCCAGAGTCTAAAAAGTGTCCAAGTAATCTGGCTACTAAGACGTCCCTGCCTGTCTACTTTACCAAGTACAGTGTCACAACCTAAGTGGCCTCAGTATTCCATTCCACACTAAGGTTTCAAATGAGCACTGGAGTCAGGGAGCAGCAGTGAGTTGAGAATATCAGGGATGGGTTCTCTTTTTATTGTTAAAGGTTTCATTAACACTATGATATCTACGAAAGTTTGGAAAGAGAGATCACATAGCATTACTAATATAACAAAGAACCACCAAAGAGCAAGATACATATACGAAAATATAGCAAACAAATTAGAACCTAAGTTTAAATGAGTCTGACGCCATTAGGGATAGCTGAACCCAGTGAATGTGGAACCTGTCAGGGAAGGTGTATCACAATCACTTAACCTAAGAATAAATTAAGACAGACGAATCTCTAGGTTCTAACAGCCTAATGGTGCTTCCAGAGTTTCAGCTGTTGATCTAGAGTTGATTTTCAGCAGTTTTATTAAGGTTGGAAGAGTAGACATCAAGGCACAAGTTTATAATCATCTCTCCAACAAACTCCATATACACGATTTAAATTAATCTATTAAGTCTCAAGAGATGCAGAAAAACAACTAATCACTAGAATCAAAGCAGGATTCATGCAGAACATAAAAGGTAATTCTGAGTAGATCCAAACCAGTAACCTCATATACAAATCAGAGAAAATGGTTAAAATCAAAGGGAAGAACTGAGATGAAGGACTTTTATCCATGAACGAACAGAATGGCTACATAGAGCTTAGCTTACATATGGAAATACTCTAGTGAAACTATCACAAGTGAGATCTGTGTTTGCTTTCTACTTTTTTTTTTAATGTTTATTTATTTCTGAGACAGAGAGAGACAGAGCATGAGTGGGGGAGGGGCAGAGGGCAAGGGAGACACAGAATCTGAAGCAGGCTCCAGGCTCTGAGCTGTCAGCACAGAGCCCGATACGGGGCTGGAACTCACAAACCGTGAGATCATGACCTGAGCTGAAGTCGGTCGCTCAACCAACTGAGCCACCCAGACTCAAAGCCACCCAGGACAAAGTCCTTTCCTACCAAAGGCTGTACTTTTTTCTACCACTTTTATATTGTTACTTTAACACTTGGGCTTTCACATCCTTTGGATTCAAGTTTTATTTAGTACAACCTACGGTACTATTTGCTGAACAGTACTTTTTCCTATCGATGTGAAATGCCATGTAACATATACTAAATTTCCATAGATAAAATGAGCTTGTCTCTGAATATGTTCCCCTAACCTATGCGCCTATTACAAAAATATTTTACTTACTACTTTTACAGCAATGTTTGGGTATCTGGTACAATTAGTTCGTTTCTCACTAATCCTTTAAATTTTTCCTTAACTATTTTTCTGCATTTTCCTCTTCCAGATGAACTTCAGAATCAATCTGGTCAAATTCAGAAAAATTCTGTTTAGATTTTAATTGGGATTGTATTTGATTTTATTAATAATTTGGGAGCTCTGACATCTTTCCACTATTCATTTATTTTCACTAGAAACAGGGCAAAGAAGTCTTTTCTACAACATTACCCCAAAACAAAAACGACTTAATTCTAACTACTGATTCTTTTTTATTTTTTTTAACGTAATCCCTACACCCAACATGGGCCTTGAACTCACAACCTCAAGGTCAAGAGTTGCATGCTCTACCAACTGAGCTAGCCAAGTGCCCTTCCTCTGAGTTCATTTTATGTTGCCTTTTTTGTTACTGTACTGTTCATTTATGTCTTTTCTCTTTATTCATCAGTTTTATTTTATGCTCTTTGTTTCTTTAATTTATATTTTATTTTATGGTCTTTCTTAAAAGATAGTTTTTAATTTTGCCAATCAAGTTTACCAAGTTATATTTTCTATTTTATTAATTTCTGCTTTTAAAAAAAATAATTCTTTCCCTCTGCTTCCGTTGGGCTTATTTTATTGTCTTATTCTTGAACTGAATGTGTGGTTCATTTCTGACCTTTGTTTTTTTTAAAAGATTCATTAGACTATCTAATTTTCTGTATGCTCTGTTGGCTACACCCTACAGGTTTTTATTGTAAGTACCCTCATTATTATCAATGTCTTCATTTATTAAATTACATGCTGTTCTTTGAACTTCAAGTATTTAGAAGTACATTTTAAAAAAATATTTGGGGGGGGGGGAGAGGGAGAGAGAGAGAGAATGAATCCCAAGCAGGCTCCATGCTGTCAGTACAGAGCCCAACGTGGGGCTTGAACTCATGAATTGTGAGATCATAACCTGAGTCAAAATTAAGAGTCAGATGCTTAACCAACTAAGCTACCCAGTTGTCCCTAGAAGTACATTTTAACATTTTTTTAAAGTTTATTTATTTATTTTGAGAGAGAGAGAGAGAGCACACAATCGGAGGGAGAGAGAGAGAGAGAGAGAGAGAGAGAATCCCAAACAGACTCTGCACCACCAGCACAGAGCCCAATGCAGGGCTGGAACTCATGAACTTTGAGATCATTACCTGAGCTGAAGTTGGATGCTTAAGCGACTGAGCCACTCAGGTGCCCCTAGAATTACATTTTAAAACATCCACATGGATAGATTTCTCTTAGCTCTCCTTTTCCTACTAATTTTCATTTTATTTCATTACAGTCAGCAAATGAGTCCTATGAGATTTCTGCATTTTTGGAATTTGAGATTTTTCTTTGCAGTCCTATCCATGGGAACTTTTTCCTTAGTATCTGTAACTCTAAGTGGGAAAAGTGTGTAACTTAAGAATTGTTCATTCAACTTTTACTTGCCATTCACTTATGGAAGAAAAAAAAAAAAATTAACCCCTAACATGTAAAAAAAGGCTCACAGAAATCCATTTAGGAGCCCATCTTGAAAAGGGTATGTAATGACAAATCCACCCAACTAACACAGTAATCAAAAGAATAGGAAAATGTTCTAAACTTGGGGCGCCTGGGTGGCTCAGTCGGTTAAGCGTCCAACTTTGGATCAGGTCATGATCTCATGGCTTAGGAGTTCAAGCCCCGCATCAGGTTCTGTGCCCACAGCTCAGAACCTAGAACCTGCTTCAGATTCTGTGTCTCCCCCTGCCCCCAGCTCCTCTCCTGCCCACGGTCTATCTCTCAAAAATAAATAAACATTAAAAAAAAATTAGCAAAATGTTTCAAACTCAACAAATGGTATACATTAAATATGTACAGTTCTTTGTGTCAATTATACTACAATATAGCTGTTAACCAAAAAAGGAATACAAGAATGGGAAAGTTGTGGAAAAAAAGAATTAGGGGTGAGCAACAAATCAAACAAAGTACAAATATTATCAACCAGGAGAACCTAAAACAAAACAAAACAGACTTTCTTCATCTTTCATGGAGAAAGATCAATGGGTAAAATCTCATACAAAAATAGAGGTGTAAGCTTATTTTGTTAAGAGTTAACTATGAGATGAACTAACAGGTAATATCATTTCCAAATTCACAGAGTGACAAAAAATACTAAAAAGAGATTGTAAAGTATAATTCTATTTTACAAATCTTAAGAAAAAAAGATGCTCATGAAATTTTTGCAAATACTTGAAAAACATCTGAAAAGACTATAATATACAGGCAATGGGGGCCACCATTGGAAAATGGGACTGAAAAACTGAGGAGGGAGCAATGTTTGCATTTTGACACATGTTAATTCTGGTGATAGAACTGTGTTTAATGAATAGTGAACTTAAAATTAGGAAACTCATTCTGACTCTAATACTAGTCATGAAACTGGTAATTTTAATTTCTCCCATCCTCAATTTATCTGTTAAAGAAAGATATTTGTCATATCCACATAAATGTTTTTGTTATTATTCAATATTTGTATGCCCCAGGGTGGTAAAAACAAAGAAGGCAGGCAATATACATTTGCTGAGTTGAGTCACACTTATTAGTACCGATCAAATTATTGTTTTCCAGTACATCAAAATTCTTTTCATTTTTTACCCCCAAAATACCTCATCCTGTTAATTTTTTAAAATTTATTTATTTTGAGAGAGAGAGAGAGAGAGAGAGCGCGCGCACACGTGCACAGGGTAGGGGCAGAGAGAAAGGAGGAGAGAAGATCTCAAGCAGGCTCTGCACTACCAGCAGAGCCTGATGTGGGGCTTGAACTCACAAACTCTGACATCATGACCTGAGCCGAAACCAAGAGTCCGATGCTTAACTGACTGGACGCCACCCAAGCAACTACAACTTACTTATTCTTTTTAAAAAACGTTTATTATTTATTTTGAGAGAGGGCGGGAGAGACAGAGAGAGAGAAACATGAGCAGGGGAGGGATAGAGAGAGAGAGAATCCTAAGCAGGCTCCACAGCATCAGCACAGAACCTGATGCAGGGCTCAATCTCAGGAACCATGATATCACGATCTGAGCTGAAATCAAGAGTCAGATGCTTAACTGACTGAGGCACCCAGGCAGGCGCCTCTATTTATTCTTTTTAAAGTTTACTTATTTACTTTTGAGAGGGGTAGGCAGAGAGAGGAAAGAGGGAGGGTCCCAAGCAGGCCCTGCGCTGTCAGAGCAGAACTTGATGTGGGGCTTGAAACCAGGAACCATGAATCACAACCTGAGCCGAAATCAAGAATCATAAAGAGTCAGACCCTTAACCAACTGAGCCACCCAGGTGCCCCTCCAAGAATTTTAAAAGCTAATTGGTGCTAGACTTCAAGCTGTATTACAAAGCTGTAGTCATCAAGACAGTATGGTACTGGCACAGGAACAGACACTTAGATCAATGGAACAGAACAGAGAATCCCGAAACGGACCCACAAATGTATGGCCAACTAATCTTTGACAGAGCAGGAAAGAATATCCAATGGAATAAAGACAGTCTCTTCAGCAAGTGGTGCTGGGAAAACTGGACAGCGACATGCAGAAAAATGAACCTGCACCACTTTCTTACACCATACACAAAAATAACCTCAAAATGGATGGAAGACCTAAATTTAAGACAGGAAGCCATCAAAATCCTCAAGGAGAAAGCAAGCAAAAACCGCTCTGATCTTGGCCGCAGCAACTTCTTACTCAACACGTCTCCGGAGGCAAGGAAACAAAAGCAAAAATGAACTATTGGGACCTCATCAAATTAAAAAACCTTCTGCACAGTGAAGCAAACAATCAGCAAAACTGAAAGGCAACTGATAGAATGGGAGAAGATATTTGCAAACGACATATCAGATAAAGGGTTAGTATCCAAAATCTATAAACAACTTATCAAACTCAACAACCAAAAAACAAATAATCCAGTGACGAAATGGGCACAAGACATGAATAGACACTTCTCCAAAGAAGACATCCAGATGCCCAACCGACACATGAAAACATGCTCAACATCACTCATCATCAGGGAAATACAAATCAAAACCACAATGAGATACCACCTCACACCTGTCAGAATGGCAAACATTAACAACTCAGGCAACAACAGATGTTGGCGAGGATGCGGAGAGACAGAATCTCTTTTGTGCTGCTGGTGGGAATGTAAGCTGGTGCAGCCACTCTGGAAAACCGTATGGAGGTGCCTCAAAAAATTAAAAATCGAACTACCCTACGACCCAGCAATTGCACTACTAGGCATTTATCCACGGGATACAAAAGGGGCACATGCACCCCAATGTTTTTAGCAACACTATCAACAATAGCCAAAGTACGGAAAGAGCCTAAATGTCCACTGGTGGATGAATGGATAAAGAAGATGTGGTATACATCTACAACGGAGTATTACTCGGCAACTAAAGAATGAAATTTTGCCATTTGCAACTACATGGATGGAACTAGAAGGTATTATCCTAAGCAAAATTAGAGAAAGACAAATATCATATGACTTCATTCATATGAGGATTTTAAGATGCAAAACAGATGAACATAAGGGAAGGGAAAGGAAGTAAAAATAATATAAAAACGGGGAGGGGGACAAAAACATTAGAGCCTCTTAAATATGGAAAACAAACAGAGGGTTACTGGAAGGGTTGTGGGAGGAGGGATGGGCTAAATGGGTAAGGGGCATTAAGGAATCTACTCCTGAAATCATTGTTGCACTACATGCTAACTTGAATGTAAATTGAAAAAATAAATACGGGCACCCGGGTGGCTTAGTCGGTTAAGCGTCCAACTTCGGCTCAGGTCATGATCTCACGATTCGTGAGTGTGAGCCCCATGTCAGGCTCTGCTGACACCTCAGAGCTTGGAGCCTGCTTTGGATTCTGTGTCTCCCTCTCCCTGCCCCTCTCCTCTTCGTTCTTTGTGTCTCTCAAAATTAATACTACTCAAAATTAATTAATACTAATCGGTATCCAACCTGTTAGAAATGCTAAAATGTTACAAAGGCAAACTGAATGCCAAAATGTATCTTACTTGTAAGAAGTATATAAACATTTGTTTCTGTCTCTCATAATATATATTCCATAATACTTTCAAAAATGGTAGAAAAAGCAAAAACCATCATTTTATTTCCTTACTAAAAACTCCAAGATTTTTTCTATTCCCCAAATTCCTAAATGTAAATTCCCTAAATTTACATTTATATCTAACACAAATATTATTTGCTTAATGAGCACTTTTAGGTCAATTCTTCCCTAAAATTCTCTACAAATTTAGCCACCTGAAATTAGGTTCTTTCATCAATTGATTTTTATTCAAATTAAAATCTCTATTTTTGGCCATAATGTTTAAATATTAATCTTGATTATGAGGGTAATAAGGCACACACAAGGCATCTAGAAGAAAAGTCTGAACTGACTTAGAAACAAGAATGACTAAAAACCAGACATACCTTCAATAACACAAAAGTACATATGCAGATTTATTACTTATAATATTTCTAATTACAAAATAGTGGAAACTACCTAAATGTTCATATACGGGAGAATGGTTGAAAAAACTATGGTATATACAGAGTAGAGTACTATCTAGCTGTTAAAAGGGGGGGAAAAAAAAAGAGGATCTCTATGAACTGATACAGAGTGAGTTGCAGGAGATAACTGCTAACTGAAAAAAAGCCAAGTGCAAAAGAGCACTTATAGTATGCTACCTATTGCTTAAGAAAGGAGAAACAAGAAAACATACATGTATCTCTCTTATCTTTATTAAACAATGCATGAAGTTGGTTCCTACATGGGGTAAGGAGGGAGGAACTTAGAAGGGATTCAGAAGAGTAATACTTGTGAGTATACATTTTTGTACAGATAATGTTCTAAATATCCAAAATATTAAATTAACAAGGATGGGAAGGCAGAGAAAATGCAAAACACACAAAACTAAAAAAACTAGAACCTATGAACCCAACTACATTTCAAATGAATAACAAAACCATGGGAAGAGGGAGAGAAACCAGGGCGAGTTTCCAACTAATCCAAGTAATTTACAAACACAGCAGAGTGGATGGGGGGGGGGGGGGGGGGGGCGGGGAGAAAGAACTGCATACAAATTCTAAACCCTTTCCAGGATGTGTAGTGAGAGTGTAACAACTCTGAAACTATTTTGGAAGTACTACAGGATTGAGCAAATGAGTCAAAGCCTTGCTATTGCTGGCAGACAGGGTCTTGCTACAGAAGAAAGATACAAATATGGTAGGGAGGAAAACAAGAAACAACATAGTGAGAATAGACTGAAAATTAGAAGTATCAGGATAGCTTAATGATTTCTAAAATAAGTATGTGTACATGCCTTTGTGTTATCAGTGGTTCTCAACTGGGGGAGATTTTGCCCTCCCCCCCCGCCAAGAGGAGAGTTGGCAATGTCTGGAGACATTTTTATTGTGGCATTTAGTAGAGGCATCCTTGGGTAGAGGCCAAGGATGTTGCTAAACAACCAGCAGTGTACAGGGCAGATCCCACACCAAGGAATTATTCAGCCCAACACGTTAACAATGCCAAGAGTGAGAAACCTTAATACACATGTGTACCAAGGTACCTGTATATGTGTTTACAAATACATATTTCTTGGTTCTGTCTACTTTAAGGACCAAGAAGCAAACACCCATATCTTATATAGTACCCATATCTTGATGTCTAATACCATTCTCCACTAAGAGAAACCAAGGCTTATTGGAGCAATGACTGATTCTAGGATTAATGCAGGATGGGTCCACAATAAGCCTGGAACACCTTGTGATGCTAGAAAGTAAGAAAGTGCCCACAGACAGGGCCATATATAAGAGCCAACTGAAGGGGCTCCTATGGAAGTCTGGAATATTCAAACAGCAAAAGTATAAGAAAAGTAATGAATGATAAGAGCTACTGAAAATTTAGAGGAGTTCATACCAATACTGAAAGAACAAGTAAATAAAAAGGAGTGGAAGAAAAGTCCCTTGATTACAGTAAAATGCTGAGTGATGACTAGTAAATGTGGAATGAGTGGTTGTGTAAAGAATATCATCACTTTGCAACCACTATAGTAAAGAATGGTTCAGGCAAGAATTATCCATGGATGTTAAATCTAGTGGGGGAATATTTGATGGAAATAAGAATGTTTTGCATGGTCTGCTTATATTTATGGAAAAGTAAATAATAGTAACTACACTATACAGTGGAGAAATCAGGCATCTTGACTAAGGGATCAAAATTAGCATCACTACAGAGGGGCAGATAGACATGATGCGTCTCTAGACATGATATCCTAAGAAGACAAATTACTTATGTAGTTTTCTGGCCAAGAATATATACCCTGAATCTAATCATGAAGAAACATTAGATACAAAATGAGAAACACGCTATTAAAAAAACCCAAAAAACAAAAACTATTCTTCAAAACTATTAACGTCCTCAACAACAAAGAAAGGTTGAGGAAACGTTCCAGATTAAATAAGACTAAAGAGTGGGGCACCTGGGTGGCTCAGTTAGTTAAGCATCTGACTTCAGCTCAAGTCATGATCTCACAGTCCATGAGTTCGACACCCGCATCGGGCTCTGTGCTGACAGCTCAGAGCCTGGAGCCTGCTTCGGATTCTGTGTCTCCCTCTCTCTCTGCCCCTCCCCTGTTCATGCTCTGTCTCTCTCTGTCTCAAAAATAAATAAAAAAACATTAAAAAAAAAAAAAGACTAAGGAGATATTCAAATAAATGTCTAAATACATTACCTAACCCTGGACTGGGTTACTAGAGAATATACTAGAGAGAAAAGAGGTGGGGGGTGAGAGGGAAACTTTGCCATAAGGACATTATTGGGTCAACTGACAAAACTGGAATATGCAAAGCAGATTAAATCAATAAATGTATCAATGTTAAATTTACACAAATGGCTAACTGTCCTGTGGTTTTATAGAATATCCTTAGTCTTAGGAACTGCACACCCAAGTATCTGGGATAAAGACCTTTTTCTTTTTTTAAGTTTATTTATTGAGAGAGAGAGAGAGAGAGAGAGAGAGAGCGAGCATGCAAGCATGGGAGGGGCAGTGAGAGAGTGAGAGAGACAGAGAATCCCAGGCAGGCTCTGCACTGCCAGCATGAGGCCCAATGTGGGGCTCAAAGTCACCAAGTGTGAGATCATGACCTAAGCCTAAATCAAGAGTCGGATACTTTGCCGACTGAGCCACCCAGGTGCCCCTGGGGTAAAGATCCTTAATGTATGCAACCTACTCCCAAATGGTTTAAGAAAAAACACTGCACATGTACACACACACACACACACACACACACACACACACACACAGGTGCAGATTGCAAATGATAAAACAAATGGTACAAAAATGGTACAAAACAACAAGTGAAATGGATAAAATGTAATTAAATATTCTTTGTACCAATCTTACAACTTACCTCTAAATTTGAAATTATTTCCAACTAAAGTTTTATAAAAAGCCACAGAAAATTTTTTTAAAAAATTTAGAACATGAAGCTAAAGTACTCCTCTATATTCTTCACCTTATAAAAATAGAATGCTATAAAATATGGGATGCTATAAGATACTATAAAATAGCAGTGGTCAAATCATCTTATGCCTCTCATTAATGCATTTGCATTAATACTATGTTATCCACCTCATAAAGATCAAATTCTCTAATAGCCACTGGCTGATAAAAGATAAAAAATACAAGAAGGCAAAGGAAAGGCATTAGCAACAACAAAAAAAGCTTTCGTTTTCCGAATACACAGATTCTAGACAAAAAAAAATTTAGAAGAGCTTTGAATCCTCTATCTTCCTGCTGAACATATTTAAGACAAGCTTAGGATAAAACTTATCCCAAGTAACTTACTAGTCTGTTCTGCTTTAAACTTCTACACAACAAAGTCCTAAGGGTAAATAACACTATTTCAAAATAAGACCCAGTTTTAACTGCCCAAACCAGTATCTGAACACTAACAATACTTTAGGAATCTAAGAATAGATCTCCCAAATCTGTTATTTTAACTAACTACTTTGTCTTTTATGAAAGGATTTTTTTAAAAAAACACAAAACAGAGAGACTTACAGTTCATCTCGTTGTCTCTGGGACAGCACCATTTTGGCTGTAATATCAAGCTTCTTTGATATAGTGGTATGTCCCTCCTTTGGGAAATCAAAAAGCGTTGTGATCCCTGGATTTATAATTAAATATGCCACTAAGTGGCGTCCACACAGGGGAAGACGATTCTTTTACAAGTGAATCCAACCAGTATCAGGAGATAGTCAACAAATAGGGTTCATTCCACCTAAGGAGAAAAAGAGAGAAAGAGAGAAGATAATTTCTTTCACTTAGAATTTAAATTATTTCTGCATTACTATTTGCAGTTTATACTTTCAAAGACGATTTACTGTGATGCTAATGAATGGTAGGGGACGTTTTGTTATGATCGTATTAGTACGTATTTTAAACTATCTTTTTACTGAGCTTAAACAGCACTATTTTCAAATTTACCCATTCCCAACGATGTCACCAGCCAGATAATATAGATATCAATTTTGTTAAAATTCAAATATTAACATATAACTTCTCTAGACTATAATTCTCCCTCAAAGTAAAAAAATCAGGGTGTGTGGTGGAACATGTGACTCTTAATCTTGGGGTTATAGGTTCAAGCCCAATGTTGGGTGTAGAGATTACTTAAAAATAAAATCTTAAAAAAGACAAAAAAATACAAATTCTAATTTACAAAAAACACATAATCTGAAAAAAGGAGGATTTCAATGTCCACAAGCCAAAGAAGTTAACCGTAACTGATAATCTTCAAGACTGAGTATTAGTCACTAATAATCTTAGTTGATATTATTTATAATGTAAATTACTTAGCAATCACATGCCCTCTTAACTAATGCGTTTAATGGAAGAAACAATTTAATTTTATTTCAACTTATTTTGTGTTCTTTATAGGCATGTGTTTTAGGGGCACCTGGATGGCTCAGTCAGTTAAGCATCTGACTCTTGGTTTCGGCTCAGGTCATGATCTCACCGTTTCATGAGTTCAAGCCCTGCATTGGGCTCTGCGCTGGTGGGGCGGAGCCTGCTTGGGATTCATTCTCCTTCTCTCTACCCCTCTCCCACTTGGGCTGTCTCTCAAATAAATAAATAAACTTAAAAAACAAGGAACAAACAAAAACCTTAATGGACTACCCCCTAGAGTCTATGTACTCACATAGTAATTCAATTTCTCTAACCTAGTTTTTGGATAATATCACCCAATATTTCAGAGTCTTTCCTTTATATTTGTAACAAAATAAAATCAATTTCTACTTAACATCTAAAAAGTATTGTAATCAGTTCAATCAGAGTAAATGCAGGTGAAAGTTAAGAAAACTCAAAGAATTACTTCTTAAAAAATTATTCTTCAAGTTTCCTATTTTACAAAACAAGTTTCGTTTGCTTTATCACACTGTACAAAAATAGCTAGACAGAAATTCCACTGTATTTAGAAAATATATTTGAGGGGCGCCTGGTTGGGTCAGATGGTTAAGCGTCCAACTTTGGCTCAGGTCATGATCTCACAGTTAGTGGGTTTGAGCCCAGCATCTGGCTCTCTGTTGACAGCTCGGAGCCTGGAGCCTGCTTCATTCAGATTCTGTGTTTCCCTCTCTCTCTGCCCTCCCCCGCTGGCACTCAGTCTCTCTCTCAAAAAATAAACATTAAAAAAAAATTTTTTTTAAAGAAACAAGAAATCAGGGGCGCCTGGGTGGCTCAGTTGGTTGGGCGTCCAACTTTGGCTCAGGTCATGATCTCGTGGCTCATGAGTTCATGCCCCGCGTCGGGCTCTGTGCTGACAGCTCAGAGCCTGGAGGCTGCTTCATGTTCTATGTTTCCCTCTCTCTCTCTCTGCCCTTCCCCCGCTCGTGCTGTCTCTCAAAAATAAATAAACATTAAAAACAATTAAAGAAAAAAGAAACAGGAGATCATCCTCTAAATAAAATGAAATTAACATCTAATGAAAGGCCTGCGGGACCACCTATCAAGAGACAAATCATGGACAGAAGAGACCATTTCTTGAGTACCTTTTTCATACCATGCCAGCCACACTATTCCATGCGCAGCGGATATACATAGTGGCAAATAAGCCAGTCAAGGAGGAAAAATGAGAACAAACCCTGGTTTTAAATACAAGCCCCGAGTCAAAAAGTGAGTGCTCAGATGTTCCCAATGGTAGCTACTGACTTTGATGAAGGTCCTTCTCTGTTTAGCAATTCTAGTATATATAATCTGGAATTTATTTTATCATCTTTAATGATTCTTCCAACCTAGAGATCAGCTGGCTAAAATGACAGCTGAAAACCACCACATCTGTTTAAATCCAGTAAAAATATGACTAATGTCAGCAATAAGTAGTGGAATGAGAACCAAACACAATGGACAACCCAGAAAACTATCTGTCTTTGGTATTTAACAACTTCTAACTATTTAAGCCTCACTTTTCTAAGTATTAACCCTCACCAAGCCAAGCTATCTAGGAACTCATGTTAGGGTGAGGCTTATCTGATGGTGGCGAGTATCTGGCTTCTATTATCTGGGACAATGGTAACCCACAGGTCCAGTTTAATGATGGAGAGACCACCTCTAGCCAATAAACCTTATCAATGTACATGAATAACAATACTTCTGGAATACTAGGATGATCTAATAACAATAAAACCAAGGCACAAACAAATCACTGAACGTGTAATTGTGCCCTGCACAACTTATTAATTCAACATTTGCCAAACACTTACTATGTACCAGGCACCAGGTTTAATAAGGTAAAATACTTGGTCTTTACCCTCAAGAAGTTCATAGTCTACTGGAACAGTCAGCCAAGATACAGGCAGCTGACATAGTACAAAAAGCAGGACAAGTATTACCACATAGGGAGAGATGATTCAGGATGAAGCTGAGAAGGTAAGCAGGGTGTATATCACAAAACAAGCTCAGGTCTTCTTTACATTTATCCTCAGGGCAATGGACAGCTTTTAAAAAAAATTTTAATGTTTATTTATCTTTGTGAGAGAGACAGACACAGAGAGACAGAGAGACAGAGAGCGTGAGCATGGGAGGGGCAGAGAGAGATAGAGACACAGAATCCAAAGCAGGCTCCAGGCTCTGAACTGTCAGCACAGAGCCCGACATGGGGCTCGAACTCAATGGACCGCAAGATCATGGCATGAGCTGAAGTCAAAGGCTTAACCAATTGAGTCACCCAGGCGCCCCAAAATGGGGTACCTTTAGGTAAGTTTTTAATAAAAACTATTCTTGCTTATATAGTGAAGAATGGACCAAAAAGACAGGAAAGGAAGAGACCAGACAGGAGACTTACAGTAATGAAGGTGACAGATGATGGAGATTCACAGTAGCATAGCAGTAGTGAATGAAGAGAATTAGATGGATTTAAATCATTTACCAGGTCTTACAGGATTGGTGACTAGATGTGGGTAGCAAGAAGGTGAGAAAGGTCAGGCAAGGAGTCAAGGATAACTTCCAGAGATTTCTGGCTTAGAACTAAGTTGAACAGGAAATTCCTGTGTGTGAGGGGATGAGGAAAGTAGGACTTACTCCATTTTCGGTATGTTGATTCCAAGGTGCCTGAGATTTTTAGTAGGGAGTAGTACAAACAAGTCTGCCCTGAAGAGAACTGACCTACAAAAAAAAAAAAAAAAGGTCTGGTACTTATCAGCTTAGGGATGGTATAACTGAAGCCCATGACAATGGAGGACCCACAGAGAACGCATAGAGCTAGATGAGCAGAGGGACGAGTAGAGCCAGGCGGAACAACACCAACACTTAAAAAAAAAAAAAAAGTCTACAACCGAGGCTAAGAGAAGGAGTCAAAGAGGAAAAAATAAAAACAGGAGCGAGTATGTCACAGAAGCCAAGGGAGTATTTCATGAAGAAGAGGCAATCAACAGTATCCAAAAGTATCCAACTATTAAGCAAAATAAGGTCTGAAATGGGTCTGCTCCATTCAGACTAGAGCTCTGATAACCTTGATGAGAATGGTTTCAGTAAAATGGTAAGGATATGGTTTAACATGCAGAAACCATGTTTAAATTAGCTGATGAGGGAGATGAAGTAAAGATAGTACCATAAATAAATATCTTAGAAATAGCTGGAAATGCTGAAAAGGAGTTTTTCTCAAGCAAATGAGATGCTTAAATGCTACTGGTGGAGGAAAAAAAGACACAGGAGAAATGAAGAAGGGAATGAAGAATTTTAATATCAATATTTTCACCCCCTAATCAACCAAAGGCAAACAGACAACCAGACACGATGTATCCCTTGACAAAATAACACTAAACCACCTATAAAATATTCTTGCTTCAAATCAAATCTGAATCTGTTTAAGTCTCTGGCTCCAACCATCTATTTGCAAGAAGTACAGAGGAAAGAGGAATATGTTAAAGACATCATGGGGATATAACCACCAATACCTGTGAAGCCTTATAAAATACTGTAAAAAGTCTTATAAAATAAATGACCCAGTTTTCTCAAATTCCAAGGAAAGGAAGAAAAAAAGTCAGAAAGGGAAACCTACAGATTAGAAGACACAAGTGACATATCAACCAAGTGCAATTTACAGACCTTATTTATATCTGGATTAAAAAAAACCTGAAGAGTAAGCAACTGCTGGGGTGCCTGGGTAGTGGAGTCGGTTAAGTATCCAACCCTTGATCTTGGGTCAGGTCATGATCTCACAGTTTGTGAGTTCGAGTCCTGCATTAGGTTCTGCGCTGATGGTGCAGAGCCTGCTTGGGATTCTGTCTCCCTCTCTCTCTGCCCTTTCCCCGCTTGTGCTCACTCGCTCTCTCAAATAAATGATAAACTTAAAAAAAACCTGCAAATCAATGAACAAAAATTGGGGGACAATGAACACTGGATGGATGTCTGATGATATTAAAGAATAATTATGAATTTTTCAAGAGTCAATATGGTATTGTGCTTATTTTTAAAAATCTTTTAGAAATATACAACAAAAAATTTATCAATAAAATGTTATGTCTGGAATATGCATGAAAAAATGTGAGTGGTGGGGCACCTAGCTTGCTTATTAGTCAGTGGAGCATGTGGCTCTTAATCTCGAGGTTTTGAGTTTGAGCCCCACACTGGGTGTAGAGATTACTTAAAAATAAAATCTTAAAAAAAAAAAAACTGGGGTGGAAAGAGTGTGCACGGAAGATACAGGAAACACAACTGATCTTGGTTGGTAACTGTTGAAGCTGGGTAATGGTACAAAGAGGATTCATTACAGTATTCTCTAACTTTATTTATGTACTGACATGTTCTATAATAAAGTCTGTTTTTAAAACCAGAAGAGGGAAATACTTAATGAAACAAGGAACTAAGGGAAGAGAATGAGAAAGGAATGAGATCCCACAAGGAGAAGTCTTACACATACAGATAGGTCGCCTCTTCCACTGTGTTAGAAAGAAAGGCGTGGCACCTGGGTGGCTCAGTTGGTCAAGTGTTCGACTTCAGCTCAGGTCACGATCTCACAGTTGGTGAGTTCAAGCCCCGCGTGAGGCTTTGTGCTGACAGTTCAGAGCCTGGAGCCTGCTTCGGATTCCATGTCTCCCTCTCTCTCTGCCCTTCCCCTGCTCACACTTTCTCTCAAAAATAGATGCAAATATGTTTTATTATATTTTGAGTAAACAGGAAGTAAGGTCATTTGCTGAGTAGGGGGAGTAAGAAAGAAAGCATTAAGTTTAGAGACTTGAAACAGCTGCTGTGAAGAATAAGGACAAAGAAATGGAATAGGAAGTACATTTTTTTAGATTGGAGACTGAATTTTTAGTGGTCCTCATCTACAAAGATATGTGATTCTTGTTTAGCAAATATATAAGCTCTGCCTGAAGACACAAAATCACACATTTAGAGATCCAGGGTTGGGCTGAGGGTCTGCAAGGTTTGTGCGATGAATGGATGATGAGAGTCAAAATAATGGATCTAAGAGCTTAAACTGCATTGTACAGAAACTGTAAACAGGAAAGGCAAATTGAGAGTAGAGGGATCAAGAAAGCAGAGGTCTCTATATTCTGGGAGAACACCCGAAGGCTGTAATCAGAGAATACAAAATAGGATGATTAAATCTAAGACTTCCTAATTTGTTATTAGCTATTATTATCTTTATGTTATTATTAACTATATGTTAATAATGTTTTTATCACAAGGTAAGTATTGATGACAAATGGTAAAGAGAGACAATGAATATGATGAGCACTAGATGCATATTAAGAAGATGCGGGTTTAAGTCTGTCATCAACTCTATAACCCTGAGTAATTCATCTAACATTCCCAGAAAGTAGATAACATCTACTTATTTCATCCTCTATCAATTTCCTACATATATAATATATGGCTATCAGAAATCACAAGTATGTAATTGAGCTATTATACCTAAGAATATAATATAATGTAAAGTATTTCTGATTTACCTTCTGTTAACTTTTAGCGTAATATTTTAATATATAATTGCAAAATACCACATGACAACACAAATAAATGGTTTTCAAATGGACCAAAACAGATAGTTTAGAATATGTTGCAATGAACAATCCATACTTATAACCAACAGTACAAATAAACCAAGCAATATTTTCATACCACCTGGTGAAAGAATTCTTAATCTTTTTTTTTTTTGTGGAGGGGAGGGAGTGTCAATAAAGTCAAGACCTCTTCCCTCAAAGAAGCACATATAAACTATTACTATGCATTTTAAGGCAGTTTACAAATCCTTCTAAAAGTCAACATAATGAATGAAAAGACTTAACATTCTGAAATGTATTTTGGCAGCACTTCAATAATCCCTTCTAAGCTACTTGTATATATTACAAACATATTTCAAAGAGGAGTCTCATTTATTCATTTGCATGTCAATATCCAGACGTTCTTAGAGATGGGATCTGTGTTGCCTAAGCACTAGAAACTGAAGCTTCAGTAGGTTTTTTGGAATGAAGAATTCTTAACCATTGTATATTCTAATATTACACCTGCTTATCTACTACACAAATGCAACTCTCCTAGGCAAAAATGTTTACTGCCTGTGTTAAGTACCTCACCAAAGAAAGAGGAAAGGGGGAGGGGCACCTGGGTGGCTCAGTTGGTTAAGCTCTTGGTTTCAACTCAGGTCACGATCTCACGGTTCCTGGGTTCGAGCCCAGGCTTGCACTGTCAGTGCAGTCTGTCACGCTCTCTGCCCCCTTCCCAGCTCGCTCTCTCTGCCTCTCTCTCAACATAACTTTCAAAATTTAAAAATAAACAAACATTAAAAAATACATTATTTTCTTTTTCAGTTTCCATGTGTTAACAACATAGGTTTCACACTTATCTAAACAAGATTTATGACATATTTCATTAAGAATTTATTTTGTACATTGTTACCTACCAACCCTGAGTTTATGAAATAGGAAAATACAGAAAATAAAGGATGTGTGTAAGGGAAAACATAAAAATAACAGTACACATTAACATAAAAAGTAGAAATCATCAGATTTATTTATTATTATATGTAGATCTAAGAGTTCAGGAGAGCCACCAAAAAGGGGCACCTGGGTGGCCCACTCGGTTAAGCATCCAATTCTTGATTTCAGCTCAGGTCATGATCTCACAGTTCTTGAGTTCAAGCCCTGCATCAGGCTTTGTGCTGGCAGTATGGAGCCTGCTTAGGATTCTCTCTCTGTCCCTCTCTCTACCCCTCCGCAGCTCTCTCTCTCAAAGTAAATAAACTTAAAAAAAAAAAAAAAAAAAGGAGAGCCACCAAAGTCATATACTACAGTAACTGGAGTATGGCTCCAGCTGGCTCCAGTGGCTCCTGCTCTCATGAAATTGTCACTTGACAATGCTTTATTTAAAAAGGGTTAGCAGATTATCTACCTTGCTTGAATAGCACATATTAAATTATAGCTCTTAATCCTAATCCAAACAATATTGTCCACATACAGCAATGAAGCGAGGCAGAAACTACTGTCAATCGAGATTTACTGAGTACCTTTGCACAACAGTTAATTTTCAGAAGTTCAATAAAATTTGTTGTTTTCCAATTAACTGCATGCTACATGGTACTCTACAAATCATTAGGTTTATAGCAAAGTAACAAAAAATAGAATTTTTCTCAAAGTCAATAATGGGACGTAAGATATTTTATTAAACTGCGTTACTATTTCATATTACAAATATGCCCGTCTTGATACTTACAACTATTTTTATCATTTTATCCTAATATCCTTACATAGATTTTGTACACAATAATCCAATTAAGCAAAATAAAGCTAACCTTTTTTTTTTTTTACAAGGTGGTAAAAAAGGATGAAAAAATTATTGTCTATAATTTAATGAATTAAGATCTCAATTTGACTTAGAAAACTAAAAGCTACTTTCTTAGTTATGCTGGCCACACATTATGTTTCAAAAGAATCGGACCAAGGTTTTTTTAAAGAGCACAGATAACCGGCATCCAACAAAAAAGACATCAAGTCGTCTATTCATGTTGTATGTCATAATGTTCCTACTTAATAAACTGGTTTTTAAATTTTTTTTAAATTTTATTTTAGAGAGACAGAGCAGGGGAGAGGGACAGAGGGGGAGAGGAAGGGTGGGGGGAGAGAGAAGGGGGGGAGGGAGGGAGGGAGGGAGGGAGGGAGAGAGAGAGAGAGAGAGAGAGAGAGAGAATGAATACCTTAAGCAGGCTCCATGCTCAGTGTGGAGCCCGACACAGGGCTAGATCCCACCAAGCTGGGATCATGACCTGAGCCAAAACCAGGAGTCAGACACCCAACCAACTGAGCCACCCAGGTGCCCCATGACACAAGCTTTCTTATCAAAGTTCTTGTTACTTAATTTTTGACAATTTTATATAGTATAAGGAAGAATGTGTATGATGTGGTTAGTGCCACATGACTGATGTTCTATAAATTCTGAGAAATGAAAACTGAAACAATCCTCTCCCAAAACACACACGGTCTTGCCCTCTGGAAAAGAAATTTTTTTTCACTTGTGCCATGTTCTTTTCCCCTCGCTGTCTCTGAACTGTCTGCACCATCCAAATCATTCTGATGTATGCGTAACTAACCTATCAGAACATACATATGTGTTTTGATCTGCACAGTTCCCATGGTATGGGCTAAAAGAAGGAACATCTCTCACTTAAATAACTAGCGGTGGGTATTTTGAGTGTTCCTGAAAATTATCACTTTATCATGATGATGCTCCTTAACACGACATCAGACTTAATACCAGATTATACGTTTCTTTAAATTCTCAATATTTGAGTCTGAGTATTATTCTAGGTAAAAATACTTAAAATTGCATCATTAGTGCTATACAGCAATGCAAATAATGAAAAAAGAAACTTATCTATGAAGTCAATGCACTGAATATGCTGAAAAATACCCTAGTATATAGTTTAAATCCATGAGATCACATATAAAAAGGACCTAAGAGGACCTTCATTTCCTTAAATTAATCTTTATAATTTCCTTACTTTCCCATCTACAGAGATAAGTTTCTAGAGTTCTGAAATCATTTTCTAATAAAAATGAAGGTGGTAAAATTAACCAAAATTTTAATTCCTTGCAGTATCTTGTGCTCTGTGTGAAAAATTAAGTATAAAGCTTCTCCCATGCCCACAATTTGAAAATATTAGATCACTGATTGTTTTTAATCAAACATCTGGGCTTTAATGTCTACTTGTTCTTACTCTGCTTCAGCCTGGAGGCCCATGATTCATTGGGACTTAGTGTTGGCAGGCAATAACAAAAACAAGACTAGGTTGATTCATCACTGAGGGACAGACTAAGCTCAGGCACACAGTTCACTGAAAAAGTAAAAGTCTTCAAACAGCTACACCACCTCCTCACTTCCTATCAGTTACAGCCAACAACTACATCTCAATTTGAAAGATTTAAATCACTCATCAGATAAGTATCTGGGTACATATAAAATATCTTGCATTTTTCAGTTAGCCTTTGGCCAATAATTAAGATACCACTTTTTCACTGAAAATTATTCCTACCAATCTCAACCCTAGTAACTCTAATATTAAAGGCAAGTGTTGCAAATAGATGCTCCATAGCTAGATTATGAATCTAAAGAAACAAAGCAGAAATAGTTTTTGAACTCTGAAATCCAACAGACTTAGATTTAAGTAACACAATATAAATCATATCTAGATGCCCATCTTAGGATCAATCTTTTTTGCCTTTGTTTTCTGCTTGTCACTACAAGACTGAAATCATGCTATGAGATGGTTTCTATTATACCTCCCATGATGGTTAATTTTATGTGTCAACTTGGCCAGGCCACAGTACCCAGATATTTGGTCAAGCACTTGTTTAGATATTGCTATGAAGGCATTTTTTAGACGAGATTAACATTTAAATCAGCTGATTTTGAGTAAAGCAGATTACCCACTCCCCCCAACCTCATAATGTAGATGGGTTTCATCCAAGCAGTTGAACACCTGAGGAGAAAAGACCTACATTACCCCTGAGGAAGAGGGAATTTTGACAGCAGACTGTCTTTGGACTCTAGATGCAACTGAACTTTTCCCTGGATCTCCATCCAGGCAGCCTACCCTGTAAATTCTGGACTTGCCAACCTTCACAATCATGTAAGCCAATTCCTTAAAATCTAACCAACCCCCACCCCCCCCCAAGAGTCAGAGACAGAGAGACAGAGACACACAGAGAGAGATTGTTACTTCTTCCTTTTAAACATATATATAACGTTCTGTTGGTTCTCTTTCTCTGGAGTACCCTAATATATCCCCATATCCTCAGTTCTGTTGTAATATAGCAGCCTTTATTATTATAGACTTGGTCAATGAACTCTACTTGAATGAATACTCTTCACCCCTCACAGTGCTCAAACTCTACACCCTGGATACCCTCCAGGCAAATTAAAGCCTTCAAGGGTTACCAAAAGTAAAAAACTGCTTCCAACCTACAACAAACAAGAAAGATATCCAAATAAGGGCTACTGACATGCAAAATAGGTAACTGAGAACTCATCCTACCCCCTCTTTATTTTCATCATACTCTCCACGAAGTTTTTGATATTCACTACCACTAGAATTTATAAGCACCATCTCATTACTGCTGATGTTTCCTCTTTTCCTCCCGGTTTCTTCTTTCTTGGCCTGTCTCCCTCACCATTTCTTAGTTCTCCCTTTAAGGACATTGATCAGGATGCATCTTCACATTCCCATGGCACACCCATCAAACATGCTAGATATAACCTTCATCAGAGCAGTATTTACTTGTTGATGAGTGCTCTAATACTGCTTCTTCACGGATTAAAAAAAAGTTTCCAGAGCACCTGGGTGGCTCAGTCGGTTACGTGTCCAACTTTGACTCAGGTCATGATCTCACGGTTCGTGGGTTTGAGCCCCACATCGGGCTCTGTGCTGACAGCCCAGAGCCTGGAGCCTGTTTCAGATTCTGCCCTCTCTCTCTGCCCCTCCCTGGCTTTGCTGGTACTCCCTCTCTCTCTAATAAATAAGCATTTAAATAAATAAACAAACAAATAAAGGTTTCCTTCTCTTCTTTGACTTAAGGCATGTAGCCACTTTGAACAGCTGAAGGTTCCAAAGAAACAAATTCTGATTTACTTGGATTTTATTGTATATAGTTTCCAGTGCTTTTTATCGCAAACCAGCTGTTCTGTATGGTACAACTGTGCATGCCTATCAACAGTAAAAGGGAATGTGAAAAAAGACAAACATTTCTTGTTTTAATATGATTTTAGAGATTTGTGGGTCATTTTTTTTCTTGTAAATTTACTTAAATGAAAACAAAAACATCTATTTATATGGTTATTTTACAGACACACAGCCTGATAAGAACACTGACAAAACAAAATGGTTCTCAAATATAAATAAATTATTCCTCCTAAAAATGTTTGTTTCCTGTAAGTTGTGTTTTACTTTATCAAATTCATTATTTCCAGATTCTCTGGGATTCCATGATGCCAAATAAATATCTTATAAAAATGAAGAATACTGAATTATACTTCTTGCTCTCTAATATAAATATCTTTCAACTTGCATTCTATTACATGATTAAGTAACATCAAAAGAAAATGAATTCAACAAACGGATGCCACTGACCTCTGTAAGTTTGTATCAATTTAGACAATGATTCTTTAGATTGAAAAACATCTATGGGAAACAGAACAATAAATGTCACACACATATTTTTGTCAAATTGGACTTATTAAAATAGTTGAAGAAGGAAGTAACCAGGAGTGTACATTAGAACCACTTGAAGAATTTCCTAAAGATAATTATGGTAAAGGGCCTTATCCAGAGATTCTGAGGAGGCATCTAAATTTTTTAAATGTCTCCAAGTGATTCTGATGCACATCCTCAGTAGAGAACCATACCCTCAACAGTATAAACCACAGCCAGTCCTAGAGGGTCAAAAGCAAAATTATGAATATTTCATCAAGAAATCATCAGTGTCAGAAAATGGCATCTGGGCTCTAAAGTCAAAAATCAAATTACAAGGTCCAGGTACTCAGATTTAATTGATAATTCCAACTGCCACTCAAATTCAAAAAAATATTTACAAGGGGCGCCTGGGTGGTTCAGTCTGTTAAGCATCTAACTCTTGATTTCGGCTCACGTCATGATCTCAGTCTTGAGATGGATTCCTGCATTGGGCTTCACCCTGGGCATGGAACCTGCTTAAGATTCTCTTTCTTCCTCTGCCCCTCCCCTCCACATGCACGCGAGCACACACACATGCACTTTCTTTCTCTCTCAAAAACAAAAACAAAAACAAACAACATAATATACATATTTACAAGACTCCTCAGATATACCTTGAAGAGATATTAACAGGAAAAAGACATCAGTCCAACATTTTGAAATAAGCAAGCATTTTTCATTACAGTTAAGCTTCTGTTGAAGATTTCTAAAAAATTTTTGAAGAAGAAAATACAGCTGACTTATTCATTATATAACTAGTCTTCCTGGTATGTTCTAATAAAGACACATTCTTTTGCATCTATATTAATTTTATTACCTTTTATTTTTAAACAATTTGTTTTAAGTTTATTGATTTATTTTGAGAGAGACAGAGATGGTATGGGGGCGGGAGGAGGCACAGAGAGTGGGAGAGAATCCCAAGCAGGCTCCCACACTGTCAGCGCAGAGCCAATGCAGTGCTCAAACTCAAGGACTGTGAGACAGATCATGACCTGAGCCAAAACCAGGAGTTGGACACTTAACCAAGTGAGCCACCCAGGCGCCCCACCTTTTATTTTAATCGTATCTTCTCCCCTATTTACCTAGACCAGGGTGTAAGCAAACTTTCTGTAATGAGCCAGAAAGTAAATATTTTAGGTTTTGCTAACCTTAGAGTTTCTGTAGCAAGAAAACAACAATAAACAATATGTAAAAGCCATTTGCAAGGACACAGATGAAGCTAGAGAGTATTCTGCTAAGTGAAATAAGTCAAAGAAAGACAAATACTGTACAATTTCACTCATATGTGGAATTTAAGAAACAAATGAGCAAAGGGGGAAAAAGAGAGAGGCAAACCAAGAAACAGGTTTGTGGTTAAATAGGTGATGGAGATTAAGGAGTGTACTTGTGATAAGCACAGGGTATGTATTTAAGTGTTGAATCACTATACTGTACACCTGAAACTACTATTACACTGTATGTTAACTGGAATTTTTAAATAAAAACTTAAAAAAAAAGATGATTAAAAAAACCCAATGTGAAAAGAAATAGGTTGTTTCTGTTCCTAAAACTTTACGGACATTGAATTTCATGCAATCTTTTAAAATAAAATTTTACAAAATATTCTTTTGCTTTTTCAACCATTAAAAATTGTAAAAACCATGCTCAGCTCAGCTCACAGGCTGTACAAAAATAAGTAGCAGAGGCAGGATTTGGTTTGCCAGCCATAGTTTGCAAACTCCCTTAGCCAAACAAATTAAGTTAACTGATACAGGCTACTTTTACTAATAGTATCTCTTTCACAGAACTGTCAGACAGATTAAAAGAGTTGATTACATGTAAAGTGCTCACAACACTGATTGGTATACAGTAAGTGTTATATGATTTTATGTATCTATACCTTAATTTCTTTCTATATCCCCCCCACTTTAATACTCCCTCAATGTATTTGTCTATCACACTGAAATGTTTTGTCTAAAATCTGATTGTTATAGGTACACCTGGATGGCTCAGTTGGTTGAACATCCAACTCTTGATTTTGGCTCAGTCAGAATCCCAGAGTTGATTGAGCCTCCTGTCGGGCTCTGCACTGAGCACGGAGCCTGCTTGGGATTCTCTCTCTCTCTCTCTCTCTCTCTCTCTCTCTCTCTCTGTGCCTCCCCCCCCCCCCCATACCATCTCTGTCTCTCTCAAAATAAATCTCTCTCTTTCTCTCTCTCCACTTCAACCCCCCACTCTCCCTGGCTTGTGCGTGCTCTCTCCAAAACCTAAAAATAAAAAAATAAACAAGATATAAATTAAAAACAAATAATAAAATCGGATTTATATAAAAAGAAAAATCCTTCATTGCTGAGGTAGAAAAAAGTATCCAATCATGATTCACTAAGAGCGCCTGGGTGGCTCAGTCAATTAAGCTTCCAACTTCAGCTCAGTGAGTTCGAGCCCTGCATTGGGCTCTCTGCTCTCAGCACAGAGCCCACTTTGGATCCTCTGTCCGCCTCCCTGTCTCTCTGCCCCTTCCCTGCTCACATTCTTTCTCTCTCTGTCAAAAATAAATAACATAAAATAATAATAATAATAATAATGATTCAATAGTTTTTCCTAGAAACTAACATTCTAGCTCTCTTTCCAAAAAATCTAAAGCAAATATCTACCTGCAATTTATCCATAGCAGCAGTCCCATTAACTGCAATCTCAGGCAAAAAACAACCCTTACCTACATACTAAGACCTCAGAGGAGGACATAAAGATTCCTAATTCCCAACACACTAATGCAATTGCATTTAGGAAGGACTTGCCTATGGGGTGCCTGGGTGGCTCAGTCAGTTGAGCATCTGACTCAGTTTTGGCTTAGGTCACGCTCTCATGGTTTGTGAGTTCGAGCCCCACGTCTGGCTCTGTGCTGACAGCACAGAGACTGCTTGGGATTTCTCTCCCTCTCTCTCTCTGACCTTCCCCAGCTTGTTCTCTCTCTCTCTCAAAAGATGAATAAAATTTTTTTTAAAAAAGGACTTCCCTGTAAATGCACCATTACATTATAACCAAGGCATAGTTTACAAATTCAGGTTTAGGGTACTTTTTTTCCTTTAGTTAAGCAATCAGTTTAACTAGCTAGCTAAAGAAAGTTAGTGATTCTTACTCTGGCCTGGCCCGGCCCAGACTAATACTAAAATGTGAGTTGAAGAATGTAAGGAAATGCTACCTAGAACACAGGTGAGGTCATTATCTCCAAAAAGGTGTAATGAGGCAGATTCCACATGTCCAAGTCTTCATTATTAAAATGTTTTATTTGGGGTACACACCCTTTACCATGTTTTGCAATTGTCCTCCCCTTCAAGATCCAGCCTGAAAGCAGTATATCACTACCTCTGTGAGGCCCTCCCTGGCTAACCCACCCCCCTTGTCAGAAGTAGGTTTCTTCTTTTTTAAAGTCTCACCGTGCCATCTATGTTATAATCCTAATTACCATTTACTGACATGACATGCTATGCCTCTTTCCTAAAATGTTTAATTCCTACAATACCCAGCAAAAAAACTAATATCCTCGTTCAACAGATAAAGAAGTCATGTATCCAAGGTTAAACAGCTGGATAGTGGCAGGGCCAGGATTCAAGCCAGGTTTGCTTTGGACTCCCACAGCAATGGTTTCAAACAGCAGGAATGTGAACAGAGAGGAGGCCAGGTAGGCAAAATTCTCTTTTTATCTGCTTATATATTGAGTTTCTGCATAAGAGATTTTTGGGGGAAAGTTTCCACTGTTAAGATAAATTTGAAAAATCACTGATGCTACCTTGTGCTGCCTCTCACGTTCTTTTTAAGTAACTATATACATGCTGTCTCTAGTACCACACTGACCTCTTTAGGCAAACACTGAACTGATTTCTTTGCCTCTCTAGAACCAGGCATAGGGTCTTAGCACTCAACAAATGTTTGTAAGGAATCAAGCTTTGAAAGCAAAACTTTCCAAATTAATTAACTGTATTTCCACAGTCATAAGCAATTACAAAATAATTTATAATTGCATAGCAATTTATACTTAATGAAATTCTTTCATATATTTTCTTTTTTTTTTTAAGTTTATTTTGAGAAACAGAGTACCTGAGCAGGGAAGGGGCTGAGAGAGAAGGTGGGGGAGAGAGAGAATCCCAAGCAGGCTCCATGTAGTGCACTGTCACAGCACAGAGCCCAATGTGGGGCTCAAACTCACGAAACATGAGATGCATGACCTGAGCCAAAGTCAACACTTAACTGACTGAGCCACACAGGCACCCCCATATATAATATAATATCTTCTTAAAAAGAGAAACCAAGATGAAGTTTTTAAAATGTTTTCCAAAATGGCATTTATTCAATAGTCAAGGCTTTATTTTAACAGAATATCAATTATTCAACAACTATCAAACAGTATTGGCAAAAGCCATTAACCATGTTTTAACTGCCATACCAAAATACTATTAGGGTTAAACCATATTAAATCGCCAATAATGGCAATTACACAGGTTCAACCTAGTACTTATTAAGGGTAATTTAAAGAGCATTAGCAGGGCGCCTGGGTGACTCAGTCGGTTAAGCATCCAACTTTTGATTTCGGCTCAGGTTGTGATCTCATGGTTCGTGGGCTTGAGCCCCAAGTCCGGGTCTGTGCTGACAGCACAGAGCCTGCTTGGGGTTCTTACTCTCCCTCTCTCTCTGCCCATCCCTTGCTCACGCTCTCTCTCTAAACAAACAAACAAACATTAAAAAAAAAGAACATTAGCAAAGTTACAGTAGCTAGCATAAATAGCAGAACTTGAGGAATTTATTTACAGTTTTAACCAAAAACTTAAGCAGAGTAACTCCCTCTTCTGTGATTTCAGTTATGCATACACATAGTTAACAATTCTCACACTACACTGTAATCATCTGCCTTGATGTTTCCTCAACAATACTCCTCCAAAGCTCCAACCTTGACATATTCCTCATTGTTATCTCTATCAAATATCATGGTAATTGACACACAATTGGTATCTAATAGATGTTTCTAAATGACTTCTACAGGTATCGTAGTAAAACAGATTAAAATCTACTATGTTCAGGGAAGTAAAGGTGCACTGTATCACTTTACTCTCATCCTTCTTTTTTAAAATTCCAAATAATTTAAATTCTGAAATATGGGCAAAAGTCAAAGTCCAGCTCCCTGGGGCTGGTTTCCATATAATTTTTTCCTTTTTAAATTTTTTTTTCAACGTTTATTTATTTTGGGGACAGAGAGAGACAGAGCATGAACGGGGGAGGGGCAGAGAGAGAGGGAGACACAGAATCGGAAACAGGCTCCAGGCTCTGAGCCATCAGCCCAGAGCCCGACGTGGGGCTCGAACTCACGGACCGCGAGATCGTGACCTGGCTGAAGTCGGACGCTTAACCAACTGCGCCACCCAGGCGCCCCCCAATTTTTTCCTTTTTAAAGGCTGAACACTGATTAATATTTATCAGATAAAGTACATCAATTTTAAAATCCTATAGAAAATCAATTGGCTGTCTCAACTTTATATACTAAAACTTTAAAAATTAAAGACGTTTTACATTCTAACATGCATATTTTCTGGTTTCTGCTTACAAATGCTAATCAGGGAACAATTAAGCAAGCACAGCTACAACAGTTTTTAAGTTAAAACTAAGTCACACACACAAAAAATCCATTGCTGTAACACAAGAAAACAGTTTTCTAATACTTCCAGTCATACAAATAATAGAAGACTCACTGTGCTATGTGCCTTTTTTTTTTTTTTAGCATAAGATCTGGTGAATCCTAATGCAGATAGCCCGAAGGAATTATGACAATGCAGAAAACACTGCAATTTTTCAAAAAATGTCTGTTTATTTTTGAGAGAGAGCACAAGCAGAGGAGGACAGAGAGAGAGGCAGACACAGAATCTGAAGCAGGCTCCAGGCTCTGAGCTGTCAGCACAGAGCCTGATGTGGGGCTCAAACCATGAACTGTGAGATCATGACCTGAGCCGAAGTCGAACGCTTAATCAACTGAGCCACCCAGGTGCCCCGAAAACACTGCAATTCTTAAGCAAAGGAACAATGTTCTAAAATTGGTATTTCACGGTGATTGTTTTGGAGATAATACATAAGACATATTAAAGCAAGGGAAAGCTGAAAGTAGAAGATGACAGAGGCCTGGACTGGGATGGAAGCAATGGGAATTTTTTTTTTTTTTAATGTTTGTTTATTTTGAAAGAGAGAGAGAGAGGCAGATAGAGAGGGACAGAGAGAGAATCCCGAGCAGGCTCTGTACTGTCAGCGAGGAGCCCAACTCAGGGCTAGATACCAGGAACCATGAAATCATGACCTAACCTAAATCAAGAGTTGGACACTTAACCGACTGAGCCACCAATGGGAATGATTTTTTTTAAAAAAGAGCTTTATGGTCAAACTGCAATTAAGCAAAAGTGGAATTTTTTTTTTTTTTTGGACACGGTCCATTATTTGCTCTTGGTCTTGAAGAGGACCTTCTCTGGTCCTAAAAGCAGATCCCCTGTTTACATCCAAGGACAACTGCCCAGGTGTTATGACAACACACTGGAAAACCTGCAGTGTCTCTCAACTGATTTCCAGTTTACTATTATCCACAGCAATGTTTATCTCTGCTGAAACGGATACATGAGAACTATATTCTTGGGTATCAATTATTCAATTTGTTTACCAAGGATCTACCAAGTACCCAGTTTTCAAACCCAACAATACGTATCTGTGTCCCATGTAGCTCACCACATAGGAGTTACATGTGACATAAAAGCAATGTTAAGAAATAGTTCCTGCCCATAAGAAACCTATATAAATGGAATATAATTAGAAGACGTGAGCTATACATATCCTTTAACTCATTCATTAACCATTATGTTAGGCTCAGTGCTATGAGGTTTTAAGATGACAGATGAAAGAAATGCAATCCATCCTTAAATGAATGTACAATCTATTAAAAATAAAGTGGGAAGGAGGGGACAGGAAAGAAGGTGATAAAGATAATATAACATGAGCTAAAGACTAAGTTAGCTTTATAAACTGAAAGACTAAAAAAATGGAAGTGACTGGAAATTTTTTGAGGCAGGGTTTGGAAGAAGGAAAAATAATGTTAAATAAAATAGGACAATAAAATATCCAAAGGCAAAATTATTTCAAGCAGTTGGAAAATACAGTATTGCTGAAAGCTGAGGCTAAAGATGGCAAACTGAGAAATACAAAGGGCACTCATCAGAAAATAGGTTTTGACCCTGAATTCAAAAGATTCAGTAGTGAAGGTAACAAGATACAGAACTGCAGTTCTACTACAGTTGAAGGAAAAAAATCTTTTTAAGGGGCAAAGCCATATAGTATATTTCTTGAGGGTAGAGACCGTATCTATTACAAACATAAATAAAAATACCTCCTTACATTTAATCTATGCAAAAACTATCATGAGTCCTGATCCATTCATTAGAATGGTCTTCTGCTGGGGCACTTGGGTGGCTCAGTTGGTTAAGCGTCTGACTTTGGCTCAGGTCATGATCTCGCACTTGGTGGTTCCCATGTTGGGCTCTGTACCGACAGCTCCAAGCCTTGAGCCTACTTCAGATTCTGTGTCTCCCTCACTCTCTCCCCCTCCCCCAATCACACTCTGTTGTCTCTCTCTCAAAAAAATAAAATAGGGGCGCCTGGGTGGCTCAGTCGGTTGAGCATCCAACTTTGGCTCAGGTCATTATCTTGCCATTTGTGAGTTCGAGCCCACGTCAGGTCTGTGCTGACAGCTCAGAGCCTGGAGCCTGCTTCGGATTCTGTGCCCCCCCCCTCCCCTCCCCGACTCACACTCTGTCTCTCTCTCCTTCAAAAATAAAAAAACATTAAAAAAAAAAATTTTTTTAAATAAAAATAAAAATAAAATAAAAGTAAAAAATGGTCTGCTGAGTCAATTTCCAGCAGCATAAAATAGGGTTGTGTACTGTCCCCTTTTTTCTTTAAGTCTACTTCTTAATGATTTTACCATTTGGAGATACTCTGGAAGAATACTGCTTTGTGTACCTTCAAACAAGAGGTAGCAAATCTGTGTAGCAGATTTAAAATTTCTAAGAAAAACCTTAAGCTTCAAGCATTCACGCAAATTCTATCTGGGTAAAACTTAGTTTTCACAAAAACATTTAAATCCTACATATATAGGGGTGTCTGGATGGCTCAGTTGGTTAAGCATCCAACTCTTAGTTTCGGCTCAGGTCATGATCTCATGGTTCGTGGGATCCAGCCCTATGTCAGACTCCTCACTGACAGCATGCAGCCTGCTTGGTATTCTTTCTCCCTCTCTCTGTGCCCCTCCCCCACTCGTGCACACACGCTCTCGCTCTCTCTCAAAATAAATAAATAAACTTAAAAAAAGATAAAATAAATCTTACATTATAAATGGTCTGTATTTGATGTATGCAACATCTGCACTTTAGGTACATGCCAATGATTTACAATCTCAATATGTATCAAAACCTGGGTTAAGAGAAATTATATCCATTGGTCAGACACCAAAGGACAATCTACACACTTTTTCAGACTGACTCTCACATGATGGGGTTGGTCTTTCCATATTATTATTAAATACTAAACATCCATCTACCTTAGAG